>NC_132905.1:96631028-97313528 GCF_047675955.1 Chlorocebus sabaeus | reverse complement strand
CTGTAAGAGAGTGAAGGTTTGTTGTTTTACACTGCTCAGTTTTGGGGTAATTTGCTACATGGCAATAGAAAACACACATAGTCTATATCTGTATGTGTATATGTTTTATATATTCTATATGATATATTTTTAAATAGGGTTTTCTTCCCAGGATGGGATCTTACTGAACATTCTTAAAAACCGATTAATTTTAGACATGCCCAGCTGTCCCACGTTTCCGTAGAGGAAGGGCAGGAGTATCTGCTAAATATTTCGTGGGTTCTCCTTCACGCCCAGCATCCCTCGAGGTGAGGCTGGGACCACGTGACCAGCCATGGCCAATGGGCTCTGAGCAGGGGTTCTCCTTCACGCCCAGCATCCCTGGAGGTGAGGTTGGGACCACGGACCAGCCATGGCCAATGGGCTCTGAGCAGGACCATGAGTCTGCTTGCCAACACACTCAGAGGCTGCGTGCCTCCTCCACAAGCCTCTCTCTGCCGTGGGACCCTGGAGGCATGTCTATGAGGATGGCACCAGGAGATGGGGAACTCGGCCCCCCAGTGACCCTGGAGGAGGGCCCTGCCCATCAGTGTGCTGCTTGCCCTAGAAAGAAATACATTGTAGCACGATTAAGCTATGAGATTTTAGAGGTTTGCTTGTTACTGCGTCACGGCCCAGGCTCTCCTGACCCGGTGCGGCAGATAACGATGGCAGTCAAGGCGCCTGCACGGTGGAAGTTTCTTCTGAAAATGCAGATGGCCTCAGATACTCCAGGAGGCGTTCTCAATCCATTGCAATACTTTGTGGGGGAAATCACCTGAGCCCCCTAGCTCGTCCATCTCTGCACCGGAGACTGTGTGGGGTGAAAGAGGGTGTGTCTTAGGAAGCCACTGAGGCATCGCCAGAGCCCGCACGGGCAGCGTTGGGCACCCCAGGAGGTCATTTCACATGTTTTACGAGGACGTGTTTTCAGTTCTCCAGTTTTCTAGTGGAGGAAACCAAACCTCACAGGTGGTCAACACAGGCATTTGCCCCACACGCCACCACCAGGTAGCCACGTGTCTCTTGGGTGACTGGGAATGGGAGGGGGAGGAAGAAGCTATTCTCCTGCGGAATCTGATCACAGGGAACCCTCTCCCTCCTGGAGCTCGAGATGGTTTCCTGCAGACCCGAAATTAAATGTCAGGCTCCTACCTGAGTCTCTGGGACCCCAAGCCTGGCTGACGTCTTCTTGCTCTGCTGAGCTCTCTGCGTGCCCCCAAGGCCCTCTCCTCCTGTGGCTCAGCCTGTAGGAAGCCCTGGCAGAGAAGCCCAGGATGGGAGAGGCAAAATGGGGAGGATGAGGTCTGTATTACCTGTAATCCTAGCCAGGCCACAGTACCTAAGTGCTCAAACATGAACCCAGGTGTAGCTGGGAGGGTGTTCTGCAGAAGAGAAGCTCCATATCCACAATCAGATGACCCAAAGGAGATTAGCCTTGATTTTTCTGGGAGGGGATTATCCCACCAAAGGAAGCCCTTAAGAGTGAAAACCGAGGTTTCACTGAGAACACCTGCCTCAAGACGGTGACGTGCCCGCTGCCTGTCTCCTGCCCACCGCCTGCCCTGCAGGTTTCGAACCCCCATGGTCACGGGAGCCAATGCCTTAAAATACATCTCTAAACATATATACGTGTATATAAACAGCCTATTGTTTTTTTCATGTCGGGAAAGCTGAGACAAATCCCCCTGGTTCTGAGACAAATCCCCCTGGTAGGAACGCTGCCTGATGTCGGGCGTTTCCACTGCCCTTCAAGGGCTCTGGAACCGCTGTGTCCTTTGTGTGTGTTGGGGGAGGGGGGCGGCTCCTGTCCAGGGCCGTCTTACCAACAGCTACAAGGCTCGGGTCGGCACTGGCTCCTGCCCTCTCTCTCCAGGCCATGGGAAGACACAGTTCCCCGACCCGAGCTGCCCCCAGAGCACCCACCCCTCCTGGTTTCCCAAGTCTGTCCTGTTCTTGTAAGTAATTCCTTTATTAAATGCTCCTTAAGTGATCCAATTTGCAGGCAACATCTATTTCTTGCCAGCCCCTGCCTCCTGCCTGGCACTCCCTGCTCACCCCGCAGCCAACTGCCATCGGGACTGCCCAAGCCTCCGCAGGGAGAGAAATCTGGAAGCCAAGTTCACCGCCCCTCAGACTCATCCCCAGGGCGTCAGCAACTGGCGAGGGCTGTCAATCGAGCAAACTCAGTCCTGCACTGCACACGGCTTTTCGCTTCCTTCGTAATGGCTAGCATCCATTAGTAATCATCCAAAAGTGCAGTGTGTGAGAAAATCGGAACTGCACGGTCTACTGGACATTCGTCCCAGGTAGCGAGCTCTGAGGCGCCTGGTGGCAAGGACAGGGACAAGGGAGGGAGGGAGGGAGGGAGGGAGGGAGGAGGGGAGGGAGCAGCCCCCCCTGGCCCTGGGGACACGGGCTCCATTCTCATGAGGCAGAGAGCTCTGGCTTGGGAAATTCCCGGGCCAGAGGGATTTCCTCTCCTCAACCTTGAAGGTCGTGTTTCCTCCAGAGGAAGTGTGGAGCCCCTTCCTGGCTCTTCCCAGCAGGGATCCCCCTTCCCAGTGTCTCCTAGTAGCCCCTGAACTGGAGAGCCTCCCCGCTACCTGGGCTGGTCGCTATGGAAACCGTCTCACAGCCGAGGGGCTGGCTCTGCTGGAAGTGGGAAGCTGGCAGCATTTCCCTGGAGATGGGCCCAGGGGTTTGGGGTGGGCTGAGCACTCGCCCCCAGGGCTGTGCCACACAGAGGCGGGCCTTGACTTGTTTAGAAATTTGACATTTCATTCATCATGAATTGTGCATTAATTTTAATTTTTAAAAGTACCGCACTCAAATGTTATTGATCTTGATTTTTTTTAGCACCCTCCCACTTAAGTTTTGTCCCAAACCAAGTGCCTGGTCCTTTCTGCTTTTTCGGACAAAGCTAGGAGCCGGGTGGAGAGAGGAGCCAGGCTTCGGGGCAGGCACGCCTGGGCGAGCCCTGGCTAGCCTCGTGCCCCTGGGCAGCGTCCTTCACTTCCCTAAGCCTCCTGTCCCGGACACCGGGCAGGGCGTGGGAGGTGCACGACGTGGTGGGGACCCCGTGGCACTCGCCAGCCTCTGTGGTCACTGGAACAAGGCCGCGCCCGGAGGAGACCGACTCCCTGTGAGGGCAGAGGTAAGGGTTTTTGCTCCTCACTGTGACCCCGTGTCGGTGCTTGGCGGCCCCATAGAAGCCCAGTAAACACCAGTCACCAGGAGGGGCCCCGCCCACCCAGCCCAGACCCCAGAGGTCCACGGAGCAGCAGGGGGGCTGGGCAGTCCTAGTGGCACCAAGGGGGCATCACAGGTCTTGTCGTCGTCTTATGGCCACTGCTCTGGGCAATAGCCGGGCAGTGCCTGGGGGACGGCCACGGGCTTCTGAAGCAGGAGAGACCTGAAGGCTGGGCTGGGGTTGCAGCAGTGGCCATGGGCCAACATCATCCCAGACAGGCCTCCACGGGGACACTCCTGGGGCCCGCCCAGCAGCCAGGCCCCCGGCCCAGATGCCCGGATCAGGAGAGCCCTGTGGGTTTGGAGACTTCCTCTCTGGCTCCCAGCAACACAGCAGCATGCTGTGCCCACCCACCCCAGGTGTTGGGGTCCCCCAAACCACACTTTGGGGCAACCATATTTTGGTTCCCCATGTGTTTGGAACTGGTCTGAGCATCGCCTGCCCGATCCTAGATGTGAAGGAGACTTTGTGCCCAGTCTCTGCAAAGTCCCCAAACCTTGACCCTCAGGGACTTGTTCTTCCCGTTGTATAAACTAAAGAAGAGCGGCTCCTCCTCACTCCTCTGCCAAGGCCAAGGAAGGGGCTTTGTCTCATCACCCACCCTGGGACAGGGGTGGCGACTCGGTGGTGACCAGGAGGTCCTGCGGGGTTCAGTGACTTGCCCACAGTCGCCCATCGCAGGCCCGTGTGGAGTCTGCCTCTGGCCTCTGCCCTCTGCTACGTGAGATCTGTCTGTGGCAGATTCTTCTGGAAACTTGAGCCAGCAGGTGGGGGGCTGCACCCTAAATCCCCAGCTGCACCCTGGGCAGGCAGGCTGAAGACAGCAGCAACCAGCCCATGGGCTGTGGGCATCCCCCAGCCGATGTCCCATCTGTCCTGCAAGTGGTGCCTGGGCTCAGGGCAGCCCACAGGCTGCTGCCCAAGATGCGCAGACCCCAAGGGCCAGACGGGCCGACACTGCAGGAATCCCACCTTCTGGGCCCACTCTGCACAGACTGCTCCCCAGGGCCCTGGGAGAACCGGGCATCCGGCCGGACAGCCTGTGGGTGGGCAGCTATGTCCACAGACACACACACACACCAGGGACAGACACACACACACCAGGGACACACATCACACACACCAGGGACACATACCACACACACCAGGGATGCACACCACACACACCAGGACAGACACACACACACCAGGGACGCACACCATACACACACACACCTCATGAACACACACCACTGGTACACATTGTGAACACACCATGGACACACACACACAACATGGGTACACACAATACACACCACAAAGACATAACCCCCTACACACACTCACATACATAGCACACACACATGCCATAGACACATGGCTACACACACCACACAATCCCTCATCAGATACCCACACACCATCTCACACACACCACACACCCATCAGACACCCACACACCGCCTCACACACACCACACACCCATCAGACACCCACACACCATCTCACACACACCACACACCCATCAGACACCCACACACCATCTCACACACACCACTCCCTCATCAGACACCCAGACACCATCTCACACACACCACTCCCTCATCAGACACCCACACACCATCTCACACACACCACACACCCATCAGACACCCACACACCGCCTCACACACACCACACACCCATCAGACACCCACACACCGCCTCACTCACACCACACACCCATCAGACACCCACACACCACTTCACACACACCACACACCCATCAGACACCTACACACCACTTCACACACACCACACACCCATCAGACACCCACACACCATCTCACACACACCACACACCCATCAGACACCCACACACCGCCTCACACACACCACACACCCATCAGACACCCACACACCGCCTCACACACACCACACACCCATCAGACACCCACACACCGCCTCACACACACCACACACCCATCAGACACCCACACACCGCCTCACACACACCACACACCCATCAGACACCCACACACCGCCTCACACACACCACACACCCATCAGACACCCACACACCGCCTCACACACACCACACACCCATCAGACACCCACACACCGCCTCACACACACCACACACCCATCAGACACCCACACACCGCCTCACACACACCACACACCCATCAGACACCCACACACCGCCTCACACACACCACACACCCATCAGACACCCACACACCGCCTCACACACACCACACACCCATCAGACACCCACACACCACCTCACACACACCACACACCCATCAGACACCCACACACCGCCTCACACACACCACACACCCATCAGACACCCACACACCGCCTCACACACACCACACACCCATCAGACACCCACACACCGCCTCACACACACCACACACCCATCAGACACCCACACACCGCCTCACACACACCACACACCCATCAGACACCCACACACCGCCTCACACACACCACACACCCATCAGACACCCACACACCACACACACCACACACCCATCAGACACCCACACACCGCCTCACACACACCACACACCCATCAGACACCCACACACCATCTCACACACACCACACACCCATCAGACACCCACACACCATCTCACACACACCACTCCCTCATCAGACACCCACACACCACCTCACACACACCACACACCCATCAGACACCCACACACCACCTCACACACACCACACACCCATCAGACACCCACACACCACCTCACACACACCACACACCCATCAGACACCCACACACCACCTCACACACACCACACACCCATCAGACACCCACACACCATCTCACACACACCACACACCCATCAGACACCCACACACCATCTCACACACACCACTCCCTCATCAGACACCCACACACCACCTCACACACACCACACACCCATCAGACACCCACACACCACCTCACACACACCACACACCCATCAGACACCCACACACCATCTCACACACACCACACACCCATCAGACACCCACACACCATCTCACACACACCACTCCCTCATCAGACACCCACACACCATCTCACACATACCACTCCCTCATCAGACACCCACACACCATCTCACAGCTGTCATATGCACAATTAGAGATGATTTCATACACACACTCACACACCTAGCAGCACCCTCTCAAAATACACCCTCGCCCACATCACACCCATTCACACACACACACACATTCTCCCACACACTCACAAGGGAGCACACTCACACCCACGCACACACCCAAGACGAGATTTTCTCTTTAACAAGGAGCCGTGTTTCTGCCGTCACCCTGCCCAGGTCATGCACCTGCCCAGGTTCTGCGGGACCTGCCTACCTGGGCACAGGTGGGCCTGTGTGGCTCTCGGGGGTGCCGGGCAGTGCCCAGTCCCACTTGCCTGGTGGGCCTGTGTGTGTTGAGCTCAGGTGAGGTCAGGGGGCGGGCAGAGCCAGATGGGCCCACGCTAGGCATGATTCTAGCCAGGGAAGGGACACCTGTGTCCCAGCCAAGTCCCCAACAGCAGCGGCTTGCCCAGGGCCACTCAGCACCGCAAGCCTCACACAGCTCCTGACACCCCACCTCGCTTTTTCCTGGACACAGCCTGGGGTGGGTATCTAAAATGGGTATCTAAAAATTGGCCTTGGTCAGGTGCGGTGACTCACGCCTGTAATCTCAGCACTTTGGAAGGCCGAGGCAGGCAGATCATCTGAGGTCGGGAGTTTGAGACCAGCCTGACCAACATGGAGAAACCCCTGTCTTTCTAAAAATACAAAATCAGCTGGGCGTGGTGGCACATGCCTGTAACCCCAGCTACTCGGGAGGCGGAGACAGGAGAATTGCTCGAACCCGGGAGGCGGAGGTTGCGATGAGCCAAAATCGCACCATTGCCCTTGGGCGACAAAGCGAAACTCCACCTCAAAAAAAAAAAAAAAAAAAAAAAAAATTGCCTTAAACCCCGGGAAAGGACTATCTGGAGTTATTTTATTCCCTGTGTCATGCCCAGCAAGGAAAGGACAGAGGGTGAGCCCGTGCCCCCTGGAGGGACCCTCTCTGAGGTCTGTTCTGGGTGGTGCTCTCTCCCCTCGTACTGCGTGGAGCCCCAGGAACAAGGCTCGGGCTGTAGCTGCTGGGGCCCGGGGGTCCGTGGGTGGGAACAGTGGGCACTCTCGCTAACACTCCTGAGGCCAGCCCATGAATAGCTCCGAGGGAGCCTTTCGACGCCCACGCGTGTTCCGCTGTGTGCCTTTCATGTCTTAATTCCCGGTGCCCTCAGCAGGCTGCGTTCGGAGGGCTGGGCTCCCTGCACGGGCCTTCCCTTCCTATACACACAGGGCCCCTGCCCTGGGCCCAGCCCCCAGCCTCCTTCTTTCCCGTCTCAGACGATGTCCCCGATGTCCCTGAGCCTAGCATGACAGGGACACAAAGGCCTGGCATCCCGGATCTCTCCCTCCCTCCCTCTGCCGGCCTATTTCTCAGGGCTTTCAGTGCCTGCGTCACCATCACCGTAGGGACTTAATGACGTTTAGCAGCTCCCGGGCGGGGGTGGTTTCTCGCGCTCTGCAGGGGTGATGGTCCCCCATGATTCAAGGGGGGCTCAGGAGGGGAACAGAAGTAGCACTGCACCAGCCACACTCTGGCTGTTGGGTCCTAGTCATGCCTGCTCTGCACACCCCCCCACCCACCCAGGTCCCGGTTGGGTTTCTGAACAAGTCAGGGGACCACACTCTGGAGACTGAGCTGGTGCATTTGTCCCATGGAGCCGGTGTTCAGTTCCTCCTTGTCCCCTCCCGGGACCCTCACTATCCACAGGGCTTGTTGCTGGATAAGCAACGGCTTCTTTCTTTGGAGGCTCGGGGGTGCGGGGAGCACAGTCACTGAATGGGGTTCCCACTTGCCAGAGGCACCGGGCCCTGGACAGGAAGTGCGCCGGCAGCTGGCGTGAGTGGGTGAGTGGCGTGAGTGGGTGAGTGGTATGAGTGGTGTGAGTGGCATGAGTGGGTGAGTGGTGTGAGTGGCATGAGTGGCGTGAGTGGCATGAGTGGTGTGAGTGGCATGAGTGGGTGAGTGGGTGAGTGGCGTGAGTGGGTGAGTGGCAACAGCTGGTGTGAGTGGCATGAATGGGTGAGTGGCGTGAGTGGGTGAGTGGCATGAGTGGGTGAGTGGCATGAGTGGGTGAGTGGTGTGAGTGGGTGAGTGGTGTGAGTGGCATGAGTGCGTGAGTGGTGTGAATGGCATGAGTGGCGTGAGTGGGTGAGTGGCGTGAGTGGGTGAGTGGTGTGAGTGGCATGAGTGGGTGAGTGGTGTGAGTGGCATGAGTGGCGTGAGTGGGTGAGTGGCGTGAGTGGCGTGAGTGACGTGAGTGGCATGAGTGGGTGAGTGGCGTGAGTGACGTGAGTGGCATGAGTGGGTGAGTGGTGTGAGTGGTGTGAGTGGGTGAGTGGCGTGAGTGGGTGAGTGGTGCAAACTCCACAAAAATGTGTAGCCCAGTGCTGTTTCCCACCCGGTGCTCTCTATCCAGCAGCCTCCCTCCCCACCCCAGGCACCCTCCCCTTGTGGGGCACCGGAGTGGCCATGGGCATTTTGGGGGCACAGAGTTGGCACAGTTTGAGGGGCACAGATACCCGAACTGTATAAAGTTGGGGTTATGGGATGACTGTGTGGATGGCTCATGGTCACTTATGGGTACATCACAGCCACTCGGAACAGGAGTGGCTTCCGGGAAACTGCCTCCTGCACACCTGCAGGTCAGAGGTCGTGTCCGGGCAGTTGCGAGTCCTGGGAGTTAGGGAGAGACAGGCCTTGGGAGCAGAGCCGGAGGCTCCTCTGTGGAAGGTTCTTCCAGACCCGCTGGCTCATATAAAAACAAAACAAAGCACCTCGTGGAATTCAATTATCCCCAAAATACGTGTGATACCATCAGTAAAGAGACTTTTCTATCAATACTTAAAAGTAAATTTTGACCAACAGTGTGTGTGGTAGAGCAGGGGAGTCCGGGAAGCCTCTGGAAGGACGGAAGGAGAAGGAGAGAAGAGGGAGTGGGCGTCTGCCGGAAGCTGGAGCCAGGCAGAGGGTGGGGAGGGGGCTTCTCCTAGCCCGTGTTCTCCCTGGCATCCGTGGTGGCTTGGGGCTGGGGAGGGACACCCAGCTCCGCCCGACCGATGTCTATGGCTTGTTGTGCTCCACTCTCCTCTCGGACAGCGGCAAACTCTTGAGCCTGCTTTTAAGGCCTGCAGAGCTTGTTTCTTGGCTTTGGAAAGTCTCTTTAACTTCTGCCAGTCATGGGCTCTTTAGAGGAGGGGCTGCTCCAGGGCACTGGGTTCTCCTGGTCCCCCCGCCCTGTGCATGGGTCCCCCAAGGGGCCTTTCCAAGGGGCTGGCCCAGAGCTGGGGTGCAGGGGAATGGAGCTGCCTCCACCTTCGCATTCCTGGCAGGATTTCCCGTGGGGTCTCCAAGGAGCCCTGAAGTGGAGAGCTGTGGAGAGTGAGGCATCTCCTCTGGGGAAAAGGCCGCAGCGAGCAGAGGCAGGTGCGGCTGGCACATGAGCTTCTCCAGGGCTGGCCAAAGTGCTCACTGCAGGGAGACAAACCAACCAAGCACTGAAGCTGCGATGGACCTGTCTAGAAATTAATGTGAACTGCAGGCCATAGGAGGTCCCTGGGCAGGGCTTCTGCTTACAGAGCCCCGGGGAGTGCTGGCAGCTTCTGTGGTGTCCACAAGTGACCGCCTGCCTTGCCACATGCCTGATGTCCTTGCCCTCAAGATGGGAACGTGCAGCTTTCCCTGTGAGCCATGTGCCTCTGCCTCAGGCCAGGCCGTGGGTCCAGGGGGCAGGTCTGTGCGTCTGTGCCAGCCGTGCACCTCTGCCTCGGGCCAGGCCGTGGGTCCAGGGGGCAGGTCTGTGCGTCTGTTCCAGCCGTGCACCTCTGTCTCGGGCCAGGCCGTGGGTCCAGGGGGCAGGTCTGTGCGTCTGTGCCAGCCGTGTACCTCTGTCTCGGGCCAGGCCGTGGGTCCAGGGGGCAGGTCTGTGCGTCTGGTTCCTCCTTTCTGACCCCGCAGGCAGTGCCCAGTGTGGCACATGTCGGGAACAGCTACTCAAGTGGCTTGGGACAGATGAGATTCAGTGGCTTCTAGCCTGGCACCCACAAAAGCACACAAACAGGCAAACGAACACACAGTTCGTCTTGCCAAGTGCAGACAGGCTAGGGAAGCAATTCCAGGGCCCTGCCACGCAGTGTCCTGGGGCCCTGCATTGGTTCAGGAGGCCCGAACCGGGCTGCTTTTGGCAGAGTCTCTGGGGCACCTCTGCCTCCAGTCCCTGGAGAGGAAGTGGGGAGCACGGGTCACTGTCCTTGGGTGAGCACAGCCCTCCGCCCAGGCACAGCTCCTTCTTGATGGACGCCCATTCCCGGTGCTTCTTAGTCCGGCTGGGGACATCATCCTCTCGGTGCTTTGGCTAATGCAGAACTAACACACCCCTGGGGCCCGGCAGCACATCCACGCATCGGAAATCAGAAGCCTGCTCTCAGCAGCTCCCGCCAACACGACCCAGACCGGAATCCCCCAAACACCCGTCCAGGCAGGACAGCCCTGACCACACAATGCTCTGCGTGGCCCAGTGCAGGAGCATGGGAGGGAGCAGCAGGGAGACGGCCTGTCCAGGTGGCAGGCGACGAGTGCCCAACACCGGTGGAGTTTCACTTACATGAAACCCAAACACCGCAGGAGGCCACGCCGTGAGAGGTCTGGTGGGGTGGCCCATGGTGGCCTGAAAGGGGGGTTCAGCTGCTGGTCGTGGTGGGGGGCTGTGCACTATGGCACTGCACCTGCCTGCAAGGACCAGGCCGCCTCAGCTTTCCCGAAAGCTTGCGGAGGGGCAGGTGTCCGGGCCCCAACCCAAGGCCTGTGGAGTTGGAGTGAGTCCTGGGAGGGCCGGGAATTGGATGCCACTGGTGTTCGGGTATTCATCGCCTGCCACCTGGACAGGCTGTCTCCAGAGACCTCAGGCCAGGCACATCATACGGCCCCACCGAAGCAGAGCGGTGAGGGGGCTGAGACATCCTGCTGGCCCTGGGGTGTGAGGTGACAGCTGCAGGGATAGATGCTTGTCACCTTGCGGGAATGGGGCCTGTCACACTTGCTAAGGGACAGGCCTGTACACAGGCACACACCACACACTGGTACATACACTCGCACATACATGCACACACCACACACAGGCAGGTAGCTCACACAGGCACACACATGCATATGGCACACACATGTACACACGTGCACACACATATGCACATGGCACACACGTGCACACACGTGCACACACGTGCACACACGTGCACACGCCACACACACACACGCGGAGACCCGTGCTCTTGGTGCCTCTGGCAGGTCCGGGGGCCCTGTACTTGCACAGTGGGAAGGTTGCCTGCTTCCGGGAGGGCTAAGAGACACTCACAGCCTCCCAGAAGGCCCCGGCGCCTGCCTCTTCTCTGCCACAGGACCCCACAGGGCAGGTGATGTTCCCTCCCTCATCGCCACCCCCATGGCAACTCCCAGTGACTCCAGGCAGTTCTGTTCTTTTCCAGCTCTGTGGAGCGAGGGTGCTTGGGGACAACGCATTTGCCCTGTCCCCTCCCGACTGCAGCTTCTGGGGGTGCACTGTGGTGTTAGAAGGAGACAACTCGGTCTTGGGTGGCAAAGCGCTCTCTGTGCCTGCTGGGCAGGACCCAGGGCTCCCTGGGGTTTTGTGACCTAAGCGTCTCCCCAGGCAGCTTAGGAGCCCTCTGGGCAGAGATGCCCTGACTTCCCGCCCCAGAAGGCACAGGCTGTGTGTTCACTGAGGGTGGTTTCCAGCTGGCCCTGCTGCGGCCTCGGGGGCTCCCCAGAAGGGCTGGTGTGTCCTCTGCGCCCATTCGCCCTCACCCTAGAATCAGCCGGTGGAAACCTGGGGACTGCTTCCTACTGGGCTCCAGCTCCCCGGCTCCCGCCACCCAGGAGCTATGGCAACAGCCCTCTGACCCCCAGGGTACCTCCAAGTCCTGGCTGCCTCCTGCCTCCTGCCTCCTGCCTCCTGCCTCCTGCCTCCTGCCTCCAAGTCCTGCCTCCTGCCTCCTGCCTCCTGCCTCCTGCCTCCTGCCTCCAAGTCCTGCCTCCAAGTCCTGGCTGCCTCCTGCCTCCTGCCTCCTGCCTCCTGCCTCCCTGCCTCCTGCCTCCTGCCTCCTGCCTCCTGCCTCCTGCCTCCTGCCTCCTGCCTCCCTGCCTCCCGGCCGAGGGAAACGCAGCACTTTTAGAAGAGGCGCTCGCACATTCTCAGCGTCCTTTTGGGGCACAACTGTCATCGGGGCAGAGCGCAGCCCCGTTCTCCCCGGACACGGGTGTGGCCCATCCTGCACAAAATCGAGGCGAAGTCCCCTCCCGTCACACACAGGGCCGGGCCGGGAGAGCCGCAAGACGCTCCTCAGTCCAGGAAGCGCCAAGAGGCTTCTAGAGAAAGGGGCTCGGGACCCCCACCCCTGAGGGTGGACAACCTTGGGGGCTCAGCAGGGAGGGCTGCCAGGAGGCTCATCCGAAGCCCCCCAACACCGCACAGATGGGGCACCACCTCAGAGGCCAAAGACTCAGGACCCCCTCGGCCCAACGCCCACCTACCCTTGAAGCCTCCTGTAGGGTTCAGGTGTGGTCAGGATAGGGACTACCCACTTTCACCCCCAGAGACCTCCGCAGTCGAGGGACCTCCTCCAGGTCGGAGAAGCCCTGTGCGTCCCTGCCCCGACTCCCCTCCTGGACACCCTTTCCTCCACGAGGGGCCCGGGCCGGTCCTGGGACACTAGCCAGGACCACGCAACTCCGGGCCTTGCCGGACTTTCTAGAGGACGCCTAGCTGACCTGCAGAGGATCACTGAGTAGGAAGGTCCTGTACCACAATCTCAGTGTGGCCTCAGGCGGAACCTGACCGTCAAGCAGGCCCCAGTCTCAGTGTGGCCTCAGGCGGAACCTGACCATCGGGCAGGCCGAGGGGCCCAGTCTCCGTGTGGCCTCAGGCAGAACCTGACTGTCAGGCAGGCTGAGGCGGCTGCGTAACCACAGGTTTCTCCTGGACTCCACCTCACCTCTCCTCCACTGTCCACAGGTGCCCCAGGCACCAAAATATTCATGAAGCCCCCTGAAAAGCCAAGGTAATGAGGGTGTGGGTTTCCCTCCTGGCCTGGGAGTCACCATCAGTGGTGGGTGTGGGGGTCTGGGACCCTGAATCTGATTCCGCTTGGGGTCTGTCTCAGAGGCCGCAGCCCCCCAAGGTGCAGACCCCGGGCCTCGTGCCACTCCAAGCCTGAAGGTCTTTGTCCAAAAGCACCTCGTCAGGACCTTCCTGCAGGGCCTCCCTATTTAAACCAGGGCTCCCGCTTTATTTTTCCTGTAGCACCATCACCACTGAACAGGCTTGGCTTCCTCACCTGTGTCTCTAGCACCCACCTCCCTTCCATCAGGGACTTTTCCCCTGACGGCCGTGCATGGAAGGTGCTCAGCAAAGAGTTGAAGGATCAAGTACGAGGCTGGTGCCAGCGGGTCTTTGGTTAGGAGAATTGTCATCACTGCCTGCACTGCAGCCAGCAGCTTGCCCAGGTGTGCCTGGGACCTAGGTGTGCATGGGACCCAGGTGTGCCTGGAACCCAGGTGTGCATGGGACTCAGGTGTGCATGGGAACCCAAGTGTGCATGGGACCCAGGTGTGCATGGGAGTTAGGTGCGCATGGAACCCAAGTGTACATGGAACCCAGGTGTGCATGGAACCCAGGTGTGCATGGAACCCAGGTGTGCATGGGAGTTAGGTGCGCATGGAACCCAGGTGTGCATGGGACCCAGGTGTGCATGGGACCCAGGTGTACATGGAACCCAGGTGTGCATGGGAGTTAGGTGCGCATGGGACCCAGGTGTGCATGGGACCCAGGTGTGCATGGAACCCAGGTGTGCATGGGACCCAGGTGTGCATGGAACCCAGGTGTGCATGGAACCCAGGTGTGCATGGGAGTTAGGTGCGCATGGAACCCAGGTGTGCATGGGACCCAGGTGTGCATGCCCCCCTAGCAACAGGTGTGCATGGGACCCAGAAATGCTGGTGACTGGGACAGCCCTTGGCTCTTCTGCTGGTTTCGCTGAGGAGAGGCTGCTGCTGGAGATCCTGCTGTCAGGTCTGGGAGTGGCTGTCGGGCCCCAAGGCTGGTGGGGGTGACCTGAACCCTTGACCACTGTGCACTCTGTCATGGGAGGGCTTGGAAACCTTCAGTGCCGGCTCCGTTTGCAGCAGGCCTGATGGCTGCCGTGGCTGTGTCCTCTGGCAGTGATGATCCTAAGAAAGGGCCCTCTCGGCCGGGCGTGGTGGCTCACCCCTGTAATCCCAGCGCTTTGGGAGGCCGAGGCGGGCAGATCACGAGGTCAACAGATCGAGACCATCCTGGCCAACATGGTGAAACCCCATCTCTCCTAAAAATACAAAAATTAACTGGGCGTGGGGGCACGTGCCCATAGACCCAATTACTTGGGAGGCTGAGGCAGGAGAATCTCTTGACCCAGGACGTGGAGATTGCAGTGAGCCGAGATTGCGCCACTGCACTCCAGCCTGGTGACAGAGCTGGACTGTCTCAAAAAAAAGAAAAAAAGAAAAAAGAAAGGGCCCTCTCAGCCGGTGGGCCGGCCTCTGGCAGGCCCTGCACCCCTGACTATCTCTGCCTGGTGCTGCTGGAGGGAGGCGGCCTCCTCTTAATCAGGGAGGGTGTCCCTCCTTGCGGAAAGGACCATGGCCTGGGGGCCATCTGGAAGTTGAGGAAGCCTGGAGGGGTGGGGATGAGGAAGGCTGGTTTCCACCTAGGGGAGGTTCTGGAAATAGGGGAGGGTGGTGGGTGACCTTTACATCGCAGACATGATGATTTGAATAACACTCATCACCCTGCTGCCATTGGCGGGATTGTGAAGGGGCCCTGAGCGTTCATTGTCTCCCTCAGGCCCTTATGCACATGGAAACAGAGGCAAGGAGTCCGTGGACACCCTCCCCGTGATCCTGGGGTGGTTGCTGTGTGGAAGCTGCTGACCTGGGCCCCTCCTGTGTTTGCTCGCGGCACCTGCAGGGGCCTGGGGTATGTCCCTGACCTTCTGCTGGGACAGGAGTCTCGGAATGATGTAAACACATTCCAGGCCCTCAGGGAAAGGGAGGGACAAGCACCCCAACAATTCCACCACGGAGGAGGTGTGCAGGGGGCTGCGGGCGGGGCTTCCCCAAGGAGGCCCTGGGAGCACGAAGATGGAGTCGGGGCGGGGCAGATCTGCCTGCAGAGCTCAGAGGAGGCAGGCAGGCTGAGCCGGTGCGCTCCAATGGGGACTGGGTGACAGAGCGGAAGGAAGGGCCCGCAGGTGCCTGATCCCTGCAGGACGTGGGCAGACCACAGGGGGCTACAGAGGAGCCAGTGAGGCTTGTGGGGCTGGGGAGCCGTTGATGCGGAGGACCCCTCCTCAGAGTCCAGGCAAGGCCCGTGGGCTTCCTGCCCTTAGCTGGCACCAGGGCCAGGTACCCAGGGTTTGGCACAGACCAACCATGATAGTGAGGAAGTTTAGGAACCTGGGCTTACCCTGGTCACCTCCCAGCACCTGGAGGCCTTTGGCATGGGGGATGAGTGGGGGAGGCCTCTATTCTCCGCGTGGGGGGCTGAAGGCTCGTGACCTAGAGAGGCATGGCCCTGGGGCTTCCAGCTGCCTCTGCTTCCTCTCCCTCTGACCTGGACGGGGCCTAATCCCTCTGACCTCGGCGCCTCTGTGGGAGGTGGTGATGCCTGTGCCGGGAGCTATGAGGACCGTGTGGGCACAGTGTGCAGGTTTGCCAGGCTAGTCCCTGAAGCACAGGACTGTGCTAGTCCCTGAAGACACTCAGGGCAGCCTCCATTCCTCACCTCAGCTGGGCATCGGGGCTGGGAGGCTGCCGCCTACACAGGACTCTTTACTAGATGCAAGCTCAGTCTCCAGGCCACCGGCACGGCTGAACCCAGTATGAATCAATGCTGAGGATCGTGCATGGGGCTGAGGCAGGCCCTGAGGTGGATGGTCGGTGGGTGGCCCTCCCCAGGGGTCCCCGGCCTGCCTGAAAGGGTGACCCTAAAGACAGACGGTGCGTGGGGCCTGGGCTCTTGGGGTCTCACCTCTTGGCAGGTGTCCTCTCCCCTTTTAAGCTTCTCCACCGTGGTGTGACACGGCTCGGAAGCCCTCAGTGGAAGCTAAGGCCACACCCTTGAACTTAGCCTGCAGCCCTGTGGGTGCAATAAACCTCTTTTCTTTATAACTTGCCCAGTCTCAGGTATTTTTTTATAGCCACACGAACCAGACTAAGATGCAACCCAATGCACGTCACGTGCCCTGCATGGGGCTTAGGACGCTGGGCCCAGCCAGAAGCGCAGGACAGCCCACAATGGCTGCAGCATTCCCCAAACTCAGCTTCATCGCCCCCGAACAGGCTGGATTCTCTGTGACAGAGACCACAAAGGGTGCCTCGGGGGCAGTGGGAACACTCACCAGGAGTCAGTCGACACTCAGATGACATCCCTGTGTGGTGGCTTTATAACCTGATCTCCAGGTGGTCAGTCCTGGCTTCTGGGCTGACCTCGGCTCCAATTCACTCCTCCTATTCATACGTTATTGCAAGAATCACAAGCTCTAGGCTCAGGGACAGAGCGGGAGGCCCAGCACCCCTGAACATGTGGATGGCCAGGCTGTGTGCTGAGGCCAGGGGTCAGATGCGTGACTGTGGAGGTGCCACCATAGACAGCGGGGCCCTTGCTGCATGGGAGGGTCACTGTGAGCCACCACTCCTCACCAGCCACCGTGGGCACATGACCTGGCTGAAACCCTGGTCACCTCCAGCCATCTCTGCCCCAGGCATCCGGAAGGTGCCTGTGTGTCCCATGAGGGAACAGATGGACAGAGCAGAAACAAGGCAGCCGGCTGTGCACTCCCAGCAAAACCCAAATGCCCAGGTCCGTCTCTGCTTCTCTCCCACAGACAGTCAGTGGGTCCTGAGCCTGGGTGGGGCAGGGGCAGGGGTCTCGCTAGTGGGGTGTGCTGGGCCAGGGGCTCTAAGGTCTGGTGCAGAGCCCTGTGGGCCCAGGCCTGAGAACTAAGCCCCAGGGTCCTGGCATCTCACGGACATCGGTCCTTGGATATCTCACAGGAACTCCAGATTCTCCCCGAAACCCCCTCCTCCCCCAACCACTCCCATCCCCAGCAAACACTACCATTTGTCAAGGCTCTTAAACCAAATTGGAGCGAGTCTGGAGCTTGTCCCAGGCTGATGAGTGAACGGGCCAGGGCTTCAACTCTCGACCACGTGGGAGAGTTGACGTGAAACCCAGGTTTCCAGTTCTGTTTGGAAAACTTGAAAATCCAGAAACATTGACTTTCGCATTACTCTTATGCGGCCCCATTTCATTTTTTCTTGGGCTGAAGACAGTGAGTGAGGAGGAGGAGGGGGCCCAGCGCAGAGCAGAGCCGCCTCCTGCACGGCCTCCATTCCTGTGGTTCACGTTTCTGGTGCGCAGGTGACCTGGGCGCTGGCCCAAGAGCCTGCCAGGTTTCTCAGTAAAGCGAGAGCCAAATTCCAGGCCTGGTCCTGACCCAAACGTGCGTCATGGCTAAAGACGTGCGCAAGCCCTGGCAGCTCTGCGGCTCCGGGCAGCACCACACCCCACCGGCGACTGGACCTGCCATTGGCTCATCCCACAGTGCGGCTGTGGGGCTGCTCTTCTTAGCCGTCAGGGGTCCCTTCTTTTTGACTTCACCTGGCTCTGAGAGTTTGGTTTCCACCTTTCAGAGGATGAAATTCAGCAGAGGTATTGCCACCTTCCTACCCAGGCTCAGGTAGACAAGGTAAAACAGGGAAGCAGGAGCCGAAGCTCCCCAGGGAGGCCCATACACACTCATTCACCAGAGGCTGCGACACCCTGGGGGGTGAGCCCCACTGTCCTTCACCAGAGGCTGCCGCACCCTGGGGGTGAGCCCCACTGCTGTCCTCTGAGGGGTCCCTGCCAGACTCACCTCCAGCGCTCACCATGCCTCTTTGTCCTGGTTCCCTCCCTCAGTCCCGGTCCCCAGAATGCTCTCTCTTCCTCCCCCTGTGCCCTGAATGGTCCCCCAACCTCCCTCCCCATCTCCCACCCTGGCTAGGCCTGGGTCTATCTCATCTCCCGAGGTCTGACCAGGGGGTCAGAGAGACGGGCCGTGGAGCTACTGGCCCTGGTGTGGTTCCCTGGTGGGCCACACTGACCTCATTGCCTGGTGGTGAGGACAGGCAGAGGTGCAGGAACAGCTCCCCAAGCCCAGAGACCCGGACCTCCAGCCCGGTGCCATCGATACTCAGGTGGCAGGGGCAGAGTGAGTACACAGAAACCTCTTGCCCTGCTTCCACGCCTAGGAGAGTTCCCTTATTTTCTAATTCACAGATGCCAGCTATCTTCGCAGTTCCTGAATCACTAAGTGGATTGCAATGGCCTTTGTGTTTTATTCATTATGTTTCTTACGTGTAGTGAGCCTCACACGCCCCCTCTCAAGAA
This sequence comes from Chlorocebus sabaeus, assembly GCF_047675955.1. NCBI lineage: Eukaryota > Metazoa > Chordata > Mammalia > Primates > Cercopithecidae > Chlorocebus > Chlorocebus sabaeus. The sequence continues at coordinate 97,294,680 of NC_132905.1, read as the reverse complement.
GTTGTTTAAGGAACGCTGATGTTTTAATGGTTTGGGGGGTGATTCATACACTTGGCCCCTCCGTGGCCATCCCAAGCAGGGCGGGCCACAGCCTCCTTAGGAGATGAGGGTTGAATGCACATTCCCTTGTGTGTTCTGTGGCTGTCTGGGGGACACCCACTGTGCTCCAGGCACCTCCTGAAGTGTTGGGGATCCCATGTGAGCAAGTCACATGCAGGAGTGGTCCATGCAGCACTCACTGGTCAGCTGGGTGACAGCAACATCAAGCAAAGATGCAAGCTGGTGCCCAGCCCGGTCATTGTGGGAGTGTTCGGAAGGACCCCCGTCCCATCTCTGTGCAGGCATCCCTGGTACCAGTGTGCATCCATTCCCGGAGGGTTGGCCGGGGCTGCCGTCACCCACTCAAATCACCCCCCAGTGGAGTGTTTTCCTGGATCACCAATTCCCGGTTTGGAGGCGTAACCCAAAGAATATCTGAAACAGGTATCAATCAAGGTAGAGGTTTCTTTTGCTAAAGTTAAGGACCATGGCCTGTGACAGTCTCAGGAGGTCCTGAGAACTTGTGCCCAAGGTGGCTGGGTTGCAGCTTGCTTTCATACATTTTAGGGATACAGAAGTTACAGGCAAAGATATCAATCAATACATGTAAGGTATACATTGGTGTGATCCAGAAAGTGAGGGGCTTCCAGGTCATAGGTGGATTCAAAGATTTCCTGATTGGCAACTGGTCAAAAGGGCTGAGCTTTGCCTAAAATGTTTGAGGTCGGCAGAAAGAAATGCTTGAGTTAAGACAAGGGGATCATGGAAGCCAAAGTTTCTGTTACGTAGATGAAGCCTCCAGGTAGCACGTTTCAGAGAGACTAGATGGTGAATGTCTCTTATGGGAACTTAACATGTATCAGATTCTCTGTAAAAGACCTATTAAGGGCAGGGAATTCTCTACAGAATGCAAATTTCCCCCCTAAGAGACAGCTTTGCAGGGCCATTTCAAAATATGTCAGAGAAATATATTTTGGGGGTAAGTACTTTTCTTTCTTTCCAGGCCTGCTATCCGTCATGTGATGCTCACTAGACGGGGCATTCCAAACGGAGGTTGGAATTTGGTGTCTTACTGCTACAGAAAGTCTTTTCTGCCAGTCTTATGATCTCCGTTTTCATGTTAATGCTGGTCAGCTGTGCCTAAACTCCAGAGGGAGGAGAGTATTATGAGGCATGTCCAACCGTACCTCTTCCCATCCTGGCCTGAACTAATTTATCAGATTCCTTTGGGATCCCCTTGGCCAAGAGTAGGGGAGCCATTCAGGCAGTCGGCAGGCTTAGGATTCTATTTTTGGTTTACAGGGAGTACCGTACTAATCCCAAAGGTGATTTCTGGAAGGATAGCTTCTGTGTGCAAATGAACCTGGGGGTTCACCGTGCACATGTGCGTATTAAAGGTTCTGAGAAGTCCTGCAGTGAAACACACACAACTCTGCTCACCTTTGTGTAACCTGGCATTTCTCAAACTTCCTTAACCATAGACTTGTTGTTTAATGTTGCGTTTATTGGCACCTACAGGGTAAGCGTGTATGTAGTTGCACCCAGGACGCCCTTTCTGGAGAAGCAGAAACCCCCCAGGTCACGTGGCTGAGGAGTGGCTGCAGCATATATGAGGACAGATTGCTGCTGAGGCCCCAGGGGAGGGACCACTGAGTGGGGTTCTCGGATCTGACATGCCATCCCTGCAGATGGCCCCTCAGCAACACGGTGGCCTTCTCATCACTGCTCCGCCAACGGAGGGGAACGGCCTGATGAATCATGCATGATTCATTAATCTTAATTAAAATGCAAATGTATTGCCAACCTCCTCTGATAATTAAAGCCCATTGTGGGAATATGCTTAAAGCTTCTAGGCTGACGTTTCTTTTGCTGAAGCGAATTGGATGACTCGTTTAGCTCCGAAACGAGGTGCTGAAAGGGGTGCTGCTGGGGGACGTGCAGTGTGGACAGACAGGTGAGATCCGCAGAGAACAGGCTCCCTGCCTCTCAGTCTCCTCTCTCTTTCTCATGCACGTGCACACGCGTGTGCCCTGGGCTCACTCTTCAGCCATACACTGAGCTGTATTTTCCTCAGTGCTACCAGACCCGCAGGCTCCCAATTTGGCAAGGGAGGAAAAACTAATTATGGCTTCAGGTCCTGCAAGAAAGAGCCTGCAGGGGCTCTTCAGAAACCTGCGGGTGGGTCAGAAGCACAGCCAGGCTGCCTGCAAATGCCTTGCTGGAAAAATCTCTCTCTGAGCAACTGAGCCAGGTCCTGTGCACTGGAGGGGACACTGAGAGGCCACGGAGCGGGCAGTGGGCAGGCAGTGAGGCTGGTGACCACCGGCACAGCGCCAGCCTCCCACGCCGGGGGAACCCCAGGGTTTTGGAAGAAGTCAAGTCACGGTTTCATGCACGATCCCCACGCAGCTGTGCCAAGGCTGTGCTGACACCATCGGTGTCTGCCCTGTCAGAGGGGCTCGTGCTCTCAGAGATGGAGCCGAAAGTAAACTTTGCCCACCAAGGAAACCTGGTATCCCAACTGTCGTGGAGCTGCTGTGACACCGCCTGCTGGCTGCCCCGTGAGATCCCATCCCCGCAGGTTTCATCCAAGACCCCCATTCCAGCCGACACAGAGCATTTTAAAAGAAAACCCTGTCTTTTCCTGTGTCTTGGCCAACAGGGCTGCATTCAAGAAAGTACGACAGCCTTTCCTGACAGCCTCCTCCCTGCCCAGATCCTGCAGCCCCTGCCTCTCCCCTGCGCTCCCGCCGCCCTCCCGCCGCCCTCCCGCCCAGGTCTGTGTTTTCTGCCAGGGTGTCCAGCTCTCCCCTTCTGCTCTCAGCTCTCATCTGCCCCTCATCTTGCCTCACAGGGCTCCAGCTCTGGGCTGACAGTGACGGGAACAGGGATGTGTGCCGATGACTCATCCCGTCCCTCGCATGCGTGTGTGGCCAGCGCTTGCCTCGCCGTGCTGCCTCCATCCACATCAAGTGGCACAAATGGAAACGGGTTACCACTGTCCTCGGGATGAGCCTGGTGTCATGGCTGAGTGGTTCTGTCACTGTCTTTTCGTGGTTTGCCACAGAGGTGAGTCTTTCCAGAATCATTTTCTTTATGGACTTGATTGAAATGGGTCAGATTAGCCATGCTCCTGAAATTCTGCCATCAGCCCACACACATGCACACACGCATGCACACACACATGCACAAACACACAAATGCACACACGCATACACACACACATGCACAAATGCACACATGCACACACATGCACACACACATGCACATACACGCACAAATGCACACACATGCACACACACGCACAAATGCACACACATGCACACACACATGCATGCACGTGCACACACATGCACACATGCACACACGCACACATACACACACGTACACACATGCACAGACACACCACACACATGCACAGAGACACATGCAGCACACACACGCATACACACACATGGTCACACCACTGACCATACTGGTCTAACTTTTTTTTTTTTTTTTTTTTTTTTGAGACAGAGTCTCGCTCTGCCGCCCAGGCTGGAGTGCAGTGGCTGGATCTCAGCTCACTGCAAGCTCCGCCTCCTGGGTTCACGCCATTCTCCTGCCTCAGCCTCCTGAGTAGCTGGGACTATAGGTGCCCGCCACCTCGCCCGGCTAGTTTTTTGTATTTTTTAGTAGAGACGGGGTTTCACCATGTTAGCCAGGATGGTCTCGATCTCCTGACGTCGTGATCCACCCGTCTCGGCCTCCCAAAGTGCTGGGATTACAGGTGTGAGCCACCGCGCCCGGCTATTAACTTTTTATTTTGAAACAATTGCATATTCACTCGAGGTTGCAAAAAAACAAAAAATCCAGAGATTCCATGTACCTTTCACTCAGTTTCCCCGGGAACATCTTGTGTGACTGCAGCTCAGGACCAAGACCATGCTGTTTCCTAAACGCCCTGGTGACTGCTGGGCTCACGTGGTAGAGGGGTACCCCAGCCCGCTCATGTAGCTTGCACGCTGTGTGTGTCTCTGAAGCTGGGGTTCCCTGGGCCGTGGGGATGCCCCCACTCTGGAGCTGTAACTGTGGGACACCTTCAACAGTTCCTTCTTCATTGGGTTCAAATGCAATCCTTGCATCCCAGCGTCTCATCTCTGCTCCTCTTATTCCCGTCGTCACTGCCAGCACGCACCTCCTTATGAGGCCTGGGCGGGACCCCATCTCCCTGATGAAGGCAGCCACCATCCCTGTCGTTGCCTTTGTCAATGTGCTCCTCTTTCTGGGCACACTGGAAGTGCTCAAGCACCAGTGATGCTGAGCATTTCTGAGCAGCCACTGAGGTGCTCCTGGCCAAACTTCCCTCAGTCATCCCCCGGGCACTCCTCTCCTCGGCCCTCCTCCTGGTCACCACCTAGACACTCCCCTCCCTGTCCCTCCCCCCAATCATCCTCCAGCACTCCTCTCCCCGGCCCTCCTCCCCGTCACCCCCTAGACGCTCCTCTCTGTGTCCCTGAGGGATTGCTGGGGGTAACCCAGTTTGGGGTGGGATGCAGGGTGATGGTGTGAGGGGCAGGAGAGGCTGGGGATGAGAGTGGGTTCCCCGCAGGGTGGCGAGAGGATCCCCACCTGGGGCCAGGTCCCTGTAGCCTTGCAGCTTCAGGGGCAGCTGGCAGGGGCCACCTTGAGAGGACGAGACCTTGATCCTGTTCCCATCCTCAACCTAGAAGACCTTGACCCTCCTGCTCCAGTGCCAGGTGGAGACATCCCTTCCTGTGGCTCCCCTGGGCTCCGAGGCCCCAGCCTCCCGGGGCTGGCTCAGCACTGAGACACAGCCCTGGAGGGCAGCAAGGAACCCCCTCAGGCTGTTCTACACACAGTTTGTGACAGGGGACAGTGACCGAGGGAGCTGGGGAGAGCCGTGCCCAGCTGTGCTTCCGGCCCTGAGATTGGTGCCAGTTCCCCACGGCTGCTGCAACAGATGGCCACAAACGGGGTCATTTACAACAGCAGGAACGTGTCCCGGCTCCGGCTGGAGGCCAGACGTCTGCAATCAAGGTGCAGTGTGTCGAGTCGTGCTCCATGGACGCCTGCAAGGAGGAATTTGTTCCTTGCCTCTTCTGGCTTCTCTGTTGCCTGCAGCCCTTGGCACCCCTGGCTCGCAGAGGCATCACTCCAGCCTCCGCCTCCACCTTCTCGGGCCTTCTTTCCTGGGCCTTCACCGCAGCTTCCCTCCTCTGTGCATGTCCCCGTCTTTCCTCCGCTTACCAGGCACCAGTCGCACCAAATCAGGGCCCACCTCTCTCTAGGGTGACCTCACCCTAACTCACATCTTAATACACCCGCAGTGACTCCGCTTCCAGAGAAGGTCACATTCACGGATGTGGGGTGAGGCCTTCGACAGATCATTTTGGGGACACACTTCAACCCACTCCATTTGCCCTTTGTGTCCTCTGATGGGCTGAGAAATATGCCCAGCTGGTGCCCGGCCCAGGGCCCGGAATCCCCAGGAGGCAACCCCGGGCCACATCCTGGTTCTGCCTGTTGTGGGATCGTTCCTTCAGGGACCTGGGGATCTGTGCCTGGTCTCTGCGTGGGGTGCCTGGCTGGGTCCTGGCTCTCACAGTTACGGAAAGTCAGCACAGGCACCTTCGTGGCCCTGCTGTGCCCATTTCCCAGCAAGGACAGTCAAGGCACGCAGGTGGAGACAAGGCTTCGGCCCTCGGCAGGATGGTGGCATGGCTTCAAGGGGCCGCAGAGGCACAAGTCCAGCCTCCATGTTGTGCTCAGCGGGCAGAAAACTAGGGTCAGCCCAGGCCGCACTCCCCCGACCTGATGCATGCCCGCCACTGGTGAGCCGACCACAGAAATGTGGCTTCTAGATACAGTTTGGAAAAATGTTCTTGAGAACAAATCACGGAATATTTGTGAAGATTTAGAAATTAGAATAAATTTGTGTTATTTTATTAATGAACATAAATTTGAATATTTGGGGAAAGATGCATTTTCAAGGACTTTTCAGGCTTATGCTTTTTAAAAATAGACTTTTTTTTTTTTTTTTTTTTGAGACGGAGTCTCGCTGTGTTGCCCAGGCTGGAGTGCAGTGGCGCGATCTCGGCTCACTGCAAGCTCCGCCTCCAGAGTTCACGCCATTCTCCTGCCTCAGCCTCCCGAGTAGCTGGGACTCCAGGTGCCCGCCGCCACGCCCGGCTAATTTTTTTTTGGCATTTTTAGTAGAGACGGGGTTTCACCGTGTTAGCCAGGATGGTCTCGATCTCCTGACCTCGTGATCCGCCCGCCTCGGCCTCCCAGAGTGCTGGGATTACAGGCGTGAGACACCGCACCCGGCCAAAAATAGACTTTTTTTTAGAGCAGTTTATGTTCGCAGCCAAATTGAGCGGAAGGTACAGAGATTTCCCATACACTCCCTGCCCCCCAAACACACAGCCTCCCCCACTATCCACGCCCCCACCACAGTGGTACAAACTTTATAGCAGATGATCCCTTGTTGACATAAGGCTTCAGAGTCAGTGTTGGGCGTTCTAGGGGTTTGGAGAGAAGTATGACGACCTGGACCCTCCGTGATGGCGTCACGCAGAGCGGCGCTGCCCTGAAACCCTCCGTGCTCTGCCCGTTCCTCCTCCCCCAGCCCTTGGCAAACACCGATCTGTCCTCTGTCTCCACAGTTTAGGCGGATGTTTTTTTAACGAAGCGGTTGATCTGAAAGCAAATGAAAAAAGCTGAGAATAGAAAAAACAAAAAACAAAGGCAAGGGTCTGTGGGATGGCCCTGGGGGAGTGGGCCGGGGTCCGTAAGGACATCTTCTCCGCGGGGTCTCTCCAGGCTGTGCAACCCTGGGCCACCCCTCCTGACCCGAAGAGCCCTAGGGATGCTGTCTGTCTGTGGCCCCACAAACTCCAGGGCAGCATCTTAGTCAGGGGAAACGGGACTGGTCTTCCTTGAGCTTCCCAATGCTGGAGCCCAGCTGGCCTCCGTGCTGGCAACCGTGGATGCTGACGAGCTGCGGTCATGGAGGCCCAGAGGGGCCGTGGTCTCAGCATTCCTCTCTCTGCATCAGTTACCTCTCGGCCAATTGCCTAGGAGCCCCCCCACCCCCACAGCACAGCAGTCTGTCCACCCCAAGGACAGGTCAGACCCGGGGCCAGCCTGACCCTCTGTGTCTTCCTCTGGGCACGTTACCCTCTACCCTCTTCCACTCTTCTTCCTCCTTCTCCCGGGGCCTCACACCTGGTCACTGCTTGGTCTTCAGGTCCAGAGGTTGGGCTGGCGGGGAAGCCAGGCCTGGGAAGTCCTAGGTGCTTGGGAATGATTCAGGAGAAGGAAAGGCCTTTATGGGGTTCTTGCGGCCCCACTCCGGTGACTTTTCAAGGGGCTTCCTCAGACTGTAAGAGCTGAGGGTGGTGTTGGCATCAGCCTGAACCCAGCCACCTGATGTCCTTGAAAGTCCACTTGCTGTCCCAGGGGTGACTCTGTCCCTGATTTGCTGAATAGAGGACACGGGCGTTTCCTCTCGATCAGGTGGTGCCCAGCTGGGCTCTCCTGGACAGGAGCCAGGGGCAGGAGACTTTGCTGCTGGTCAGGAGTTCTGGGCGCCAAAGCCGCGGGCTGATGCCGCCTGGTGGTCAGTGAACTCTGAGCTCCTGAGGCCAATGTGAGGGGCTCTGCCCCAGCGCAGCCATCCTTGGCCTGAGGCTCTGCAGCGTGGCCCTGCCTCTCCAGGCTTCATCGGCACTGGGCACCTTCTCGAGCCACACTAATAGGAAACTCACCGCAGGACCCACGCGTTGGCCCTGAGAACAATGGCTTGTGCAGCCGTAAAAGGTTATCATGGACAAAAAATAAGAAGAATGTGTGACAAAGGCTGCGGGAGGCCCTCAAAGCCCAAGGTAAGTAGGAAATGAGACGCCAGGCCCTTTACAGAAACAGGAGTGGCTGGGCAGCCCGCAGCTCTCCCTGCCTGCCTGGCTTCGTTCTGCCGTGGGCTTATCTCAGCAGTGGCCCGATGCCCAGAGCTCCAGGCACCTCTGTCCCAGCAGAGGGTGCTGCCCACTCCCAAGGTTCTGGAAAGGTCCTGAGGCCTCACCACAGCCTGACCTGGGCCAGAGGGTCAGAGCTGTCTCTGTGCCTCTGAGCATCAGGGACCAGGTTGCACGCCCTAGAGCCCACCAGCACTGGGGGGCGTGGGAGATGCCAAAAGAAGGTTGGGGCGCTGTGCCCATACGAGGGGGAATGGAAGCTTGGAGAACTGAGGTCAGCTGTCCTCCAGGGCAGCATAACCCCCCAGGCTGGTGTGGGGCTCGAACACAGCCATGGAGCCGTCCACGCCTAGATGGGGCAGGTGCACATGTGCTTCATCTCTTTCTGCTGTAAAAGTGCCCCTTTGAGTCAGTTTCTAGCTGGTTACACTGTAGTATCAGACACAGGACCTCGCGTCCCACCTCCCCCAGGGTTTCCTGCTCGAGTGGCGTGTTGGCTGTGCCTCTTCCTTCTGGAACCAGGGAGGAGGTGCAGCCCCTGCCTGTGAGGCAAGGTCCTCATGGCCGCTGGAGCAGGCCTGGCGGAGCCCAGCCGTGGCTCTGAGGCTTCCGCTGGGGCAGGGCTATGCCACTGTGCCCCATTTCATCTGCCAAAGCCTCCATGCGGTCCCCGCTGACCATCAGCAGGGCTGGAAAGTGCATCCTCTTACTGGGGAGAGACCAAGAGCCCTGGCCACCGAGGCCAGATTGTACAATCCCGTTTTCCCTTAAGAGCAATCAGCCTATTGAAACTAGAGATGGAATTAGCACCTTAGAGCTAAGGGGTGACACAGAAGTGGGGAAGGGCGAACCTTGAGGGTGTGTTCTCAGCGGTGGATTTGTCTCTCCCAGGCAGGGAGCTCTGCCTGCAGCTCAGCCTGGCTGAAAGGGTGCTGGGCCTGTCCCTTCCCAGGGCCCCGCAGCTGAGCTGGAGGATGAAGCCCAGGTGGACGCTCCACACCATGGCCTCCAGGGAGTGTTCCTGACCTGGGGGAGGCAGGTGGGCTCCCCCTTAACCAGGATGCAGATGACCCCCTTGGGCCACCTACACGTTGCACCCTCGGGAGCAGGGCCGTTCCTCCCCTGCCTTCCTCTCCCGAAGGTTGCCGGGGGGGCCCTGGTGGAGGGAGCCAGGCTCCCTGTGCCTCTCTCTGCCCCAGCTGCAGGAGGGGTGCCCGGTCGCACCTTCGGAGGATCGTCTGTAACCAGCACCAGCCCCACCCTGCCTTCCGGACAGGACACACGGCCAGGTTGGCGAGTCTGGAGCGGCTTTCTCAGGCACAGGCACTGTGAGAGCCGAGTTCCCCCACGGCCTGCAGCAGAGGACTTTTCCCTGAGGCCATGTGTACTCGCAACAGTCCAGCTGCCGGGCCGGAGAGCCTGACCCCAAGTGCACATGGTTGACACTGTTGCATCCACTGGAAATTTCAAAGTAAAATCACGACACGTCGGGGCAGGGAAGTGAGCTCGAGGGCTTCGCAGGGAGACCTGCACCACCTCCCATTTGCTATGCTAGTTTCTTGAATGAGCAGCCCTCGTTCATCAGAGACACCAATCTGCCCACAAACTTCTGGCCAGGATCTGAGAACTGAGAGAAACCAGCCCCAAAACCACAGGCCAAGAAGCCTGGAACCCAGAGAGTGATTCCAGGAAATCGTGGCAGGCGCACGCCGAGGTCACTTAGGCTGACCACGGTGAAGGTCGACGGCGTCCATCACAAATCGGTTTGCCCAGGACAGGCCCAGTGATGGCTGTGGTCCCGGCGTGTGTGTTAACAACCTTCTCGTTTCTTCTCAAGGGGCTCAGATGGGTCGGTAAATTATAGGGTCACCCTTGTCATGTTGGATTATGAACAGAATCTCAAGAGCTGCCTCCCTTCAAGAAACCCACTGTGCAAAAACCCATCTTCTTAGTCAAGCAAATTAGGGAGAGATTATTCATTTTCCAAAAGACTTTTCTTTTGGCCAGGAAAGAATACCCTTAGTTTGCCAGAAAATCCTGCCAGCCGCCTCCCTGAGCGCATGGACCGCGAGATTCCGTTTTGTAAAGTTGAGACAGCGGCTCAGGAGCACATGCAGTACGTGGAATGCAGAAGGCCTGGGTGCTCCGGAAGCTTCCAGAGACAGCGTGGGGCGGCTGACGCGCCGGGAGACACAGACGTGGAGGACGCCGCGGCCGCCTCGCCCCCAGGGCTCCTGGAGCGTGGCTGGCTGAGGAGCCGAGCAGATGGTGATGGTGCAGCTGAGCGTTTCCTGCCGGGGCGGGAGGAGGTGGGGTGGCCGCCGGCACGGCCTGTGACTGTGAGTGCGGCTCATGGAGCAGCTGATGTGGGGGGTGGGGGGCGCGGATTATGCCATGTGTGACGGCAGAGCGGGGATAACATGTCGAGAGCTGTGACCTGGGATGTAAAGAAAGGTCATGAGAAAATATGCAGGAAGAGATTCCCCGTGGACATGTTTCCCTTGGAAAGTGGATGGAACCTTCCGAGCCATGATTCCGCCTGAATTAAGCAGTGGTGGGCACTGGTACGGCACGTGGCTTCTGCTGCCTTGGATTTGCACTTCTAAGGGGTCACAGGGGCCACTCCCCAAGCAAGACAAGGTGTGATCATGAACAGGCCCTTGGGGAGCCAGAAGAAGGAACAGCTCCAGTGATGAAGGCTGAATGTCAGCTCTCTCCCCATCGTTCTCCCGGCCCAGGAGAGGGCTACTCCGCAGGGCTGGGTTTAAAAACCTTCCGTGCAACTGGCAAAGGCATCCACAGTGGCTTCTGCTGCTGTGGTACATTCCACCCTCCCCTCGTCCCCACCCCATCCTATTCTCGGCTACAAGTTATTTATATGTACAGTGTCATCTGAACGTGCATGGGCCGATCCCAGGGCATTACACACGAAGAGGCTGAGGTGAACCCAAGCCGCCGGGCCGGCCTGTGGCTCAGTGTCTGTTCCAGGAGTCCCGGCCCCAGGCAGCTTTCCAGAACAGGGCCACTGGAACTCAGGAGGGTCAGGACTGCAAACACAGTTGTTGTCACCCCAACAACTGTGACCAAAAACACCCTACAGGGCTTGAGAACTAAAAAATAGGAGGGATCTGGGCAGCCGAGCTGCCTCCTAAAGAAGCCACGTTGTAGAGAAAACTGCTTGCTCCATCTGTGTGAGACGGAGGCGGCCGGGATGTCCTGCCAGCAGACACGGGTCTGTCCATCACCGGCTGCCACGCTGCCTCTGTCTTTCACTCCCATTTAAGGCAAAACGATATCTCTTCATCTTTCTGCCCTGGACACTGGAAATCAGTGGTGAGAACAGTAGTCTTGCTATAAAATGCTCAGGTTCTAGAGTGCTCCCATCTTTCCTTCCACTCCACGTGGAGTTTATCCAAAGGACGAAGGCCTGTCATTGGCACTGACATCCATGATGCCCGCTCACCGGGGAGTGGGAAACAGAAGCCTGTCCTCAGAGGACCGTGACTGGGAGCCCGCAGCTGCTGGTGGGTGGGGCCAGCCCGCAGCTCTTCCTGGAGGCCTCGGGCTTCTCGGGGTTGCATTTCTTTGACATGTGGAGGGAGGATCGTTTTGACACCTGCCTGGGACGTTTCAAAGGAGATGGCCTCTGGGCAGGGGTTTTAAACTGAAGGGCACCACACAGATCCAGATGTGAACTGTGGCTGTTGTTTGCAGTTGACGCAGAGATGCAGAGGATGGAACAGAAGTGTGAGCCACGCTGCGCTATGGCCTTGGCCCAGCCAAGACCCCCAGCCAATGGGGGTACGGGACCCCCACTACACAGGGCTCTGGGAACCACCTTTGCCACGGTCCACCGTTGGGCCCACAGTGCACCGCCCACACCTGGCTGTGCGTGGAGACTGAGAGCAGGGGGTGACGGTGGGCCTGGCGTGCTCGAGTCCTGCAGTGGGAAGGGTGGGGGGAGGTGGGAGACCGCAGTCACCCAGGGGTCCCCACATGGGCTTGTACAGGCCTGGCTCAATCTGCACAGCAACTGGGCAGGCAGAGCGAGCCCCCATTTTATGGGTGAGAAAACCGAGGCACGGAGAGGTGAATGCGTGTGGCATCAATGCCGCTAAGACAGAAGCGAGGCGGGAAAGCCTGTATTCGGGGGGGCGGCCCTGTCCCTGGCTCCCAGGTGCCTTCCGCTCATCTGCCCGAGACTCCTGGGGATGTGGGCCTTGGGTTTCAGGAGGGGCCTGCTCCTCCTGTGGGAGCCACAGGCACGTGTATGCCCGCGTGCCCTGAGCTCACACACACCATGGCGCGTGGGCAGAGAAGCGGCACTCCCAGCTACCCGGTGAGCATCTTTGCTTTCCTTCTGCTCTAAGTAGGCACCCAAGGAATACACACATTCACTCACAGCCTGATTCACGTGACTGGGATAAACCCGCAGGGAAAGGTTCTCACACAGTGGCCGCCATGAGGATCCATTACAGGGGCCCAGGGTGGTCTCTGCTCAGAATGGGGTTGGGGTGAATGGACCCCTGGCAGCAGCCGGTGACAGGGAGTGGAGGGTGGGGGTTTAGCCAGGCAAGTGGGAGCCTGGGGCTCGGGACGCGTGGACAGCACATGGTGAAGGCAGAGGCTGTGTGCCGTGTGCCTCGGAGCCGGTGCCTGTTCCAGGTTAGGAACTAGAAAATTCTTTGCATGGGCTTCTGCCCGCTCCCTCTTTGAAGTCCTGTTTTCATTTCCCCCGTGACACCAGCCTCCCCAAGCTCTGCGGAAGGCTGGCTCTCCTCGCACAGCCTCCCCCGCCGCTCTGGGTGCTGGCTGAGCTTTTCTGCAGACCCCAGGTTCTGCTCTCTGGTCTGTGCCCAACGTGATGGCCACCACCCACTCAGGACTCCATTTTGTCGAAAAAGTGCCAAGGCCCGTCTCTTGCTTTAAAATATCATGCTGTTGTCTCTGAATCTGCTGTGATTCTGGAGGCTGCCTGATTTTTTTAAAATGTAAAAAATAAAATAAAAAACCATGCTGCAATGTAAAGGCCAGGACACGCCTCTTGCGCCGAATTCAGGTCTTGAAAGCTGGCAAGTTTTGAGTTACAGTACTTGCACCCCAAAATGGTTGCTTATCGTGTGTGTGTGTGTGTGTAGTGTGTGTCTACACAGTGAACAACCTGATACCTTTGGCTGAAATGGGCTTCGTGTGAGCATCCGGCCAGGAGGCTGCTGGGCTCCAATGTCTCCCAGCCCTGAGTCCTGGGTGTTGGCCTCCTCAAATTTGCATATTCATTGACTGAAATCTATTTTATTTCCTCAGGAAGAGTCTATCCTTTTTGCAAATGCCAGCCACAGAGGTTTATTTTTCTCCCTGAGAGAAGGAAGAGTGAAAGCTGAGACTGAGACGGAAGGACAGAAGGAGGAGATTTAGAAGCCAGTGAGCCCGGAGCCACGAGACGCGCTCCGAGGACTTGGCACCTCGGGAAAGTCGGGCACGGGCAGGGGTAGGTCTTGGCTTCGCCGTAACATTGCCACAAGATCGGGTGCCGTCTCCACTCGCAGGCTGGCCTGTCCTCTGCAGCCAAGAGCTTGGGCACCATCTCCATTCACAGACCGGCCCGTCCTCTGCAGCCTGAGGTCCCCGTGGCGCCAACATCCAGATGCTGAGATAATTCTGCCGGGACGTTGGCTGATCGGTGATTGGTGGTTGGTTGGCTATTCCATGAGTTCCGCATTGATCTTGCTGGCTGAGCGTCCAATGTGGAGGGGCAGGTGCTGTTAGGGTCTCCACTCCCATCCCTCTCCACAGGACTCATCACCCACCACAACCGTAAGCTGCTAGGGGCTCACAGCTGTGAGTCTGGGAGGGGTGCCACCGGGCATGCAACTCAGGCTCCCAGCCCCAGGACCCAGCCACCGCTCCCCTCCCGCCCACATCTCGGCTTAGCCTGGTTGCCAGCCCCTTCCCCTGGTCTTAGTTGGCTTGGGCCACTAAACTGAAACAGCACACCCTGAGGCCTTCAACAGCAGACCCGATTTCTCACCATCTGGAGGCTGGAGGTCCAGGATCCAGGCCCCCAGGGCTGCTTTCTCCCCTACTCCCCAACCCTCCCTCCATGATGTGCAGACTCCACCCTCTTGCTGCCCTGTCTCAGGACTGTCCCTCTGGGCAAGCAGGCCCCTGACATCCCCATGTGTCCTTTCCTCCTGTTCTTATAAGGACACCAGTCATACCGGATCCGGGCCCACCCTAATGACCTCGTTTACCTTAATCACCTTGAAAGACCTTGTCTCAACAGCAGCCACACTCTGGGTCCTGAGGGTTAGACCTTTAACATGGGAATTTGAGGGATGCAATTCACCCCACAAAACCTGGACCATTCCCCCAGTAAATCACTCTCACAAGAGCTCTCCCCTCAGCCTTTGCTTCTGGGGGACCACCCCTGACATGGATCCATCCAGCTTCCTGCTTCTCAAAGAACAGAGGGGAGAGCCCCAGTGAGAAGCGAACGGGTGGCCTCGGGGACCTGTGGATAAGCTGCTGGCACTGCCAGGGGACAGGCTGGGCCAAAAGCCAAGAGGAGGGCGGTGAGGCCCGGGGCTGGACCTCATTCTTCTGAGTATTATAAAATCTGGCTTTGCTCAGAAACTGCCCCATGTGTCCTTTTGTTAATTGAAGTACAAAATTTTCTCCAAGAAATAATTGGAGTCGTTTAACAACACAAATAATGTGCACCTTAATTTGGTCGATAGACACAATTGCTAATTCCTGGAGACTCAGAGGAGCAAAGTGATTACGAATTCCAAGAGTGGAAAAATATCCATTCTGCACATTTCACCCTGGCTTCTTCCTCGCTGGCCTGGGAGCTGCCCCGAGGGTCCTGGAACCTTCAGCTGCTTGCGGGGTCAGCCAGCGTCGTGGGGAGCCAGGCCTTGCGGTGGCTTCCAGCCCCAAAGCTGACTCCGCGTGGGACAACAAACGGTTTAATTAACCTCTCAGCTTTTTCCATCTGTGAAGCAGAGTTTGGGATGCCTGCCACCGGACCGGGAGGCCACGAAGATGGATGCGTCTGTTTTTAGAAACCTCTCTGCCAGTGATGACAGACAGCAAAGCTATAACACCCTGTTAGGCAAGCAAGGAGAGAACTCATACATTCAGGAGATGGTCTCCTTGTGCAGAGAGGCCGTCGGAATCAATGTATGGTGGAGCCCTGAGGAACCTGAAGCCGTGTAGAGCCTGCAGCCCCCGCCCCACGTCCCAAAGCCATGTGGCCTGGGGAGCTCTTGTCCTGCCCTTTTTGGACACCCCCTTTCTTTGAGGGCATTTTTCTTCTCAAAGGTGTTGGGGTGGGAGTAGGTGGGGGTCTAGCATTGCTAATTTCCTTGTAAGTGCATTTTATTATTACTATTATTATTATTCTTTTGAGATAGAATCTCGCTCTGATGAGCGAAAATCAAAATCATTATTTTGAGATGAGGTTTCACCATGTTGGCCAGGCTGGTCTCGAACTCCTGACCTCAGGTGATTCGCCCACCCCGGCCTCCCAAACTGCTGGGATTACAGGCATGAGCCACTGTGCCCAGCCAACTGCATTATTTTTAAAAGGGGTAAATCATCCAGTGAAACCCCATCTCTATTAAAATAGAAAAATTAGCCGGGCCTGGTGGTGCACACCTGTAGTCCCAGCTACTCCAGAGTCTGAGGCAGGAGAATCGCTTGAACCTGGGAGGCGGAGGTTGCAGTGAGCAGAGATTGCGCCACTGCACTCCAGCCTCGGTGACAGAGCGAGATTCTGTCTCAAAATAATAAAAATAATAGTCTGTCTCTGTGTGTTTAATTACTAGTGACTAGTTACTGTTGCAACTCATTTATCTGGGGACAGGCTCCTATCTAGTGTCCCACCACGATGTTATTTGGGCCAGGAAAGACATACACAACCGATGAAAGCTGGAAGCTGAATCTTAGTACTGAAGATTCGCTGTGGGAAAGCACCGAGCCTAGGAGTTTGCTAAGGGCCTGGGCTCCCACAGGCAGGCACTGCTGACTGATAGCCAGAAGATTCTAGACTCCCAGGCCACCGGTTTCTTGAAGTGGCATTGACCCTGGGAGGCTCTCTGAAGTGTGTGCCCAGAGAATCGGGGGGTCTGTGCAGGAGCCAGGCCACCTGTGTTCAGAGTCAGCAAAGCGGGTTTCTCTGTCCATAAGTCAGTCGTGTGGGTCTCTGTGTGACTGCGTCAGGGTGCTCCTAGGAAGAGGGGAGAGGGGCTATAGGCCTCGAGCTGACGGGATGGGCAGGAAGCCTCACCTGCCAAGGACAGCAAGTCAGAACCAGCAGGGGAGCCCTCCCGGGTAGGGGCTTTCAAGCCCTGGCAACACCAACGTTTCAACCAAGAGATACTGAACCAAGTTCCAGCAGACAACCCGCTGTCAGGGTGCACAGACTGTGGAAACCAGTGAGAAGTCCTCTTCCTGTACAACACGGTGGTCCAGTGCATGGCTGCAGACCTCACCCGAGAGCCCACAGCCGGGCCAGCAGTTACAGGCAGCAGCCGGTCTCTCGTCTCCCCAAGGCGCCAGTAGCTCTGTCCTTCCACAGAGCCCCTGCTGACGACCATTGATGGTGTGGTCACATCAGCCTCCAGGCTGCTGCAGGGCCTGTCCCTGGTGGGGGCTGTGGGCTGTGACATTAGTGGTTCCATCAAGGGGCTACCTGGCCTCCCTTGGCTGGCTGGGAGTGAGGTGACATAAATACACCCAGCGGGTAGCTCTGCAGACCACCGGCTCACCAGCGTCCCTCGTGGCCAGTGTGGCTTTAAAGTGTGTACCAGAGGTGGCTCTCCAGGCAGTCTTGCTGGACTGTTATTAGGCACATCCACTCCTGGGAGTGCCCATTCATTATGGCCAAATAAGTAGGCATAGGTGCCAGCCCCAGACGAGGTCTCTTGGGGCCTCCAGGGGTGGGACAGCCACCCTCTCCAGTGGCCTCAGGGCCCCTGGTGCTCGGAAGCCTGGCTCCTCTGGCTTGAGCTCAGGTCTGCAGTGAGCAGGGAATCTTCCTACTGCTGCTGCATGCTGCCTGGGCCAGCTGTGTCCCCTGAGGGGGCTGCCTGCCCGCCGCGGCCTGCCTCGAGTGCCAGGGTCTTCTGTGAAATAATCATGTTACTCAAGTTCAATCCTTGAATAAATAGCACATTTTTGCATGTATTTTATAGCGTGGCATATGCTTCAAAGTTCTAAAGGCCCCACGGGGTATCTACTCTGTGAAGCCTTCCTTCTACCCAGTCCCCACCCGCCCATCAAGACAAGCAGCATGGCCAACTGTGGTGTGCATCCTTCTGTGCGTTAACGAGTGGATAGGCACAAGCACTGTCTACGCCTGTGTGCAGAGGTGGGGCTCACTGCTCCTGCTCTTGTGCACTTCCGCTTTTTTCAGTGAATGCTGTGCGTCAGAGCTCCTTCTCCACCGCCACACAGCCCCAGCCTTTCCCGCGGCTGAGTAGCAGCCCATTGGAAGTTTCATAACTATGCATGGAAATCTAGATTGAGTTCAGGCATTTGCAGTTAAAAACAACGCTACCACACAGTGCTCTGCAATGTGCCAGTATGAGTGCCTGTGTGTCTGCGATGGGGAGGGGTGGTCTCAGGGGCGCAGCTGCAGGGCTGCACCAGTGTGTGTGTGTGAATATGTCAGTATGTGTGCGTGTGCATCTGTGGTGGGGAGGAGGTAGTCTCAGGGGTGCAGCTGCAAACTGCATTTGCATTGGAACTTGCCATTGCATTTGCATCTGTGCTTGTATTTGTGTTTGTATTTGCATTGGGGCTTTCACCTGTATTTGCAGTAGAACGGGGTGGTCATACTCAGGTGAGTCTGCGTGGGACGTGTCACAGAAGCAAATCTGGCCTATACCTGGCCTGGGGGTGCTCTTTCATTCTTGACTTCACTAAAGGGCAGTAGGTCTGACAGTCAGGGTCCTGTGAGGAAAACCAGCTGGTCTAGATGTTCCAACAGAAGAGCTTTAACACCAGGAATTAGCTACTGAGGTGCCCGAAGAGCAGAAGGGAGAAGCAGGCCTGGGGAAGGCCAGGGCAGGAGCGTGCTCCCAGCGACAGGAGCTGCTCTAGCCCACAGAGCCTGTGCTGCCGAGCTGTTAGAGCTGCAGCTGGCTCTGGATGTGCTGGTGAGGTGCCACTTCCAGCAGGGTGGGGACACCTGCCCTGACCCCAGGGGCTGCCCCCAGCAGGGTGAGGACACCTGCCCTGGCCCGAGGGGCCACCTGCCCTCACCCTAGTGGCCACTGATGCCAACTGGAAGCAAGAAGCGTTGCCCCCTCCTCCTGCGGCAGAGCTGGCTAAGACACCTGTAGGCACAGGAGTTCTGGAAGTGAGTGTGCAACTTCTGAGCCCTTAGAAACAAAGTATGGGGCCAAGAGCAGAGGTGCAAGCAATGTGCAGGGAGTGAGCCCCCCGCCCGCCCTGCTGTGGCCTCAGTGTGAGGCCAGGCCGTCCTCTTGGCTCTGACCCAACATTGTTGGGGGCCCCTGAGGCTGCCAGAGCTGTGCTGGCCCGAGGCCTTCACCTCTGTCTGTTGAAACTCTGCTACTCCCAGTACCACTCTTGTCCCACATCCTCTGTGCTGGGGGCCCTTCCTGGTGCTGGGGCGCTCGTTCAATACTCAGTTTGCGCAACCAGGTGAGCAGGAGCTGCAGTCCTGGACTCCTATCCAGGACGCATCCCTGAGGACCAAGGGACCCTCATCTGCTGTGACTGGAAGCCCCTCAGGCTGGCTCTCCAACAGCTGCCTGGTACCTGCAGCAGGTGTCACAGAGGTGACTTGGGACTGAGGGCTGCTCGCGTCATGTCATCCTGGGCTGTCGGGAACAGCCTAGAGCTCCTCTCTGGGGGGAAAAGGGGGACTGGGCCCCTCTGTGACATGAACCGTGCAGGGCTAGCCCCGAGGGGGCCTTGCCAGGAATGGGGAGCGGAGCTGCCTTCCATCCCCCATGGAGAAAATCGAGACCATGCTGGCAGCCATCCAGCTGGTCAGACTTGACCCCTGGGTGTCCCGTGGCTGTTGCACAAAGCACCACAGACAGGGGTCCAGACAATAGATACTCTCTTGCAGTGCTGGAGGCTGGACGCCCAAAATGAAGGTGTTGGCAGGGCTGGTTCCTTCTGGGGCTAGGGGACAGCGTCTGTCCTGGCCTCTCTCCGTGCCTCTGGGACCCTTGGCATTCCCTGGCTGGTGGGAGCATCATCCCGCTCCCTGTCTGCCTCTTCACACACATTCTGCAGCGCCTATCTGTGCCCAAATCTCCCCTTCTCGGAAGGACAGTGGTCATTGGCTTAGGGGCCCAGCCTACTCCAGCATGGCCTCCTTTTAACGAATTCCATCTGCAAAAAGCCTATTTCCAAATAAGTCACATTCTGAGGTACTGGGGGTCAGGACTTCGGCATACACATGGGGGAGTGGAATGGAGACAGACGTAGTTCTACCCACAACAATCCCCTCATGAGCAAAGAACTTCTCCAAACGGAGATAAAGAAGTCTCAGCGGCCTGTTACATTAAACTGGAGACTAGGCCCCAAGAGGCCCAAGCAGACGGTGCCAGGCAGGCCTCGCAAGTGACCTCACCCTTGCTTGAGTTGCAGAGGTAAGCAAAACTGAGCTATTTATTGTAAATGCCTACGTGAAAGAGAAACAGAACTTAAGCTCCACCAGTCAGAAGCAGCCAACAAACTTACGTAACCAGGGACTTTCCAATGGGATGGACCCAATAAAGAAACTGCATACCTGCAGCCAATCAGGTTCTTTCTCTGCTTCACCTCTGGCAACTGCTGTACCTGCGACCAATCAGATACCCTCTCTGGTGTGCGTTAGGCAACTGCATACCTGCAGCCAATCAGATACCTTCTCTGTCTGCTTGCGGCCAATCAGATACTTTCTCTGCTTTACGAGCGGCAACTGCGTGCCTGTGGCCAATCGGATACCCTCTCTGGTGTGCGTTAGACAACTGCGTACCTGCAACCAATCAGATACTTTCTCTGCTTCACCTCTGCACCTGTCCTAGCAGAGCTGCCCCTGTGTTCCCTTGGTGGAGCTCCCCATCCACTCTGCTGTGGGGCTCCCCGATTCATGAATGGTGGTTTGCTCAAGTCAACTCTCTAAAAAGTGTACTATGCCTCAGTTTACCTTTTTAAAACAGACCTCAACTTGAAAGGCAGGTCAAGAACAGGAGTAGGGAGTTCTCAAGGATGTAAATATAAGGGGCCGCTAAACGCCGGGAAGAAGGTTTGACCTCATCAATCGGCAAAAGAATTTACATCCAGACACTACGGCTTCCCTGCCGAACTGGAGAAATTTTATTGAACTGATCATCCTCAGTGCAGCGTAAATGCAGGTAGACTTTTAGAGGATGTTGACAACGTGGATCTGCAACCTGAAAACGTTCCTTCAATCCTGGGCTTCTATTTCTGATTCTCTAACATAAGGAAAGATCCCAAGTTATGGGAAAATATTGATGCAGAAAAAGATTCATCTCAGGGTAATTAAAAAATGCACAGAAGCAAATCCAATATAGCAAAAGGAGAGATTTGGGCATATCCATAAGAGAGAATGTCATACAATCATTACAAATTACATTGAAAAGGGATACTAAAGGTACCGGAGACCCCCATGGTTACAGTGTACACCTACACACACACACATTGGATTAAAATCATACCTGGGAGTGAGTTTACAGAGGTATGACTGAGTGTCAATGCGAACAGGCCATGTCCCAGAAAGGAGACTTTTATATTTACAAGAAGAGGGGGCCTGCCACGCCTCGCAGGGCCAGGACATGCCAGTTAGGTTGGGGAGGAGCAGGCACCAGCCTTTCTCGGCGTTTCCTCGGGAAAGGCAGGACAGGTGGGTAGACAGCTCAGGACTGGCTGGCCTGAACAATTCTGGTGGACTTTGGGGCGTAGGGGCTGTCCCCGCTTGCCTGGCTCTGGGGTCACCTAGGGCAGGGAAAATGCTGGCTTGGTGTACCAGTGAGATGAAGCGGGTGGTTGGAGTATAGACAGGACTGGCTGCTCTAGGCCAAGCCCTATGTTGGCTCTGAGATCAGCCCGCTCTGGGAGGGACAGTCTGCAAGAGTCTCTGAAAGCCAGAGCATCAAGAATACAGAAAACAAGAAAATTATAGTGAATGCAATTGGCCCTGTGACGAATGGATGCCAAAAAGACAAACACAGAATCTCAGAAAACCCAGCTAGAACACACATGCGCGTGCGCACACACACACACATTATTTAACTATGCTTTTGAAATGCACAGAAACAGTCAACACTGGAAGGAAACATTCCAAAATGTTGATGGTGTTCTCTTTGTGTTGTGAATATATGGTGGGTTTTCTCCTTCTGTTTCTTGTAATGCTCTTAATTTTCAAATTCTCTGTCAATGAATATGTATTATTTTTATAGTCAGGAAAAAAGGATTTAAACTATTTACCGGCTGCCTGGACAGGAGGCCTCAGCTGGGGGTGCCCTGAACCCAGTCGGTCCCGTTCCCTCACCTACCGGGCTGGGGGACCCTGTACTGCTGCACGTCACTGGGGCACCGTGTCTCCTTCTGCTGGGCTCTCGAAGAGCTGGGAAGGAGGTGCGTTGGAGAAGCATGTGTGGTGATGCTAGCAGCGAGACAGGGCCCAGGGCATGTTGGTGACTATCAGCCATTCCATAGATGGTGTCTTGGGCTCTGCGGAGCCTGTCCCGAGGACAGCAGGCTCAGCGTGACGGGCCAGGCATCCTCTGCACCCCTCTCAGCTGCCACCTGAGCCCGGGCGGGGGAACTGGCCAGGACTCAACACTGTCCTCACCAAGGGGGCGGGACCCGAGTGGCGGGCACGCTATTGGGATGGTGGGGCTTTGGGGCCTCAGCCTTCACCTGCACACCCACCGCCCCACAGATCTCCCAGACTTCCACCCCAGCGGGGGGCCGGGGTCCTGATCTGCCCGGGACTTCCTTGCTTTCAGCACTAAAAGCCCCACACCCCGCTAGTCCAGGCCAAATGGGGAGGGTTAGGTGACCTCAGAACCCTGAGCCATGCAGGATCCCCCACATCCCCACAGCTCGACCCCCTCTCACCCTAGATCTGGTCTGAGTGGGAGTCAATCCTGCAGTCCCAGTGGTCTGTGATAGTCACGGTTCCCTGGGATCCACAGCTCCCAGCTACCTGGGGGTGGGACAGGTGTCAGAGGGCTTAACTGCACCCCTGTGCTAGGGGCTGTCCTCCCCAAAGGTCCTAGGGGAGACCATTCTCCATACGCCCCTCCTGCCAGATGCTGGACCACCTGTGATGGGGGCGGAGGGACTTCTCCGTTAGCTCCGTCTGGAAAAGGGTGTGTGAGAGAGCCGAGGGGTGGGAGAGAAGATGGGGTGTGGGGTGGGAAAGAGTGATTTTGGGGAGGAAGAGAATTACCTTGAGATTTTATCCTGAGGTGACCCAGATAGTTCCTCCTCCGGAACATACCTTGGTTCAGTCGTGGCCTTCAAGAGGGCAGCCAGATTGCCAGAGAACTCATACCTTTTATTAACATTTTCTTTCAACCGCAGTCATTACGTAGGAAGCATTGGTTAGAAATTATGGGCCGGGCGTGGTGGCTCACGCCTGTAATCCCAGCACTTTGGGAGGCTGAGGTGGGTGGATCACGAGGTCAAGAGATCGAGACCATCCTGGCTTACATGGTGAAACCACGTCTCTACTAAAAATACAAAAAATTAGCCGGGTGTGGTGGCAGGCGCCTGTAGTCCCAGCTACTCAGGAGGCTGAGGCAGGAGAATGGTGGGAACCCGGGAGGCAGAGCTTGCAGTGAGCCGAGATCGCACCACTGCACTCCAGCCTGGGGGTCAGAGCGAGGCTCCGTCTCAGAAAAAAGAAAAAGAAAGAAATTATGGCAAAATACCCTTTTGCTCATCGATTGGCTCCACTGCACATACGCACAATCTACACACACGTTCATGTGTCATCAGAACCATGACTCGAGACAATTTTAATGCAGAATTGAGAAAAACAAACATGCCCAACCGCATTCTGAAACCAGCCCTTTCCAGCCTCCCTCCCAGGGACCCAGAAAGTCAGCTCCCTGGCAGTCAGAAGACAGAAGCTGGAGTCTCAGCTGCTCCATGGAGCGCCCGGGGACTTAAGGTATCACTTGCCTCAGTTTTCCCAGAAAGGGTGAGAGAAGGAGGGGGGCCTCTTACTTTCCTTCCTTTGTACACAATGGCTGTCTCCATGAAGGCCACCAGGGTCATGGAAGTGAGCAGCAGGACCAGCTCCTAGAGGGCAGAGCCAACCCTTCTGTGGGAGCCCCTTCCCAAGGGTGGCGCGGTGGGCAGAGGCTGCAGCTTCAGCCTCCTAGGCTGAGGTCAGACAAGGCCTCCAGGGGGTTGTGCTGGCTGCCCTCCCCCTAGGAGCTGGCTGCCTCCTCCTCCAGCTTCAGCCCCTGCATCCCTTCAAAAGCCAGCGCCACCTTAGAGCCAGGTGATTGAATCCAAGACACTGGCCTTTTATTCATGTCTCTGCCAGCTGCTGTTTCAGGCTCTTGTCAGACACACTGATGGCTTCCAGCAGGACATGGGTAGGTTTCTGACTATGAAATGATTGTGTTTCCACAGCAGCCGCAGGCAAAACGGGAAGGGTTCAACTGGCTTCCTGTCCTGGAATATCTGGGGATTTTTATTACACGTCACTGTCTGTGACAGCCTCTGGGCCTTTGGAATATTCCGGCACGACTGCCGGCTCCTTGGGCTCATCTTGACTCAGCCACAAGATCCTGGGCAAGGCCGTGGTGCCCTGGACAGGTCAAGAGCGGATCGGGACAGGGTTCGCAGCGGCGAGGGGAGGGCTTCTCGCAGGGAAACGCAGTCTGCATCGCCATGACCATGTCTCGGGGCTGCCCAGGGCAGGTCCAAGGCGGGTCCAAGTGGGCTGGTGGGTTTCTGGGTGTGTCATTTGCTCTCCCTGGTGTGTGTGCGGGCACCGCCCTTGGAAACCCTGGGCCCTGCTTCCTCGCTGCAGCTGGAACCCTGTCCTGTGGGGTCCTGAGCTCAGAGGGGCTGTTTCACTCTGAGCCTGGCTGGGTCCTCCGGGGTCTCTTCTGGGCGACAAGGGCAAACTCGTGGAGCTGCAGGATTTTGAGAGTTGCAGGAAACAAGACCTGAACTCAAAATAACTTTAAGACACAAAGGAAGTTTGTTGAGAGTCCCTGGAGGAGCTGGCCTTGGGGACTTCAGTGACCCAGTCCCCTCCTACTGTCCACCCTGTTTCCCTCTGGGTGGGGCCTCTTTCTCTCCTCTGATGGATGGGACTCCTTCTGGGCCTGGCCTGGCCATACAGCACCCCACAGCCTGCATGGTGGCCCAGCCGGGATACCTCCAGCCCCAGTGGCAAGAGGCCCCCCACTGATGCTGCGGAGGCAGGAAGGGGCGGGATACAGCCGGCGGCAACCATACCCAGCGTCCACCGCACCCCCAAGACCCCCAGGTGGGGCCCCGAGGTGGGGACAGGAGTTCCAGATCAGGCCCTGATGCCCAGTGCCACGTGCGCCCGGCGAGCCCCTTCAGCGTCCTGGGGCTGTCCTTCAGCCACAGGATGGGAACATGAGGCAGCTCCAGGGCAGCACCTGCAGCCGTGGCCAAATTCAGCCTGCCCGTGTCTGACCACAGGCTAGGAATGATTCTAACATGTATAAATGGTTGGGGGAAAAGAGAAGGCTTCGTGACACGTGAAAGTTAAAGAGAATTCCCATTTCCGGGTCCGTAAACACAGTGTCATTGGCACAAGCCACACCCACTCTTCCACATCTGCGGATGCTTCTGGATTTTGAGGGCAGAGACCACGAGGCCCCTCCCAGAGACGGGGTGCCGACCAGAGGCCCCTCCCAGAGACAGGGGGCCGACCGGAGGCCCCTCCCAGAGACGGGGTGCCGACCAGAGGCCCCTCCCAGAGACAGGGTGCCGACCGGAGGCCCCTCCGAGAGACGGGTGTTTATCACTCAGCCGGCTCGGGCTGACTAGAAATTCGGCCTCCACCAAAGATGCCAGAATCCTTCATTGTGGTTTTTAGGCCCTACATTTTTTTCTAATATGCAGGAAAACCAATCTATGACTGTTCAAAAGTAGATGCTAAAATCACATTCCGCAGCAAGCATCCTAAGGCCCTGCCTGATTTGAGGCCTCTTCCCACTGGGTGTCCTGGGGTCCCTGGGTCCTGATGTCCCTTCCCTGCCTGGGCTGTGACGGTCACCAGGCTAGCCGGACCGGAGCCGGGCTGGGGGCCGGCACTGTGGACGGGGAAGGAAGCTGCCAGGCACATCTGTCCTCCCTCGGTCGGCCCTGAACAGCGAGGTGTTCCATCACATGCTCTGGAAGAAAGGAATTCAAAAAGGTCCAGGCTCTTCCCGCGCTCCTCAGAGGAACAGACGGGCCGCTGGCTTGTTTCCTGGGAGTTTGTGCATGGGTCATGATGGGGCATCTGTTTCTCAGGCCCACGGTCTGAACAGTCAATTGTGCTTTGGGGCAGTGGGGAAACCATCTGGAAGGTGCAGGTGCCTGCTTTCTGTAGGGTTGGGGGTTCACCTCTGCCTTTGCAAGTGGGCCTGGTGGGAAAGGCAGGCCCTGGGGTTCGAGCCACATGGCCTGGGGTTGAGGTAACCACAGGGTTCCTTGGTGGCAGTAGTGAGGGCTGAGGGCCTCTCAGTACCAACTGGAAGGTCAGGCCCAGCCACCTAAAGCTGCTGGTGGGTTCCAGGGGCCTGTGGACTCCACTTTACACCCAAAACAGACAGATGGGGGCGACAGCAGAGCTCCCCAAGGGGTACGGAGACCTGGGTGGTGTCTGACCCCCTCATTGTGGTCTGGGAGCTGCCGGATCATGGGACGCAAAGATGGTATCTCAGAAACATTCCTCTGGGACTGCTCTCTCGGCCCAAGCTGCAGAGTCCAGCGTGGTCATTCCTGACAGAGGGGTCAGTCAGCAGCGGGCCAGGAAGCAAAGGCTCACAGACCTCTCCTCAGCCTGCTGCAGGCAGGCGGTGGTCACACTCCTGACCGGAGACTTGGGATTCCTGGATGGTGTGTGCCGTGGGGACACCAGCACAGGAGAGGCCCTACAGGGGCAGTGGCTGCCCCTCCCCAAGCAGCCAGGCCAGGTATTGGGTAGGCCTAGAACCTCCTCTGGGCCTCCCACTGCACCATCTCCCAGCCCTGCTCAGTGCGCCCCAAGCCGGGGAATGGTGACCGTCCACGGCTGACTAGAAGCCTCCGAGTGCAGCAGAGGCTGTGTGGGCTTCCCCTGAGGCAGGCCTCCTGTCCACAGACGCTCACTGCAAGCTGCCTCTGACCTTGGGAGCCCTCTGGAATGAGGGGATGCAGGGGGAGGCCCGGTGGGAAGCTGCCTGGTCTTTGGGGCAGGTGAAAGAAGTGTCTTCTGTAGGAGGAGGGGGTGGTGGAACCTCAGCAGGTCCTTGAGAAGGGCCTCCCCGACAGCCAGAGATCCAGAGGAGGAAGAAGCGTGGGTTTAAACAGGGTCACGACAGGGTCGGGGCCGGGGGGCTGATTCATGAAGGAAGGAGTGGGGCAGGAAAGAGCAGAGGAACCCGCAGGGAGGGCCTCCATCCAGGAGCACAGGGAGGACAGGCCCCCGCTCAGCTTCACGTGACTCGGCCTGAGTGCTTTCTTACTCATAGCTCCTGGGCCTTGCCTGTTCTCATGGGTCACGTGGTGGATACGGGATTGACTGTGACCCTCCACCCCGCCCCACTCAGGCTGATGAGTTGCCTAATCTTTTGCTCCTGTTGGCAGAAAATAAGCCAGTAACACCCTCCCCCACCAGAGAGGCCCAGGCAACCCCTGCATCAGGTCCAGAGGCCCCTGGAAAGATGTGATTAAAATGAAGGAAGCCAGAGTTCATCCTCGCTGAGCTCCAGTTGGGCACACGCTTTTCACACCCTCTCGGCGACGGGAACTGGGACTCTGTAGGCCAATGCCTCAGGCCCAGATGAGATGATGCGGTCTGGGCGGCCGGGCACGCTTCCTTTCCCCCCAGCCCTGGAGCGGACGCTAACCCACGTCTGTGGGAGTTCTCACGCCCCAAACCCGGCTCCCAGCCAGAGTGTAGTCTGGAGCGGGGTCCAGATCAGAGACAACTTCCAGGAGCTGCTTGAGCTGGGAGTGAGGAGCTGGGGGTTTGGGAGGGGGCTGGGGCACAGGGACGCACCCAGCCAGGTCGAAGAGGCTCCCAGACAGCTCCATACGTATCTACAGGAAGCAGTCAGAGAGTGCGGGCACCTGGCTTCCCTGCACTTTGGACGGACAGCTTGGGACTTGCATGGAGGCCCTTGTGATGTCAGGGTGGCGGACGGTCATGCTGGCCCTTGCTGCAGTGTGGGTTTCCCGGGTGTCTTCTCTGCAGGGAGAGATGCCTGTGGGAAGGGGCTACTCCCCTGCCCTGGGAAGTTCTGACACCCAGCAGATGTGGAGACGTGAGAGAGCGTGGCCCCAGCTGTTTATTCAGTTGTTCCTTGGTTTTCTCGTGTATTCGTGTGACTTCTGTAGCAAGGGTCCGCCATGCACCATGCTCACGAGCAGCCTTTCCAGTCCATAATGCAGCCCCCGAGATGAGGCAAGAGAGGCCCCGGGAGACCAGGGCCGTCGGTGGGCGATGACCTGACTTTGGTGTGCAGCATTTGCCAGTTCCCATGGTGCAAACACTCCCAGCATGGCCGATTCCGAGCTCCCGACGTGAGGTCACGAGACACCGTCGGGACGAGACACCCTAGTCCATAAACTGGGCCCCCCAGCCACCAGCCACAGCTTTGCTGCAGCCCAGGGAGTTCAGCGGTGGTGCAAGGAAGCTGCGTTCCCCTAGTTTGCAAGTGAGAATATTGAGACCTCGAGAGGTGGACAGGCTGCGCAAGGCCACGTGTGTAGTGAGAAGCAGAACGGACCCAGATGCGGACCTTCCTGTGCAACTGAAGGTCCCTGCCTCTCTCTGACCTCTGCTGCTCTGGCAAGGTTGGATGGGGGCTGGGGGCCTGGAGACTGGCTCACTCCCAGCAGAAGTTCCAGCCTGCTGCCCCGGGGGCAGGACCTGGGGACTGCCGTGCAACACCAAGTGGCCGGGAGCAGCCCGCTCTTCCTCCCAGCCTTGGTCTCAGGGCCCTGGGCTCTTGCCAGCCTCCCTCTCTCCAAACTCGGCTTCCTTCCTGGGTGCCCTGGGCTTGGGGAACATTCAGGCAGGTTGGGGCAGAGCCCGCAGGGTTGGCGTGCACCCCCAGAAGCCCCCACCCAGGCTTTCTCCTCACATTCCTCGTTTGGAAACAGCGATGTTTGCTTTTGAAGGGCACCGGGGTGTACGCTGCACTTAAAGGAGGACCGCTGAATATTTTCTTAACAGAAGAGCAAATATTTACGTCTTAGGAACTAAAGGGCAGTTTGGCGTGTGTGGGATATTGACTCTCAGCTGGGGGTGGGCAGGGAAACAAACCCTTGGCTGCCTTCGGCCTCACTCAGCCCAAACGAGCGGAGACGTCTCCCTCCGTCTAGGGCCACCTGGGCCTCTGTCCACCTGCAGAGAGAGAAGGAGGGCCGAGTCGGCTGTGCCGGCGATGACTCCTCACCTTGGGGTGACTGAGCGACCCTCGACCAACCACTCCTGACCACCACCTTCCCCAGCGGGGGGATGGGGCAGGGGTCCTTCCTTCTCTCTGGCTTTTGCTGTGCCTGAAGGCAGAAACCCTTGCTTGGTCCCCCCTCCAGTGCTGTCCACACTTGCAGGTGACGGCCACCAGCCCAGCCATGTGGGGAGCATGACTGCCAGCCTGCTGTGCGTCGGTAAATGCAGCCTGGGTCAAAGGGTCAGGTTATTAAAGGTAAACACACACACCCTCCAAGGCTGGTGCAGCGGGGAGGCAGTGGGAGGGGCTGCGGGGAGCCCACGGAGAGAATGGAGCCTCCTAAGGACCCCCAACACCCACTTCCTGGGGGGTGAGCTGCAGCCGGAGCCCCTGGGTTCGCCCAGGCCCAGGATCTGTCTTTGGGGCCCTCTGACACCAGCCCTGCCCAGGAGTGCCCTGCCCAGGAGTGCCAGCCCAGCCCTGCTATGGGAGCACGTGGGGCTCTCTGGGGAGCAGGCTGGCCCTGATCCCAGCAGGAGATGCAGTTCAGGGATCTTCCCAGAGGAGGGGTCCTGCCAAGGTGCACCTGCCTGTCTGCTGGTGGTTTGGCTTCCTAACCCCATGGCAATCCTGCTGCACGTTTCTGGAAGTTTCCACCAGCAATCCCGTGAGCTCTGGGTCTGCACTTCAGCTATCTGCATGGAAAAGGACACCTGCTTTGTAAGTAACCCGCGTGTCCGTGGCCCCAGTTCAGAAGCAGGGTTGTCCCTGAAGCTGCCGGTGGCCCTGGGTTGCTGGGAGCAGAGGGTCAGCACAGTACAGCAGTGTTCCCGCCCAGGGCAAAGCCAGGACAAGGCCTTATAGGCCAGGAGAGGGGAGGGCGGTGGCTCCCTGCTGGGCCACCAGACGGAAGGTAAACAGCGCCAGGGGCTGGTCGCTCCTGTCTCCAGGCAAGAATGCACAGGCTGCGCCCCAGGCAAGTGCGTTCCCCAGGGAGGTTTCTGCCCTCTGAAGGCCACCCACACAGGTGGCCTCTTCAGTGGCTGAGAGGTCACAGGCTGCTGTGTTCCCCATCGTTACCCAGCTCTGACCGCCTGGTGAACTTGGGCTGTGCACACAGAGGGGTGTCTCCACACAGCAGAGTGTCATGTCCACCGTGTCCCGTGACTGTCTGCCTCACGTATCGGAGAATGGTGGCTGGAGCCAGTTCTCACCTGGGGCTGCCTGTCGGGGGCAAAGGTGCCCTGGAGGGGCCTCACATCATCGTCCTCAACCCCAGTCTTGTCCCGCCCACCGGGACGCACCCTGACCCTGAACAGCTGCCCCATTGTCAGCCCCCAGGTGGCCGTTCTCAGCCCCTGGACACCTGCTCTTTCATGCCCATTGAGTGCAGGGCAGAGGGTCTCAGCCCCAGATGCACAGTGTATGTGTGTCGTGGAGGGGGACAGAGAAACGGTCAAAATCCTGAGACACGCTCTCTGCTGTTATGCATATGAACGTGTGCTTGCATTGCACACACACATATGTGCTGTGTACTTGTGTGCACACGTTTTGCACACACGTGTTGTGTGCACGTGTCCTGTACATGTGCTTGATGTGTGTGTGCATGCATATGTATGTGCAAGCGTGCTGTGTGGGTGTGCATGGGAATGTGTGTATAAGCCCGTGTGTGTGTATGTGTGTATGTGTGTGTGCGTGTGTGTGTGCATGTGTGTATGTGTGTGTGCATGTGTGTGCGTGTGTGTGCGTGTGTGTGTGCATGTGTGTGCGTGTGTGTGTGCGTGTGCTGCGTGTGTGCGTGTGTACATGTGTGTGCGTGTGTGCATGTGTGTGCGTGTGTGTGCGTGTGTGCATGTGTGTGCATGTGTGTGTGCATGTGCGTGCGTGTGCATGCGTGTGTGCGTGTGTGCGTGTGTGCTTGCATGTGTGCATGTGTGTGCGTGTGTGCATGTGTACATGTGTGTGCACATGCGTGTGTGCATGTGTGTGCGTGTGTGCATGTGTACATGTGTGTGCACATGTGTGTGTGCCTATTTAAGGGTGCACAAGTTGCTCCGGCAGGCTGGCAGCGTATGTCCGTGGAGCGGTGGGAGGCGCTCACCAGGGCAGCCGAGATCTCCATGGTGGCTCCAGTCTGGTGGGGCCTAAAGGGCGCACCAGGCCTCCCGTTATGCAGCCTGGCTCCCACGTGGCTCTCAGAGGGCTCATTCCTTGGAGGAGCTGTTAAGAAGCCCAGGTATAAAGGGACCCA
This sequence comes from Chlorocebus sabaeus, assembly GCF_047675955.1. Classification (NCBI taxonomy): domain Eukaryota; kingdom Metazoa; phylum Chordata; class Mammalia; order Primates; family Cercopithecidae; genus Chlorocebus; species Chlorocebus sabaeus. Next base: position 97,263,769 of record NC_132905.1, on the reverse strand, counting down.
GAGGAAATAGGACACGCCCCACGTGCCACTCACCCCCATGCAGAGGCTACCCTGCATGACCCCATGTGCCACCTTCACACCCCTGGGGCAGGCACGGCGCCTGCCTCACAGCCTGTGGGCACCCTGGCCTGAATTCCTGCCATGCTTCAAGTGCCACCTGGACCAAACAGCCAGTGATCAGAGTCAAGGGGCCACCATCCACCGGGGAACAGGGAAACGAGCAGGAGCTGGCCTGGCAAGCGGAATCTGTGGCTTCATGGGGCCACTGTCCCCACCAGGAGCTTCGGAGTATCTGCCTCTCCCTGACCTCACAGGAGCCCCACAAGCCACGCTGGCTGCCCCTGAAGAGCAACTGGCGACCTCGAATGGCAGGCCTCACGCCAGAGCCCCCCTTCCCCGCCGGGCAGCCTAGGGCTGCCAGCTGGGACGGCGGCAGCTGCCCGGGGAGCTGGGAGCTTTTGATGTGCGTCAGTGCTGAGCTGGCCAGGAGGGGCTCACGCCGGGTGCTCAGCAGCCACCGGGAGTCACGGTGACATCACAGCTCTGGGGGCGCAGAGAGGGTCCCGCAGGAAGACAGGGGAGGCTGCACGCAGCCCAGTGCCGTGCCCGCACCCGTGTCTCCCCAGGAGCTGGGTTTTTAAAAGTAGTTTCCATGATACAAGCACCAGGTCAGTCCCCCAAGAGGAGGTGGAAGCCAGAACTGTCTCCCACGACGGGCTGCCCTGATGGCCCCCCCAGCAGTGGGCCAGCCACCGTGTGGCCACCAAAGGACTCCAGCTAATTGAGGGGCTTGGCAGGAGCTCTGGCCACAGCTGGAAACCTGCAGTTTCACTGAGATGAAAGGGTCCTCAAAGGATCCTCCTGAGAAACGCGGTGGCCGGGGGGGCGGGAATAATGCTCACTGCTGGGGTCCCTACGGGGCGCTCCAGGGAGCCCCAGGCGTGAGGGCTGCACTTACCTGGGACAGAGCCAGGTTTGAGTCCCGCTATGTAACCCCACGTGTGTCCCCTCCCGCCCTCCCTTCGTCACCGACCCCGCCCACCCAGGAACAGAAGACGTGAGTCATCTCCGACATTCCACGCTTTATCCTTGCAAAGGCCTCCCACGAAGGCAGCTCCCCACACCCCACCAACCTACCCTGAGTCAGTCAACAGCCCAGGCACCGTCCAGGTGCCCCCGCCAGCAGGTTGCCCCCAACTCCTGGCAGCAACTGCCCCCGACAGCCTGACCTGCCTCCCTCAGCTCACCTCTGCAGACGCCCTCTGCTCCTCAGCTCAGACACCCCACCTCGGCTGACGGCTGAGCTCCAAGACGGCCCCTCTCCCCAGGCTGGAGGGGGCATGCCAGGGCCACAGCTCCCAGTCTGGGGAGGGGACTCTGCTGGTGATCAGGGCTGGCTTTAAACATTGAGGACAGACTCACTCGTGTTTAAAGACCCTGGGCAGAGCCTGCTCACTGGATCCCGTTCCCAGCCACAAGGAGAGCTGGGTGCCCCTGAGGTTCCTTGCTGGGGCTCTGTCCAGTCCCAGGCTAGGTGGGACCAACAGCTCCACTGACCTGTAGCCCCCTTGGGGTGTGAGGTTGGGAGCCCTGCCTAGAGGCAGATGCTCACGCCTTGGTCATCTTTGGAGGACACCTGTCCCTCCTCAGGGCTCCCAGCCTGTCCCTTCTCCTCAGCCCCTGCAGCCCACCCACACCTGGTGATGTCCCGGGACAGAGGTGCCACGCTGATGGAGGAGGCCGTCCTACCACGTGCGATCGTGCTGTCTCCCTAAGCCAGTCTGGCTCTTCACAGACCTTGTTCCAGGTGGTGAATTCCGGGCTCAGGGAGGCTGTGGCCACTCTTGGTCACACACTCATGGGGGCAGAACTGAGATTCCCGTGGGGCTTGTTGCTCAGTCCATGTCTCCCCGCCCCTGTGGTAACAGACGGCCAGACGCTCAGTGGCTGGAACACGCAGATCCATTCTCAGGCTTCCGGAGGTCGATGTCCCGACCCAGCTCTCACTGACGGAGATGAGAGTGTGGGCTGGGCAGCCTTCCTCCTGCAGGCTCAGGGAGAAGCCCCTTCCCTGCCTTTTCCTGCTTCCCAAGGCCACCTGCTCACGGCCTCTTCCTCAGTTCCAAGTCAGCCGTCGGGGGCGGGGCCCTCATACTGCGTCTGATGCTGGGTGTCCGCCCTCCCCTGCCCTCTGTGCGCACCCCGGGCCAGCCGGGGAATCCAGGTGCCTCTCCACTGCCAGCCGGGTAGGGACCTGCCCCAGCTCCCCTCTGCCATGTAAGGTGAGACAGTTTCACAGGTCCCAGGATTAGGGCGTGGTCATCTTTGGGGCCACTACGCTGCGGGTCACGCTCGACTGAGCTCTGGGGATGCGCATGCGTGTCCATCCTGATGGGCCGGGAGGGGTAGGCAGAGCCGCAGGCTGGAGACGCCTGGTTCTTAGAGCGCTATCCTCGTAGGCAGAGGCTGACAGGAGGCTGCACGGCCCGTGAGCGCCAGTGTTGATAGGGCAGTGGAGGAGGACGCCCTGGGATTGTTCACATAAAAATATGAGATTCCAAAAAACGGGGGCTTTGTCAGGGGCACCTGGGACACCTCCCAGATCGTTGGGGGTAGTTCACAGTCCCAAGATGAGAGTGTGCTCCGGGAAAGGGTGACCTGCCCCCAGATGGTTCTCACAGCCGTGGTCAGCAGGGGCTGGAGGTGGCAGCTGCCCGTGTTACTGCGGAGAAGAACGGGAGAGGACGAGGAAGGAGGCCACGGGAGAGACCTGCGGAGGCCGCAGGAAGGAAGAGTGACGGAGGCTGCTGGCACGCCAAGGATCCAGACCTGGAAGGAAACGGGGTCACACAGACCCTGGAAGGAGCTGGGGTCCCAGGGGAGGGAAAGTGGAGTCTCAGCCCCAGTTGGGCTCCACCCACCCCAGAAACTCAGGCTTCCTTTCCAGCCACATCTGTGCAGTGAAGCCAGTTTCCTCCTGCCTGGGACAGCGTCCCCCACCAGAGCCTATGGCCGTTGCTGGGGTTTGTCCGGGCACCCCTGAGGCTCAGGAGTGGTGGACTCTCCGGAAGTAGCTGGCAGAGAAATGACAGAGTCCCACCCGCCTGCTTCTGCAGACCCTCCCGGGACAAGCAGCCACTCTGGGCTCCAGTCCCGGAGTCAAGGGAACAGGAGGGGCCAGCCCAGGATGCAGTGAGGTGCCTCCTTGTCCCCTGGCTCTGGGGGTTGCTTTCTTTGGAGCTCTTGACCAATGGACAGCAGGGACTGGCACCGCTCACGCCTATCCCATCAGAGGCTTCTGAGTTGGGAAACCAGGGAGCTCCTTTGGTGAAAACAGGTGGGATGGGAGCAGGGGAAGGACAGGATGGGAATCAGGAGGGGATGGAGGGAGGGAGGCGGGCAATGCACAGGAGAGAGGCGCCAGCCTGGAAGTTCCCCACCTGCCCTGGCGTGGCATGGCGCAGCATGGCGTGGTGGGTCCTCGTGACCAGGGGCTTTCTTTGCCCTCTCTCCAAGGCTCTCGGACACCAGAGCTCAGTCAGGTCATCACAGCCTGGGGCAGTCAGGACAGGTTCTGGGACCTGCAGCAGCTCACCCCTCCAGCATAGCACCTGGCCAGTCTGATTCCCAGGATCTTTCCTGCCTTCTCACCACCCCTGGGTTCTGGAGCTTGCCCGGGCCCCGTCGGTGTGAGGCCTGGCTCTCCTGAAGAGCCCTGAGACAGGCCCCGGCCCTGAGCTCAGCCTGGACGCTGCGGGCACGGGTGATGCCAGACGCTTTGCCATGGTGCTGGCCTTGCACAGGTGCTGCTGGGATTCCCTGGCTGCGTGTGCCATCCTGGCATGCTGCAAGACAGGCATCTCTCAGTGTCTGGGCAGGAAACAGATGGCCCACTCACTGGGGGTGTTTGAAGAGATTTGTTCATGAAAAGAGCATTTTCAGAGGTGTTGGCAGGTTGAGGGAAAAACACCAAGGGGCCTGTGGTAGTGGAAGGTGTGACCACCCCCAGAACCAAAGAAGCAAAGGAAAGAGAGCTGCTGCCAGAGCTGGGGTCAGAGCCCCGGGGAGGGACCACCTGGCAGGAGGGTGTGCTCCTGGAGAGATGTGGTCAGAAGGCCCCTCCTGTCCTGTCTATCCTTCCTGAATCTGATGTCCTGCCGCCATCTTCGATTGGCTGAAGCCCCAAACAGAAGCCGAAAGGTGAAGGAGCCTAGTGGGAGAAGTCATCTGCCTAGCAGGCAGCTTTCTGAAGTGCAGTACCGGTGGCAAGAAGAGGGATGGAGAGAGGATGTGGGGCAACCAGAAATATCCAGTCCTTACCTCTGAGAGTAGTAGCTAGGTGCTGGTGGTGATGGTGATGGTGATGGTGATGGTGATGGTGATGGTGATGGTGATGGTGATGGTGATGGCAGTGACGGTGATGGTGGTGATGGTGATAGTGGTGGTGGTGGGTATGGTGTGATGGTGGTAGTGATGGTGATGGTGATGATGGTGATAGTGGTGATGGTGGTGATGGTGATGATGATGGTGGTGATGGTGGTGGTAGTGGTGGTGATGGTGGTGATGACGGTGGTGGTGGTGATGGTGGTGCTGGTGATGGTGGTGATGGTGGTGGTGTGGGTGATGGTGGTGATGGTGATGGTGGTAATTGTGATGGTGATGATGATGGTGGTGATGGTGATGGTAGTGATGGTAGTGGTGATGACGGTGGTGGTGATGGTGGTGGTGGTGTTGGTGGTGGTGTTGGTGGTGGTGGTGTTGGTGGTGGTGTTGGTGGTGGTGATGATGGTGATGGTGGTGGTGGTGATGATGGTGGTGGTGATGGTGGTGGTGTTGGTGGTGGTGGTGGTGTTGGTGGTGGTGGTGGTGGTGGTGGTGTTGGTGTTGGTGGTGGTGTTGGTGATGGTGGTGGTGTTGGTGGTGGTGGTGGTGGTGATGGTGGTGGTGGTGGTGGTGGTGGTGATGGTGGTGGTGGTGGTGGTGATGGTGGTGGTGTTGGTGGTGGTGGTGGTGTTGGTGGTGGTGGTGGTGATGGTGGTGGTGGTGATGATGGTGGTGGTGGTGGTGTTGGTGGTGGTGGTGATGATGGTGGTGGTGATGGTGGTGGTGGTGGTGGTGATGGTGGTGGTGTTGGTGGTGGTGGTGGTGATGGTGGTGGTGGTGGTGGTGGTGATGGTGGTGGTGTTGTTGGTGGTGGTGGTGATGGTGGTGTTGGTGGTGTTGGTGGTGGTGGTGGTGGTGGTGGTGGTGGTGATGGTGGTGGTGGTGATGCTGGTGATGGTGGTGGTGGTGGTGGTGGTGGTGATGGTGGTGGTGGTGTTGGTGGTGGTGGTGGTGATGGTGGTGATGGTGGTGGTGGTGGTGGTGGTGGTGGTGATGGTGGTGGTGGTGGTGGTGATGGTGGTGGTGTTGGTGGTGGTGGTGGTGATGGTGGTGGTGGTGGTGTTGGTGGTGGTGGTGGTGGTGGTGGTGATGGTGGTGGTGGTGGTGATGATGATGGTGGTAGTGATGGTGGTGGTGGTGATGATGATGGTGGTGGTGATGGTGGTGGTGGTGATGCTGGTGATGGTGGTGGTGGTGATGCTGGTGATGTTGGTGGTGATGATGGTGGTGATGGTGGTGGTGGTGATGGTGGTGATTGTAGTGATAGTGATGGTGATGGTGGTGATGGTGATGATGATGGTGATGGTGATGGTGGTGGTGATGCTGGTGATGATGATGGTGGTGATGGTGGTGATGGTGGTGATTGTAGTGATAGTGATGGTGATGGTGGTGATGGTGATGATGATGGTGATGGTGATGGTGGTGGTGATGCTGGTGATGATGATGGTGGTGATGGGTGATTGTAGTGATAGTGATAGTGATGGTGATGGTGGTGATGATGGTGATGATGGTGGTGGTGGTGATTGTAGTGGTGGTGGTGGTGGTGGTGGTGGTGATGATGGTGATGGTGGTGATTGTCGTGATAGTGATGGTGATGGTGGTGATTGTAGTGATGGTGATGGTGGTGGTGGTGATGGTGGTGATGGTGATGATGGTGATGGTGGTGGTGGTGGTGATGGTGGTGGTGGTGATTGTAGTGATGGTGATGGTGGTGATGATGGTGGTGGTGGTGGTGGTGATGATGGTGGTGGTGGTGATTGTAGTGATGGTGGTGATGATGGTGATGGTGGTGATTGCAGTGGTGGTGATGCTGATGACAGTGGTGATGGTGGTGGCGGCAGTGGTGGTGTTGGTAATGTTCCCACTGCTGGAAATAAAGCTGGCCATTTTCTAGAGAAAGCTCATGACATTTGCTATCCGCTTTCCAACCACCTGCAGAAATCATCCTCTGTGCTCCCCATTCCCATCCTGATGAGGCTGCCTGCATGATCAGGGTGCACTGGACCCCAGGAAGTCAGCACAGGCCAGGGTGAGTCCTGTCAGCCCTCAGCTCACTGCCCAGCCATGGCCCACACTTCTGTCACTGCATCCTGGTCTTTCCCCAAACTGTTGACCACAGGCCACACACCCTGTGACCAGCTCTGTGCCCACTGCTAACCCATTGGCATTTGGGTTCCTTATGTGCCAAGGCCTTGATAAGCACTCACAGGAAGTTGTCTCTGGTGGAGCTGCCCTCCCAGACCCCCTCCTGCCCTCTCTTACCCCAGCTGTGGTTCACCTGAGGATGTTCACTTCCCCTTCTTGCCCCTCAGACCCTCTCGGACCTCCCTCCCCTCCCCTAGAGGCACAACCTGGCCTAAGGAGTAGCTTCTCTGCCCACAGCCAGGAGGTGGAGGGTGAGTCTCTCTTGACATATCTGGTGTCCCCGGGGTCAGGGGATGCTTGCCTGCTGCTGATGGAGCACCCACAACTGCCCAGCCTGCACACACGCACTCACTGTTCCCTGCCTCTGAGGAGTGCAGCCCCAGAGGGCTCTGTGTGAGGTCACTCGATCACTCTTGAGACAGCGTCTCAGTCTGTCGCCCAGGCTAAAGGCAATCTCGGCTCACTGCAACCTCTGCCTCCCAGGTTCAAGTGATTCTCCTGCCTCAGCCTCCCAAGTAGCTAGAATTAGAGGTGCCCGCCACCACGCCCCACTAAGTTTTGTATTTTTAGTAGAGATGGGGTTTCACCATGTTGGCCAGGCTGGTTTTGAACTCCTGACCTCAAGTGATCCACCTGCCTCAGCCTCCCAAAGTGCTGGGATTACAGGTGTGAGCCACTGCACCTGGCCTACACCAGACTTAAGTACACACACACACACACAAATATACATGCAGGCTGCACGCTCCACAGACATACACACGTCCACACACACATACACACACACAAGAACATACATACACGTGCTGCACTCTCACGTCCACACACACATACACACACAAAAGAACATACACACATGCTGAACTCTCATGCACAAACATATATAATATGCACTCACACACCACAGAGCACATGTACATAACACACAAACACACACATATGCTGAACCACACTCAGATACACACGCACGCACACAATGCTCATGCATATACACACAGCACACACAAATCACACATGCATGCACCATGCTCACAAGCACATACAAACAACACATGTACACATACTCTCAAATGCACAAACATCCATACACACAGACACAACCCCCGGCGTTTTTCCATCACGCTGAGGGTGGGGTGCCAGTGTCCATGCCGGAAACTGGGGGATAGGAGCCTTCTCATCTAATTTCTTCCTGATTTCAGGATCTGGGCCACAGGAGCAGCCTCACGATCAGACTGTGGCCCCTGTGGTGGTCAGGGTTCCTGGGGGGTGGCGGGGCTTCCGCTGACAGAGAGAGGGACGTGCAGGCTTACCCATGACCAGCGTGTCTCCAGTCTCGGGAGACCGAGGAGGATTTTGAATCCTTGGGAGGACTCAAAATCAGCCCCGGAGTCCTGAGGGACATTTCCCTACAGGGTGGGGACGGTGGGGGGAGATGCCAGATAAACATTTGCAAGGCTTTTCCTGGGTCTCAGGAATTAAAAAGAGATTTGTCATGGCAGTGAGGACTCTCCGTGACTCCTGGGTGTCTTTGCAGCCCCGCTCGCCCCTGGCCTCCGGACTGTGTCCCCAACTGCTTCCTTCAAGCAGACGTCCAGCAAGCCTCTCACGGGAGACACACCCCTCCTGCCTGAGCGCACAGCCGCCCCCGCCTCCCATCCCTGCACACGGCCATCCCCTCTCGGGGGCTGACAGAGCCATCCTTCCAGTTGCTCAGAGTGAATCGCGTTCTTCTGGTTTCCTGGAACCCCACGGGCTCTGTCATCGGAGAGCATCCGGATTCTGCCCACTTCCCCGCCTCTCTGGCCTGGATGACTGCACGAGACTCCTACGGTTTCCCATCCACCCCCGCCGCCGTCTGTGCTCCACGCAGCAGTCGAGGGAGCTCCACGCTGCCCGGCTCACAGCCTCCGGCGACTGTCTGAGCAAGGGCTGCCAATAGCCAGGTGGAACTGCCACCCCCGGCTCCCAGCCGCCCTGTCAAAGCTCTCAGGCCGCCCATGTACTATGAGATGCACTTCTTCCCCTCCCTTTGCTCCCCCACTAGGGCATCTACTCTGCGTAGGTGCAGGCTTTGTCTGTTTTGCTCAATGGTGAGGAGGAGAACGAGGAGGTGGAGGAGGACGAGGAGGCGCAGGATGACGCAGTGCCCAGCCCCGGCGGCTCAGAGGAGGTGCTTAGTAAATATTTGTTGAGAGAATAAATGCATGGAATGCATTTCTATTTCCAGCCCCAGCCAGGCTCCTGGAAGCGCAGAAACAGGAGCAGACTTGCAAAGGAGGATAAAGCCCGGACGTGGAGGGCTCGAGGTGGGCTTGGACTGCTGGAGGTGCTAAGAAACAGTTTCCTTCCTCCTCAGATCTCTCCGCAGCCTGCGACAGGCCAGGTTTCCCAAGCAACTCGTCTGGCTGGGTTAAGAGGGGCCAGAGAGGGTCTGGGGTGGGGGAGGGAAGGCTGAGGCCCCAGCTTGTCCTTGCAGCTGCTCGGGTTCCAAATGCCTGGAAGCCTGTGCTCGTTCCCACCCAGCCAAGGCAGGCTGCAGAGAGCTGACTCCTTTAAGCCGGCCCCGGCGTTTACCCCAGAGCCACAGGTTCTGCCCCGGCTGCCCTGAGGCTGGCCTCATGGGGGTGGCGCCCCCCACCCCCGCAGCGTGCCCCTCCCCTCCACGCAAGTGAGCCCAGCCTGGCCCCCTCACAGTCACATGTCCCTCGCGGAGGCCACTCCACGAGTCACAAGGCAGAGTTTCCATTGGCGTCAAACGTACGTGGATGCTGGATCTGGGATGGACAGAAGCCAAGAGGGGAAAAGCCAGTTTTAGAAAATTCACATGCCTGGGGGTTACAGAGGGCAGACCCCCGAGGGCACCACATCCCCATGGCAGGGGTGGGAATGGCCCTTGGGGCATAGACCCAGTACGTGTGCACACTCTGCCTCTCTGTCCATCACTCCCACACACACATGCACACATGCACACACATGCACACACACTCCCCACTGACTGAGGAGGCCACACAAACCCAGGCCTGAGCCCCAGCCCACTGCCTGCAGGTTCAGACACTTGGGCACGTTTCTCAGCCATTCGGAGCCTCGGTTTTCCCATCTGGGAAATGGGGACAGTGATATCTCAGAGACACTGTAGCCATCACCGGAGGGGACCACAGACCACTCTCGGTGGGGGTGCCAAGCATCGTGTTCGCATCTGGTGAGGAAGGTTCTAGCCTGACCCTTGGCTTCCTCCATCCCAGATGTCCCTTGAGGCATGTGGCCTGGGGTGGGGGATCCGGAGAGGAAGGGAGACAGGCCAGGATGCACGGTGACCCCAGGTGAGGCCCACAGACCCGGGTAGATGACCACCACTCCCACTGGAATCCTCCAGACTGGAGCAGCCAGGAAATTCTGTCCAAGCCGAGTCCCTGGGTTTGCGAGACCTTGCACTCCACCTCACAGGGGTCATCTGGGTTTGTGGTCTCTGGCCAGGTGGGTGTGGGAGCCTCTCTCCTCCAGCTCAGTCTCGCACTACACCAGAAAGGGAAGGGCAAGAGCACTCCCTCAACCCAGAAGACCCCCAGATCAAGAGACCACCCACGCTACAATCAACTCCGATGGTGCTTTTAATCACCCCAGCAGGAATGGCGACTGTAAACAGACATTCAACGACTTCCAGAGACACACACACCTCCCGGGCAAAACTGTGTTTCCATAAACCTTGTAGAAATGACTCGGAGAGCTGGCTGAGTGAGGGCCGCCTGGACACCAGTGTGCAGGCACCGAGTCCTCAGCACCCCCACACTCAGCCGTTCTGCGAGCCCCAGACCCTGGAACACTCCAGCTGCCTCTCCACTTGTCTGGTGGGATGTTTCCTCCCGGTGCCCCCATCACCCCACACCCCCGTCTTCTTCTGGGCTCCCGGTGGCTCCCCCAACACTTGCTCTGCTGATGGGTGCATTCTCCCCAAGTCTGGCCGTGAAGCCATCCTGGTTGCCTCAGTTTCCCCTGCTGGCCAGGCAGTCACCAGCGCCTCAGTGGGAATGCCACTCTTTGCCACCACCCGGCCTGGGCTCAGTGGGATGCCTGCACCTCCCCACGTTGCACTCCTCCAGCCCATTCTCTGGACACTCGGATGAGAACAAGGCTACTGGTCAGGGGTGTGAGGGCAGGGATCAGCCTCAGAGACCATCCCGTCTCTGTGAGTGTCCTGCAGCTGCCAAGCAAAGTGCCACCAAAGGGGCAGCTGAGACCAACAGAAATGTGTTCCCTCTTGGTCCTGAGGCCGGAAACCCGAGCTCAAGGCGTCAGGAGAGCCAGCCCTGCTCTGTCAGCTCCAGAAGAGAATCTGTTTCTTGCTTTCCCAGCTTCTGGTGTTGCTGGCAACCATTGGCATTCTTGACTTGTGGCTGCACTGCTCCCATCCCTGCCCCTGGAGTCACGTGGCCTTCTCCCTGGCCTTGCCGTGTGTCCCTCCTCTCGTAAGACTCCAGTCACTGGGTTTAGGGTCCACACAAATCTAGTGGGACCTCACCTTGACTTAATCACATCTGCAAAGGTCCTTCTTCCAAATAAGGTCACGTTCCCCATTTCTGGGTAGATGTAAGTTTAGGGGGGCCGCTATGTAGCCCAGTGCCATCCTACAGACCCCAGGATGTCTGAGGAATCCAGTCTCAGCTGAGATGCATCAGGCTGCTTAGGATCAGAGCCTGGACCACACTGAGCACTCACATTCTCTCCTGATATTCTTTCAAGCATGCCAGTAACGTCTGTTCCTGGAAACCCCATGTCAATCCCCACCACCAGTGCTCCTGCTGCCTGGAGAAGAAAATGCTCCAGACCCCTCCTTCCCAGCCTGCTGGGTTCCCTCCAACCCAGGCCCAGCCCCCTTCTCCAGGGATTGATAAGACGCCATTTCCAGATATATTGTTAAGTGGCAAAAGCAGACGGCAATACACAGTGACCCGTCTTGTGCGTAATAAAGTGTAAAAATATGCATATGTGTGTGTTTATTTATAGATGCAAAAGAAAAGCACTGGAAAGATAAATCAGAAACTAATAAAAATGGTGACTTGACGTGTGTGTGGAGTTAGAAATGGAAGCTGCCCTGAAGATAAGTTGTCTTTAGTGTTTGACCCAGAACTATGTGAACGTTTTCCATATTCAAAACAATTTGAATGTGTTCAAATTTAAGTTTAAAAGAGAACATCCTTAGAAAAGGAAAACAACGAAAGTGGAAATTTATATAGAGTTTGTGACATAACTGAAACAAAGATAAAATTATTTCAAGTGGCTTTAGAGTACAGAATTTAGACTTTTTTTTTAAACTGGTGGCATGTATTTTAATGGCAAGGAAATCAAATGTATTGTTCAGTAGGTCTTAGTGTTAGTGTTAAGTCTGGCATCGTTATTTAAATTTTTTCCTCTTCTAGGATAAAGCCAGCAAGTAATTATGTGAATGATGTAAGGAACCAAAATTATTATTACCGAAAGAGAAAAAATACACAAATACAAAATCCAATAGGTTAAGAGTAGCACTGTCATCTTAAATTTGAATTGGAAATGTGAATGTAATCTCATAACTTATTTATTCATTCTGATTGACGATTGATTGATTGAGACAGGGTCTTACTCTGCTGCACAGGCTGGAGTGCAGTGGCATGATCTTGGCTCACTGCAGCCTTGACCTCCCGGGCTCAAGCCATCCTCCAGCCTCAGTGTCTTGAGTATTTGGGACCACAAGTACGCCAATACACCTGGCTAATTTTTGTGTTTTTTGTAGAGATGAGTTTCACCATGTTGCCCAGGCTGGTCTCAAAACTCCTGAGCTCCAGCAATCCACCCGCCTCAGCCTCCCAAAGTGCTGGGACTCCAGGCGTGAGCCACTGAGCCCAGCTAATCTCATGAAAGTGCTGGGATTGGCCGGGCGCGGTGGCTCACACCTGCAATCCCAGCACTTTGGGAGGCCGAGGCGGGCGGATCACGAGGTCAGGAGATCAAGACCATCCCGGCTAACACAGTGAAACCCTGTCTCCACTAAAAATACAAAATCTTAGCCGGCCATGGTGGAGGGTGCCTGTAGTCCCAGCTGCTCGGGAGGCTGAGGCAGGAGAATGGCATGAACCCGGGAGGCGGAGCTTGCAGTGAGCCGAGATCACGCCACTGCATTCCAGCCTGGGCAATGGAGTGAGACTCTGTCTCAAAAAAAAGAAAAAAAAGAAAAAAGAATTTCATCCGCACACCAGCAACAAAGCACTCACAGCAAAAGACCCGACGCTGTTAATTTTTGATGGAAATAAGAGATATACAATTCTCCTATTTTCTATGTTTGGAAATTGTCATCATAAACAGAGGTGTGCAAGGCTAGGGAATGAGGGGCCCTGTCCCCACCTGCAGCATCCCTGCTTTGTTTGCTGAAGCGCTGGTCCCCATCCCCGAGGTCTCACTCTGGTTATGGCCCCAGCCTTTTTCCTCCCCTCCTTCCTGCACCCTTGCCAGCTGCTTGGCGCCGGTGAAGTGTGTTTATCAAAGCTCCTAGCCCAGCCTTGCTGACTCAGAGAACCTGATGAAGGAGGGGAGAGTTGAGGAAGAGAAGGTGCAGCCGGGGGTCACTGGGGCTGGAGGGCCTCAGAAGCCACTGGCAGGAGGAGTGCCCTGGCTCTGTGCTCTGGGAACGAAACTCAGCCTTCCTCTCGCTGCTTGCTTGTCCCTGGAGTCAGGGGCGTGTCTCCCACCACATGGAGGCAACGCCCACATGTGTCCCCAGTTGCACTGAGATACGCCCAAGGGTGGTACCCGCAAGGTGCACACACTGGTGACAGGTGACGTGCCCAACAGCAGCTAACCTGGTACACTGGTGCATGGGGGAGGGGTAACACCAACTGGATTTTCCCCACTGACCTCGCCTGGACATCCCCCACACTGAGACTCAAATCGTCTCTCATTCCTGATGTCTCATCTGCTGACTGGCCGTGACGTCTAACTGGTCGTCCTTCTCTCTTTCCCAGTGTTTTCCTGCCAACAGGAATTGAGATCTAAAGGTCTGGTGAGGCTCAGCTTCACTGCTGAACCAGAAGAATGAGATTCAGGTGGGAGATCCCAGGCACTGGCTCCCCGGGCTGGCCTCCCCCAGGGCTGGCCTATCTCAGGGCCTGGTCAGGGCTGCAGCTGCCCCACCCCAAGGCTCACCCCTCCCTAGTGCGGGGATTTGGAGCCTGCCCTTGTCTCACTGGTGGGAGGGGACAGAGCAACGTTTTCACGCAACAGGGGACACGAGGCATCCATGCATTTCACTCGGATGTTTAGGAGATAACCTTGCAAGTGTGCAGATTCCCTTATGACAATATTCCCTGCAAGTGTCATAAATCTATAATAGTGACGAGTCAAAAACAACCCACATTTCCTAAAGCAACCCTGAAATAAGGCCATGTCATGTCAGAAAGGAATATTTAATGACACAGAAAAATGCTCTGATACATTGAATTGGAAAGGGAAGCAGGTGCACAGGATGACTCCAATTTGTATTACACTCTATTATGAAAAATAAGCTGGAAGAAAAGACACGAACATTTGTGAGAACTGACATCTGCCGGACTGTGGAACGGAAGGCGATCGTCACCTGTGTTCCGTAGGACTTTCCTGTATGACTGCACGGCTAACAGCGCGTCTCCCTCACTCCGGTGCTGTTCTCGGAATCCTGTCTAGAGCTATACAGGTGACTCGTGGGTATTACGATTGACACTTTGCGAAAGAGGAAACTGAAATTTAAATATGAAGGCAGCCCAGCTGGGGAGCAGCTGAGTCAGGATCCCAGCCCGAGGCTCTGTAACAACAGCACCCCAGAGGCACCATGTAGCTTGGGGACCTCTGCACATGCAGCTTCCCCACCCTGAGGCTTCCAGTGGGATTTGTCTGGATGTTGGGAGCTCTAACCATGAAACGGCTCCTCTATACCCAGCTCCATGGGTGAGGAGTGAGGTTTGTGCCCCTCGGGCCCTGACAGTGCCCAGGCCAGGGGGCCATTCCTGGGAGTGCCCGGCCAGCCCCGAGCCTCAGCAAGTCCAGCAGAGCGCGTGGATGTTGGGGATCCCAGTCTTCCACTCTGCTTGCCTGGTGTGAGCCCCGAGGTGGGGCAGCTGCAGCCCTGGCCGGGCCCTGAGAGGAGCCAGCCTGGGGAGCCAGTGCCTGGAATCTTCCACCTGAATCCCACTCTTCTGGTTAAGCACTGGCTTCTTCCGCTTAGGTCCCTGGAAATAAGAGACACTTTAGAGAGGGGATCACATTTTTGGTCTCCCTGAGCCCCGCTGGGTGCTTTCCATGCACTGTCTCTTTGTACCACCCACTTTACAGATAAGAGGACCTAGAGTGGGGATCTGGCCAGGGTGACATGGGGTGCAAGGACCAGGCAGGATCTGAACACAGGCCTGTCCGTGATGAAGTCCTGTGAGCACCAACCACAGTGGTGACCAGAAGGCAAAAGGAGCATTTGAAGCCAGGGATGTGCAGATGGAGGCCAGCACCCAGGAGAGTGGCCTGCATGTGGTGGCCTCAGCTTCCAGGAGGTCCTGTGGGCACAGGGCTCTGGGCTGACTCAGAGCTGGTGGATGCAGAGGTTAGCTCCCTCCCATGCATAGCCAGGCTCTGACCCAACTTTAGTCCCTGGGGACAAGAGGGGCTGGGAGAGCCCTGCCCACCCAGAGGGCAGGCAGTCACCCCAACATGGAGCCTGGTTCTGCCCTCGGGAGGTAGTTCCTTTGGTTGGACCAGAATGTCTGCCGCTGATCAGGAGAGGGCCAAGGGGTAGGGGGTGCCCCATGCGCACCCTGAGAATTGCACCAGGCTCAGGGAGCAACCTCAGCCCTCCTCGTGCAGAGCTGCAGCGGACAGTGGCAGCCCTCGCTGGCCCTCACACGCGCCGGATGCCCCCAACACGGCTCGAGGCGTTGCAAGACACTGGGAACCAGGACGTCTAAACGCTGTTGGCTTCCGCGGTGTCAGAGCCTCACCCCAACCAGAGGGCGCGTCGGGGACGTGGTCATGTGGTGTCTCCCTGAGCTAAGAGTGACTCGGGAGGCTGCAGTCAGACTGGGGTGACCTGGCCTGCCGAGTGACGGTGCTCAAAGGACCCTTCAGCTCCTCCCTGCCAGGGGTGGGGCGGAGTCTCCCAGGGGTCCTCTCTGGGAGTAGGAGGCCTGGGGGGCAGGGGTGGGGTCCCAGCAGCCTCTCCCCCGGTGGCAAGGTGTGTATGGCTGCGGAAGCCCTGGTTCTGTTTCCTTATGTCTGACATGGGGCTGATGGCAGTGCTTCCCCTCCTCGGGGAAGACGAAGGCACAGATCGGGAGAGGCGGCCAACAAGCCCTGGAGCACCAGAGCCGCCAGGAGCTGCAGGAGGCAGGAGGGACGCCCCTCAGTCTTCATGGAGAATGTGTCTCCATCTTGCTCCTCTTTTGTCCAGACCTGGGAGAGAAGACCTTTCTGTTGTTTTAAGCCACTCATTCTGGGGCACTTTGCTAGGGAAGCCCAGGAAACTCGGCAAGCATGGAGCTGGAGCCACTTGAATGACTCACAGGCAAGGACAAGAGGAGCGGACCCCGGGCATTCGGGGAAAGCTTTGAAAGATCCGCCTGCTCCCTCGGCACGCAGAAGAGGTCTTAGGGAGGGGCTGAGGGGTGTCTGCTCTGTAGGAGCAAGCTCGTGAACCTGGGGCTGGAACGGCAAGGCCCCAGCAAAGCCAGAGCCTGGGATGGGGAGCTGAGGGTGCAATCAGCTTGTCCCTGGGAAGGTGATGTAGGGATTCCCAGCCTCGCAACACATCCATCATCTGGGAGTTACCTCAACTATGTGGAAATGCAGATCTCCAGGCTCCCACAAGAGGCTTTGGGACAGAGCCCAAATGTGTGCATTTAGCAGCTCCCGCCTGACTCGGATGCAGGGCAGACCCACGGCACCTCCCGGTAGGTCAGCACGTCTGGGGTCACTGGGCCAGCGCAATGCTCCCCTTTTCCCAGTAGGTCATTGCGTCCGAGGTCACTGGGTTAGCACAGTGCTCCTCTTTTCCCCGTGAGGTCAGCGCGTCTGGGGTCACTGGGCCAGCGCAGTGCTCCCCTTTTCCCAGTAGGTCAGCACATCTGAGGTCACTGGGCCAGCGCAATACTCCCCTTTTCCCCGTGAGGTCAGCGCGTCTGGGGTCACTGGGCCAGCGCAATACTCCCCTTTTTCCCGTGAGGTCAGCGCGTCTGGGGTCACTGGGCCAGTGCAATACTCCCCTTTTCCCTGTGGCAAAGTGAATGTGGAGGCCAAGGTGGGAGCACGGCTGGCATCCACTGAGTGCCACCCTCCCAGCGCAAGGCCAGAAGATGCACAGCAGGTGGCCTGGCTCTGCCATGCAGGCACCTGGGGACATGGGCAGGCCACAGCAGGGACCCGGGCACTTCGCAGGGACAGGCTGGGGAAGCCTCCTCCACTCTCCCCAGCCCGTCCTCATAAAGCACCTGTGGGGCTCCTCCTGAGCCCAGGGAGACCCAGGCCCACATGGGCAGCAGTGTGGCTGGTATGTCATTGCAGCCAGGAAAATAACCTGGGAAATGACTGAAAATGCAGCCAGGCCGCACTCCTGCGTGCCCGGCCCCTTCTCAGAAGGAGGGAGGAGGTTTGTCTCAGGCCGGCTCCCACGGGCAGCTGGAAGCCACCCAGCTCCACGGCCGACCTGCTGCCTGAATGACCGACATGTGGCCGTTCGGCTGCCAAGCTGGCTGGCTGCAAGTGCAAAGCTGGCTGAACAAAGCAGGCCATTACGAAGCAATACAGAAGGCATTTCCCCGCAACCAGGGCCAGCAGGCTGGCGCCAAAGGAGGCTGGCCATGCACTTCAGGCAGCACATTCATTCTCAAGGTCCTGCTTAGCAGGCTGCAGCCCAGGACAGCATGTCTAAGACCTCCATGGCAGGGAGCAGACAGGGCTGAGTCAGGGTGGCCAAGGGGTCACGGTCTGGAGAGGACTTAGACTCTCTGTACTGTTTCAGGCTCCGCTCTGCTTGGCAGAAGGCTCCAAGAGCCCTTCCCATGCGCAAGTCTCTCCCCTTTCCTCCACTAGCCCATCGCCAGCCATGCATTCATTCACTCACTCATCAAACCTACAATGAGCATTTACTATATGCCGGGCACTGTCCAAGGTACTGGGGACACAGCTGAGAATCAGCCACACTCCTGTCCCCCACTGGGACCTCTCTGCCCCGGCCATGTCTCCAGGGCTCCCTACAGCCTGCACCCGCCATTTTGCTCCCTCCCGTCCCCACCTCTCTGGCCGTCAGACTCTTATTTCTGTCCTGTGGCCTTCCCAGCCTCCTGGCTCCCTCCCCATTTCCTCCCACACTGCTGATCTCCCGATGAAATCCTCCTGCCCGTCATCCTGTCTTGGCATCTGCCTCTCAATGGCCCTGGGCTCACAGTCTGGCCACTGCAGCTGAGTGTCGCACTGGCTCAGGTGTGGCAACATGGAGATTGAAAGGCTCTGAACCAGGCACCAGGAGCCTGGTCCCCAGGCCAACCCTCCGTAAACCAGCTTTGTGGCCTCGGACAACCCCAGACCCATCCTGGGTCTTGCTGTCCGGAGAAAGGAGGAAGCTGGGCAGACAGTCTCCAAGAGCTTTCAGCCTCCGCACCGCATGGCTTCTGATTGGTTTCTGGCTGGGCCCAGGGCTCTGCCTGCAGTATGGAGCTGCGCGTGGAGCCGCGGTGATGGGTCCTCCCACCACTCTCCGCTGTCATCACCAGCTCAGGTGCCCTTGCCACACAGCACCATTTCCAACAGTGAAGGCCTTCATGTGGCACCTGTCGGGGCAACGTGGCCGGCACAGGCTGGCCTGGGGGAGAAAGGGTGCTGGGCAGCTCTGTGCCCTGTGACTTTGTGGGTCTGCCAGGCTGTCCTTATCTTGAAGACATTGTATTTTTGACTCCTATAAAGCAGTGGAGATAAGACTGGCTCTGAGATGTATTATGACCCCTTGAGTAGAGCCAGGGGGCAGAGCGGCCTCCCGCGTGGTTTCCATGAGTATTGATAAGAAATGCTGCCGTGAGTGGAAACAAGGTCTGTGGAAGGGCTCATGGGCTGTGGTTCCAAGCCCATGCCCCTCTCAAGAGGGAGCGGACCAGGGGAGGGTGGTAGGAGCATCCAGCGAGGGTCAGGGTGCCCCACCGGCCTGAGCCCCTGCTTTGGAAGCACCCGGAAGACAGATCGTGGGGCCCTGTGGAGCCAACCTGGGGTTGCCACCAAGGGCTCGTTTCGAAAATGTCTCCAATCAAACAGCAAGGTTTCGGGGGTCCCTGAGCCTCAGCCAGGTTCAGTTGCCTGAGTCACACCTGCTGAGACAAGTGTGCAGGTGTAGGCCCCACCCACAGGCACCCCCTTTTGGCCCACCCAGCTCCATCTCCCACCCCAGGGGCGTCACCCTGCATGGCTCTCCCAGCGGCACATCTGAGCTCCACCCAAGGCCCCTCAGGCTCCAGAAGAGGAGACAAGCCGGGGAAGGCCCCTACATAGAGGCCGGATGTGGTCAGGGGAGGGTTGGGAGGGAGGGACAGGCCTCCCACTGGGCGTTCCCCTGGCCTCATGGGCCCGAATCCACTGAAGCCTGGACCCACGCTGGAGTCACATGGCCAGTTCTGAAGGTGGTGCCTGGGACGGCTCTCAGGACGGTGAGGCCTGGTGGCCTCTGTGCTCCATGTGGAGAAACAGCTGAGAAGGACACTCCTCTCTCAAGGCAGTGAAGGGGAGGAGAGGAGACACTGGGCAATCTCTCCTACCCGGCCTGGGCCCCAGGCTCGGGGGCCCTCAGTGACTCACTATTCAGGCATCAGAAGGGCCCCTGGGAGGGATTTGTGAATACGTCCCCAGGCCTTGGAGGAGAAACCACAAGGGTACCCTGAAGCCAACTCCTGGCCTCCACCAAGAAAAATGAGCCCAGAGAGCACAGCCAGCACAGTGCCAGGGTAGGGGGGCAAGGACCAGCTCAGCCTCCGGGAGGAAGGAGCCCAGGCAGTGGCCTCGGCTGGGATTGGGTGCTGGGAGCTCTAGGACCCAGGGGCCCCCATTCTCAACAGAGGGATCTCCAGAGTCAGAAACGCTGGGCAGCAGGGCTGTGGGAACACTGACCCTGAGGGTGTCATGGGGACAGTGAGAACAGGGAATTGTCACGTGACCCAGGGCTGAGTGGAGGAAGTGCCCCCACCTGGCCATGGTGATGCAGGAGCCATCGGTGTGGGCAGAAACCCGGGGTGGACAGTGGGCCGGGGTGCCTGGGCTCTCTTGGGGCCAGGTGACCAGCTCACAACTGAAACTGATGGTGAAACATTTCATCCGTCGGGGTGTATGAGTCAGCTCAGCCTACGTGACAAAGCACCACCACGCTGGGGGGCTCGAACCTCAGAAATCCCTGACCTCACAGCCCTGGAAGCCAGAAGTCTGCAATGTAGGGGTGGTCAGGGCCGGCTCCTCCTGGGGCTGTGAGGCAGCCTCTGGTTCTGGTCTCTGCCAGCTTCTGGTGGCCTGAGGTGTTCCTGGAGATGACCGTCTTCTCCCTGTGTCTTCAGTTTGTCCTCCCTGGACATGCCTCTCTATATTCGAATTGCCCCTTTCAGTAAAGCCAGTCTTGTTGGGTCCAACCTGTGACCTCATCTTAACCTGATCTGCCGGGACTCTGTTTCCAATGAAGGTCCCACTCACAGGTATTGGGGATTGGACTTCAGCACCATTTGTGGGGAATACCATTCAAGCCATCATCTAGGGGAGGGGGGAAGCTGCAGGCCCCTGTGGGCAGCGAGAGGTTAACCTTGCGCCTGCAGGATGGGCCCCACCCTCCCAGCCTTGGCTTCCCCACGGCCATGCACAAGCATGAACTTGCATCTGCTTTTATGAGCTGGAAATTTAACATCAAATCCTTTCTACCATTTCGCTTTCTACATTAGGACCTGCAAGGACAAGAACTTTTTTTTTTTTTTCTGTTTTACACTGAACTGATTCAAGTGGACACATTGCTGGGGTCAGCAGCAGCAGTGAGGTCCTTTCCCCGGTCTTGAGAACACACATGACTTTACATCCAGCCCAGCAGCCCCCACATACCCCTAGGAAGGGCCCAGGGAACGCCGTCCTTGGTTTCCTCTAGGGCAGAGTTTTCTGGAACCGCACTGAGAGGACACTGAAAGCATTAGAGCAGCTCGTGCTCCCCTGGACATATTTTATTGTTTTAATATGTAAATTGATTCCTTTAAAAAACAATCCACAAATCTCATGGCGGGCCTTTTTACGTGCATGAGCTCTAATTACTTGATTTTTTGGAAGCGCCTGAAAAATTATATTTCTAATTCCTCTAGGCCTGTCATGCAAGAGCCTTTTATACCTGCCGGGCTGTCCCTCCTGGGAATCAGACGCCGTGGTGCGGAGGAGGATGACGGCAGGAACCGCTCCTCCCAGAAACGGGCCTTGCAGCCCTGAGCATTTCCAGCTCAAACAGAAAGGATGCGTCCGCTAATGATGCCTGTCGCTATTTGCATCGTGGATGCGTTTCCAGGGTTTGCAGGCCCTGGAGAAAGAGGAAATACTTCCCACCCCGTCACGCTCAGGATCATGTCGTCATCGTCCGAGCTGAGTCACATCGCCCGGAGCAGACAAGAGGCCTGGTCCCCACCCGCTCTGTGTGCACAGAGAGACGCTCTCAGAGGGACGGGAAGCCAGAGCCTCTGAGCCCAGCCTGGAGTGTGACAAGCCACGCTGGCTGGGACCCCTGGGCGCACAGACTTGCTAAGAGTCCTGTCACCCTGCTCCCCATTTGTGTAACCTCCCAAGGCTGGGCATCTGTCCTTTATGGAATGGGCCTTTGCCAAGCGCTGAACAGACCTTGATTCTAGAATGTCACTGAGCGTGTCTGGCTGCAGGGAAACGCGCTCCCTCCCGCTGGGGTTTGTTAGAAAGAGTTCTGAAGCCTTGCAGAGGGTGCGGGTGGAAAGTACCTCGGGTGGGGAAGCCAGGTGCAGAAAGCCTGAACCGAGAGCGCTCAGGGGAGGCTCCCAGCATCGGGCACATGGTGGGTTACCT
The DNA here is from genome assembly GCF_047675955.1 of Chlorocebus sabaeus. NCBI lineage: Eukaryota > Metazoa > Chordata > Mammalia > Primates > Cercopithecidae > Chlorocebus > Chlorocebus sabaeus. The sequence continues at coordinate 97,242,175 of NC_132905.1, read as the reverse complement.
GGAGGTCAGCAGCCACTGCAGGCACTGCTTCCCCATCCGGAGGCTCTGCTCAGTACAGCCCAGCTTCAGCTTGGCCAGCACACGCCCAGCTAACCCTCCTGGGACGTGCCTGGCAGCAGCCTAGACCCTAGGAACAAGAAGAAGAAAAGTCATGACTCAAGCACGACTCATGCACTGGTGTGGGCTTTGCAGGGATGGAATCTGAGCAGCTAATGATCAAACAGGAGGGCGGTTTACATGTCAGTGTTCTACCCCAAGGTCCTTGGGGCAATAAGGGCAGTGGGCAAAATTCTGCTGACTACCCCCAGCCCTTCCATACTTCTTCCTGAATAACAAGAACCCCAGCTTTTCACTGGACACACTGCATTCAGATAAAAGGCTGCATTCCTCACACTACATCAGGACTAAGTGAGGCGTAGTCTGTTGGCTGGAATGCAGAGGTGATGACAGGCACTCCAGCAGCCACATTGGACCATGAGACGGCAGGATCGACATGAAGGACTGTGAAGAGGCATGAAGCAATGAAGGGACGTGGAGAAAGTCTGAATCCCCACTCTTATCAGAACACGTTGTAATATGAACTCCTTAATTTTGGCTGGATACAATTCCCATCTGCCTCACAGACAGATGTGACCATGTGCCTAAATTTTGGCACCCGAATTTTAAGCAGAAGTATTGTGTGCAACCTCCAGAAAGCATCCTTAACGGGCAGGACCATACCCTCTGCTGTGCACTCAACTGTGTCCCCAGTAAATTCACATTGGAGCCCAAACTTCCCATGTGGTGTCATTTGGAGATGGGGCCTCTGGGAGATAATTAGATTTAGATGAGGTCATGAGGGGGCCCTTGTGATGAGATTAGTGCCCTTTCAGAAGAGGAAGAGGCACCAGGGCTCTCTCTCTCTCTGCCATCTGAGGATACACAAGACAATGACCATCTGCAAGCCAGTTCGAGAACCCTCCCCAGAATACAACCTCGCCGGCCCAGATCTCAGACTTCTAGCCTCCAGAGCTGGAGAAAGAAATGCCTGTGGCTCGAGCCACTGCCTACGGTGTTCTGTTACAGCAGCTGGGGCCAATGACGTCCTTCCTTCATCCCCTCCTCTTTCCTGCTGGCTGAAGTGCCCAAGCAGCCACCTGGGTCCACAGAGAGCTGATGATAGAGCAGCGTAAGGAACCAGCTGTTGTTCTGGCTGGGCCAGATCGCCCTCCACGTTTGTCCTGGAATTGCAGTACATTCAGGGACAGAACCTACATCTAAACCTGAACATTCGGATATCTTCTGCTTTGATTGCCAGTGAAAGAACATCTGAGTAATTATTGTGCCTAAAAATTCTCACCCACAAGCTGATATCTATTTCCCTGTTCTCATCTTCCCAAATTAGGTGGGTGTTTCCTGAGGCCACCCTAACATATTATCACACCCACAGCTTAACACAACAGAAATTGGCTGGGTACAGTGGCTCACGCCTGTAATCCCAGCACATTGGGAGGCCAAAGCAGGCGGATGGCCGCTCCTGGCATCCAGAAGTTTGAGACCAGCCTGGACAACATAGCAAGACCCCATCTCTACAAAAACTACACATACACACAAACTAACTGGGTGTGGTGGTGTGTGCCTGTGGTCGCAGGTACTCAGGAGGCTGAAGTGGGAGGATTGCTTGAGTCCGGGAGGTGGAGGCTGCAATGAGCTGTGATTGAACCACTGCACTCCAGCCTGCGCTACAGAGTGAGGTCCTGCTTCAAAACAAAAAAAACAAAACAAAACAAAACCAGCAACATAAATTTATTCTCACACAGTTTTAGAGACCAAAAATCCAAGATGCCAGCAGGGCTGTGCTCCCTCTGAAGGCTCCAGTGGGGGATCCTTCCTAGCGGTATATGGGGGCTGCTGGGGTGGATGTAAAGTCATGTGTGTTCTCAAGACTGGGGAAAGGACCTCACTGGTGATGGATGCCCCGAGGCCATCAGGCCAGGGTTCCTGGAGGGGGTGCCTTCACCACCCCTGGTGTTGCAGGAGCTCAGGGGAGGTGCACATTGGCAGGAAGGGCCATGTCTGCCACCACGTGGGCACCTCCTCAGTGCGTAGAGAGAAGGGACTGTGGCTTTCTGGCTGTCTCCATAACTGCAAAGTCCCCAGAACCCTCCTCAGTCCCAGGGTCACACCAGCTTTGAAGCTCCACCCAATACGAGTCTCCCCAGCCACCATGTGGGACTCAGAATGGAACTGGTAAGTCCCAAGAAGATAACAGGGGAAGTTCAGAGGGGCTGGGACCACTGAGTCCAGAGAAGGGCAAGGAAAACCCAGATGGGGTCACCATGGGGTGAAGGTCCCGGCAGAACAGGCCCCAAGGCCACGCATGTGAGCACCCTCCCTGGGCAGCAGGTGAGCCGGGCCACTGCCTGGGTGCAGAGACACCTCCAATCTGGCCTCCAGGATAACTGTAGTTCTCCAACTCTGTGAGATGATCAACAAGAACGGAGCCCCGCCTGTCTCTTGGGAGGGTTGCCTCGAAGGGGGACACACTCCTCACAGAGAAGTCACAGGAGCCTCTGGATTCCTCCGGAAGAATTTTACCCTCTCTGCCCAGGATACCTTTACCATCAGCCCCGACACTCAGACCCTGGCTCGTGTGGCTCACATCTGGGGCTGGAAAATTCCTTCTGGTGGGGGCCATCCTGTGGACTGCAAGATGCTGAATGGCACCCCTCCCCTGCTAAGTGTGGCAACCCGGACTGTGTGCAGATCTCACCGGATGTCCCAGGGTCTAGACCACTCTTGGTTGAGAACCACTGATACTGCGGGTCTGGCTGGGAAAATGTGTAAACTTCCCCAGGTTCCCCTCCACATCCCAGGCTGTGCTTAGGGACACAGGTTCACAGGCCGCACGCTTAGGAATGCGGGTTCACAGGCCGCACGCTTAGGGACGCGGGTTCACAGGCCGCACGCTTAGGAACGCGGGTTCAAAGGCCACACGCTTAGGAACGCGGGTTCACAGGCAGAGAACTCTGTGCAACACCAACTTCAGTGAATCAGGACGAGGTGCTGGGGGCAGGGAGGGCACTGGGGGTGGGGGGTGGGGCAGCAGGTTTTATTCTCAGGACAAATGGAGAGCAGACCAAAGGGCCCAGGAAGGAGATGGCTACACCAGAAAACCCTGAATTCACAGAAGGCACAGGAAGGAGGTAGCTACACCAGAAAACCCTGAGCTGGCAGAAGCAATCTGGCTAACACAGAATATCTGCATAGGCCCGTTTGCCTATGACTGACCTAGCTTTGGATCACTCACATGCAAATCTGTGGGGCCCTGTGGGGAAGGGAGAAGCCTTTGCTGGGGACACTGGGGGGTGGGGGAGTTGAGTGGGAGCCAGAAAAGCATAGCTGTTCCTGGACTCGCCTGTTACGGAGGGAGGAGGGCACCTGCCCCACCTACTGGCTGCCTGTCTCCACACCTGCTACTGCCTGTGGCTTCTTCACCCGGCCAGCGCACCTGTGTGTGTGTTTATGGAGCGGGGCGGCCAACTAAAACAATAGATGAGTGAGTTACCGTAAAGTGGAAAAATGTTGGCATTAATAAAGAATTTTGTGTTGGTAGAAATAAGACATTTAATTTATATATATATATATATCAAGCTGCCCCTCAAGGGCTCTGGGCCTGTGCTTAGCATGGGAGGGTGTGGGTGTGGCCGGTCCTCCACTGGGAGACAGTTTATGCACAGACCTCCTCACTCCATGGAATAGCTCTAGCTACTTATTTTGATAAGAGGTCATTCCAGGCATGGTGTAAAATCTCAGAGGGCAGGCCCTGATATCTTCCTTACCTCTGTTTCCGGCAGTGGTGGTTTAAATGGTGAGAAAAAACCCTTTGTCTGAGGAATGTGAGTGCTTGTCATTATCAGGCCCAGAGAGACCTTAAAATGAGACAGCGCTTGCACCCCGCTCCCTGCTTTGAGCTGTGTGTTCATGTCTGGAAACCACTTGCAGTTGCCATGAGTAGCTATGGATTAACCCAGTAATGCTGCACTGGCCCCTGTAACCCACACCCTATAGCTTAACATTGTACGGCCGATCACTCATCAATGCTATTTCTGTAAACTCACGAGAATTCCTGATAGAAAACGTGGTATCAGCCGCCTCCCTGACCCCCACTTTCCTTCCAAACCATATGAACTGCTGCCCATCGGCGTGTAGATCCAGGGCGACTGGCATCTGTGGCAATCCTCAAGCTTGGCCCAAAGAAACTCTCCACTTAGATTAATTCTGCCTCAGCTTCTTCCTTTTAGGGAGACAATAGTGAGCCCCTAAAAGATGTGTCCACCCAGAATCTATAAATGTGACTGAATTTGGAAAAAAGGTCTGTGCAGATGTCATTAAGGACCTCCCGGTGAGGTCAACCTGAATTGGAGCGGGCCCGGATCCAATGACAATGGTCTTAGAAGAGAAGAGAGGGGGAGAAGACACACACAGGGAGGAGTCACGTGCAGATGCAGGCAGAGGCCACTGGAGCCACCAGGAGCTGGAAGAAGCAAAGAGTTCTCCCTGGGAGGCTTCAGAGGAAGGGCAGTGCACCTGCCACCGTGACTTTGGACTTCTGGCCCCAGCACCGTGAGAGGACAGACAGGTTTTAAGCCAGGCGGTTTGTGGCGCTTGGTTATGGCAGCCCCGGGCGCTCACGCACCTTTCCAGAGGTGCTGCTGCCCAGGAAGCGTTTCGCACGCTACACCTGGTTTCCTGCTTTCAGCAGTAATTTGTGCATTGCTGCACATAAAGCCACCTCCCGCTTTTTAACGGCTGCCTGTCACGAATCCCACCGTCTGGGTGTAGCACGATTTATTTCTCCAGGCTCTTATCCGGGCACGTTGGAGCAGTTTCCAGCTTTTGACTACTTGCAGGTAAAGCTGTGTCAGTAGCCTTGTGCAGATGTTATTCAGCATTTGCGTGCACGTATCTGCACACCTGCCGGGTGTGTGCACTGTACGTTTCTATACCTGTTTCAAAGAAAGCATCGCACGTTGCTCACACCAGTAATCGGTTAGGATGCCTCTCTCCTACTCCTCACCAACGGAGGGTTCTCACATTTTGTCATTGGCAATCGGATAGATTAAAAACGGTCTTACATTCTAATTTTAACTTGCATTCTTTCTTTTTTTCCCATTAGTGCTTGTATCTTTCCATACGTTCAATAGCTTTCATATTTCCCTTTTGTGAACTGTTTTTGTACTTTGCCCATTTTCTATCACTTGACTGGTCTTCATTGCATTGATTTCTAGAACTTCTTTATGTAGGAGCCAAATGAAGCTTTTCCTGTGCCTCGCATTGCAGATTCTGTCTCATTTCTCACCTGTCTTTGTTTATGGTGGTTGTTTTCCACTAGGCAAACATTTTTAACTTTATTATTATCTCTTTTTATCCATTTTTATGTCTTCTGAGTTTGTGTTCTATTTCAGAAGATCTTCCTTCTTCTAAAACTACTAAAGGAAATGGCTCTCTCCTTTCTTCTAGTATGTTTATGGTTTCCGATTTTATAAAAATATCTACTGTAACTATAACATATGGAGGGCTTAGGGAGTAAAGTAGGAATGCAATTTTATTTTTTTCTAGAAAACTATTTAGTTGTAGTTCAGTTGTTGTTCAGTTGGGGTCTTCTGAACAACTGGAATTCATCACACCGATAGACAAAATCACCTTTCCTAACTACCTGGGTGTGTTTGGATCCATTTCTGGTTCTTCTGCCTAATTTCTTTGCTCTCTGACTAGTAGGTCCATGTCCCAATTACTGCAATTTTATAGGCTCTATGAATGCGAAGATCTATTTTAAGATATTTCCTAATATCAAACCATCTTCAAGTCTCCTAGGTCATGGCTTACAGTTTTTAGACAATTTAATTCACATTTTTATATTGTTATTCATTCATAAGATTGGCTTATGATTTTATTTCCGTGCTTGTCTCTTTGGGTTTTGGTATCATTCTTATGGTAGCTTCATAAAGAGAACTTGGAAATTTTCTTTCCTTATTTATGCTTTGCATCCATTTAAATATTATCAGTTCCTTAACAGTGTGGTGGAATTGCCTGTGAAACTGTCTGGGCCTGGAGCCGTTTGTAGCTTTGTTGCTGTATCAGCATTACAGTCCTAGGCATCTACAGCTATGATCAGTGGTATAGCAGGTGGGTAGTGTAATAGAAGGGAACAAGACGACTGGGGAGAGTGATGCCTGTAAAAAATCTAAAAATGATAGTAAAACCAACTATTATTACCACATCCTGCCAATTCTAAACAGTCAGCAAGAGAATACATGCCCTTTTAAGAGGACCCACCACTGGCATATCATGGAAACATACCCTCCCTAGCAAAGTGGCATAACTCCTGAACCTCTGCGGGAGCACAGCGCCCGGTTTTGTGGCTGGGTTTGTACGCGATTACATTATATTCAAATCACACTAGTTTATTCCCCCAGAATGAGAAGATAGAGAACAAGCATTTTTCGTCAAAATTAGTTCTGTGACATTATTATAAAAAATATGAAGGAAACTCCCAAAGAAATCCTAAACCTTCAAAAATTATTAAGTATGGTAGCTCCTCAAAATAATTAAACATCGAATTACCACGTGATCCAGCAATTTCTTCTCTGGGTATATACCCAAAAGAATTGAAAGCAGAGATGCAAAGAGATATTTGTACACTCGTGTTCACAGCAGGTTTATTCACAGCAGCCGGTAGATGGAAGCCACTGGAGCACCCGTGGACGGAGGTGTGAGCAAGTGAAAGATGGTCTATGCAGGCCACATAGGATCTGGCCTCAGAAAGCAAGGACATCCTGACACACGCCACAAAATGGACGGAACTTGAGAACCTGATGCTGGGTGAAATAAGCCAGGCACACAGGGACCGACACCAGGTGGTTCCACTTGTATGAGGTCCCTAGCAGAGTCTGGTTCATAGAGACAGGAGGTGGAATGGTGAGTGCTGGGGACTGAGAAGGGGTGTGGGGAGGCAGCATTCAAAGGGGACGGGGTTTCATTCTGGGAGGATGGGAAGTTCTGGGGATGGGTGGTGGCGATGACTGACAACAATGTGGATATGCTTCATGCTGCTGAATTGCACACCTAAAAGTGGCTGAAATGGTAAATGTTATCTTATGCATATTTTACCACAGGAAAATAAATAAGTAAATAAAACAAAAAGTTCTTTAACTTGTTGAAAGTAAACAAAAAAAATGTTAGAAAAACTTTAAACAGAAAAATAAAAAAGGAGAGAAGAGATAAGTAAAGTAAAAGCGCCAGCTGCCTGGGTCTGCGACCTGGCCAAGCGTCTCACTCGGAGACGCTCGCTGCAGGCCCCCCTGCCCCTCCCACCCCTCGCCCTCCACGGGGACCCAGCTGGAGGGGATCTGGAAACGCCTCTGGCTTTGCTCACCCAGCCTGTGTGGCCCCCAGTAATTCTGAGTAGGTTGTTCCTTCACCAGCACAGTACCAAGCTCACGCCCTCTTTCCCGACCTTTTCCACCAACACAATCTCATTAGATCCTTAATCCTGGTTTTACTTCATAAACGCATGAGTTTTATTCCAGGGGCTCCAGGGTTACTCTGCCCATGAGAAGCCCTGATAAACGGGGTGATTTCTGTGTGGGGCATAGGGGTCACATAGGGTTAGTTTTTCTAACATTTTTTTGTTTACTTTCAACAAGTTAAAGAACTTTTTGTTTTATTTATTTATTTATTTTCCTGTGGTAAAATATGCATAAGATAACATTTACCATTTCAGCCACTTTTAGGTGCGGCAAGAGGCCTGGCTGTCCTGGAGGTGTCCTCCCGGGCTGGGGTGCGGTCCTTCCAGCACATCCTCCTCCTCTAGCGTCCCTGGGAGGGCCCAGGCTGTCCCCCACCCTCACAGGCCTGGCTCCCACTGGCAGGAAAGGCCTCATCTTATCCACAGAGGGTGGGCCTGGATCAGCAGGAAGCCCACGGTCTCCTCGTGCCTGGCACCCTCTGGAATAAGAGACAAATTACTGGTGGAGGTTGCAAGCTGCTCAAAAAATTCACTCTAGAAAAGCAGGGGCTCCATTCCCCAATCAAAGCCTCGGGGCGGATGTCCATGTTTCTAGCACTGTAAAGTCATTCTGCGGTGTTAGCCCATGGTGAGAGAGAGTCTAGAAAGTCTGATATGTGTGTTCCTTTGTAGGATTTCCTTCCATCTGGAGGCGGAAGGGGGTGATCAGCAGGCACTTACGGATGATCTCAGGGTGACGGCTTCATATTCCAGGGGCTTCCAGGGTGCTGGTGTTCCTCCGCACTCTGGCCTGTCCAACTCTGAGTCTCAAATTTGGGGCTGGCAGACAGGGTCACCATGGTGGGGGGTGCCTCATTTTTGCCATGGCTGGGTGGGCAAGAGATATCCACAGGGCTGGGGTGGACAGAGCAGCCATCCTGTGGGTCAAGTTAGACCCCAGGTCCCATTGGTCAGGGACATCCCCTACTTAGCCCCTTATCCCTTCTTCAACGAAGACATGAGCAGCGCGGGCTCCAGGCGGGGAATTCCCATGCCAGCTGTGTGGGCAGGACGCAGCTGCCAGTGTCGCTGTGGCCGGCGCCCTTCCCTGTTCTCACGCCATTTGCATTCTTGGGTACAGCCTGTTCAGTTTCTGCTCCTGCCCCGCCCTGGCAGCCACGATACCCTCGGGCCCTGCACTTGGGAGAACCAGCTCCAAAGTGGGTGAGGCTCTGTCTGGGACAGCGAGTCCCAGGGATCCCCAGGGAAGCCACAGGCTTAGGAGAACGCTGGGGAGCCGCTGGCCCCAGACACTTGGTGGGGCAGCTGGGCTCGGCAAACCTCTCTGTGGCCTCCTGTGTGGAGAGGAGGCGGGGAGCTGGGTAGCCCAAGGCCCGAGAGCCGGGCAGATGCATGACCCAAGGTCACCTTGAGTGTGACTCATGGCCCTGCACTCCCAACTGCCATTACACTTCCCATAATAACCGTACACATCACCAGGCCCTCCTGGGCCGGCGCTGCCCTTGCTTCCTGCGCACCTGCTCCTGTCGAAATTGACTGGCATTGCACCCACTGTACAGACGAGAAGACCCTTTCCATCCTGGCCCGACTGGGAGCACGTGACAACTGTCTTTAATTCCCCAGGAGTGTGTTCCCATGGAGGCACTGCCTTGGGTGACACTGGGCTGGCCTCACCCCCTTGACAAGCAGGGCATCATGGGGGAAGGGCAGGCACGCTGCACTAGGGGGTCTTAGGACACTGCTGGAACTCCTTAGGACCTGGAGATTTGGCTGGAAGACCAAGCTGTCACCACTGCAGATTCAGCAGTCAACCCCATCCTTGGGGTGCCTGATACTGTCTTTGGGGGCTGCTGGGTGGGGCTGGTGGGGGTGGAGGGGGGCCTTGTCCTGCACGCCTCTGGACGATGGGGGATAGCTCTGAGAATCGGCTCACTTCTTCCCCATGCCTGTCCATCAGGCCACCCCAAACAAATGCTCCGGGAGACACAGCATGCTCACCCGGGACCTGATCCCAGACCCTTCCGCTGGGGGCTGGTTGGGGCTCCCTGGCTGGTGGGGTTCTCTTGGGAGGGCTCCCCTACACGGAGGACGGCACTCGCTCCATCCACGCTCATGCACACACCGTCAGCTGGTGGAGGAATGAAGGGTGCATGCGTGGCCCTCAGCTGTGCCTGCCTGGAGGTCCCTTTATGACTCTACCCCCCGGAGGAGGAAAAGGAAAGGAATTCTCCTCTTCTTTTTCTACTTTGAGAAAAGTCTTAATTCTCTTCCACTGAGCCTCAGGCCACAGAGGCCCACGAAGTCCCAACGGGCATTCGCACGGTGGGCTCTGGCCAGGTTTGCACTGCTGTACTTTGACAGTTTCCCTGCCCCACTCCCTCCAGCTGCCCTATGGACTGGACGGGGACCTGGGCACTGCAGGTCCCCACTCCTGGCCTGGCAGTGGTGACTGGGCGGGGTCTTTCAGTGTCCATGTGAGTGGGGACTTCTTTCTCCCCTTGCTGTGCGTGGACTCACCCATCCCCTCTTCACTCGCTCACAAAGCGGCACGTGCGCACCCCTGCAGGACCCAGGGTGGCTGCAGGCTGGCGTCTCCTTGGCTCCCCAGCACCAGGGCTGCAAATGTCCTTTGTCCTCAGAAAGATGCAGAAGGGGCAGGCCTGGCGATCTCCCAGATGGCCTGCATTTACGTTCCCAGGGCCTGCTGGTGAGAAGCGGTTCCCACAAACATCCATGGTCACTGGTCGGGGCGGTATCTCCGCATCCTTATGGTCCCCCTTGAGTTTCGGCTGAGTCCTGCTCCTAAAGGGAGGGGCTGCCTTGCCGTCTGTTACAGGTCCCCTGCCTCCCCCCAAGAAAAATATGTGGATGCCCTGACCCTGGCACCAGTGAACATGACCTTACTTGAAAGTCGGGTCTTTGCAGATGGAAATAGTTAAATTAAGATGAGCTTACACTAGAATAGGATAAACCCTGACCCGATGTGACTGGTGTCCCCATGAGAAGAGAGACACAGACACATGAGGGAGAAGCCATGCGCAGCCGAAGGCGGAGATCAGAGGAGTGCTGCAGCTGCAAGCCTGGGGCTGAGGCGGGCAGGGGGCGAGCTGGGCTCCCCACCCCAGGACACGTGACACTGCAGAGAATGCCATGAAGTCCACTGCGGTGGGAGCTCCAGGTTCCTCCTGGCTGCTCCTTACTAATGAAAACCAAATGCCTCCCAGGGAGCCCGTGCCATGCACCTCCTGGCCCTTATCCAGGTGTCTCTTGGATGCTGGGGGGCCCGAGACTGTCGTGTGCTCCTGAGGTCAGGACATGTGAGTACTGGACCCACACGTGGGATTCCACCCTCCACATGCTCTATCCCCGGGGTAAGCAGTGGCTCTGTCAGCAGCTGGGTAGCGGGAGCCCCATAATGGCAGGGGTGACCCAGGCATGCCCAGTGCCACCTGCAGGCTCTCACCACAGGGCCCAGTGACCCGGGTGGACCTCCCCTCACTGCTCCTCGGGAACCCCCATTTCACTCAGCAGCCCACAGGGGGAAGCAGGCAGCCACCCTGGGCCCCCAGGTTCAGGGAAGCTCAGTGACAAGACCGTGACCCCCACCAAACACGCAAGCTCTCTGTCTGCCCCTTGGCACATAGGCCCCCAAAACATGTGTCCTTGATGTTTGCACAAATCACCAACTCCCGGACAAAGACAAATATAATTAGTGAAGGCATTAGGTTAATTCTGCCTCCAAACAAGCTAAGCAAGGGACACGCCTGAGCCAGGCAGGCATCCCAAGGACCCCCAGCCACACTGGACACAGAGGCTCTGCCTGTCTGGACCACAGGAGCTCTGCTGACTCCTCTTGTGGGCGACGGTGTGGCCGGTGATGCCCGGGGCTCTGTGGTCAGAACCATCACGTATTTTCAAAACAGACCCCACAGGACCTCTCCAGAGCAGCAAAACGTGCTAATATTTATCTTCCCTAAATACTTCTTCAAATATGCATGGGAAAAGTTCTAAACCCAGAAATACGCTGCCAGTGCCCTTCAGAAATGGAGTGCCTTCTTCAAACCACCAGGAAGTCCCAGAGGAGACACTGGGGAAACTTTTGCATGTCCTGTGTGAGTTCACATGTCCCGTGTGAGTTCACCGGGGTGGCCACCACAAAGGACCCCCAGCTGGAGGCTTCGGCAGCAGACGCGGATCTTCTCTTGTTCTGGAGGCTGAAGTCCGAGGTCTAGGCGTGGCAGGGTCAGTTCCTCTGAGCCCCTCCCCTTGGCTTTCAGGTGACCATCTTCTCCCTGCGTCCTCATGGGCGCCCCTCTGTGCCCGTCTCTGTCCACATCTCCTGTCTTTATAAGGACACAGCCATGCTGAGTTAGGGCCCAACCTCACGTCTCCTTTTAGCTCATCTCTTTAAAGACCCTATCCAAATAAGGTCACGTTCTGAGAGTTAGGGCTTCAACAGGTCATGTTTGCAGCACACAGTTCATCCTGTATGTCCCTACGAGGTTCCACTGCACCCCAGCTTTGCACGTTCACCTGTGGAGTCTTCTCAATGCTTTTTCAGGTAGGAACCATCGAGGCAGGAGGCAGGACTTGACTCCGGACCAGATTGAGGACTGTTGAAACAGGAAGGAGTCGGGAGCACCTCTCCATAAGACATGCCCACCAGGGCCAGGTCAGCTTACCATTGCCACGGCAACACCCAGAAGTTACCACTCCTTTCCATGGCAATGATCTGGAAGTTGCCTCCTTTTTTCTAGAAATTTCTGAATAACTCACCCCTTAATTTGCATGTGGTTAAAAACGGGTATAAATATGACTGCAGGCCTATCCCTGAGCAGCTGCTCCCCAAGCTGCCTGGGGGTGGCCCTGCCCTGCAGACACAATCACGGAGCTGTGACACAGTCACCTCAGTGAAGCTGTTTCCTTTCACCTCCCGCTTACTCTGGAATTCCTTCCTAGTGAACCCAAGAACCTTCCTGGGCCAAGCCAGCTTTGGGGCTCACTGTCCTGCATCAGTTCCAGAGGAAGAAACTGAGGCCGTGAGAGCTTTTCCGACACAAGGCAGAGCTGCCGCGGGTCCCCTGCTGAATAATCGTTGCCCGTGGTAGGAGCCTTACCTTATCATTGACGCCCATCTGCAATGCTGTTCCAAACAGCCTGCCTACCAGTGCCGAGTGGCTGAGAAGAGACACCGTGGCGCCAAGCATACGCCAGGCCTGTCCCGCCACATCAGACTCCAGCATGCAGCAGTCACTGCAGAGCATCAGACACGTGTCTCCACGCTTGTGCCCTTGGGCAGCTCCGGGGTCAAGAGGGCGGACAGAAACCTCGAGGGGAGCTTTGGAATTCTCCAGGCAAAATTATCTTCGTTTGGGGAGGGAATGGGGTCCACACTGGGGCCAATGGCAAAATTAATAAGACACTAAGCTTCTCAGAGTTTGGTCAGCTCCCACACTGACTGACCCAGGAAGTCCCAGAGCAGCTCAGGGATAGCCATGGCCACGTGAGTTACGGTCAGCAGCCCCTAAACGGCGTCCACACAACAGTGTTGCAGGAAATGAGAACGGGGTCAAGTACACACGCTGTATGTTTTAGGGTTGATACAGGTAGAGATGGGGACACACAAAACACTCCTGCAGGGCCGGCCCGAGGCCGCGCTACCCTGAGCTCTCCAGGCCGGCCAGGCTTTGTCTGCATAGAGAAGCCTGGGGGTGGAGGCTGCTGAGTCAACAGGGGCTCTGGTAGATTGAGAAGTTTGGGCCAAATCCCCAGGTCCACCCCTCGAACAACCCACCTAATCAAGGGCTCTGCGTCCAAAGCAGAGCCAGGTGAGGGGACCCCCAAAGCAGAGCCAGGTGAGGGGACCTAGGGAGAGGCCCTCTCTGCCGACACAAACCCATCTTCCTTGAGTGGACGCGGAAGCCAGGCTGAGTCTAGAACCGGTCGGTGCTGGCACAGCACTGCTTCCCGGGGCGCCCCCTGGAAGGGACTGTGCAGAGTCAAATCCCACTGCATTTTCCTGACTCGCCCAGTGAGCCCCCTTTCCAAACAGGTGGAGGGGAAGCCAGGGTTTGTCTCCTGAGTTAGCTGGAGGGACGCTGAGATACAGAGCAGCAGGAAGGCAAACTGCGGAATCTTCCCACTGGCAAGGCACACGGTCCTCTTTTCTGACTCATTGGCCAGCACAGAGGGCCCACTCAGAGGCAGCCCCTCTCCTTGGCCTTGCCCCTCAGCCTCAGGGGCAGGTGGGGTGTGCCCCTGCTGTAGCCTCAGGAGGCTTCTCAAGCCCTGGGCCTTGTGCTTTGCTATGTGACTTGCTCGGGCCTGTGGGTGTACAGTGGACTTGGTACAAGCAGTGCTGGGGTGTGTGGGTGCAGCCAGGTCGGCCCCTGGTCCCCTGTGTCACTGTGGCCATGTGTCCTGGCCAGCCCATGGGCCAATGGAGATGAGGACACAGGAGCAGAGCTGCAGCCCAGAGCTGAGCTGGGAGCTGAGCCGGGAGCGTGTAGCAGCTGTAGCTGGTGAGCAGGAACCATAGGCTGTTATTTGAGTGTTTCCATCGGGAGTGTGTGTTACACAGCACTGGCGTGACAACAGCTGACTGAGGGGCCTGTGTCTGCATCACCAAGTGTACCCCGCCTGCACCCCCACCACCCTCATGGACCCCTATCCACCAGGTGGGCTGCAAGGTCCTGACAGGCCCAGCCACCATCTCCCTGTGATTCCTGCATTGACCAGCTCAGGCAGGGAGCCGCCTGCAGCCTCAGAAGAAGGCTCCCAGGAAACCCCACACATACCATGCTTTTCCCGTGCTTGGTTTTCATTTCCCCGGTGAGGAGGCCCTGTTCGCTTCTGAGGAACGAGTGCTCCCAGGAGGAGGATGAAGGCGGACTCGCCGTGGTCTGCACTGATTCACCTGCACGTGCCCGAGACCTGTCTCAGCAGCTGTCACTCACTCTGCAGGTCTGAGAACAAGTCCAGCAGCCCCGAATCTGGTGGCTGAGGGGCAGGGGGACGGGCTCTCCCGTGGAGCAGCTCCTCTTGCTCCAGGACCCTCAAGTCACGCCGGGCCCTAGGTTCCAAGGCAGGGTCGTGCGCTGTGCTGTGGGCAGGGGAAAGGCCCCTTGCGCCTCCCCCAGCTCCTGTTCAGCCTCTGGGGTTGTCAGGCTGAAAAAGCAGCCCTGTTCAGCTTGCCTGCTTTGACGCAGCTGTCTGCTGGCTTGTTTCAGACGACAAGTCCACGCAGGCCTTGCTGCCGCGCTCAGGCCCCCAGGCACACGCCCACACATGGCCAGGCGTGTGCACACTCAGGCAGTCACGTAGGACAAGCAGGCCTCGGAGCCCTCGTGCGAAGGCAGCCGGGCCTGGGAGAGCCAGGCAGCATCCCAAGGGGGCCCCTGGAATGCATCGTCTGCAGGGCAGAGACAGGGACCCGGCAACCCGGCTTCCGGTGGGACTCATGCCGCTGACACCTCCCCTCTTGGGAACAGACGGGCCTCTGAACTGGAACATGGAATACAAGGGCGTTTTTTACCCTGAAACAACAGCTCTGTGGGCGAACTCAAGATGCCCTGGAAAAGTGTGGACACTCAGGCTGCTGGACCAGCAGGGGCCTACCTTGGGTGCCGGCCTCCAAAGCTCTCCCTGTTTGTCCTCAGGAAACGGTCACGCTCCAGCCACCTAAGTCCCACTGAAGAGTCAGCTCTCCTGGCCTGTGCCCCTCCTCACCAGCCAGGAGTCCACAGCCTCTGAGGCCCCCGGCTTCTGCACCTGCAGCTGGGCATGGTGTCTCACAGCTGTAATCCCAACTACTCCTACTGAGGCAGGAGGATTGCACGAGGCCAGGAGTTTGAGACCAGCCTGGCCAACATGGTGAAACCCCATCTCTACCAAAAACACAAAAAAATAGCCGGGTGTGGTGGCACCCACCTGTAATCCCAGTTACTCAGGAGGTTGAGGCAGGAGAATCACTTGAACCTGGGAGGCGGAGGCTGCAGTGAGCCGAGATCGCACCACTGCTCTCCTGGGCAACAGAGACTCCATCTCATAAAATAAATAAATACATAAATAACAGTGTGAGAGTTAGCGTGGGAGGAGGAGGGGCGATGGAGGGGGGACTAAGGGAGACGGAGCAGGGACTAGAGGTGTTGGAGCAGCCTGTAACTTTTCCAGTGGCTGGAGTCCCAGAGCCATTTCAGGCCTTAAGGTGACATCTTAGTCAAGATCTAGGCTGGGAGCACAGCAAAGTACGAGAAGCCAGGTCCCTGGGTGCACGCCAGGCTGGGCATTCCTGCCTCCAAATTTTTTTATGTGAAAGAACAATAAACGTCTCTCTGGGTTTACGGATATTTTCCTGGGCCGTCCGCTCCCTGGCGGTTTGGACTGAACGTACCGGACCAGCCCCGCGGCCCCACCCACCTTAGACACTTGTCTAAACAGATGGGCCTGGCGCTCGCTTCCACGGAAAACCATCATCACCTGACCTTCGGCCAAAAGTAAATACATCTCAAGAGTTTAAATAACAGCTCCCCCCAGTGAGGTGGAATCGTTGGAGAGAACGTTTGAAATAATAATAAACAGACCCTCAGTGGTGCGACCTCAGGCCCAGAGAGTCAAGTGTGAGGGGAGAGGTCACGCTGGTGTGCACAGGCGCTGCAGAGAGTCAAGTGTGCGGAGAGAGGTCACGCTGGTGTGCACAGGCGCTGCAGAGAGTCAAGTGTGAGGAGAGAGGTCATGCTGGTGTGCACAGGCGCTGCAGGCCCAGGAGGCAGCTTCTTCCCTGAGCCTCCATCTGCAGGTGACAAGTACAGCTCCCGGGGTGGCCGGGCCGGCGAGCTTCCTGGGGGGCTGATCCTAGGGAGGACTCGGCTAATGAAGCTGCTCAGACGTCCAGTGCCCCCAGCTGCCATCACAGTGGCACAGTGGAGCTCCTGGGGAAAGGGTGGGGCCCTGAGTGGGAGGAACAGCACCCAGGCCTGGGCAGCACAAGCTCCGTGTCACCTTGGGGGAACCTAAAGCTCAGGACACAGAAGGATTCTGCCTCCTAAGCCCAGCTGTGGGACGTGAGACCTTCTCGCTCTCTCCCTGCCAGGCTCTGAGGACACTGGACAAGCAGGAGGTCTCGGCTGAAGCTGGTGATAAGACAGGCTCCACGTCCGCCCTGCCTGGCTGCCCTCCAGCTGGGAGCACCGCGTCTGCCCCTGTGCCTGGTTCTGAGGCTGGAGAGAAGAGCAGAGGGACTCGGGGAAGAGAAGGGCAAAGGGCCCCTGAGTTTGCTTCCCTGGGACTGGTGGCCTCGCCCCTAAAGGCTGGAGCAGGTCTGGAAGGTCCCTTGCCTGGGGGGTGTGGGAGTGCACAGTGCTGCCGTGTGAGGGTGTGTGTGCACAACTGTCCGTGGAGTGTGTGTGATCGGCCCATGCGGTGTATCAGCGTGACTGCATGCCACGCTAGGAGAATGCACAAGTGTGTCTGTAAATGCACACATGCCTGTACGAAGCGGTGTGGGAGGGTGCACGTGTGCGTGTATGAGGCAGTGTGCGAGGGTGCACGCGTGCATGTATGAGGTGGTGTGCGTGTGCGCGCGCGTGTGTGTATGAGGCGGTGTAGGAGGGTGCGTGTGCGCGTATATGAGGCGGCGTGGGAGGGTGCGCGCGCATGTAGGAGGTGGTGTGGGATGGTGCGTGGGCGCGGGTACGAGGCAGTGTAGGAGGGTGCGTGCGCACGGGTATGACACGGTGTGGGAGGGTGCGCGCGCACAGGTATGAGGCGGTGTGGGCGGGTGCGTGGGTGCGTGTATGAGGCGGTGTGGGAGCATGCACGTGTGCATGTATGAGGTGGTGTACATGTGTGCGCGTGTGCGTGTATGAGCGGTGTGGGAGGGTGCGTGCATGCGTGTAGGAGGCAGTGTAGGAGGCTGCGTAGGCATGGGTATAAGGTGGTGTGGGAGGATGCATGCACGTGTGTATGAGGCGGTGTGGGAGGGTGCGTGGGTGCGGGTATGAGGCGGTGTGGGAGGGTGCGTGTGGGTGGGTGTGGGTGAATGATGTATGTGGGTATGTGATCATGTGTGTCTGTGTTAATGTGTGAATCATTTTGTGTGTGTGTGTGTGTGTGTCTATGCGTGCTTCTCTGGAGACAGAGCCTCCTGAAGCCTGGCCTGGCCCCCTGGGTCCTGGCCTCAGACCTTTCTGGGCACAGTCCCTGGTATCCACAGCTCATCAACCAGTGTTGGTGATTGACCAAAAACGGCCACTCTGTCTCTGGCAGTGGGCATTCCTTGTGCTTTTTCCAAAGAGAAGTGCCTGCTTCCTGAAGATTCTCCACTGCTGGACTCTCCAGCTCTGGCTTCTGATGTCTCAGCACAGCCAATGCCAGGAGGAATCTTTCCCCCCAGGGTCAGGCCCCCAGTGTGGGGCAGCCACGGCGCCCAGAGAGGAGCCTGGCTGTACTCGGCCCCTCCTGCACCTCCTCCACACCCGACCACTGGCAGAGGGCAATGCCAGGGTCTGCGTGCAGAGGCATCAGTGTGGAGGTGGCACCAGGCTCCTGCATCCTGGCCCTGGAACCTGCTGTCCCCTGAGCCAGGATACAGCTCCATTGTACTCAGGAGCGGCCTGTCGCCTGGGAAAAGGGAGGCAGGGCCGAATGCAGAATGCAGAGCCTGCCCACGCGCTGCTCGGGCCCCGAGCCCAGTCCGGGGTGCCAGCCCCTTCCCAGGTCTTCGTGAGGCATCAGGGCCCTCTGTTTCCCCAAGTCATGATCTGAGGCCTGGTGTTTACAGCAGAGGAGGTCTGGGAGCCCGAACCCCCAGGCGGTAGAAGGAGAGCCCGTGTTGAACTGCACAAGGCTGCCCAGGGCCCTGGCAGAGTAAAGCCACAGTGGCCGCCTTGCCGATGCCCATGGCTGTCGAGGGATGGCCAGGGTGGAGAGGGATGCCCGCCCTGCACAATATCCACATGTGGGCGATGGAGATGGCCCCTCCCTGGCGTGCCTGGAGGAGACGGTGATGCAGGTGCCAGGCATGGGGAGGGAAAGGGTTTTGACATGAGTGCGGCAGGTTCCACACGTCAGCCTGTTCCCCCCACCCCTCCCAACCCCGTAACATGCAGGTCGATGACACACGCAGTCAGCTCAGGAAGCACAGCCACTGGTGTGACCCCTGGAGACCAGGGTGGGCGTCTCCACTAGCCAGGGCTGACCACGTGACTGACGGTGATCTCTGACCAGAGGGCAGGGTTTGGGGAGAGGCCACTGGAGCTCCTGGGGGCAGCAGGGAGGCTGAGAGGGAACAGGGGCCCTTCTGGCCACCTTTGATAATTTCTTCTGAGGTGACTCATGGAGGGCCCCTAGGTAGTTTATGCTGATGAGATGATTCCAGGCGAGAGCTGGCCTCCCTGGGAGGACCCAGAATGTGATTAGAGGGTTGGGGCTTTGCGACAGATGACATCAGCCTGACCTCTGGTGTGCATAGGGGTCTGGAGCCTGAGTTTAGCTATGGGGATGCCTATGCAATAAAACCCCCAATGAAGAATCGGACACCAAAGCCTTAGTGGACATCCCTGAATGACAATACTCAAAGAATACTGTCCCATATCTGCGTGTTGGGAGGGTAGCATGCCCTGGGGACAGCAGAAGCCGGTTGCTCAGCTCCCCAGACCTCACCCTCTGCACCTGTGCCTTTGGCTACCCTGACTTGTATCCTTCTACTACAATGAGCATCTCCTGTCCTCACAGGCGTAGGGCTCTCCTAAGTTCTGTACATTGTTCCAGGGAATTATCAAACAGGAGGGAGTCCACAGCCAGCTGATCAGAAGTGAAGGTGACCCTGGGAACCCCCAAATTTGCAACTGGCATCTGAAATGAGGAAAGTCTTTGGAGAACTGTGTCCTTGACCTTGAGTTTAGCTGGTTCCAAGTAATATCCAATAAAAGACTTGCATCCAGATGGACAAATTCCCACAGACCAATAAGAAGAAAACTGACCACCCAATTTTAAATAAACGAGTGAAAGGCTTGCAAAAACACCTCCCCAAAAAGTCTATGCAAAAGGCAAGAAACAGGTGAAAAGCACTTGACACCATCAGTCATCGGGGACATGCCAATTCAAGCCACCGTGAGATGACACTTCCCACCAAAAGCTGCAAGGGAAAGGCCCCCTTAACTACCGGTGAGGGTGAGAATGGTCCCACCACTTCAAAACATCTCTTGCCAGTGTCTGTCGGGCAGCCAGTGACCCAGCATCTCCACGCCTGGGCGTGCACCCAACAGCAGTGCGTGGTTACACACACCGAAAAAGTCGTGTGAGAATGCCTGTGGCATCATTCCTCATAATAATCAAACACTGGAAATGGCCAGTGGCCTGTCAAGATCAAGTGGGCAATCTGTGATCTGTTCACACCGTACAACAGTGCACAGCAGTGAAAAAGAACAAGATGCTGCTGCACGCGACAAAGGCACACTATGACGTGGAGTGCAAGAAATCACTCAAGAAAGTACACACCACATGATTCCATTTGTCTATTCTGCCTATATTCAAGATTAGACAGAACTAGTCTATGCCAACAGACACCAGGGTAGTAACTACCTTGAGGGGCTGGTATGGACTGAAGAGGGTCCCCAAGGGCTCACTGGGTCCCTGGAAATAGTTTGCATCTTGATCTGGGCACCTGTCATACAGAAATGGCAGGCTGTGTTTTCCAAAGATGACTGCATAGATGTCTCCCATCCCACAAGCTCTTTTTCCAATGTGACCTTGAGAAGCCTCCTATTGAGAGTCAAGGTCTGTGTCCCTTCCCCTTGAACCCGAGGAGACCTTTGTGATCTCCTCGACCAAGAGTACCATGGAAGTAACGCTGTGTGACTTCCAAGTCTGGGACATAAAAATACCATGTGCCTCCTTGTCGCTCTCTTGGGACACTCCATCATGGAATCCAGCTGTCATGTTGTGAGGAAGCCCAATCCATTCCATGAGGAAACAACACAAGGAGAGGCCTTGTGTAGGAGTTCCAGCCACAGCTCCCCAGAGGTCCCAGCCAGCATCAGCCAACAGACATGTGAGAAAAGATGCTCCAACTGCGTGCATCCCAAGGCTTCAGGTCACACCCAGTCTTCAACTCTTCGCAGACATCACGGTGCAGAGGCGAGCTGTCCTTGCCTGCCTGGCTGACCTCCAGGTCCACAGAGTCCTGAGCACAACAGAAGGTCTATGCCATGCTGCTCAGTTTTGCAGAGGTTGTTTATGCAACACCTGTAATCGGTATAAGTGTGCACATTTGTTTTTGTGTTTTGGTTTTTTGGGCTTTTTGAGATGGAGTCTCTTTCTGTCACCCAGGCTAGAGGGCAGTGGTGCAATCTCGGCTCACTGCGAGCTCTGCCTCCCGGGTTCATGCCATTCTCCTGCTTCAGCCTGTCAAGTAGCTGGGACTACAGGTGTCTGCCACCACACCTGGCTAATTTTTTTTTTTTTTGTATTTTTAGTAGAGACAGGTTTTCACCATGTTAGCCAGGATGGTCTCGATCTCCTGACCTCATGATCCACCCGCCTCGGCATCCCAAAGTGCTGGGTTTACAGGCTGAGCCACCGCGC
This sequence comes from Chlorocebus sabaeus, assembly GCF_047675955.1. Classification (NCBI taxonomy): domain Eukaryota; kingdom Metazoa; phylum Chordata; class Mammalia; order Primates; family Cercopithecidae; genus Chlorocebus; species Chlorocebus sabaeus. The sequence goes on along the minus strand of NC_132905.1, from coordinate 97,221,081 downwards.
CCAGCCAAGTGTGCACATTTGTAAAAAATAATTGAAATGTACCCTTGAGGCTTGTGCATTCTACTATGAGTAAGTTACGACTAAAATTTTCAAAAGGAACAGCTGAACACATTTGAAGAAGAAAAAGGAAGAAGTGGAGTTGCCCCATGGGTTGAAAAGGCTAATCATACAGCTGTAATACAGTGTGACGTGTGGTATTGGCCCAGGATAAACAAATTGATTAATTAAGCAGAATACAGAGCCCAGAAATACACCCACCCACAGATGGACTTGTACATAGGGAAGTGGTGTGTGGGTCCCTGTGGAAAGTCATTTGATAAATAGGACTGAAAAACCACATTAAAAGAATTAGATTCTGTGTCCACACTGTATACAGAAAGTATCTCCAAACAGATTACGGAATGAAAAGTCAAAAGCAAAGATGTAAAACTTATGAGGAAAACATAGGTGGATATCTATGTGACCTCAGAATAGGAAGGGATTTCTTATACAAGACACATGAAACATCAACAATATGAAAGAAAAGGTTGTTACAGTTGACTGCATTAAAATTAGGACTTTTATTCATCAAACTATGCCTTAAAGAAGATGCAAAGACAAGCTACAACCTAGAAGACAAGATTCACTGCACAAAAAAATTAAGAAAAGATCAGTGTGGAGAATGTACAAAGATCTCCTACAAGTCAGTAAGAAAAAGCAAATGACCCGGTAGAAAAATGGACAAAGGCCATGAACGGGCATTTCCCAGAGGAGGAAAAACACACAGCCAGTGAGTGATAAGAGGGGCCCATTCTCACTGTTAAGTGAGGGACACAACTCAGGACCACATACCATTTTGCACGAATTTGACTGACAACAATCTTAAAATTTTTGATAATTCTAAATGTTCCCAGGATGGGGATCAACAGCACCCTTGCGCATGGCTGGCAAAGTGTAAGTCGATGCAAGCGTTTTGCAGAAACTGCTAGGCATCACCTTGTCAAGTCAGGATTTTGCATTTTCAAGATCCAGCTTTTATTCTTAGCTCTCCACCCAGGAGAGACCCTGCAGGCGTGCCAGGAGCTCAGTTGGCAGGAGGAAGTGCTGGAGCACCCACACGTCGACAGCGAGAGGAGAGAAGGATGGATCACTCATGATAGGATCACACAGTGGAAAATTCTACAACCACGACACTGAAAGAACTACAGAGCACACAGAATACGGACAAATCTTAGCAGCATCACACTGAGCAGGAAAAGCCAAGCTCAGAAAGCTGCTGAAGAGCGATATCCTTTTTATAAACGTCATCAACAAGCCAAGCTATTTAAGTATGTGTGCGTGCGCACACACACACACACACACCCCTGTACCATAAGACAGAAAACCAAACTCCAGCACCAGGTGAGGAGTTGTGGTTACCTCTGATGGAGGAGGAGGGGCTGGGATGGGAAAGGTCAGATCCAAACAGGAGCGACTGCGTTTCAGCTTTTAGGTGAATCATTGGTGCCTTGTGTTTATGATATAATCACAGTAATATTAAAATAGGCCTGGTGCTCACACCTGTAATCTCAGCACTTTGGGAGGCCAAGGCGGGCTGATCATGAGGTCAGAGTTCGAGACCAGCCTGGCCAACATGGTGAAACCCCATCTCAACACATACAAAAATGTTACCCAGGCGTGGTGGCACGCACCTGTAATCCCAGCTACCTGGGAGGCTGAGACAGGAGAATCACTCGAACCTGGGAGGCAGAGTCTGTAGTGAGCCGAGATCACCCCATGGCACTCCTGCGCAACGGGCAAGACTCCGTCTTGGAAAAAATAATAAATAAAATAAAATAATAAAATGATAACTGAGCATGGACCAATGTGAGAGTGCTGTGACCACGCATGGTAACTCCAGTTCATGCCTCTGAATCTGGAATCTATGTAAACCAGTGGTGAAAACAGAGAGGAAGAAATGAGCAGGTGCAGCGCGGGGGTTCCAGGGCCGTGACATCTGTGCGATACTACAATGGTGGGTGCGTGTCGTACATTTACCAAAACCCACAGAATGTCCAACACCAAGAATGAACGAACCCCAGTGTAAACTAGGGACTTGGGGTGATAAGGGTGTGTTGATGTGGGTGCGTCACCACAGCATGACATCACCGTGGCAGCAGAGGTTGATGGGGGAGGCTGAGTACGGAGGGTCGGGGTGTATGAGAACCCTCTGTGCCTTCCACTCAGTGTCATGGCGAACCTACGATTACTCTAAAAAACAAAGTCTATTAAGAACTAGAGAAGACAGGGAGGAAATGGAGGAGGGAGGAGAGGGAGGGAATGGAGGAGGGAGGAGAGTGGGGAATGGAGGAGGGAGGAGAGTGGGGGAATGGAGGAGGGAGAAGAGTGGGGAATGGAGGAGGGAGGAGAGTGGGGAATGGAGGAGGGAGGAGAGTGGGGAATGGAGGAGGGAGGAGAGTGGGGGAATGGAGGGGGGAGGAGAGTGGGGAATGGAGGGGGGAGGAGAGTGGGGAATGGAGGGGGGAGGAGAGTGGGGGAATGGAGGGGGGAGGAGATTGGGGGAATGGAGGGGGGAGGAGAGTGGGGAATGGAGGAGGGAGGAGAGTGGGGAATGGAGGGGGAGGAGAGTGGGGGAATGGAGGGGGGAGAAGAGTGGGGAATGGAGGGGGGAGGAGAGTGGGGAATGGAAGGGGGAGGAGAGGAAGGGAATGGAGGAGGGGGGAGAGTGGGGAATGGAGGAGGGAGGAGAGTGGGGAATGGAGGAGGGAGGAGCTGCAGTAAACACCTCTTACTCCACATCCTCTACCGCTTTGTATTAGGGAGTGGCCAGCTCCATGTGACTTGCACCTCCGCTCTAAGTCACAGGCCGTGTCTTCCACCCAAGGACCTGCTACGCTGGGAAGTCCACCAGCTCCAAGAAGGGAACTGGGAGACACTCCCTGGCTTGTCCTTGGCAAGGCGTGTGGGGATGTGGGCGTGTGAGGCGATGTGGGTGCGTGCGGGACAAGCCAGCTCTGAGCACATCCCGGTGGGCTCTGCAGGGATGCTGTGCCCATCCCATGCCACAGCTGAGCAGGACAGCTGCCCTTGCTCCCGCCTTCACGTCGCAGGGGAGAAGCTCCAAAAACAGCCACTCTGCTCCCACCAGACCCCCGTCTTGGAGCAACAACTCGGGCTTCGCTGTCATTCCCAGAGCGCCGTCCTCGGCCTTGCAGTCAGCGCTTTCCTGGAGGCCAGAGGGGCGGCCCGAGGGAGTGAAGGCCCCTGCTCAGCTCCTGTCCCTTTTGGCTGGGATGCCACCACCATGGCTGGGGCATGAGGCCTTGTTGGAACCTGCAGAGCAGGTCTGGCCATAGCTAAAAGGCTCTACCCCGGCCAGAGGCGGCAGGTGATGGGAACGCTATGGGCTGGGGAGCCCAGTGTGCCTGGAGCTTCGACGAGTCTCCTGCCTGGCGGGCCCTTGTGGGTGGGTGGGTGTGTGTGGACGCTCCGAGAGCAGAGGGGCCAGTCAGTGGCCCTGGCCCTCCCTAAGAGGACTCTGTGGCGAGAGCCCCCCTGCTGTCTGGCAGGGACTTTGGCCTCTGTGGGGAGGTTACCGTGCTCAAAGCCTGAGGAACCTTCAGGCAGACCCCTTACCAGGAGGGAGGTCAGCCTAAAACTTGTGCAATTTGAAATATGGAGGTTTTTGTTTTTCCCCAAAAAAAGTGTCTCCCAGGGGCTCATTTACCAACACCTCACATCCAAATGCTAGAAGTGGCCATCTGCCAGCCACCACTGCCTGGGCCCGGCCTTCCTGGAGGGCCACTGTGCACCAGTCGCCCAGCCCCAGCCTGCCTGGCCTCCCCCGTGCCCCAGAGGGGTTGCTGGAAGAAACCCTCTGACCTGGGCCTGGAGCGTGGGCTGCAGGGAGGAGGGCAGACATGAAGCGCCCGGCCTCTGCACCTCTCACCGAGGCCCCTCCTGACAGCCTGGGAACCCGTCTGATGGCTCCTGGGGGTGCCCAGTTCACAGTGGGTGCCTGGATGACAGTGCAGGGGTCCAAGCTCTCACTCCTAATATGTGTGCCTTGGGGACTCATAACACAAATCCAAACCAGAACCCGAGGACCCCGGCGGGGGGGCGCTCACGGGCATGTTCACTGTGGCTTCCAGGGTCCCACACCCTCACGTTCCTTCTGCCCTCTTCTCTGAGTGAGGCCAAGCCCAGGAGGGTAGGAATAGGTCTGTCTTGGTAAACAGAATCAGAGTTGATGCCGGGGATTAGGAAGAGAGACTGTGTCCCCTCTTCGGGGGGATCTGCCCCTCCTCCAGGACATGGTGTGGGGGTCACGGCAGCTCTCGGAGGTGCTTTCCAGGGGGACACTGCCTGGGGCCTTGTGTCCACCATAACGCTCCGGCTGACCCTATGAGGATGTCCCAGCTCCTTCTGTAGGGCGAGGGGCCCTGGCACAGTGAGGCTGAGCCAGACCCTGGCCCACCACTGCCCCTGCTGGTGACCAATGTGGATTGGGGTCACGGCTGCCTGGAGGAAGGCGGCAGGGACAGCGTCAGCACCCAGACACGGGCCGTGGGCACCGTGGCCCCAGTAACACCTTGGCTCCTACCAGCGGCCGGCTGTGAGTCGCGTTGTATTTTGCGCCTTCCCTGAATTTGTTTCCTCTGGAAAGCTGGAGTAACAGCAGCATTTACCTTGGGTGGGCATGGTGGGAGTTTGAGGGGATCACACTCAGGGAAGTGCGTTGTGGACGTGGACTCTCCTCCCTGGACAGAGACAGCCGTGGCCATCTGGGTTCTTGTGGTGCCCTCTGGAAGAGGGGCCGAGGTGGCTGGGGCGCCAGCCCTTCCTGCTCCCATCTGAGAGTCGCAGGTTCGATGAGGACTCCGCCCTGACAGGGCAACCACCATCCAGCTCCGAGAGGGGGGCACAGGGGAGGGCCCAGGAGGAGGATTAAGTCAGAAGGACCAATCTCACGGGGAAATGACGGAATGGAAGCTGGACTGCTCCCTCACACCTGTGTGCACAATTGGCCTGCAAACAGCCTTTCTCTACTTCCTCTTTTGCCTTTCGAGATCAAAAGAACAGCTGGCCTGGGCTTGCTGCTGGGATGCGGGTGGGGCTCTGGGGAGCAATTAGCAGGGCTTTGAAAAGGGTCTTGAATGGACAGGGACTCTCACAATCGGGAAGCACCTTCGGTGGAAAATAAAACCTCCTGGGTAGCTTGCCAAGCAGAAGCAGGAGATGAAGGTCGTCTTGTGTGTGCACACCATGGCTCCCAGTGTGGGGGGCCAAGGCCAGTGTGCCGGAAACTGCCTGGAAACTGCAAACACAATAGGACCCACCAGGGAGGACACCCCCTGTCCAGGGCCAAGGGCCAGCAGGGAAGTCCCGGTTGCAGGAAGGTTTCCAGTGGGGCCTGCTCCAGAGGAAAAGGGAGACCCTCCTGACCTGAAGGTTCAAGTTCAACTCTGGGAATCCCGCCCCCTCGTCCTGCCTGAGCTTGTGAGAGACCCTCCCAAGGCAGTCATGGCGGCCTCTTACACAGGCCCCAATGCAGCGTCCCCAAGGATCTACTGAAATCAGGTGGGTCTCCAGGGAGGGGAAAGCCCTGGCCACTGGGCCTTTGACAGATGCTGTTGCTGTGAAAATGGCCCAGACTCAATCCGAGAAGAGTCACTGGCTTCACCGTGAGGAAGGTGACCCACGTCTCCAGGCTCTGGTTGAATTATTTCTGGAAACTGGGCAAACACTCCTTACAAGTGGGCTTCATGAACAAAATCTGAAATCCTAAATTAAGTTACATTCTTAAAAGAACACTGCCACATCAATTTCTGATTCGGTTATTCATTGTTCAATAACAAACAACTCCAGAACTCAATGACTGGGGGGTTAAAACAACCGTTTCTTATCCTTCCCAATCCTGTGGATTGACTTGGGGGTTCTCCTGCTCCCAGAGTGCTACTAGGTGCGGGGATGGCCTCACTCCTACAGTAGCTCAGCTGGGCTGCTGGTGGGAGGCCTGGTCCTCCGCAGACTGGGCCTCTCCACGTGGCTGCTTGGACTCCCTCACAGTATGGCAGCCAGCTTCCCATCTGCCGGAAGTGGAAGCCCAGTTTTCTTAAGATCTGAGTGTGGCAATCTCAGGATGTCACTTCTGCTGCATTGTTTTAGTCAAAGCCATTAACGGGGAATCCAGGAGCGGGGATTTACACTCCATCTCTCGGTGTGAGGGGCAGTCTGCAGTTGCACTGGGGAGGGAGAACTGGGGGGGCCGTCTTTGCTGACCACAATACTATCAGCCTGTGTCTGTGCAGAACCATCTTGCCACACTGCCCAGGGCCGGTGTGCAAAGACAGAGGTAAGTGTGTTGGGGGAGCCTTTGAGACAGGTGCTGGGTGCAAACCTGCCTCTCGGTGATCAGGTACCTGGGCCCCTGCCAGGTGAGAGGGCAGATGGTGCCCTGCTGTCCTTCAGAGGCTACTGGACCTTTCACTCTCCCTGTAGCCATCTGTATCTGTCTCATGGACCTAGGATCTGCAGAGCTGGGACCTTCTCCATCACCACTGCTGTGGGAGCTCCTTCCCACCCAACGGGCTCCCAGAAAGCCCTGGCAAGGCTGATCAGTTGGTGGGAATCCATCTGCAGGGCCAGAACGGGGAGACCAAAGTCAAGCTCTACTGACTTTTGCCTCTGCCTGTAGGCTGGGGAGTGGAGCACCCCACCCTCTCCACCCCACGTAGAAACCCTCCCATCATTCCACCTCCCTCCCCACCCCAGGCTCCAAACAAATCCTGTGCCTTGATATAAGACGAGGACAGGGAGGAGTATTTAATTTGGTAATAAACTTGGATCAGGTCCTGCTCCTGAACACAGAGCCTGTCCCCATCTGCACTTGGCCATACACACCCAGCCTTAGGATTTGGGGGCCCAGCTCAGGAGGGAAGGGGGTAGACAGCCCCTGAGGCCCTGGTAAGACACTCATGGTATGGCCATCTAGAGAAGTTGCTCACCGAAGTCTAGAGTCCAGAATGTAAATCAGCAGTCACTAAGGTTTAGAACAGTATCTAGACCTTGGAAATGTATGCAGCATTTAGCAACAAGCCATTTAACTTCCAGAGACTGACCTCTAAGCAAAATATTGGAGCTGTGTGTGTGCAAAGACCTCCTGTATACAGTGATATTCTGTGTGACATTTGCCATTCTTTCTGCAAATGCCTGAGTCATGCCCAGTTCGTGCTTGTGAGGGTCACAAAACAGTAAGCAACAGTGAACAGCTGTGTCCCTGTCCCGGGACAGAGAGCGCATGTTATTTGCTTTTGCGAATCATTAGATAAAATAGATTTGACCAAGACAGAACGTGCACAGCTAGCCCTCCCCTGCCTACTGAACGCTTACATTTTCTCCAGACCTCAGCCCAGACATCACACGGGTGGGCATCCTCCCTGAGCCTAATACAGCTTCTGCTCGGGACCCTGTGGTCTCACCCACAGCACTCGTGGTCTGTGATCAGCGTGCTCATCTGTGGAACGGCTGTGAGTCCCACGGAGCAGGACTGAGTCTCGGTGACTCCAGCACGTGCCCCACCCCTGGCATCGCACTCGCCAGGTCCCGCAGCAGACGCACAGGTGCGGCTGTGGAGTGGACACGCGCTTAAGTAAGCCCTGTGGGACTGGGCCGTGGGGCTGTTTATCCACGTGCTGCCTTATTCAGCAATTTAAAAGGAGTCGTAAGAAAATACGTGTGAAAAATGCTCATAAGATCATATCAAGGGAAATAATCCCATTATAAAACAGCATGTACAATTTGATCCCAAGCAAGATAATAACAGTAGTATCTGTGCATTAAAGAACAGACTCATATCCTGCTTCTGGGAATGTAAAATGATACTGCCCGTGGGTACACTGGGAAGGCAAGAATGGTAGGCCAGACTTTGGCAGTTTCTTTAAAAACTAAGTCTATTACCACAGCCCAGCAATTGCACTCTTGGGCATTTATCCCTAGGAAATAAGAACTTCTGTCACGTGGCCGATGGCCCCTCAGCGCTCCAGACCTCCTGAGCCCACGCCAAAGTTGCCTCCCACAAACACGCAGGTTTCCTGGGTCAGGGAATTTGCCACTCCCCCACGCGGGCAGGGCCAGGCTCTGGGGCCGGCTGCTCAGGCTCAAATCCCGACTTGGTGTGACGTGGGTGACATGCTCAATCTCCTGTGCCTCGGCTTCCCCTTCTGTAACGTGGGGATCTTCGCAGTTCCTTCCTCCCGGGCTCTGTGGCGACTCAGTGCCTCGGCTTCCCCTTCTGTAACGTGGGGATCTTCGCAGTTCCTTCCTCCTGGGGTCTACGGGCACTCAGTGATAGCTGTGGGAGAGGCTAGGGAGCTGCCTTGATGCATGGCCAGCGTTTGATGAGCTAAAATGGGAGGGGCCATGAGACAGGGAGCTGCCACCTGAGAGCACCAAAGGGGAGACTGGAGCCTGGCACCCCCGTCCTGCTGGCCCCGTCTTTGGGCCTGGCCTGGAGTGGGTCACTTCCCACCCCACCCCCTCTCCGTGTCAAGCTGTTCACCCCCACGTTCCTACCCTGCGCCCCCAGAGGAGTGTGCGGATGGATGGGTGTGTGGGCAGATATCCAGATGGACAGACAGCACCAAACCACGCTTAAGCGAAGAGCAAGTCTCAGTGCAGTGGGGGCTGCAGGGGAGCCAGCGCACGGAGAGAACCGATGTTCGTGGCCCAGCACCGCCCAGCAGCCCGCTCACCAATTCACCCAATTAACCTCTGTCCTCTGCAAGCAGAACATCTGCTCAGTGTCGCCCAGGATTCCGTCTGACAGAAGCCAAACCACTTCGTGTGGAGCATAAGTAAAGATCTCTCCTCCTCCCTCGGAACACACTTGAGCGTAAGCCTATTTTTGCACGTGTTACATAACTCTCTCCTCATTCACGGCCGGGAACACTTCCCTGTGAATGGTGTTCACACTGAGGCAGAAGGCACGCCCTCCCTGGCCGAGAGAAGAGCTGGAGCTCCCGCTGCAAAGTCTGCAGCCACAGGTGGAGGCTTCGGGGGCTCCTGGGAACACAGGCAGACAGGTGGATGCCCCACATCAGTCAGCTCCCACTGGGTGAAGCCTCGTCCTGCTGCTGGCTGGACCTGCTAGGGACGGGGGCAGACTCTTCAGGCCCCCACAGAGCAGGCTGGCTGTGACAGTGGGCTGGATGGTGGCCCCTCGGGTGGCTGAGCGCACCACCAGGACCACACGAGAGAATCCGGTGGGGAGGGACAGGAAACGCCCCGGCCAGCTCACCTGGGTGATCCTTGAGTTCTAAGCGGACTTTGGGTTACTTGGCGGGTCCTGAGAAGACAAAGGCAAGACCCAGGGCCTGCCGGGGAGTGGCCGGGGCTTGTACGAGGGCCGGGCTCACCTTCACCCAGGACCGAAGGCGCACACAGCCTCTGGGTGCTGCCAGCTGGAGAAAGACAAGAGGCCCCTGACGCCTTTCAACTCGGCCCATTAGCCACGTGAACCACAAAGTCACATTTGTAATAAATCCTATAATTCTGTTTTGAATAGCACAGTTAAGGCCGCTTTGTGTTTTTATGAGCTAAATGTTAATTCATTAACTATAAACATTGCATTCTACCATTTCTGAAACACTGTTTTGGATTTTTTTTTTTTTTTTTTAGGGGACTAAAAAAATGGGATGGGTCACCTCCAAGAAGCCCAGCCAGACCTCATCCCACAGGGCTTGTTTTCGTCACGACGGACCGCAGGTTCCCGGGAGGGTGGTGAGGACACAGCCTGAGCTGGCAAGGCCGCTGGTTTTCCACAGCAGGGGCAGGAGAGTGGCCCACCACCTCGGCTCCAGTGATCCTCCCACCGCAGGGAATGGGACAGGCAGGACCTGACAACTCCACAGTGAAATAACCCAGAGCCAGGCGGAGAAATCCATGCTCTGCCCGTGCACCGAGCGCGTGATCGTGTACGGAGGGTCCAGCTGTGACACAACGACCCCAGCGGTGCCTACGCCACCGGGCCTCCCCACACAGGCCTCCCCGGCGAGCCACCTGGTGGTTCCCACGCTGGCCAAGGCATGGCTTTGAGGTTGTCTCTACCTGGCATGAATTCCGCCCCAAGCTCACTCTTCCCAAAGCTTCACTGCTTCCTTCTTGACAAGTGTCACGCCTGTGATTTGGAGGGGATTTTCAGGGACCTGCCCTCACCTGGGCAAGATGACAGGCCAGGTGCAAACCCAGGACACACGTTCTTCTCTAAACAGCCCCACGGTCTCCCGCCTGCTCTTGGGAATACACGGACTGTGAATGAAAGTGGACCAAGGAGGTCAGAAATTAAGTCAACTCAGAGGAATCATCACCTCCGCAAATTCAGCCACACCGATGCAGAGCCCCTAACCTACCAGAAACCAAAGAGTACTTCCCGGCATGAGCACCCAGCAGCATTGGTGTGCAGACACCCCGTCACCTGCTGTCTCTGTGCTGGGGACACCCCCTCTCCTGCTGTCTGTGGTGGGGACACCCCCTCACCTGGTGTCTGTGCTGGGGACACCCCCTCACCTGCTGTCTGTGGTGGGGACACCCCCTCACCTGGTGTCTGTGGTGGGGACACCCCCTCACCTGCTGTCTGTAGTGGGGACACCCCCTCACCTGGTGTCTGTGGTGGGGACACCCCCTCACCTGCTGTCTGTGGTGGGGACACCTCCTCACCTGGTGTCTGTGGAGGGGACACCCCCTTACCTGCTGTCTCCATGCTGGGGATACCCGATCACCTGGTGTCTGTGGTGGGGACACCTCCTTCCTTGGGCATGTCTGCATGGTCAGGACACCTCCTCCTCCGGCCTGTCTGCGTGTGAGTCCCCAAGGGAAGGGAAGTCACTTGCTTACGAGCCCGGAGTTCATGGCATGCTTCGCCTTCACACTTTGGGTCTCTATGAACTTCCTCCATTTGCAGCAGAAACACCGAGCTCCCAGCTGCTCTGGCAAGCGCTCCAGGCTCCCATAGGAGCCCCACAAAGTCAGATTTGTTTCCTGTGGCACCTGAGGCATGGAAAGTTGTAGAAAAGGAGCCTCCACCAAGCAGAGCAGACGGAGGGAGGAGGGCAACTTCCTGCTTCCCAGGTGACAGGAACCCACAGTCGCCTGACCCAGTGCCATAGCTTCCCGGACGTTACCGAAGGGCTCCACTCGGGATGGGGGATGAGCACACTGCTGTGCCTACCTCGAGTGTGGAACCGGCAGGACTGTGTGGAAGAGCTGCCTTTCCTGCCTTGCCCATCTCCTGGTGCCTGGATGTCCCTGGCACATCCCGCTGTCCAGAGCTTCCCCCGCCCACTTTGCTCCCGGAGCTCCAGCATCGCCCCTCCCTTTGCTGGTGCCTGAAACCATCACTGCTGCAGGTCCCAGGTTAGGAATCAGCCTGCTCACAGCGTGCCCGGCCTGGCTGCTTCCTACTCGTCCGGCACATGCACCTGACAGCCCAGGCAGGGAGTGGGGAGGTGGGGGGGCAGGGTACCCCCTTAGAAGTGTACCTCACCTTCTCATCATGCCGCTTCCCCACCTAGGAGGGAGAGTCTCGAAAAGACCCTTGCTTTGTTAAGGAAGAAGCTAGCCAGTGTCTCGTTGCCTCCACAGGGCTGCCCGTCTAACCCTCTTCTCATGCAGGATGCAGGGAGGTCAGTCCCAAAGGTTCATGGGCCCTGGGCCCTGCAGTGGATGGATCTGTGGGACTGGAGCCCTGAGGAACCAGGAGCTGAGACTGTCCCAGCACCGGCAGCCCGGGCTCTTCAGGAAACTCCGCAAGCAGCGGCTCACCCCAGCCGGCTGCCAAACTCCAGCCACACGCAGACTCTCAGAGTGGACTTTGGCCCCCAGCCCTGCCCGGGCAGTCCCCCAGACCACAGTCCAACTCACACAGGCCACACTGGCCAGGCCATGGCCAGACCAGAGTCCAACTCACACAGGCCACTGGCCAGGCCATGGTTCACTGTGCTCTCTGGCACAGACCACAGCCCATGGGGTCTGTGGTGCATGGAGCTGTCACGGGCTTGCAATTCCACAGACTGGAAGAAACCCTGGGGAGACCAGAGGCACAAAAAAGAAACCCACTCCCCTCGTCTTTCATTTCCTTCTCCTTGCATTTCCAACCTGGGAAGGGGAGGGGAGCCCAGGAGGATGTGCAAAGGGGAAGGACAGGGCTAGACCCGGCTTTCCAGCACCTACCATGAAACACCATATGAGGGCAGGTCAGCTCTTCTCATCTAGGGAGAGGGGAGGCATCTACAGGTGTGTTGGGTTTCCAGGCGAAAGACAGCTGTAAACAAAACAGCACTAGGCAAGCATGCCAAGGTGAGAGGGGCCAGAAACCAGGGAGGAAGCTCTCCAGACAACAGAGCTGCGCCTGATCGTGGCATCTCCAGGGTCTGTTCCTACCACACAGGCACTCCTGACCCACGTGGGAAAATGACAGCTTCTCCAGAGCCGGCCTTCAGGAAGTTCTCCAATACCCTGAGCTGCTGCGAACCCTTGGAGCACTGACGGCGGAGGGTGCTTTTCGAGGCTGTCAGGGTAAGCGTGAGCCCCAAGGCCCTGGTGGCATTTCGCATGGGTAGCATTGGTCTCTGTCCCTAAAGCCAGCCTCCTGGGGCCACCATCACCTTCCTGGCTGTCCCCCTCCAGTCGGCTACTTAGGGGCTACTGGAACCCAGGAGATCAGGGAAGCCTGAGCTGCCAGTGGCCAGGGTGGGGGATGTGGTACCTGCCGGGTGCTGTGGTCTGAACGTTGGTGCTCCCAGAAACTCATCTGTTAAAATCCTCACGGCATCACGATGGCATTGGGAGGCAGGGCCTTTGGGAGCGGGGGAGACCCTCAAGGTGGAGCCGCATTGGTGGGATTCGCGCCCTGATAAAAGCCCCACAGAGCTCCCTCAGTCTTTCCACACGCGGGAACACAGCTGAAAGATGTTGTCTGCAGCCCGGCCTCAGGCCCTCACGGGAACCCAACCCTGCCAGTGCCCTGAGCTCAGCCTTGCAGCCTACAAGGCTGTGAAAAATGAATATCCATGCTTAGAAGCCACCAGTCTATGGTACATCGTTACAGCAGATAGAACGGACTGAGACGTGCGGTAATCTCACTTCTGGGGACAGTGGTCTCTGTCCCCCAGCTCTCAGCCCCATCATCGACCCTGACAGGGTCCACAGTGAACATCCAGGGAGCAGGGCCAGCTCCTGGGCCCCTGTTCCTGGGGTGTGGCTGCTTGTGGCTCACAGCAATGCCCCCCACACCCTGCACCTTATAGAAAAGGGGGCGGGACTCATGAAGACTCCTGGGTCTTGGCTCCCAGCCTCGCCTGCTCAGAACCCAGCTTGGTTCCCCCATGGCCTCCGTCCTGCACCCAGTCCCTAGCCATCATTGCCCACTTGGCACCCCCAGCCCTCCCTGCTCCCCCCAGGGTCCATCCCTTCCTGCCAGGTCTTGGGATTCTCTCTGCACTTGGGACTCCCCCATTTCTGGGGGGTTCAACCCCAGTGCTGATGAAGGCAAACCCAAACAGCAGTCATACCTGGGAGTCCCAGCGTCGAGGTCTGGGACTGAGAGGGAGCAGCAGGGCCAGGCGACTTGCTGGGCCCTCGGGGATAATATGACAGACCCTGGCCACACACAAGGATGGCCAGCGGGGACATTTGAGGCTCTCCCAGGCTCAATCACTCCCGGACCAGGGCAAACCCCACACCCCAGCCTCCACCCTAGGAGAAGTGGGGTCCCTGGCTACAGCCTCAATGGGCACCCCCTGGTCTCCCTCCTGGACCTGACTCCCTCCGGGCTCACTGAAACCTCCACCTCCCGCGTTCAAGGGATTCTCCTGCCTCAGCCTCCCAAGTAGCTGGGATTACAGGCGTGCATCACCACGCCCAGCTAATTTTTGTACTTTTAGTAGAGACAGAGTTTTATCATGTTGGCCAGGCTGGTCTCGAACTCCTGACCTCAGGTGACCTGCCTGTTTTGGCCACCCTAAGTGCTGGGGTTCCAGACATGAGCCAGGAGTTTGTTTCTTTGTAAAAAGTCGTGGTTAGAAGGTTTGGCTTTTTTTCTTACTATAAAAGCAATGAATGTTTATATAATATTGTAATATTATATAAACTAGTAATAAAATGTATCCCAAGTCTGCAGGGAATCCCCATTTGGGTGTCAATGGGCACCTCCACTTAGTGGCCAGCTCTTAATTCACGGGTCCAGTGCACCTCTTCCCCCTTCGTTGCCTCAACTTCAGTCGGGAGGACTGGAGCCCACCCGGCCACTCAGGCCACAAGCCCGGGATCTCCACGGAGTTGGGGGTCCCCTCCCACCTACAACCAGCCCATCAGCTGGCTCTGTTGACTGTGCCTTCACAACACCTCCCACACTGGGCCCCTCCTCACCGCTTCAGGCGTGTCCCTGTGGAAGGCCCTCGATTTCCCCGTCAGCATTTGCAGCCAGCTGGGGGCCCAACCTGGGCAGATCCAGCCAGAAACTGGGAAGTGGCCGCAATGGCAGTGGCCCCCTTGGCGGACATGGGGAGAATTGGAACGGCAGGAGATAAGTGAGGTGCAGAGATAGATGTGTCTCTGCGCTTGTGCCAGGCCCCAAATTTGGAAGCATTGCTGATGGCCAAATTCCAACGAGCCTGGAGTCCTGCTGTTGACTTTCTGATCCAACCGGTGAGTAGGGGGTGGCCCGGCCCTCCCTGTGAAACCAGACCTGTCTGGGGTAGAGTCTGACTTTTCTCAGTGTGCTCCGAGGCCCACCATCCTCAGATCATCGGGAGGGTTTGTCAACATGCAGATTTGAGGCCTGGCGCAGTGGCTCACGCCTGTAATCCCACACTTTGGGAGGCTGAGGCGGGTGGGTTACCTGAGGTCAGGGGTTCGAGACCAGCCTGGTTAATATGGTGAAACCCTGTCTCTACTAAAAATACAAAAATTAGCCAGGAATGGCGGTGCATGACTGTAATCCCAGCTTCTCGGGAGGCTGAGGCAGGAGAATCACTTGAACCTGGGAGGCAGAAGTTACAGTGAGCAGAGATCAGGCCACTGCACTCCAGCCTGAGCAACAGAGTGAGATTCTGTCTCAAAAAAAAAAAAAAAAAAAAAAAAAAATGCAGATTCGTGGCTCCACTTCTGACCTGCAGAATCAAAGCTGTGGGGATGGGGCCCGGAGGCCTGCATTTCAAACAGCTCCTAGGTGGTCCTGGTGGAGGTTAAGAACTTCTGGCCTGGGGGTTGGGAGTGGGGACTCTGCAGCGGCTCATCTCGGGCTGGAGTCCTGACTCCATGTCCTTCTGGCCGGGGGACTTTGTAAGTTACACAACTGGCCGCCTCGCACGTCCTCCTCCGATGTCCAGCTCAGCTCGGCGCCCGGCACGCTGGGGACAGCACTCAGCTCTGCCACTCTTGTTATTGTGGTTACTGCTGTTGCCATTGTGACACTCTGCCTTCCCTGTTGTTGAGCCCGCTGGCCGCTTGCACGTGACTTTGGACACCCATTTCCAGATGCCCAGGCCTGCAGGCATTCGTGGGGTTGCCGTGGAAACTGCACTGTGAGGATGGCAGAGCCACAGGGTGAATGGAGTCTGAGTTCCCCAGGCACCGCGGCGGGCGCCAGCTGTTTATCTGCAGGGGACGTCTCTGAGTTGCTCCGTGATGGTCTGGGATCTCTGTTAAGCATCTTCACTGACACAGTGCTGACACTCCCCCTTGTCCAAGGCCATCCCCGATGCCACCCGAAGGCAGCTTTTACTCTAGAAATCTTTTTTATGACTTTATTTCCAATTTAATGTATTCCACTCATTTGATGAGAAATAACACCTACATTTCCCCTACTCTCCTTTAAAACAAATTCCCCTCAATTGTTTCTGCGTCTCCTCCTCCTTCACTGTCTGAGCTTCCTGGCTTCTCTGTTTGAATCAGTGCCCAGCTCTGTGGAGGGTCTGCAGCTGCTGCCTCTACCAGTGCTGGTCTCACCCCGTCGCAGAAAACACGTTTATGAGAAGGTGTGGGGCAGACGGAAGATGCTCCAGCCTGGACTCCCGGCCTGGTCTGGGGGCAGCGGAGCCCCAAGGTGTTCTGGCTCTTGTTGAGAAAAGTATTGGTGTTGGGCTGGAACCCCGAGAACGAACCAGAAATTTTGAGGGGCATTGCCCTTATCTAATTTTGTGTCCTTTTAAAAAAAATAAAAGTTAGAGATCTTTGGTCCGCCATGTCTGCGTTCACCTTTTAGCATTTTTGGCCCCAGGCTTAATTTCATCAAATCCACTTTCCGCTCAGCAAGTGCCCATTGTGAGCCCATCCTCCACGGGCACTTCCATTTCATGGGCATCTCTGTGCATCGGAAGTAGCTGTCTGCGGTCTGGTGCATTGTGCCCGTTCCAAGAGCAAGAGCAAGAACAGCAGAAAGAAGAAAAAGGCGCTCAGCCCCTCCAGGCCACATCGTGTCGCAGTTTTGGAAGACCCCTGTTACCTTGGTGTTTTCTCTCCTGGTTTCATTGGCCTTCTGATTGCTGGGAGCAAAGGTTAAATATTTCAAGGGAGCAATTGAAATCCTTCTGTTCAGCCCCAGCCCTCACCAGAGACTCAGGAATCACCTGGTCTAGGCACCAGCAGCTCAGCAAACACCCGCTGCCTCTGGCCACCAATTTGCAATGTCGGTTTGTGCAGACAGGAGGCCTCCCCTCCCTCCGTGGGAAGCAGGTGCCTCTCCTCAGCCTCCAGCCGTGTGGAGCCCCTCACCTGGGGCCCGCCGCTTCCACTCAAGGAGGCAGACAGAGAAAGGAAGCCCAGGAGGCTCCCGAGGACACCTCCACCAAGGGGGCACAGTCTCTGGAGGGCCGAGTTTTGCACGGTGGGTCTGCACTGGAGGGCGGCCAGCAGGGTGTAGCTCCGCCAGGCACACGCCCGCTTGCAGCACTCTTTGGGCCAAAGGGGCTTGGAAGGTGACCAGAGGGTTTAAAAGACCACGTGCCCTTCTTTGCAAGCATGGGCAGTTCCCTTCGTGGTTTCCTCTGGGGAGCCGGTAACTATGTGTGGACAGTAAGGGAAGTGCCAGCTTTGATGAGTCTAGCCCCTCAAGGCCCCTGTGAAAGGCAGCTTTGGGGACAATGATGGAAGAGGAGACAGGCTCCCAAAGACCCCAGAGGCCCAGGAGGTATCATGGTCAATGCAGCTGACCTGGAGCTTCCAGCAGACCCCTGGAACCAATCCTCAGGAAGTGTGGACAAAAGGCTAAAAGCTCTGATGGGTGGAGCATCCAAGCCAGAAATGAATGAATGAATGAATGAATGAATGAATGAATGAATGAGTGAATGAATGAAACCCCAGGCTGCTCTGTCGGCAGCCCAGGGACTCGCTCTCCTGACCACAGCCCCCCAGCAGAGGCGCACCGGAGGAGCCCAGGGATGCGCTTCACCAGCAGAAAGCACTATGACCCACCCAGGGCCAGTGCCATGGCGGGTGTGTGCCCCCCTCACCTGAGAGACGGGGCAGCCCGTGGCCACATCGGGCTTCTGAGGTCAGGAACGGTTACTCCAAGGGGCTGAGGGTGATGCCTGGGCAGGATGGATGTGATGGGCATCAGTCAGCTCCTTGGCTCATCAGTGGGGGACCTGCCTGGGCGCCCCAAGCAGCAACGGAGCCTCACTCAGGCTGCCTGGAGCTGCCCCCCTCTTCCCTCTCCCCAACCTGGAGGGAAGCTCTGGCGTCTCAGTTGAAAATGGGAGGGCAGGATTGCTTACGCTGGGTGACGTCAAAAATGCCCCCTGCCCCCACCTTCAAGAGAGAAAAGAGGGCGGAAGCCTGGGGTGCCCCTCCCTCCGGCAGCTCCCCGGTGACGTGTGTTGCTCTGGCCTGGAGAGGGTGTGTGTGCATGCGTGCCCGTCACCCTCTGTCTCTCTTCTTCACTCTCCATTCGGTGCCTTCTGCACATCAGGACTGCCAGTGGGGTGGCCCCAGGGAGGAAGGGAGCTGCTTTCAGCTGGTTCAGGAGCCTCTGTTACTTTTGCTCATCAGCGTCCTGTTCGTATTTTGAAGCAGCAGATGGGAAGGAGCAGGAACGAATGGGAGAAGTGGTCCTTCCATGAGCTGGTGGAAGAAGGCCCCTCTTTGTTGGGACAGGAGCTGCGCACCCCAGCTTGCACCCTGCTTCCTCCCCCACCAGCTAGGGTGAGCGTGGAGGCTGGTCCCCGTGGTATCAGCACTGTTGAGCTAAAGGATACACGTGGGTGCTGGCTGTTAAGGACATGCGTGGCTCTGGCTTCCTCAGGACCACCAAGGGAGAAGGGGCCCCTGGAGTAAAGAAACGTGGTGTTCCAACTGACCCTGGAAGCCTGTTGGCTGGGGAGTGGACAATCTCAGACCCTTCTCCCAGATACCCATCCCATCGCTTCCTCTGAGGCCCCTCAGGGAGCAAGGCCCCACCCAGTCCCCCAGCAAGCCCTTAGAGCATAGAGCCAGGCCATGAGCAAAGCCTGCGGTGCCAGGCAGCTGGTGTGTGGTCCTTGGGACAGCTCCGGGAACCTCAAGTCCTCTGCAGGTACAGCTGCTAATGACAGATAATGGCAGACCACAGCCTGGAAGTGGGGCCCCACGGCATCTGACTGGCAGCAGCTGAAAAGAACTTAATGACCGTCTCCGAAAAGGCCCAGCAGAGTCCCCACCTGGCACGTGGCAGGAACTCGTGCTTTCCTTTTCCTTTGGAGTTGAAGGATCAATTTAGAAAATTGAAGCCAACTACATCTCACCATCAAATCCCTAAAAGCTGCCCTCCCTCTGAGAAGCTTGCACGCAGCCCCCAGGACCCACTGCCGCCACCCCCAGCCTGCAGCCTCCTGGTGTGGAAACTTGGCTGTGGCCAGTGGCATTGTCCGCAGGTAGCAGGCTGGGCTTTTCAGCAAAGGAGCCTCCCACGTGGAGGGAGCAAAGCCCGTGGAAGCTCGGGGAAGGGAATAAATACCGTTTCCTTCTGGTTTGCAGGACTGCAGGGCTTCTTGGAAGTGGGTGGCTGTGACTTTGGGAGCCCAGGATGACCTTGAATGTCCCCAAGCTACCGAAGATTTCTGAAATTGAGCAGCTTGGAGAGCAGGCCCCGTTTCAGTGAGCAGAGCCTGGAAGGGGTGCCCTGAAACGGCGCTGAGGGACACTGAGAAGCAAGGCCTGATGTCCCGGGGTCGGCAGGAGGCCCGGGCTACAGCTGGGAATTCCAGGTGGCCCTGTTCAGACAGCACCAGCCCATGTGTCCCCCCCTGCCGGGGACTTCGGGGGGTTTCTGAAGGACCCGAGGCCAAGAGGAGGAGCTGAGCAGGGAGAGAGCTGGAAAGAAGAAAGACAGCCCTGCCTCACCATTCACTGCTGCTAGCCTGCGTGCTCGCCCAAACGAACAAACCATTGAAAAACCCGAGAGCCGGGCGCAGTGGCTCAGGCCTGTAATCCCAGCACTTTGGGAGGCCAAGGCGGGCAGATCACCTGAGGTCAGGAGTTCAAGACCAGCCTGGCCAACATGGTGAAACCCCATCTTTACTAATAGTACAAAAAATTAGCCAGGCATGGTGGTGTGGTGGGTGCCTGTAATCCCAGCTGCTTGGAAGGCTGAGGCTGGAGAATCGCTTGAACCTGGGAGGAGGTTGCAGTGAGCTGAGACCATGCCATTGCACTCCAACCTGGGCAACAAGAGGGAAACTCTGTCTAAAAAAAAAAAAAAAAATGAAACAAACAAAAACACCGAGAAATGGAATCCGGGCTGGGCTTGTCGGCACGAGAATAAGAAGGAATATTTTTTCACTGTGATCAGTTTGCAAAGACCTTTCTTGCACAATCGGGGTGGAAAGGAGGAGAAAGGTCATAGACTGAGGTTCTAGGTTTGGATCCTGCTCCTCAGCCTTTCTTTCCTCACTGTAAAGTGGGTTTTGGTGGCCGCCCGGTAGGGCTGTTGAGACAGCAACCAGAGCCCCTTACCTCGCGTATAACAGGCGCCCGGCAACCGGATCTTAGGGACTGTTTTGGGAAGGTGGCTGTAGAGGGTTGAATGGTGGCCCCCCAGGAAGAGCTTATTTGGAAAGGGCTTTTGCAGATGTTATTAAATTAAGGATCTGGAGATGAGGTCACCCTGGATTATCTGAGTGGACCCTAAATCCAACAGCAAGTGTTCTTATAAGAGAATCAGTCCCGGTGGCTCACGCCTGTAATCCCAGCACTTTGGGAGGCCGAGTTGGGTGGATCACCTGAGGTCAGGAGTTCGAGACCAGCCTGACCAACATGGTGAAACCCCGTCTCTACTAAAAATACAAAACTAAGCCAGGCGTGGTAGTGGGCACCTGTAGTCCCAGCTACTCGGGACACTGAGGCAGGAGAATCGCTTGTACCCAGGAGGCGGAGGGTGCAGTGAGCGAGATGGCACCATTGCACTCCAGGCTGGGTGACAGAGCAAGATTCTGTCTCAAAAAAAAAAAAAAAAGAGAGAACAGCAGAAAGGGACCTGAGACAAACAGAAGAGGAGACACAGAGGCACAGTCAGAGGAGAAAACCACTGCAGATGGAGTGAGCGGAGGCTGGGGTGATGTGGCCCCAAGCCAAGGAATGCCTGTAGCCCCCTGAAGCTGGAGGAGACAAGGAAGGACCCTCTTCCAGAGCTTTCAGAGGAGCAAGGCCCCTCACGCCTTGACGTTGTGCTTCTGACCTTCAGAACCATGAGAGTAACTTTCAGTTGCCCTCAGTTTCCAAGTCCCTGGTAACTAGCATGGCAGCCCCAGGTCACTCACAGAGTCCACTGCCGAAACTTCTGGGGATGACCCCATACCCATCCTCCACTTTAGCCCCTCTAATGCCCAACTAAAAGCCTTACATCCCCAGCCTCGTTTGCATCTAGGAGTGCACGTGACAGTGCAGAGAGGCGCATTGGGTTTGGGTTGGGGTGCTATGGAGAAAGCTGCTTCAAAAGAAACAGACTCCGCTGGGACATGCTCTTCCCTGTGCCCTTCGCTGCCTGGAGAAGGGACTAAAGGCTGGGATAGAGCAGCCATCTTGCAACCATGAAGCAGCCAAGCACCTCCACTAAAACCCCAGGAGTGGCTGGAAAAACAGACAGGTCCTGGGTCCCTGGTGGCGTGTGGAGCCTTGTATTCATGTTTTCTCTTCTCTTTTTTTTTTTTTTTTTTTTTTTTGACGGAGTCTCACTCTGTTGCCCAGGTCGGAGTGTAGTGGTGTGATCTCAGCTCACTGCAACCTCTGCCTCCCAGGTTCAAGTGATTCTCCGCCACCACACCCAGCTAATTTTTGTATCTTCAGTAGAGACAGGGTTTTACCATGTTGGCCAGGCTGGTCTCAAACTCCTGACCTTCAGTGATCTGCCTTCCTCAGCCTCCCAAAGTGCTGGGATACAGGCATGAGCCACCATGCCTGGCCTGTTTTTTATTTTCTATATCTTATGATGTTTGACATCTTTTTTTTTTTTTTTTTTTTTTTTTTTTTTTTTTTTTTTTAAGATGGAATCTCGCTCTATTGCCAGTCTGGAGTGCAGTGGCATGATCTTGGCTCACTGCAACCTCCACCTCCCAGATTCAAGTGATTCTCCTGCCTCAGCCTCCCAAGTAACTGGGATGTTTGACATCTTAAAAGTCTTGCTGGCCAGGGAGAGACTGGCCTCCGCAGGGCTACCCTACTCTGAGAGATACTGAAGGGCAGTCCTGGGCTTCTCATTTGCAAACCAACCAATCCCGAGTCTATGCACACAACTACCTCCGTTTAACTCTCATACACCAGGCCAACATTGCCCCTGCTCTAAATCATCCCAGGGCCAGGTGCCAGGCAACTAGAGACCTCCCCTAGAGCCCAAAGCCTGCTGGAATTATTCAAATTAGCAGATCCTGAGCTGTTCCCAACTCTACCTTTCCCGAGGAAACCCCAGTAAATGCTCTGGCCTGTGCCCTCTCCTTGCCCATTTCTGCCTTCCATCTAAACCTGCTGCTCCCCCTATAGCGCTGCATGGCATGGCATGCCCTCCTCTCAGGACCTGTGAGTAACAAATTCTTCTTCCAGTGGGATTGGCTTTTCTGAGTTCTCATTCAGTCACCTCCATAAATTACAATCCCAAAGGCACAAATGAGACAAGCCTTGACCTCCAGACTCATTGGGTAAGAAAAATACTAGATTGAGCCACGGAGTCCAATGCCGCCTGCAAATAAACACAGTCTCCAAACCAACCCATGTTGGCATGGCTTGGCCTGCATGAGGCTCTGCTTAGAGGCACAACTTGAATTCCCACTAAAGGCTCAGCTTTCGTCCCTTGTCCTTGAAGGAAGTTCCGGGGCCAGTCGTCTCCCACTGTGTCTTCCTTCCTCTCCCCAGGGGAAGGAGAGGGCTCTATTCAACCGAGGGCTCCGTGGACGTGGGCATAGAGACTGGACTGGCACACACATTTCTCTCTACCCACCACCAGAGGCCTCAGGAACCACACCTTCCCCTCTCCTGGTACCCTGACTGTGGGAATACCAGATGCCATGTACCTGTGGGGGTAGCCTGGGCCAGCTGGCCAGGGTCCAAGTGCTCATCAGCATGAGACGTCTCCACCCTCCAAGATCACAGCATCCTGTAAGGGAGGTGACAACTGTGATGCCAATGATGGCCATGGTGTGGCCACCTGCCCTGGGATCCTCCTCTCTCTTTTACAGATGTGATATTGTCTCTTTGATCCTCACCATAGCCCTCGAGTAAGGATTACAACTCTTATCCCATTTTACAGATGCAGAAGCTGAGATGCTAGAGATGTGATTGTGTCGGTTTTGGAGGACACGGGAGTCAAGGCACAGCTGGGGTGAGAGCGTGGAGCACTGGAGAGGCGAGCCCGCTCACGTTCTGCTACATCTCCAAGTCATAGCAACATGAAGTGGGCGCGAATACCACCAGAATGTGTATTGCTGGGGTAGTAAAGAAGATAGGAGGGGCCCAGGGGGCACCCCTGTGACAGCCTTGGCCGATGCTTTGCAATGGAACCTCCTGGCTCTGCAGCTTTGGCTCTAAGCCGAAGAGTCATAACAGTAGTTTCCATCAACTGAGGTGCTTCAGTGTCCAATCAGGCACCCTGCAAACACAGTCTGTTCCACTGCCGCCAGGCAGGTGCCAGTGCCCCATTAGCAAACGGTGAAGCTGGGTCTCAGAGAGGTCAAGTAACCTTTCTAAGTCAGACAGTTAATAATGGACAGAGCCTAAATTTAACCTGCAGAGGAGCCCAAGTTCTTAACTTCTAGGCTAACCTGACTCATAAAAGGTGCACTATTCTCTCTTCCTCTCCCTCTTTCCTTTTTCTTGCTGATGTTATGCAAAGGGCTGGCATTCTGATTGTTATTTTTTCAGGTTTAATTCTTATTTTAATAAAGTTTTCAAACAAAAAAAAAAGATACACTAGAGGTTCAACTAGGGACTTAGTTTCACCCAGGGTCATCATTCAGTTCAGCAGTGAGTGCTGAATGCATTTGCCCCAGCTCCCTTGATCCATCTCGGTTTGGCTTCTCACCATTCTCACCCAATCACCAATACTACCACCAATACAACCATCACTACTCCCTTCACCACCATCATCACCCTCACCATCACCACCAACACTACCATCACTACAACCACCATCACCATCACCACTATCACCATCACCATCCTCAACATCAGCACAAACACCATCACAGCCACCACCAACACCACCATCACCACTATCACCACTACCATCACCACTATCATCAGCACTACCATCACCATCACCACTATCACCATCACCATCCTCAACATCAGCACAAACACCATCACAGCCACCACCATCACCACCATCACCAGTATCACCACTACCATCACCACTATCATCAGCACTACCATCACCATCACCACTACTGTGACTATCACTACCATCACCATCACCATCCTCAACATCAGCACAAACACCATCACAGACACCACCATCACCACCATCACCAGTATCACCACTACCATCACCACTATCATCAGCACTACCATCACCATCACCACTACTGTGACTATCACTACCATCACCATCACCATCCTCAACATCAGCACAAACACCATCACCATCGCCACCACCATCATCACCATCACTACTATCACCACTACCATCACTACCATCATCACCATCCTCACCATCAGCACAAACACCACCACCATCACTACCACCACTACCTTCATGCCCGCCACCACCATCACCACTACCACCACCATCCTCACCATCACCACTATTACCACCACTGTCCCCACCACCACCATCACCACTACCATCACCATCCTCATCATCACCACTGCCACCACCACTGTCCCCACCACTGCCACCACCACCATCACCATCACCACTATCACCACTACCATCACTACAACCACCATCACCATCCTCAACATCACCACAAACACCACCACCATCACCATCACCATCCTCACCATCACCACTATTACCACCACTGTCCCTGCCACTGCCACCACCACCATCACCGTCACCACTATCACCACTACCATCACTACAACCACCATCCTCACCATCACCACTGTTACCACCACTGTCCCCGCCACTGCCACCACCACCATCACCAATACCATCACCATCCTCATCATCACCACTGTCACCACCACTGTCCCCCACCACTGCCACCACCACCATCACCACTATCACCACTGCCATCACTACAACCACCATCCTCACCATCACCACTATTACCACCACTGTCCCCACCACTGCCACCACCACTGCCACCACCACCATCACCAATACCATCACCATCCTCATCATCACCACTGTCACCACCACTGTCCTCCACCACTGCCACCACCACCATCACCATCACCACTATCACCACTACCATCACTACAACCACCATCCTCACCATCACCACTATTACCACCACTGTCCCCACCACTGCCACCACCACTGCCACCACCACCATCACTGCAACCACCACTATTACTATCACCACCCCTCACCATCACAACCATTACTACCACTACTACCACCAGCGCCATCACCACCACCTCACTATCATCACCATCACCACCACCAGCATCACCACCATCACCATCACCACCATCACGATCACCACCACAAAAACTACTGTTTTCGTGACCACCACTATCACAATGAATATCAGATCCATGAACACCACCATTGCCACCACCAACAACCTCTTGACACAGTCTTCCAGGGGTTTTTGAGAGACTTATTACGGCATCTCTGTTGGAGATCTCAACAGCTGAAAAGCAGAAACTAACCTCTGCCAGCACCTCTCTGACAGCCGCCCTGCTGGGCACTGTCCCTCTTATTAGTTGCTTCAGTCCTCTGAACAACTCTGCAGTTTGGTAATTGCAGGTTCCATCAGAAGCTGGGGATAAGGGAGTAATTTTCTCAAGGCCACACAACTAGAGGTTGGGAGGAGTGGGGATTGAAACCAGGTCTGGTTCCTGCACACCTGCCCTTCTTACTTCCAGCAGCCTAACAGCATGGGGTGAGTGGGTCTGTGCGGAGAAGGGTTTAACTCCAGGGCCTGAGGCTTCAGGTGGGAGAGGGGCTTCCCTCAGCTCCCTGCAGTGACTGTCCCAAGCCAGATCAGGGCAAGGATGAGCAGCAGAACCAAGGTGAAGAGGCTACTCAAGGCTTGGCTAACACAGGCCACACGGCAGAGCTGTGCTGTGGGCTCGGCTGCCCCCCGGGGAGACCAGCACATCCTCTGTGGACAAGGGCTCCACCAGCAGCCCAGGGCAGCACCAGCCCCTCCTCAGCTCCCCAAGGCCAGCTGACATTGGCAGGCTGCCCCTGGCACCAAGGTGGGAGGAGGGTGACTGAGGGGAGCTCTGTCCAGGAGACCTGGCAGCCAGTCTGCTAAGGAGTGCCCCTCCCACAGCACTTAGGGGCCTTGCCTTGCCTGCAGGGACTTCCCTCCCCTCTGCTGAAATTCCCTTCTCTCCCCTGACTCCTCCCTCCCTCCTCTCCTCTCTCTCTCGCCTCTCTCCTTCCCTCCCTCTCTTTCTTCCTTTCTTTTTCCCTATCAAAAACAAATGAACAAAAAACACAAAAAGCCATGCAAACTGCCTGCTGGCCAGGGCTGCTCTGCAGGCTCCAGCACGCACTGGGCACTCCCCAGCAGGTGATGCACGGCCGCCACCCTGCTCACGTCCTCCTCTCGCACATCCCAGGGAAGGTCACAAGTGGAGCTGGACAGAGGCCAGCAGCAGTGGCCTCTGAACACTGCACGGTGGCGGGTGGGGCTTGTTCCATAGAGCTGGGCAGAAATGCTGTGCCTGCTCGTGGGAGCTCCACTCCACCTGGTGGCAGGAACATACCATTCTAAGGACAAGGCAAGAAGGCTTGGAGGCCACATGCGACATATCCAAGGTCACAGGGAGCCACACCTGCCACACCTCTACTCCTCTACTCCGCCCAGCTGCCACCCTCTGTGCTCCTGGAGCTGAATGAGGTGTGAGCTCTCGCTGGGTCGCGGCCAGTGGGGGACAGGCAGTCACAGGCCATGAGACTGGGCTCGGGGCACTGCAGGCAAGGCCAAACCCTCCTCTCGTTGTGAACGGAGGAACCCCACTGGGCAGTGGCCACAATTTCACCATTAGAAATGCATTTGTTTTTAGTTACCACGCTGTCCTGTGGCACAGGTTACCAACACGTACGTTTTTCTGGGAGGCCCACGCCCAGGCACAGCATCCCTGCCCACTCTCCAAGCTCAGAACAGCCTGGAGACGGGTGAACGCCTGGGCCCTCCGGCTCCATGGCCACAGAAAGCAGACCAGCCCAGGCCCACCCTCGGTGTGTGACAATCCACAGCTCTCTTGGCCCAGGGAACAGGCTGGCATAGGGCAGGCTCAGGGACAGGGTCTCTCCCAGACCTGGCCAGGGGCAGGGCCAGAACTCAGAGGCCTTTGCCAAGCCTTGATTCCAAGCAATGAATATCAAGAACAGTGAACAACAAATTAGCACCAGTTGTCCACATAGTAAAGCCTCCTGTCTCCCCACAGCACCCCTCCTGTGACACCTGGGGAGGGCCCCTCCTATCCTGGGCCAGCTCTCTACATGCCCTGACCTGGTCCAGGCTGCCTTGCTCCTATTCCTCAGGCCGCCGCTGGCTTTCCAGTTGTCCTGGGGCTGACACCTTGGGGGCTGGGTGGGTGACTGAGATCTGCCTTGTGTGTGCCAAGGTCAGGGAGCGAGGTCGCTAGCTAGCCACCCAGCACCCAGTCCCTCAGACACCAAGCAGCTCCTGACTCCCCAGGGAGAAGAGGTTCTGACGACGTGTTCCCTTTGGCAGCCGCATAGGACGGCACCTTAAAGTAGGAGCCCGTGACGACAGGGGCTTGTATGCAGCCAGCTTTACCCAGGCGCCCTCACTCACGGTATCGCGCGAGGCGGGCAGGCTGCGTGGGGCAGCGGCACAGGCTCTGGACCCAGACAGGCCACCGTGTCAACTCGGAAGAGTGACTCAACCTCATAGCGCTTCTTCTCCTCCTCTGGAAGACGGAGCAGGACGGAGTCGCTGGCCTGATACCAGGACGAAAAGCAAACCCGGCGGAGAAGTTCTAGGTCAGTGCGTGCTCCACAGGAGGCGTGAACACTTCCCGGACGAGGCGCAGGTCCTTATCCCACTGACAGATTCAGAACCACAACCCAGAGAGCCGGGTGCTGGTCCAGGGGCAGGAGCACGTGAGGCCAGAGGTGAGGCACAGCGGGGTCCCACGCCCACTGCCCTGACACCAGCCATGTTGCTGAGAGGGACGATCAGGCCTTCCCCATCTGCCTGCAAAGGCGTGTGTTGTGCCGCTCCTCGATGGGACGCAGCAGCAGCCGGGGACAAGCAGGCGAGGACGCTCCCAGACACGAGGGGTGACTCCAGGACCCCTGGCAGGGGAGAGAGAACTGAGACAGGGAAGTGGGGCCCCCAGCAGCCCTGTGTGGCCAAGCAGGCTGCCACCACGGGCACAGGGCCAATCCCTGCCAGGCAACACTGTCCACACTGCAGCTACCCCGCCCAGCGGAGGGCAGTCACAGACGCTGAGCACTTCCCAGACGCCAGGACAAAATGACTCGGAGGCTGGCCGCAGTGACCTGGCACAGAGGGAAGGTCCGAGGGGACGTGGTGGGGGACGCTAACATACCCTGCCATTGTCCCTGTGGACAGTCTTAATGGATTTCTTCAGAAACCCTGAGGAAGCTGGGAGACAGTCAGGCCCCATCTCTGGCTATGAATCATAATCAATTTTTAAATATCAGATTCAAAGCGTTCCAGAGAAAATAAAATAAGCCTGTGACCCGTGGTCCTGCCCCTCGCCAGTATGCTGGGATGGGAAGGGCCCTGGACCGGAGTTTGGAGCCCCGGGCACTTGTCCTTGCTCTCCACCACCTGGACACAGAGGTCTCTCCTTTCCTATAGGTTTCACAATCTGTGAAATGGGCACAATAATGTTTCCCCAGTGACATCACAGGATTAGACTCTACACACGGGACACAATGTCGTTCAGGATGCTGGCTCGGGAACCTCTTGCACCTGGTCACTAGTGGAGCTGGACAGAGGCTGGCGGAAGTGGCCTTTCCGTGCTGCTACACCGTGGGGTGCAGGGCTGTGACCAAAGAGTCAGTGGGGATCTGTGTCTGCACTCAACAGCTTCGTCCCAGGTCTGGGGCAGAAAACGTCAACTCTGTCTCCTGTGTTAACAGAAGATCACCAACAACACAAAAAGTCATTTCAAAGCACCCCAGAGATTCACACGTCCCACCCCCCAGAGCCGGGGACAGGTAGCTCTGCTGCTTTCCCTGCCCAGAGTCACCAGGCAGGCTGGGATGCCCGTCTCCCGGAGGGGAAATGGAGCCGCGGATGCGGAGGCTGCGTGAAGCTGAGTCCACACACCGAACAGCAGGGCCAGGATGGCCCGGGTCTTCTGAGAACTTGCCCGTGGGCCTCCCACTGTCCGCACTTCCTGATGTCGGTCCAGGTGACACATTTACTCCTCAGTTGCAGTCACAGCAGGGCCTACCCTTCTCACCGCCTGTCTCTGCGTGACACTCAGGTCTGACTTCACGACACCAGACTGGTCTACATCCAAAGCCGTGGCATGAGTGACGGTTCTCCAAAGGGTGACTCCCAGGTCCTGAAGGAGCAGCTCAGCCTCTGTGGGAATCTTGCTCGTTGTTGGATGTCAAGGATAGAAGGGCAGAAAGTTTGAGACCCAGATGCTTACAGCAAGATGATAATTCTTGACTTGCTAGTTAAGAAAACAAGACACCTGTCTCTCAGACGAGGTTTTCACCCATCTGGCAGGTGAAACATTCTTGGGACGAGAATCTCGAAGATTCTTAAATGTCATGAATCAGACCTCTCCTCCCCATCTTTCCCAGCCACTCCACATCCCTGATCCGGGTCACGCAATTGCCCGCCACCCCAGCCCCTTCTCTCACCCCAGGTAGCCCCCGCATGCATCCTCCATCCGGTGGGGCCAGTTTTCCTTTCCACTGCTGAGCTGGGACGCCCTGGTCCTCCCAGGCAGAGGGAACCCCGAGCTTCTTTCCACTGCTGAGCTGGGATCCCTTGGTCCTCCCAGGCAGAGGGAACCCCGAGCTTCTTTCCACTGCTGAGCTGGGATCCCCTGGTCCTCCCAGGCAGAGGGAACCCCGAACTTCAAGTCAGGTGCACTCAGCACCAGGAGTCCTCCTGCTTCTCCTTGGACAGATGCCATCAGGACTGTCTCTCCAGCGCCCACTCCCACTGCCCTCAGGCCCCATGGACTTGTCTCATCTGAACAGATTTGCTGGTCATGTCTCCAGGAAATGAGTGACACCCAGAACAGGGCCAGTGTTTCCAGAATCTTCCAACATCAGCCTTGAAAATAGCTTTGAAGCCTCAATCCTAGGGCTCCAGAGAGGTGTCTCCCTCATCTAAGGAGACCATAAAATCAGTTTGGGCAACAGGGGAGGGGGAACATTTGGCCAAAGGAGTGGAAAAGCAGTTTCTGGAAGGACCCCAAATCCTGGCCACAGACCCAGCCCTTCTTGTTCATGGATCCACATGGGACCACTGGTCAGAGAGTAGCCATTTAAGAGAAGGGGGTGGCCGGGCGCGGTGGCTCACGCCTGTAATCCCAGCACTTTGGGAGGCTGAGGCAGGCGGATCATGAGGTCAGGAGATCAAGACCATCCTGGCCAACATGGTGAACCCTGTTTCTACTGAAAATACAAAAAAAATTAGCCGAGTGTGGTGGTATGCACCTGTAGTCCCAGCTACTCGGGAGGCTGAGGCAGGAGAATCGCTTGAACCTGGGAGGTGGAGGTTGTGGTGAGCCGAGATCTCACCACTGCACTCCAGCCTGGCAATAAAGCAAGACTCCATCTCAAAAAAAAAAAAAAAAGAGAGAGAGAGAGAGAGAGAAGGGGGTGACTGCTACTGCAGAAAAGAACAATAAACATATGATTAGCAGCGCTGCCTGGGCACCTGCTTGGCCAGAGGCTGCAGTGCCTGGCCTGGGTCATCCCAACAGCTCACTGGGCAGGTGGCACCTTCCTGCTGAAATGTGAGGGAAGAAGGGACTGGCCGTGTCCCACTAACTGGCTTAAGAGGCAGGAAATAGAAACACAACACGCCTTCGGAACTGCTCAGCTGCTTCCCTCCCCCCTCTTCACCTCCATCAACGCTCCCAGTGGTTGTGTCCTCCTGTTTCCTCATCTCGATTTCACACCACGGGGGTCTGAGTGCAGATTCTGCTGCAGACCCTCTGGAGGCTTGATCGGCTCCCCCCAACCTACCCCCTTCCTCAGCTAATAATAAAGACTGTCCTGTGATGCAGCGGGGACGAAAGACACTTGACCTCCCCCAGCAAGCTCCGCTAGGTCGGCTTGTAGGAGAGGAAACAAAGACACCTGTGCGGTGACAAGCCTGTTGGCGAGAGTGACGGAGGCGCCAGAGAGCCGAGCCGGTAGGACCACAAGCTCCAACACCTGCAAGAGCAGCCACCAGCCCAAAATGGAGGCACCACTCGCTCTGGCTTCCAGGCAGGGCTCTGGCCCCAGCAGGGCACCACCCTTTGCCCCATGGAAGGTGGGCACCAAAGTCCAAGGCTCAAGAAGGAGGAGGTGTAAAGACCCTTAGCTCAGTTGCCTAAACTGGTCACCTGAGTGTCCACCCACAATCCTCTTGAGCCGACCCAGTCTGCCTTAGGGGAGTCCCCTCAAACACCACAGAGGGGCACATGCGGTCACTGCCTCTGTTGTCCACCCAGAGGCTCTTCCCGCAGGCTGGGTGATATGGTTTGGCTCTGTGTCCCCACTCAAATCCTATCTCAAGCTGTAATCCCCGTGTATTGGAGGAGGGACCTGGTGGGAGGGGATTGGACCATGGGAGTGGTTTCCCCATGCTGTTCTCAGGACAGTGGGGGAGTTCTCATGAGATCCGATGGTTTAAAAGTGATTGGCAGTTCCCCCCTTGCTCTCTCTCTCTCTTCTACTGCCATGTAAGATGTTACTTGCTTCCCCTTCACCTTCCACCATGATTGAAAGTTTCCCAAGGCCTCCCCAGCCATGTGGAACTGGGAGTCAATTAAACCTCTTCTCTTTATAAATCACTCAGCCTCAGGCAGTTCTTTTTGTTTGTTTCGTTTTGTTTTTTGAGATTGAGTCTCGCTCTGTAGCCGGGCTGAAGTGCAATGGCGCGATCTCAGTGCACTGAAACCTGCACCTCCCAGGTTCAAGCGATTCTCCTGCCTCAGCCCCTCCAGTAGCTGGGATTACAGGTGCCTGCCACCACACCCAGCTAATGTTTGTATTTTTAGTAGAGACGGGGTTTCACCATGTTGGCCAGGATGGTCTCCATCTCCTGACCTCATGATCTGCCCTCCTCAGCCTCTCAAAGTGCTGGGATTACAGGTGTGAGCCACTGCCCCCGCCTCAGGCAGTTCTTTATAGCAGTGTGAAAATGGGCTGACACGGTGGGATCCCACGTGGATCACGCACATGTGAAATTTACAATGCCCAGAACCGGATGGTGGATGCAGAAGCCTGTGCATGGTTGGATTCTGGGGACAGCCCAGGAGGGCACCAATGGGTTCTGTCCCCAACAACAGGGTTCCTCCCCACCAGCAGCCCAGCTGGAGCCCGGAACTCCAGCATTAGAACTTTGATTTCTTTTGACTGAGATCTGTAAAGTTCTTGTAGATAGCACGTTGATGTGGCCTCTGGCATTGACCACTTGGTGGGAACAATTCTACCTGCTCTTTTCCAGAGAGCTGGTGTGTAGGGGGCAGGGGAGACAGGTGGTGGCTGTGGGTCCCTGAAGGCCTGGCCTCCTCCACCATCTGCTTCAGCCACTTCATTTGGGGGTCAGATCAGAGGCCAACAAAAAAGTCTGTGAGTTCCAGTATAAGGAGGCCGTCTGAGAAGAGCAAAGCAGATTTAACAAAAATTAGGGGCCACCGCCCCACACAGAGAACTTGTAGGAAAATTTAGAAAACCCAAAGACAATTGGCTTTTTCTTTTATTTTTTACATTTTGCAAAATTGGGTTTTTATACATGTTTTAGACAACTGGCTATTTATATATATGAACCCAAGAGAAAACTTTCTCTTTATCGAGACAGAAAATTCAACTCACCTCTCAAAGCCTGGGAAGGCTACTGTCATCTCCCTTTCTAAATAGAGATTCTTTTACCCAAAATACTTAAGTAAATTTTAAAATTACTCTTCAATCGAATCACTCATTTATAAAAGCCATTTGAGACTCTACTGTGCCCCCAGCCCTGGGCAGCCATGCACTTGCTCTGTGGGGGGAGACCCTGAGAAGGGGTGGGCGAGGGGGTGCCTACTACAGCCCTCCTTGTGCTGCCCTGGTCACCCACTGGCAGGTCCTGATCAAATGTCTTCCATACATCACCGCTGATTTGATTTCATATAAGCAAGGAAAGATTTTCCCCACTGTAAGGTGTCTTGAGTACAACTGACATTACCCTGTAGTGTAATATACCTATTTTGTAGTGAGCATTGTTTTTCTTATAATTCAGGGATACCAGAACCATGCCGAATGAATAATGAATTTTCTTCCTTCTAATTGTGTATGGATCTTATGAACAAAGGGGCAGGCACTGTGCCCAAATAGATCCATGAATCAGGGTCCCAAGAAGTGAGTGCCCTTTACTGAAATATTAACAGCAAAGGGGTTTGCACTGACAGGGGATTGACGGGGAAGTCGCTGGAGGCTGCCCGGCGTTTGATTTTTCTCTGGTGGATATTGACGTTCATTTTCAGCCTCTGCCTCTCACTGAGATGGCTCTTCTGTCAAAACGTTGGTTCTTCAGATCTTTTTCCCCTTTCAGACAGAAGCTGTTTCCCCACTTGGTTGAGTCACAGGTGCAGAGGGTTACGACTCCCTCATTCATGGTCATTCCTGTCCCACCCCTGCCTAAGGGTGATTCACTTTGTGGTGGGACTGAGGAGCTAGGACCACAAAGGCGGGGCTATCTGAAAGACCAAGCCTTCTAACTCTAATGATATAAACACATGCCAAGCCCCAGAGACACCAGAACGCTGGAGTCCTGGAGAACCCTGGGTCTCCTTCCTGGCCACATGCACAGGAGCATGAGATGCAACCCGGGGCATTTCCAGTGGAGGACAGGAGATCCTACAGTGTGGCTCAGCATGGAAGACTTGCAGTAGGAACACCCAGGCCACCTAATCCCAGACACGGAGTTGGGAAGCCACAGAAGGAAAAGCCCAGGACTGGGAAAGCACTGAAGTTGGAGGGGCCTGAACAGGGAGAAACTGAGCCTTGTCGAGGAGTCAGGGTTTTATCCTGAGGTCCACTGAGAGCCTTCACACGCTTGCTCTTGAACAAGGGCTTGACCTCCTAACAATGCAAAACATAGGCTGGCTGGGCACCTAGCCGCAGGCAAACAGAGGAAGGTGATGCTCATTTAGACAAGAGGTGGTGGGGCCCTACGTGAGAGCCACACTGTTAGAGGTTGAGGGGAGAGGTCTGTTGTGAGAATATGAGCCAGGAGCCCCACTCAGAGCGTGAGGGACAACATGGCAGAATTGCTGGCCAAGTTCATGCTGGAGTCACCCCATGCCAACTCCTATCGATGGTGAATCTTTTTATGTTTAACAAGGCAGAGCTGAGCTCAAAAGCAAGTTAATTGATCCTGAAAAAGAACAGAAACTCTCAACAGGAATCTGAAGTTGAAGCCATAGACTCAGGACTTCAGAAGGCAGAAATAGCAGGAGATATTCTCTCCACTGGCCTGGTCAATGGGCACTGATGACTCTGCCTCTAGACTCAGGCTGAGGCCAAGTTTTCTGCATGGGCCAGGGAGCTGGCCGTGGCTAGGACTAGGCTGTGTAAGCCTTCTCTGCCTGTAATTGGGGGCCAAAAAGAAGCTGTTACCTTCAGGGGACAGAGATAGCCATGCAACCAGCACCTGATCACCTGATCAGGTCAGCCACAAAGCTTCAGGTCACCCATGGAGGAAACCCCAGTCTGCTGAGGTAGGATTTGGCTCTAAGTTGTAAGCCCATTGGTGGTTGCTAAAACTCACACGCAGAGGGGCAAGCAGTGGGGAAGAGGCAAAAGCAAAATAAAAAAGGAAACACTTAATTAAGGTGAATTTACAAACTAAACTTTCAGAACACATGAGAAAAACCAACGTCAGGAAACCCAGCCAATAAACACAGCAAACGTGAGAAAGTAAAACAATAAATCAACCAAAAGAGTCATAATATAATACATGTTTAAAATCCTCAGAGATTTGCAAACAAACCAAAAAGGGATCAGTAAAGAATAGAATAGAGGCCAGGTGCAGTGGTTCACACCTGTAATCCCAACACTTTGGGAGGCCAAGGCAGGAGGATCACTTCAGCCCAGAAGTTCAAGATCAGTCTGGGAAACATAGCAAGATCCTGTCTCTATAAAAAATTTGAAAATTAGCTGGGCATGGTGGCATGTGCTTGCAGTCCCAGCTACTTAGGAGACTGAAGCAGGAGGATTGTCTGAGCACGGGAGTTCAAAGCTGCAGTGAGCTATGATTGCACCACTACACTCTGACCTAAGCAACAGAGTGAGGCTGGGTCTCAAAAAAAATTAAAATAATAAAAAAAACTTAAAGTACAGAAGAATATAGGAAAGAACCAATTTTAAAATGTTAGAAATGAAAAATATGGTCATGAAATTGTTTTTAAATCTCAATGGGTGGGATAAATACTACACGAAGAAGAAGGAATTGGTAAATTGGAAGTTTTCAGCAAGAAATTGATGTAGGCAATAATATAGAGATGTCAAGAGAAGAAAAATATGAAAGAAAAGTTAAAAGATGAAGCCAGATAGAGAAGATTTAATATCAGCTTATTAGGAATTTCAATTTTAGAAAATACAGGAAATATCAGTATTGCACTATAAGAAGAGGTAATGGCTAAGAATTTTTCAGAATCGAGGACATGAGTACTCAGGGCACATCAAATGCCAAACAGAATAAATAAACACAAACATCCATGATAATAGAAAAACAAAATTATTGAAAGCTACTAGGAGAAAGAAAGATTTCCTAAAAAGGAGAAAAAAACCTGCCAATGGACTCATTAAGAACAATATTCCAAGTCTTTCCAGAATACTTGGAAGTGATGTTAATAACATGCTGAAGAAAAATTTCTACCAACCTGGAATTTTTATACCCAGCTAAACTATTCTTCAGCAAGGAAGAACTAAAGTCATTTCAAAAAACAAAGACAAGATGTGTCTGCCTTTCACAGACACTCAGTTTCTACTTCAGGATATACTTCAGAATCCCAGAATGGCTCAGGATTGGATATATCAGATATTACGGAAGGTGGGGTGAAGGAGAAAGTTGAAACAGGGGATTTGGTTGAAAATGGAGAGGGCTCCTTTGACAAAGACACTCTCCTTGACCAAACTTTAGTTAGTCTCCTTTGAGCCCCCTTCTCAACTAGGCCTCAACCTTAGCCCTTCACACCCTTGGGCTGATGAGCCCAGTTTTAGCAAGAAACCAGTTAGGTCAGTTTAGTGAGAATCCCTCCATCTTTGACATCTGGTCAAATCCCTCACCCCCAACCTTTGATATCTAGGTCCTTGGCCTGCCTTTAACAAGAATCTTCCTACCCTTAATGTCTGTTATGGCTGAATTGTGTCTCCCCAAAATTTATATGTTAAATTCCTAACCCATAGTACCTCAGAATGTGACTATATCTAAAGATAGATTCTTTAAATTATTTATTAAGGGTTGGGTATGGTGACTCACAACTGTAACCTCAGCACATTGGGAGGCCGAGGTGGGTTGTTTGAGTCCAGAAGACAGAGACCAGCCTGGGCAACATGGTTAATACCCATCTCTACAAAAAAATACAAACATTTAGCCAGGCATGGTGGCACGTGCCTGGAGTCCCTGGGGTTCTCAGGGAGAATCACCTGAGACCAGGGACCCTGGTGAGCTGTAATCACACCATTGCACTCCAGCCTGGGCAGCAGAGTGAGACCCTGTTTCAAAAATCAATAAATAAAAAACTAAAAAATAAAATAATGTGTTAAAGTATAATGTGATATGAATGAGCCCTAATCCAATATGATTGGTGTCTTTATAAGAAGAGGAAATTAGGAGACACAGACAGGTGCACACACAAAGGGAAGATCATGTGAGGACACAGGGAGGAGACAGCTAAGGAGAGAGGGCTCAGAAGAAACCGAACCTGATGACACCTTGATCTTGGACTTCCAGCCTCCAAAACTGTGAGAAAATAAATTTCTGTTATTTAATCTCCATCCAGCCTGTGGATTTTATTTTGGTGGCCCTGGCAAACTAATGCAACGTGGAATTAAGTTCCTCTTAATACTTTTCCATCCACTGACCCCCTTGCTTTGGTCTTTGGCTATGAATTTCCAGCTGTCTTTGGGGTATTTAGAGTTGAGCTTAGTTCTGCACTGAGGTTTCCCCTCTACTGCAACAGTTCCAAGATCTTATGGTCACAAGGAATTACTATGACTTACACTAAGTGTGATCATGGAATTGTGATCACATGAGAAAATATCCAGTTTTTTAGAGGCAAACTATAATATGTCGGAGTACAATTGTATAATATTGGGGATCTGCTTCAAAATTTTTCACCATAGAGAAAAAAAACAACTGAATTGGTGAAGCAAATATCCCATATTCTTGATCATTGTGAAATCTGAGTGGTGGGTATACGGATTTCACTGAACTACTCTCTCAATTTTGAGTACATTTGCAAATTTCATAAAATATTAACATTATACCTATTTTACATTTAATTTTCTGAAGACATACTTTTAAGGCATGTCTTATGCCTTATAAGGATTTTTTCACTACCTCAATTCATTTCTATGAACACTAATTATCACTGTTCCTTAAAGTAGATAAACAGGTAAATAGTATAGCTCTTAGCTTCTGAAATACTATGGAAGTTTAATTCTCTGTCGTCAGAGAACATATTCTACCTGATTTAAATCTTTTTAAAGTTGAGAATTGTTTGATAGTCAAAATATTATCTGCTTTGGTAAATTCTATATGCACCTGCAAACAATATGTATTTTGCTTTTGTTAATTGGAATTCTGCATACATGTCAATTAGATCAAGTTGGTTGATAGCATGTTCAAGTCTTCCACATTCTTGTGAATTTTCTGTCCACTATTAATAATTGACAGAGAAGTTTTGAAATCTCTAGGTATAGATTTATATTCTTTTTTCAGTTTTATTATTATTTTCTTTGTGTATTTTGAAGGTTTATTATTGGGAGTATACAAATTTAGGGTTGTTATTTCTTCTTGGTGGATTAATTTGCTGTTTCATCATCATGAAATGTCCCTCTTTATCTCTGGTAATATTATTCCTTCCCTACAGTCTACTTTGTTAGCCACTCCAGCTCTCTTGTGATTACTGTTTGTATGGTGTATCATTTTCCTCCTTCCACTTTTATTTCTCTGTCTTTGTATTTAAAGCTCATTTCCTGTAGTTAGCATATAATTGGGTCTTGCTTTTTTAATCTAGCCTGACAGTTTCTGCATTTTAATTAGAATGTTTAAACCATTTACATTTGATATAATTATTAACATAGTCGGGTTCAAGTCTACCAACTTGATATTTGTTTTCTATTTGATTCATCTTTGTTCTTTTATTTTTCCTTTCCTGGCTTATTTCAGATTGGGTTTTTCAGGATTCCATTTTATCCTTAAAAGAAGTTCTTAAATTTATTGATGAATAGGCACAGTAGTAAAACAAATGAATTTTTTGTGTGTATCTGAAAAAGTATTTCCCCTTCATTTTGGAAAGATATGTTTGCTAAATATAAGATTTTTTGTTAATAGATTCTTTTTCTGTATTTTAAAGATGCCATTCCACCACCTTCTAGCTTGTGTTTTTCTCAAGAGAAGTTTGCAGTCATCTTATCGTTGTTCCCCTAAATGTAAGGATTCTCCTCCTCTAGCCACTCTTAAAATGTTGTCTTTATCATAGGTTTTCAGCAACTTGATTATGATATGCCTTGATATACTTTTATTAGTGTTTATGCTGTTTGAGATTTGTTTTACTTCTTGGATCTGTGGGTTTACACTTTTTATCAAATTTGACAACTATGGGGGCCATTATTTTTCCTAATGCATTTTCTCT
This sequence comes from Chlorocebus sabaeus, assembly GCF_047675955.1. Lineage (NCBI taxonomy): Eukaryota > Metazoa > Chordata > Mammalia > Primates > Cercopithecidae > Chlorocebus > Chlorocebus sabaeus. The sequence continues at coordinate 97,182,429 of NC_132905.1, read as the reverse complement.
GCTCTTCTCTCTCACTCTTCTTTTGTTCTTGAATTCCAATTACAAGCAAGTTAGACAACATTCCCTGAGGCTCTGTTCACTTTTTTTCTGGTCTTTTTTCCTCTATATACTTCTGTTTTGACAGGTTTTATTGCCCTGTCTTCAAGTTTACTCATCTTTTTTCCTTACTATGCTGTTGATCCTATCTAGTGAACTTTTCAGTTGCAAAATTATTTTTCATTTCTAGACATCCCATTTGTTCTTCTTTTGGAGTGCAGTGGTGCGATCTCGGTTCACCGCAAGCTCTGCCTCCTGGGTTCACGCCATTCTCCTGCCTCAGCCTCCCGAGTAGCTGGGACTACAGGTGCCCGCCACCACACCCGGCTAATTTTTTGTATTTTTAGTAGAGACGGGGTTTCACCATGTTAGCCAGGATGGTCTCGATCTCCTGACCTCATGATCCTCCCACCTCGGCCTCCCAAAGTGCTGGGATTACAGGCGTGAGCCGTCGCGCCCGGCCAACATCCCATTTGTGTTTCAATACCTTCCTTTTCTCTTCAGTTTCCATTCATGTTTTCTTTTACATGCTTGAGCATATTTATAATATTTATCATAGCCATTTAAAATTCTTTTATCTACTAATTCTGTCATTCCCGTCATTCCTGGGTCTGATTTTATGGACTGGTATCTCTCCTAGTTATGGATCACAATCTCTACTTCACATATCTCACAATATTTTATTGGGTGACAGGCATTTTGAATATAACGTTGATAAATGTATGGAATTTTTTCCTTTTTAAAGAGTGTTGACATTTGTTCTGGCAAGTAATAAAGTTACTAGCAGATGAGGTTGATGTTTTTGAGACTTGCTTTTACATTTTCTTGGGGTATCTAGAGTAGCCTATACTCTAGAGTTAATTTATTCCTACTACTAAGGCTTGATCCTTTGTATTGTCTATTTTTTTTTTTTTTTTTTTTTTTTTTTTTTTTTTTTGAGGTGGAGTTTCACTCTTGATGCCCAGGCTGGAGTGCAGTGGCACGATCTCACCTCACTGCAATGTCTGCTTCCCAGGTTCAAGTGATTCTCCTGCCTCAGCCTCCCAAATAGCTGGGATTATAGGCATGCAACACTACGCCCAGCTAATTTGTTGTATTTTTAGTAGAGACGGGGTTTCTCCATGTTGGTCAGGCTGGTCTCGAACTGTTGACCTCAGGTGATCCGCCCAAATCAGCCTCCCAAAGTGCTGGGATTACAGGAGTGAGCAACCGCGCCTGGCCATATATTGTCTATTGATTGCCCCAAGTGCTCTATGAGGTCTCCAACTGAATAGATGGAGTTCAAACTTCTTGCAGCCTGGTATGAGTTCTAGGAATTGTTCAGCTTACACCTCACTGTTCTTTATTCACTGCCTGGAATTCCACCTACGCATGTACAGATTGGTATTAAGTGAAGGCTCAAAGGGACCTTATGCAGGTATTTGAGTTTCTTTATTTGAGTATCTTCCTCTTCTCTGCTACCCTGTCTCACCTCCGCCTCCCCACAGCCCACTGTCTTCTCCTCCATTCAGCTAGCTCGCCATGCTCTGCCTGGATTCCCCTCCCTGCCTGACAGTATGAAAACTGCCTCCAGCCAGAAAACAGAGTTGACTGTACAACTCACTTCATTTTTTTCCTATCTCTTAGGGATGCCAGCCCTGCACAGCCTTTTGTCCTGATGTCCAAATCCAGTTGTTTTGTCTGCTTTGTAGAGCTTTCTAGTTCTTTTGGCAAAAAAAAAAAAAAAAAAAAAAAAACACACACACACACAAAAACAGAAACAGCGTAAGTTCCATACCCCTTCGTGGCTGGCTGCAAAAATTCTGAGAACTGTTTTCTGTGTTTTTAAAATCACTTTACTTCCTTGGGACTCCTTAGAATTGTAACTTGAGAAGGTTCAAACAGACAATTAAACCACCTGTGACAGACACGTGCTAAGCACCTACCGGTGCCTGATCCTGGGAGCCTGACTGGGAGGTACAAGGGCCCCTGGGCCTGACAAAGAGGGAACAAATCTGGGTGTGGTCATCCAGGAATAGAGGCCAACTCAGGTTGCAGAGCAGAACAATAAGGGATTCATGCAAAGTCCTTCTAACAATTGTTATTTTGTTACTTTATGTGACCGTATTTGCTCCCTCTTTCAAAAATGCAAAAAGTAAAATGCAGAATGTACAAATGTGTGGCTCTCCCTAAAGTGGGATGAACTTGGGATTTCCCATGGATGCGACTCCTAGAAAAGCCACAGTTGAGTAGAGTAACCTGAGTCTATCACCATGGAACATCCATTGCAGGGCTTCACAGTTCTGGGAGTAAAGCACTTTCTTCTGAATTAGCAGATCTTTGTAAAGTCAAAATTCAAGAACATTTTATTAGACCTAAAGATAGCTGCAGGCCGTGCGAGGTGGTTCATGCCTGTAATCCCAGCACTTTGGGAAGCTGAAGCAGGAGGATCGCTTGAGTCCAGGAGTTCGAGACCAGTCTGCGCAATATGGCAAAACTCCATCTGTACCATAAATACAAATATTATCCGGGCGTGGTAGCACACACCTGTAATCCCTGCTACTCGGGAGGCTGAGGTGGGAGAATCGCTTCAACCCAGGAGGCAGAGGTTGCAGTGAGCCAAGATCGCAACACTGCACTCCAGCCTTGGTGACAAAGCAAGACTCTGTCAGAAAGAAAGAAAGAAAGAAAGAGAGAGAGAGAGAGAGAGAGAGGGAGGGAGGGAGAAGAACAGAAAAGAAAAATATAATTGCGTTAGACATTTGCCTGTGCCCACAGCCCTCCCTAGAGAAGGATGCCCACTAACCCTGCCAAGTCGGCAGACCTTCGGCTACCATGTTTTGTACTCCTCGACCCTGGCCCTTCTCGTCCAGTTCACTGGAGAGGACGGCTGACTTGAACAGTGAATCCACATGCCTGCCAGTGACTTGTAGAGCGTCCTGTAAGGGAAAAATTCCTTTGCTTAAAAGGAAATGAACAAATAAACACCAAACAAACAAGACATTTCACAGTGACAACTGAAACTCAAAACACACTTAAAGAGAAAACCAGGAGCTAGGAAGGGGCTTCTGTCCCACAGCCAACCCCTCTGTGAAAAGGTGGGCCTTAGGTCAGACCTTTCCTCCCAGCCCCTTCCTGCCCCTTCCTTGCTTTCCCACCTCCCACTGCTCACTCTCTCTCCCTCTGTTCGCTCTTCCCCAGCCCTCAGGCACTCCCTGCTCTGAAGGTGGGCGTGCCCTCCCCGGTGCAATGAACCCCACACCCTCTCGCAATATCTTTTCTAATACAGTCCCCCATGACTTACATCCAGATTCGTTTTCTATTTGACACGGTCAAGGGCTTCTCCTGTCCCCAGGACCCCATCCAAGGGGCTGCAGAACAACATCTGGCCGTTTCCTGCCCTGCGAGGCCCCCTCGTCCCTGAAGCACTGCTCAGACCCCAGCCCAGACACCCGCCTCCCCCGGCCTACCCCGCACACCTCCTGTCTGCCCTGACACAAATGCACCTCCCCACTTCCCCTTCGGAGATAACAGGGATTTGACAGCATGACGACCACAGTATTCCTGAGCTTCCAGTTAAAGTCTGTTGTCGCCACTGCTGACTGCTCGATCTGCCCCTATGTCTGCAGCTGTTCCACCCGCTTTCCTTCCTTCATGCATGAAGGTCAAACCCAGGCTTGGCCCTGCGTGAACCCAGAAGAGAAGATTCCAGAGCTGTCTCCCCAGAGCCCTTCCCAGCAGAGACCCTGACTCACCCCAGGACAGGAGAGCTGAGGCCAAGAGCTCCCCTTCCAGATGCTTCCTCTGCATTCAGCTTCCAACGTCTGCCCTGCCAAGGTGCCCCTTGCAGGAGCCCATCCCGGGGGACATGTCCCCCGCTCTCCCCTGAAACCACAGGGTTGCTGATATGAAGAAGGAATGGGAACAGCACGAAGGCACAGCAGCTGCGAGCTCGAGGTCAGACACAGAGGAAGAGCCACCTACAAACAGTCACCAGAGCCAAGTCCTGGTCTCAGCCAGGAGCGGTGCCCCACATATGAACGCACCCATGGGTGGAGCGGGTGACGTGCCCCCTCCGCAGAAAGCACCTGAGCAGCAGCTAAAATAGGCTGAGCCAGGGTCCCAGACCTCAGACTCCAGCCTGCACCTGCAATCTGGCCCTCGGTTTGGCCTGACCCTGCCTCTGTTTGCAAAGGGCCAGCTGGGGCCCCTGGATGGGTTTCTGTTCTCCTTTCACCCTCTCTGTACTCCCCTGAAATTTCCCCACAGGCCATCAGCCTCAGGCTCTGAGACCAGAATGTCACCTTCCTGTCACATGCAGTGTGGCAACGTCTCTAGTTATTTCCCTCCCCAGAGCACAAAGGGTGGAGGGGGCCTGAGAAATGAGGAGGTGGGAGGTGCGTCCGGGGTGAGGCAGAGTCACTCTCGCCTCCGGGGTCCGGCTGCAGCCTGGAGGTCAAGGTCCGCAAGAACGTCCTCTTTCCCCACTGCAGCAGGCGGCCAGCACCACATAACCGTTCTGGGAAACAGCAGTTCCTGTCCCCTCCCCCTTGCTTCTAAATGCACGGGCACACATCCGTCCCCCAACTCCTTCAGGTGGCCCAGGTGATCAAATCGGCCAGTTCCAGAGAAGGGTCAACTTTGACAGCCCTGGGTAGGTGACCCAGACGCCCTTTGATGGGGGTCAAATGAAACAAATCTGCACATAGGCCAGGGGCTTTATTGGAAAGAACACTGAGAGGGAGGATGCTCCATCCGAGAGCCCCACAAGCCTCCGGAAGGCCAGACAAGGACGGCTCCTCACATGGGAGGGGAAGGAGGGAGCAGGCTTGGCAGGGTTGTTGGCGGGGATGGATAGGCCCAGGCGGCAGCAGCGTCCAGAGGTTCCTGGGGCTGAATCACCCTGTGGTTTGCTACCGGGAGGGAGGGAAGCTGATTCGATTCTGAGACATCTGGGGAAGCCCAGAGGCCCCACGACCCACACCAGGAAGCAGCCAGAGGGATGCAGAGCAGGGCCCAGAGGCCACGGCTGCAGGGCAGGTGGTCGCGTCACCAGAACCCTGCTGGCAGCCCTTCCTCCCCGGGGAGCTGTGTCTGGAGAGGGGGCTGTGGAGAAGCACTAGGGTGAGACCCAGTCATGCAGTGGTCCTGAGCCCGCGGGGTGGGTGCCCTGCTAAGGTGAGGAAGGGACAGGAGAGCCAGCCCCTGCTCTGAGGACCCTGTGGGAGCCAGGGGGAGCCTCGCCAGGCCCAAGCCTCTGCCCCGGCTGTGGGATGCCCAGCCCCAAAGCAATGAGGAATCCAAATTGCTGCTGAAGGCCTGGGCCATGGTGCTGAGTTCTGGCTGCCCCAGCTCACCAGCACTGTGGGGGTGGCGGCCAGGAGGACAGAGCTCAGACACCTGGCCCCACATGCGGCCATGCAGCCCAGGCTCACGAGGCCACCATCCTACAGGCAGGCCCCCAGACAGAGGGGCACGGGCACAGGCACAGGCCCCAGGTCCCCTGGCCATGGAGAAGGCATCATGCGAGTGTGTATGTGAGTGTGTGTGTTATGAGGTGTGTGCAGTGTGTGTGGTGTCTGTGTGATGTGTGCAGTGTGTGTGATGTGTGCAGTGTGTGTGTGTCTCTGGGTGTGTGATGTGTGCAGTGTGTGTGTGTCTGTGTGTTTCTGGGTGTGTGATGTGTGCAATGTGTGTGTGTGATGTTTGCAGAGTGTGTGTTTGTGTGTCTGGGTGTGTGTAATGTGTCCAGTGTGTGTGTGTGTGTGCGTGCATGTGTGTGTAGCCCCAGGCCCTGGGTTGTCCCCTCTTGTCCTCTGGAAAGTAAGCACAGCCCAGCCTGGCCATCCCCTCAGAGTCGCAGCTGGAACGAATGTCGCCTACAGAGCAGTTCATCCCTTTCTGGAGACTTAGCTGCAAGCGGTGGGTTAGTGGAAGCTCACGGTAGGTGGAAGCTCTGGGTTGGTGGAACCTCTGGGTTGGCGGAAGCTCTGGGTTGGTGCAAGCTCTGGGTTGGTGGAAACTCTGAGTTGGCAGCAGCTCTGGGTTGGTGCAAGCTCTGGGTTGATGGAAGCTCTGGGTTGGTGGAAGCTATAGGTTGGTGCAGGCTCTGGGTTGGCAGAAGCTCTGGGCTGGCGGAAGCTCTGGGCAGAAGCTCTGGGTTGGCAAAAGCTCTGGGTTGGTGGAAGCTCTGGTTTGATGGAAGCCCTGGGCAGAAGCTCTGGGTTGGCAGAAGCTCTAGATTGGTGGAAGCCCTGGGTTGATGGAAGCTCTGGGTTGGCAGAAGCTCTGGGTTGGTGCATGCTCTAGGTTGGCAGAAGCTTGGGGCTGGCGGAAGCTCTGGGTTGGCAGAAGCTCTGGGTTGGTGGAAGCTCTGGGTTGGCGGAAGCTCTGGGTTGGCAGAAGCTCTGGGCTGGCAGAAGATCTGGATTGGTGGAATCTCTGGGTTGGCAGAAGCTCTGGGTTGGCAGAAGCTCTGGGCTGGCAGAAGATCGGATTGGTGGAAGCTCTTGGTTGGCAGAAGCTCTGGACTGGTGGAAGCTCTGGGTTGGTGGAAGCTCTGGGTTGGCAGAAGCTCTGGATGGAAGCCCTGGATTGGTGAAAGCGCTGGGTTGACGGAAGCTCTGGGTTGGTGGAAGCTCTGGATTGGCGGAAGCTCTGGATTGGTGGAAGCGCTGGGTTGGTGGAAGCTCTGGATTGGCTGGTGGAAGCTCTGAATTGGTGGAAGCTCTGGGTTGACAGAAGCTCTGGGTTGGTGGAAGCTCTGGATTGGTGCAAGCTCTGGATTGGTGGAAGCTCTAGGTTGGCAGCAGCTCTGGATTGGTGGAAGCTCTGGGTTGGTGGAAGCTCTGGGTTGGTGGAAGCTCTGGATTGGTGCAAGCTCTGGATTGGTGCAAGCTCTGGGTCATGTAAGCTCTGGATTGGTGGAAGCTCTGGATTGTTGCACGTTCTGGATTGGTGGAAGCCCTGGCTTGGCGGAAGCTCTGGGTGGAAGCTCTGGGTTGGTGGAAGCTCTGGGTTGGTGGAAGCTCTGGGTTGGTGGAAGCTCTGGATTGGTGCAAGCTCTGGGTCATGTAAGCTCTGGATTGGTGGAAGCTCTGGATTGTTGCAAGTTCTGGATTGGTGGAAGCCCTGACTTGGTGGAAACTCTGGCTTGGTGGAAGCTCTGGGTTGGTGCAAGCTCTGGGTTGGTGCAAGCTCCGGGTTAATGGAGCTACTGGAGTCCACTCAGGTCCAAAGCTCCTGTACTGGTACACCTGAGTATCTGGTGAGAGAAGTCTCCAGCAGGAGGACTCACTCCAGAAAAAAAAGAGGAGGCTCAGGGTGAGCCTGTCTGGTTTGACTCATTTGTACCAGATCGCACTGGGCGGCAGTTTTATCTGGCACGAAACTGAGCACGTCACATCAGTACTAATTGTTGTGGGGAGGAAACAAATAGCTAATGACTAAAGGTGCCGAGGAATGCCCGAGGCACTGCTGCCATTTCACACCCATACAGTGCACCGTGCCCTGGCCAGCTGCCTTTGCTGCTAATTATGGGATGGAGCCCAGGAGGTGGGGGGGTCTCCTCTAATGGAGATGGGTCACCCCCTCCAGGCACTGGAAGTCCTCCCTTTCCTCTCCCTGTGCTGGCCACCCCCCTCCCTCCCACCGGACGCCCTGCTCCTTCTGCCCGTCCCCTTCACGCGTCACACCTCTCCTTGGAGTTGAAATGGTTGTTCCTGCCGTGTATTCTTTCTCTCATCCTTCAGTGGCCCTGAGCAGTCTACAGTAAGCAAAATGACATCAGAAAACCCATGTTTTAAAGAAAAATCCTTCCATTTACCAGAAGGCCCAGTGAGGATGCTGCTGAGTGCTGAGCCCCATGTCTTACTTCCAATAGGTTTCGATTGACAGGAATGGGTTGGGGCTGTGGCTTTCCAGGTGGCATCTCTAAATCAAGGGTTTGTGCACCCTGTCCTGGGGGCTGGGTAGCACCAGGAGTGCCTGTCGTGTTTTATGGGGCACCCACTGTGTGCATGTGAGGGGTGTGTGTGCCAGCACGGTCAAAACTCACAGCCCCTTGGGAGTGGCCTTGGCAGCCCACAGGTGTGCCAGTATTCCTGGAAGGCCAACGTGACCTTTAGTCCAAGACGCTGCCAGCCCTCTTCCAGGAGGTGGGCACGGTGGGTTGAGGTGGGGGCAGCACTGGCTTCTGGGTAGTGTGGCCTGGGTGGGCACTCACTGCCTTGAGGAAGGGAGGGAAAACACTGCAGCTCCTAGACCCAAGCAGGCTGAGCTGTTGCAGGGTAGGGGGATGACAGCGACAGGGACCCCAGAAACAAGCAGTGAACCCCAGCCCCACCTTCTGCAGTTGTGGCTAAGAGCCCAGCACACTTCCTCTATCAGGAAAGGGCAAGGAGGAGGGTTCAGACTGTGGATGACCAGGGTTAGCAGCATGACGTGGACGTACACAGGGAAGGGCTGGGGCTCACATGGCGTCCACACCTAGGGGACAATCGCTGGGCACGTGAGTGTTCACAGGGGCTGCAGCCTGAGAGCCCCGCCAGCGGGGACTGGGAGGCAAAGTCATCCCAGCAGAGAACCATCGCTATAAAAAATGTCTGCAAATAAAAAAAAGTCAAAATATGAAAGTCATGGGCAAAAGACTTCATAAAAGAAGAAACTAAAAAAACAAAAAGATACTAAACCCACGAAAGATGATCAGGTGCGATGGCTCATGCCGGTAATCCCAGCACTTTGGGAGACCAAGCCAGGAGGATCAGTTGAAGCAAGGAATTCAAGACTAGCCTGGGCAACATAGCAAGACCCCGTCTCTACAAAAGAGCAAAAAGAAAAGATGTGTAGCCTTATTAATAATCAGGGAAATGCAAATTAGTAGACAGTAACTCAGACGAACTGCAATTGGAGCTCCATGTGGAAAAACCATTTGCCATGATCTGGTAGAGCTGAGCACAGGTACACCCCATGACACCGATTCCACCCCTAGGACCCGGAGAGACTTGTGGAATAACGCTTGCAGCAGCATTTTCTGTAATAGCCAAAAATCAGAAGCAACCCTGATGTCCACCAGCAACAGAATATGGATACACAGATAAACAGTGGAACACTATATACCGGCATGAAAACAAACGACCCACGGCCACGCACAGCTGTGGGGTGAATCTCACACGTGAGGCAAGACCAAGGGAGAGAAGCAATCCCAGCCGGGTCCATGCAGTATCGTCTTGTTTACCTCAAGTTCCAAAACCACAAAACGAAGCTTGATGTTGTTTAGGGATGCATGCTCACATGGAAACCCTAAGACAAAACAAAGGAATGCACATCACGAAAAGTCACAATGTCTCTTGCCTGCAGGGTAAGATGCAGAGCCACAGAGGCAGGGGTTTTCATCTGTTTTGTCTGCAGCTATATCCCAAATGCTTAGCACAAAGCTTAGCACGTAGCAGGGATTCAATAAAGACTTGCTGCATGAATGAATGAATGAATGAATGAATGAATGAATGAATGAATGAACGAACGAATGAGATGCAACCCCAGAGGGTGCACAGGCCGCTTCTAAGGTTCTGGTTAAGGTTCTATTTCTTAATTTCTTAATCTGGGAAGAGGTTCCCCATTTTGTTTTTGAGATAGATAGGGTCTCACTCTGTCACCCAGGCTGGAGTATAGTGGGACGACCGCAGCTCACAGCCTCCACCTCCCAGGCTCAAGCAATCCTTCCACCTCAGCCTCCCAAATAGCTAGGACCACAGGCATGCACCACCATGCCCGGCTCACTTTTGTATTTTTTGTAGAGACGGGTTTCACCATATTGCCCAGGCTGGTCTCAAACTCCTGAGTTCAAGCGATCCTCCTGCTTCAGCCTCCCAAAGTGCAGGGATCACAGGCACGAGCCACTGCACCCAGGAGGCTACCCACTCTTTAAAACATGTTTCTGTATTGGATGTACTCTTCTGCAGTAGTATATTTTTCACAATAAAGATAAAATTGTTTTAAATCACAAAAATGTTTGAAAAAACAGTAGTCTGGGGACAACTTGTATTTATACACGAAAGACGTCAAATAACGAACGCCCTGTGATTTTAGAGCAAAAAATAGACAAATAGAAGAAAATAATGAGTACAGAAAGTTCAGGGAAAGGATGTGGAGTCATTATGTTTCCTTTCCTGCGTCCCCGAAGAGCCCAGGAAACTGAGTTGGGTTTTGCTCCATTTCTTGGCAAACGCAGAGAAACACCACGAGCTTGCCAAGGGAGGCTGGCATGGGCGCTCTGTAAAACCGAGATCCTCCCAGACCCGGTGGGGGCCAGGAGGGAGCTCTGCCACGCCAAAGAGCTCCTGGCCGAGCCACCTTCCCACAGGGACGCAGAAGCAAGGCTGCCAACTAGTACAATTACCAAAGGGGCGGGAGGGCATCGGGCTATTGTTTCTGCATACAGAAAAGAGAGAAGAGGAGCTAAGAAGGGGAAGGGAGGGGAAGAGAAGAGAAGAAGAGACGTTCTCAGCCCTGAAGTAGACGATTTAGAAAATCAAATCAAATCAAAAAGGAACCAGGAGAGACCACACCTTAAACATCAGGAAATGGAAGTAACTTTCCTCACACTTGTAATCCCAGCACTTTGGGAGGCCAAGGCGGGCAGATCACCTGAGGTCAGGTGTTGAAGATCAGCCTGACCAATATGACGAAACCCCATCTCTATTAAAAATACAGAAAGTTAGCTGGGCATGGTGGCAGGCCCCTGTAGTCCCAGCTACTCGGGAGGCTGGGACAGGAGAACAGATTGAACCCGGGAGGTGGAGGTTGCAGTGAGCTGAGATCACGCCGCTGCTCTCCAGCCTGGGTGACAGAGCAAGACTCTGTCTCAAAAAAGAACAAAGTAACCTTCCTATGTGTTGGGTTTCCCACCCCAAGTTGTGGGGAGAGCCACCCCACAGCCCACTGCTTAGGTCTGAGGGTGATGAGGAGTGAGGGTGACTAGCCAGCGGCCCCATCGGGGTATGTCCTGGCTCTGTGTTTTCCAGACTCAATGACCATGGGCCACAATAGGAAATAGATTTTCCACCATGATCCAGTGTGTGTCATATGTGTGTACCCGTGTGTGTAGCACTGAAGTAAAGGTTGTGAACCAATGCATACTTCCACTCCACTCTATTCTATTACTTCTTTAAAAATGCTGGTGGAGACCCACGGAATTAATTTCACGAGCCACCCATGGGCTGTGACCACAACTGGGAAAAGATCTAAAGGTTTTGATCCTGGGATCTACGCATGAGCTTGCCCCAGCCCACACACTCCCTGAGTGTATGTGAGTGTGCCTGTGTGTACACATATGTGAGTGTGTTTGTGTGTGCATTGCATGTGTGCATGTGTATGCAAGTATGTGCATTCATATATGTATCTGTGTGTGCTCATGTGTGTGCACTGTGTGTGCATGTTTGTGTTGTGTGCATGTGTGTATGTGTTTGTGCATGTGTGCCCACGTGTGTGCACTGTGTGTGCATGTTTGTGTTGTGTGCATGTGTGTATTGCTTGTGCATGTGTGCTCATGTGTTGTACATGTGCATGTGTATGTGTTCATGTATGTATGCCTGTAGGCATGCATGTGTGCATTGTGTATGCATGCTTGTGTTGTCTGTAGGTTCATGTGTGTGTGCCTAGAAACGAGTCCATGTCTTCCGATCACATTTTCAGAGGTGTCCTTGATCCTCCAAACCCACCCCAGTCCATTATGTCACAGATGAAGAAACCGAGGTCCAGGGAGGCCTCAGTGAGTCAGGGGCTAAGCAGAGGCAGAAATCCCTGTTGACTCCTGCTCCGAGCCGAGCACTTGAGCCTGTGACTCAGGGCCCAGTCCCTGCTGAGGAGCTCCAGCTGCCGCCTCGGGCCCGTCTGCTCCCCAGGAGACCTGCGCTGTATCTGCACGCCGTCTCGCAGTAAAGGTCCCCAGGCACTGATCGCATCAGCACTGCCAGGAATCCTGGGCAGCAGCCCCAGCAGACCCCAGGGCTGGCCTGAGTGTCCTGTGGAGCCAAGCCCTGGGCCCAACACCATCCATGGGGCTTCAGCTGCTCAGCTAGCTATGGTGCACGTGGCACAAGACCCACAACAGCAGGACCCACGACAGCCCTCAGAGCAATGGTCAGGGAATGGGCGGGTGGGAAAATGGAGCCGTGGAAGGATGAGACCAAGGACCAGCCCAGTCAATAAAACCAGAGGCCTGCACAGAGCCAGCACCAGCTGCACCGGAGGCCACAAGAAAAGAGCCCCCGGCACAGGGAGAATTCATGGAGCACATGAATTTTTTAATAGCGCTTCACAGAAAACAGCCCTGGGTACCTGATCCCCAGGTGTCTGATTGCTGGAGTGGCTGCGTGATGACCAGCAGGGTACGGAGACCTGGGGCAGACCCAGTCTTGAAAGAACAGTTGGCTCCTGCTTTGGAAACAGAAGCCTCTGCTGAATTCCACCCTGCCACCGGCCCAGGGGCCTCAGCCTCTGGAGCCCATCTCCTGAGTGTGGAGGGTGACAGTGACACCTGCCTCCTGCTGCTCCATACCTGGCCCCTGGGTGGCGCTCAGGATCAGTGAGTGCTGGGCCCAGTCCCCTTTCCTCTCGCTCCACCTCCTCCTCGCAAGGCACCTGTGAGTGGGGCCGCAGGACCCCTCAGGAGATAGCGGAGGGCTCGGATGCTGAGCAGGCAATCACCTGCCATGTGGCTGATCCAATGCAATCATTCTATCAGAATCACTGGACTACACAGGGCCAGGCCCTCAGCCAACCTGAGGGTGAGCCGTCACAAGCACCTGCTGTTGGGTGACCTGCAACCGGTTACGTCACTCCCGCCCCACCAGGACTAAGTGAGATATATTCAGCTGTGGGTAACAGAAAGGCCAACCCCAACTGGATTTTGCAAAACCAGAAAAATCCAGAGATAGTTGGATGTGGTTCCCTTTCTCAGGGGTTTCCCCAGCTCTGCCATCTTCCTTGCATGGGCTTTGCCTGGAGGCTGCCACAGCCCAGGTCTGTGCATGACCACGTCAGACCAGGAGGGAGAAAGGTCACCTTGCCCACGCTTTCCATGGGAGGGGAAGCCTCTTCCCAGACGTGCACTCACCCTTCCTACAGCTCAGCAGTCTGGACGGATCCCCCAACCTGAGTCAGCCTCCATCTAGGGAAACAGCAGGTGCTGACTGCGGGGAGCACCCATCCCTGAACCCATAGTCAGAACAGACTCAATCCCAAAGCAGCGCAGCTACCCCACAGTGGACAAGATGCTGGAGACAGGAGGCCAGGGACATGATCATGAAGCCCACGTCGGAACAGCGTGGATCAAACGATGGTTTTGGCCACATCCCAGTTCCCAGATGTCCCAGACAACCCTCACATGTGAGACCATCTTGCCTTTGGTGTTCAGATCTCACACATCTGGGTCTACACATTTATAGACGCCCTCCCTGGCCCTTGGGAAAGGCTGGCTCACTCCACAGTGTGCCCCTGGGGTGGTGGCCCCTCCAACCGCCTGGCTTGGGCACTGCTGTCCTCTTTTGCAGGTCGCATCTAAGCCTTTTGAGGTCAGCCTCCTTCTCCTTGCCTTGCCTCTCTGCCCTGTGCCAGGGCACGGAGCCCTCCCTCAGATCCCTCCCAGGAATGTAACAGGTACCAGGCCTTCCTGAAAGTTTGGAGCCCTTGAAGGGAACTTGATGTGAGCAACCCTGCTTTCCACAGGGGCTCAGCCTCCTGCTGCCCCAGGAGTGACCTCGCCCACAGCAGTGAGAGAGCCCCGAGCATGGCTTTCCCACTCCAAGTCCAGGCTTTAACTACTCAACAGACAGCCAACATCTGCCTCTAAGTCTTCATTCCCTGCCCAAAATATACCTCTTTGGAGCACGATTGGTTGGACAAATATTCAAGGACATTTGCAAAACATTCCCATCCACGGCCAGGTGGCCTTTCCCTTTGACCCCCATTAAGAACACAGAATTAGCCAGGCATGGTGTCACATGCCTGTAATCCCAGCTACTCGGGAGGCTGAGGCAGGAGAGTTGCTTGAACCTGAGAGGCAGGAGAGCTGAGATCACACCACTGTACTCCAGCTTGGGTGATAGAGCAAGACTCCGTCTCAAAAACACAAACAAACAAAAACAGAACACAGAACAAGAAAGGCCAGCATTCAGCATTCACACATTTCCCAAGGTCTGTCCTCTTTCTATGCCTTTATTCTCCTCTCCTATGTCACTTTGCATTGATTAAAAGTTTTGTAAAATTCCTTTATTCCATCTATCTTTTTAATATCTTTTTAAAAGTATCTCTTTAATAGTATCTTTTTAAATTTTAGCAGGCATCACTGACTTAAAGTCTAAATATCTCTCCAGAATAGCACAAAATCCTGGTCATCTTTAAATCCTACCTGACCAATGTTTTAGATTGTTTTAAAAGCCATCAAATAGAAGTCCTTTGGTGAGTGTATACTGTTGGTGAACTTCTGGTTTTCGTGTATCTGAAACATCTTTATTTTGCTATCATTCTCAAGTGATAGTTTAGCTGGGTATGTAGGGAACTGATTGTTCTCTAAGCAGTTTGAATATAGTATCCTGTCTTCTGACTATATAATTAACAATGACTTTACTTCAGCACGTAGAATAACTTACTCTATCCCAAGGTTTCTGATGAAAAGCTCAAGGTGCTTACCACTTCCCTCCTCTAATTTGGTGGGACATGAACTCCAAACTTGGTCTTCCTAACACTGGCTAGATTATGAAATGTCTGCCCAGCTCTCAGCCTTCAGCTGTTCCTACTTTCTGAGCTTTCTGGAGTCTTGGCTTGCACATGCAAACTTTAGGGATCAGCCAAGGGTTTTGGGGAAATTTGTGCTAGATTTAGGGGCTCCCCTCTCTGTAGCTCTCTTTTTTTTTTCTTTGGCAGCCCTGAACTCTGGCCTCTGACCTCTCAGCCCAACAAGACTACTGTTCCACTTCAGCTCCATCCCGTGTGGGGCAGTCTGAAGAAGGACTCAGAGCAAAACCCAGATAAGCATGGCTCCCTTTTTTGCAAGGGTCATACCTCTTTCGCTCGGGTTTTTGGTTTTTTTTTTCATGCTCTATGTCACTTTCCAATGCCCTCAAATAATGGTTGTTTCTATTTTGTCCAGAGTTTATAATCAGCAGGAAGGTTAGCAAAACTAGCATTTTCCAGGAAACTGGAAGTCCTTGGTCAAGTTGGTTTAACCTGAAATGGCATCACATGGGGGTTATAAATTCATCAGAGGGGAGACGGTGCCCGCCATGGCACAGCTTCGAGACCAATGGCAGCTTCCCTCCATGGTTTCTCTCCCAGCCTTTTCTTGCTTCCTTCTCATTAACCCATGCTTGGGAAAAACAGGTACCTTTTCCAGGAAGTGAGGAAAGAAACATCTGATTTGAAGAAAACATAACCCACGGAGACACAGATCTGCTAAAACCCATCCCCAGTTTATGCTACTAAAGGCTTCCAGCCGGGGGCGGTGGCTCACGCCTGTAATACCAGCATTTTGGGAGGCGGAGGCAGGTGGATCACCTGAGGTCAAGAGTTTGAAACCAGCCTGACCAATATGGTGAAACCCCATCTCTACTAAAAATACAAAAAATTAGCCAGGCATGGTGGCGTGTGCCTGTAATCCCAGCTACTCAAGAGTTTGAGACAAGAGAATCCCTTGAACCCGGGAGGTAAAGGTTGCAGTGAGCTGAGATTGCACTACTGTACTCCAGCCTAGGTGACGGAGTGAGACTCTGTATCAAATAAATAAATAATATAAAATAATATAACATAACATAACATAACATAACATAAGATAACATAACATAACATAACATAAATCTTCCAGGTCTTCCAAGAACAGAAACACGGCCCCCAGCTGTGCATGTGCAGAACCATGGAGGTCCCAGAGTGAGCAGACAGTCGTCCCCAAATACAAACACGAGTCTGTTCTGTGCAGAAGCTGCCTCCAGCTTTGAAGCAGTGGTTTCTTGTGTCTCCTCATCAAGGATTTGCAGCGACTTGGGGTCCAATCTCCCCCAAGTTCCCATGTTTCCTGAGTTGTCTGTTTTAGCTGTGCTGATGACGATCGACCTCTCCAACCACGGCAGTGGCCTTGGAGGACAATTCAAAACCATGAGGCCCTTAAGGACAGGACGCAGATCTCAGCAGGCCTTGTGTCATTTGTCATCACTGTTGCCATCGTTGTTTTCACCTCTACTTATGTGCTGCAGCATAGTAGACTTGGAAAACAACAGAGATTGTTCCATGTGTTCTTGTTAATCAGCTACACTGATTTTTATGCGATTTTCTTTCCACTTTCAAATTCCATCCTGGGGGAAAAAAGTTTCTTGGATCCAGTCCAGCCCTCCTCTGGCGAGATGGTTAACATCTCCACCCCCACAGCCCTGCTCGTGGCAGGTGCAGCCCAGCCCAGGAGGTCGCTATCTGATGATACCTTCTCAAAGGCCCTTTGAGCCACAGTTGTGCACACCTGCAGGGACTCGGAGAAGAGCAGCTTGTTGGCATCTCTGGAAACAAGTGTAACCACAGAGCTGAGTTCGGTTCTGAAATCAAAGGGCAAACAAATAATGACGCCGTCCCAGGGAGACCGACCATGCTTCAGCCAGGCCTCTGTGCACCAGGGGTACCTTCCTGCCACCCAGTCATTCAAAGAGAGCCTCCAATGCCCCACCCAGGAACCCACCTCCACAGAATCAGGTGAGCCCATCCCTCTAGATGCTGCTGTGTGCCAACAGCGACCTTGAGAGAAAGGGCAGAAGGGGAAGTCAAAGCACAGGATGGCGGAAGACAAAATCCTCGCGGCTGATAGAGTGAAGAAGGATGCACCAAAAACTATGAGAATCGGCAACACCAGGGCCACATCCATGCCGTGAATGAAGTGCCCTGGGCGTGCAGAGGAAGGCGTGAGACTACAGAGGCCGCGGTGGTGTGGGATGGCTCCTCACCTGCTCCAAATGACAAGCACCGCATCCGCTGCTGCCACTGGGTACCCCAGACATGCCTTTGTCTCGGTCATCGCACTCAGCCTGGCCTCATGTGACCGCTGGGTCTTCGCAGCTGGTCCATCCCCATGGTGTGGTCACTCACAACTGGTAACAACTGTAGTCCGTCCAGGTGGAATCTGTGTGTTTAAGACATCACCACGCCCGTGCCACACACAAATGGAGGCCAGTGATTGTTTCTTCAGCACGCATGACCCGAGCCAGGGCCTGACCACTCACCTCCAGCAGGTTTAGCCAAATCAACCCTCCCTCCCAGCTCAAAACAGTTTTGGTTTCTATGTTCCAGTCTACGTTCATCAAAGACTGACCGAGGAGTGTCTGTGGACTCAGCACGAAAACGCTGTCTGACTTTCGCCCATTCAACGGAGAAACAGCAGGGAAGTATCTTTTCTTGTCTTTTTTAGGCAGCCTCGGAAAGCTAGAAAACGTAGCTGAAATAATTCCCCCTTTAAAACCCGCCCTGGTGGCGAGCGCACTGTCTTCATTTGACTGCCTCAATAATTAGTCAAATGATACGGGTGCTCCCCCTTGCCAGCGAGCCTCATCTCCACCCGCTTGCATGCTAATTTGCCAAAAAGCTCCAACTGCATTTGCATATTTTTCCATCTAATTTAGCCTGATCACAATTTAGAGCAGGTGCAGCTCCAGCAGGCAGCTTGAGCAATCAGCCAGGCCCCGGTGGGCTGCGCGGGAACTCATTTAAAGGGCCCCTGCCTGTCGGGGCTGGCACAAACCGTGCTGCAAGCCCATTCCACAGAGTGAGGGGCGAGCTCACGGCCTGGGTTGGTTGTCCCCATCAACCCCGCCACTTAGTGGGCACTGAGCACCCAGGACCCCTGAAGAACTGCAAGGGTGCCAGGGAATGCCCTCTGCCCTTCATAAGCTCAGGCCTGGGACACCTGAGTGGCCACAAGGCCAGAGTATCTATGTGCTGAGCCGTCTAGGGGCCCTGGAGCCACTGCCCAGCCGTGACTAGCAGTAGAGCCTTGGTAGCAGCTGCCAGCCCACCCACATCCCCTCGGCGGCAGCCTGCGCCCAGCAGAGCCCAAGGAGGCCCTGGAGTCAGCACGGGAAGAGAACCTGGTAACTGGAAGTTCAGCAAATGCCTCGAGGCCAGACAGAGGCACAGTGGCACTCAGCACTGGCATCTGTGAGCTGCCTGTGTTCACACGTGTCTTGCATTTAGCTCACGGGCATCACCCAGCTGCCAGAAGAGCCTGCCTGCCGTGCCCCCATCCAGGACCCAGCCCTCCCACTGCTCTGCCCACCTGCCAAAGAAGACAGCCCCTGAGACCCCCTTTCCTGAGGGTATTCTGGACAAGACCCCTCACCCTGGCCACTGTGCACGTCCGGACCTGGGCTAACAGGGACCCACCATGAGCAGCCCCCGAAATACAAAGTCTCCCATCCAGCTCCAGCCACGGCCTGCCCTGGCTAACACTGGACATTTGCCACCAGGGGCCCACAAACATGGGTGAGTTCCCTGCAAAAACCAAGTACCTAGGCTCAGAGCCACTTTCTTTTCAGCAGCCCAACCCACACAGCCCACTCACAGGGACACACACACACTCACACACAGCCACTCACACCACAGTCACACACACTCACACACCTACACACAACCACTCACAGGGACACACACACACTCACACACAGCCACTCACACCACAGTCACACTCACACACCTACACACAACCACTCACAGGGACACACACACACTCACACACAGCCACTCACAGGGACACACATACACACTTACACACAGCCACTCACACCACAGTCACACACACTCACACACCTACACACAACCACTCACAGGGACACACACACACTCACACACAGCCACTCACACTACAGTCACACACACGCACACACCTATACACAACCACTCACAGGGACACACACACCCCCAAACACACCCGTACACAAACACAGAGACCCACACTCACACTCAGGGATAGCCACACACACATACACGGGGACAGACACACACACACGACCACTCAGGGACACTCACCCTCATACCAACTCACTCACAGAGACACTCATACTCGTACACACACACATGCACACATACACATTCACTCACACACACAGGGACTCACACACACATGTTCACATACACCCATTCACAGGGGACTCACAGGGACACACATACATAGGTGGACCCTCATACACACACTCATACACTCACCTCCACTCACAGGGACACCCACACTCTCACACACACACACATTCTCACACATACACACCCACGGGGACACACATACGCGCTCTGCACATATACAGTCATTTGGACACAAACCCAGATTCACAAGCTCAGGGACATGTGTACACACTCACACATCAGTGAACACACACACAAACACACCCCTCTCGCATGCACAATTGTGCATGCACACACACTACTTGAGGTGCACACTAGTCTTCCCCTCACTGTGAGGAGCCCTCGGCCCTCTGGAGGAACAGCGTGAGCGGCAGCCCACAGCAGGCGATCAGTGGGGTGCAGGAGGGTGGCTGAGGGGGACGGTGCCTGCGGCCATGGCGGGCATGAGCAGACCCTCTCGCGTTCTCCTCTGCCGGCAGCCGCCCCCATGGAGGTTCCACCCAGCCTCCTCACTCACCCACCCATGCTCCTGAATGAGCCATCTCCCCAGTCTCTAAGTCACAGGTCCCCCAGCCCCACCCCCCTACAGCTCTGCCCCCCAGGCCTCCTGGCCCCTCCATCCCAGATGAGGACCCCAGCCAGACTCTGGCCACTTCCTGGGAATCAGCCTCAGGGATGACCCACACCTTTCTGTCCTCCCGGCTGCCTCATCCTCCTGTTCTCACCCTTTGGGCTCAACGTGCCACCCCCACCCTCAAAGGCACACACACACCACACAGGTGCACACATATGCATAAATATACACACATCACACACACCACAAATACTACACACAGGTACATGGACCTACCCATGCACATGCATACACAAGCACCCATATACACACAGGCACTCACATAGACACACATGCATGCATACACCACACAAATATGCAAATACACAAACCATAAATACACACACCATACACAGTTACATAGAAATAACCATGCACATCCACACAGGCACCCACAGACACACATGCACTCACACACACCCATCATGCATACACACCATAAACACATGTACTCACCACACAGATTCACAGACACATGCATGCACATACACACGTAGGCACACACAGACACACATATGCACAGACACACACACACAAGGCCACTTCACTGTGCTCTAGGCCTGACCCTCTCTGAACCGAGAAGGTCATCGCAAAGGACTCACAGCTCTTAGAAACCCTCTGTCCCATCCAACACCCAGGGCAGCCCAGCCGCCTCAGACCCTCACTGAACTCACTGTATCCCATCTCAGGGGGTCATGACTCCACTGGGTCTGCCCACCACACTGTCGCCAACAGCCTGACCTTCACAGGGCCCACTGGTCAGCCTGCTGGTGATGTGATTCAGAACCCACCTCACAGGCTGCCTCCACTATCTCTTCCTTCCCCCTCTTCCTCACCCATCCCATGCCCCCCACTCCATGATCAATCCCTGGTCAGACTTTTTAGAGGTGACTATTTGGTCCTATTTACTCTTGCCTCCCCCTTTTTGTACCCTGGATTAGGTCACCAAATGAACAGTAAGATGTAGGGCAATCTGACCTGACAATGATGGTAATGATGGTGGTGACAATGATGGTGATGATGGTGAAGGTGATGGTGATAATGAGGAAGGTGGTGGTGATGATGATGGTAACAATGATGCTGATGATGGTGAAGGTGATGGTGATGATGATGAAGGTGATGGTGATGATGAATGTGATGATGGTGATGATAATGGTAATAATGAAGGTGATGATGGTGATGATGATGGTAATGATGATGGTGATGATGGTGAAGACGATGGTGATGATGACGAAGGTGATGGTGATGATGAATGGGATGATGGTGATGATAATGGTAATGATGAAGGTGATGATGGTGATGATAATGGTAATGATGAAGGTGATGATGGTGATGATAATGGTAATGATGATGGTGATGATATGAAGGCAATGGTGATGATGATGAAGGTGATGGTGATGATGAAGGTGGTGATGATGACTGATGACAGTGATGATGGTGAAGGCGATCATGATAATGGTGATAGTGATGATGATGATGATGGTGAAGGTGATGGTGATGATGGTGAAGGTGATGGTGATGACGATGATAATGGTGAAGGTGATCATGGTGATGGTGATGATGATGGTGAAGGTGATGATGGTGATGATGATGATGGTGAAGGTGATGATGGTGATGTTGATGATGATGATGGTGAAGGTGATGATGGTGATGGTGATGATGGTGATGGTGATGGTGATGGTGATGATGGTGAAGGTGATGGTGATGGTGATGATGGTGATGGTGATGGTGATGATGATGGTGATGGTGATGATGGTGAAGGTGATCATGGTGATTGATAGTGCTGATTGGTGATCTGGTGATCATGATGGTGATGATGTGAAGATGATGATGATGGTGAAGGTGATGATGGTGAAGGTGATGGTGATGATGATGGTGAAGGTGATGGTGATGATGGTGAAGGTGATGGTGATGATGGTGAAGGTGATGGCGATGATGATGGTGATGGTGATGATGGTGAAGGTGATCATGGTGATTGATGGTGATGGTTGGTGATCATGATGGTGATGATGTGAAGATGATGATGATAGTGAAGGTGATGATGGTGAAGGTGATGGTGATGATGATGGTGAAGGTGATGGTGATGATGATGATGGTGATGGTGATGATGGTGAAGGTGAAGGTGATGGTGATGATGGTGATGGTGATGGTGATGATGGTGAAGGTGATCATGGTGATTGATAGTGCTGATTGGTGATCTGGTGATCATGATGGTGATGATGTGAAGATGATGATGATAGTGAAGGTGATGATGGTGAAGGTGATGGTGATGATGGTGATGATGATGGTGATGATGATGATAGTGATGGTGATGATGGTGATGATGGTGAAGGTGATCATGGTGATTGATGGTGATGATTGGTGATCATGATGGTGAGGATGTGAAGATGATGATGGTGATGATAATGGTGATGATGGTGATGGTGATGATGGTGATGGTGGTGGTGATGATGATGGTGATGGTGATGATGGTGATGGTGATGATGGTGATGATGATGATGGTGATGGTGATGATGGTGAAGGTGATGGTGATGATGTTGATGGTGATGATGGTGAAGGTGATCATGGTGATTGATGGTGATGGTTGGTGATCATGATGGTGATGATGTGAAAATGATGATGATAGTGAAGGTGATGGTGGTGAAGGTGATGGTGATGATGATGGTGAAGGTGATGGTGATGATGATGATGGTGATGGTGATGATGGTGATGATGATGATGGTGATGATGTGAAGGTGATCATGGTGATTGATGGTGATGATTGGTGATCATGATGGTGAGGATGTGAAGATGATGATGGTGATGATGATGGTGATGCTGGTGATGGTGGTGATGATGGTGTGGTGATGATGGTGATGGTGATGATGGTGATGATGATGATGGTGATGGTGATGATGTGAAGGTGATCATGGTGATTGATGGTGATGGTTGGTGATCATGATGGTGATGACGTGAAGATGATGATGATGGTGAAGGTAATGATGGTGAAGGTGATGATGGTGATAGTGATGATGGTGAAGGTGATGGTGACGATGATGATGATGGTGAAAGTAATGATGTGAAGATGATGATGGTGATGATGATGGTGATGATGGTGATGGTGGTGATGACGATGATGGTGTTGGTAATGATGCTGATGAGGTTGATGATAATGTTACAATTGATGAAGAACTCACTCTGGGTCAAGTAGTAAGCATGCTAAGTGTCAAACATCTTCTCATCTTCAGAGCAATTCTATAAGATGGGTATTATTAGCTCCACTCTACAGAAAACATCAAGACTTAGTGATGAGAATCTGCCCAAGGTCCCATAACTAACAAAGGTAGGACCCAGGCCTCTCTGCCCCAAAGCACATGTACATCCAGAGCTGTGCTTGGCTGGGATGGAAAGAAGCCCAGCACTGCCTCTAGGACCTGAAGGAGGAGTCTCCCTGAAGCTCCCACCTGGAGCACAGGGGTAGACACCAGGGACTACTGTTTTCAGAGCCCTTCCAGCACCCTGGGGCTTCCAGAGTTCTCTGCAGGGAGACGCCTCGCTTCGGTGCCCAGCCGCCTGTGGAATTGTCTTATCAGGCAAAGATGTCACTGAGAGACCCTGTCCCTCCCACCTTGCCCTGTCCCCATTCTACCATGTGCACAGCTCTCAAAGCTGCTGCTCCGGGGACCCACACCCACCTCTCGGCCATTCAGCTTGCTCTGCTGTCTTCACTTGGAACTGTGGTGAGCTTGGGGCTCTCAAGATATAGCCCGACAACACCACTTTCTCCCTCAGAGGTGGACTCCTGGGCTCCCTCTTCCCTTTTTAATTTCTGTCTGTTCTTTTTATCTAAAGAAAACAGAAGCAGCTTTGAGGTTTTCTGGCCATGTGGCCACATCCCCATCATGCAGTTCTCGGGGTGTCACAGCTGAGGTGCAGAGCTCCACACTCAGCACTCCCTGCCAGGGAAGTTTGCCCACCTGGGAGCACCACGCCCTTCCCCAGGTCCTGGGTCATGAAGGGGCCTGGCTGGTTAGAAGCGGGAGAGATGGGAAGGTCCACTGGGATCTTCCAGTGGCACCTACGGTAAAGGAACCAGCAGGTTCCGGAACCCAAGGGTGCCCTCCCAGCCACACAGCCATCCTGAGCACCAAGGGCCCTCTCAGCCGCACACACAGGGGCAGCCCCACCCTCAGCCCTGCAAGACATTGCATGGGGTGGTCTACATAGTGGGGCAACTCTGGGTGTCTTAGCTAGTTTGGGGGGAGGTGTGCCCCACACCACTTCCTGTGGGGTGCCGTAAGCCCACAGCTTCCACTGGGAAGGGCAGGAACCAAGGGAGCCCATTCGCCTCTCCTCCCCACACACACTCACCTCTGGCCAGGGCAGGGCTCCCCAACAGAGGGAAAGCTGTCCCAGGGCTGCTGAGGATCCCCAAAGTGCCACAGGCCATCAGGACGATGCCCCTGCTTCCACCTCTGCATCTGACTGTGCTTTCCCCCCACCTCATACCCATGTGTGTTGTAAGCACACATCATGGTGGAGAGAATGCATGCAGACCCCTGGCCAGCGGTGACGCTGCCCTGCCAGGACCCTGGGAGCAAGCACCTTCCACCCAATGCACACGGGAGACCGAAGGGGAGACCCACCCCTGTGCTCCCCAAACACACGCACTCCCCTGCTCTCACGACAAGCATGTGCTCAAGCGTGCAGACGGCTTCTCCAGGCTGAGTCCCAGTGGCCTGCGGCAGGCAGAAGTGTCCTGCTCAGTCGGGCCATTGGCTCAGTGCAAAACCAAAGGGACGTGGAGGGGGCCAGCCAGCTCCTCCCAGAGAGAGGTGGGAAGAGCCTGGGGGTCCACCAGGTCCCAGTGTCCTGAGCCCGTCTATGCCCACGCCCTTTGCAGTGACTCTGCTGCTCCTCCACCAAGAGATGGAATCTCTCCCGCCCTTGGATCTAGGCTCATCTTGTGTCTTGTTTGGAGGCAGCTGAAGGGATGGTAGCCAGTTCCAAGCCTAGGACTCCAGAGGCCTGGGGCACTGCACTCTCCCCCAGACCCTTGCCTGGGCCGTGAACACACACCCTGGCCAGCTGCTGGAGGATGCAAGGCCACAGGGCGCAGGACAGGCACCCCAGGAGATGGCCGACCCTGAAGTAGAGAGAGACACCAGCTGACCCAAGGTGAACTCATTCACGAGGAAACCTGGTCGAGACCCGCAGAGCCACCAAGCTGCGTCCAACCTCAACTACTGAGTGCAGAGTCATTTGCTAAATAAACTCTTGTTTTAAGCCACTCAGTTTGGGGGCTGCTTGCTGCCAGCAGTAGCTAATGAAACAAGCAGCTTTCCTGCAGTCAGGGCTGGGACCAGTCACAGAGGACCCGGGAAGGGAGCACACCAGAATGCCAAGGGCTAGAGATGCCGCCTTGCCCCACCAACACTGTCTGCACTTTCCAAGGCTGGGACGTTACACGTACCCTTGCTACGATCTAGCACAGCGGCTCTCATGCCCCTTGTGGCACTGGAGGAATACACAGAGCTGCCGTGGATTGAGCTCTTCCTACGTGCTCAGACCACAAAGGAGCTCGAGGAATGTTTGGGAAGGAAAGGCTGTGAAGAGGGCACATCCGGTGGCTCAGTTCTCAGAGGAAACCCGCTGGGATTTCCAGGACTCCAGAACTGTCCCAAAGAATACTCTTCTGCTTGAATCACTGCAACAACACAATGGTGCAATCGCACAACCACGCAACAACACAGGCTGTGGCGTCTCTTCCTTTGCACCTTGAAGATGAGAAAGGGCCTAATATTTTATGAGTCTCCCATCCCACCCCCAAGTGCCCTGCCCAGTGTGGATGTGGAGCAGTCAGAGGTCCTGCCTGGCCGATTGGCAGGTGCTGACGACCCTCCTGTCACCTTGCCTGCTCTCCTCCTCCTCAGATTACTGCTGTCTCCATGAGTGACAACTTGACTGAGCAGGCCAAAGCCCCCGACAGCAAAGTCCAAGGTCCTCATGGCCGTGGGTGAGAAGAGAGGCTGCTGCTCCCACCCTGTGCTGACACCCAGGCCCTGCCCTCCTCTGAAGACGTTCAGACCACAGCAACGCTGTCCAGAGGAGAACTCCAGTTCCCTGCAGGCCTTGTGTCCTGAGAACTCCTCAATAAACTAACTCTTCTGATGCAGGGCAAGAGAGCCCTAAATTGGGGCTTAGCCTAGGAGGGTTCTTGGCTTCACCCAGGAAAGAACTCAAGGGCTGGCCGGTGGTGTTAGGCAGCAGTTTCATTGAAGCAGTCATGCACAGCCACAGAGCAACAGAGGCGCTGCTGCTTACAGAGCAGGGCTACCCTGTAGGCTGTGCACCCGGAAGAGCAGCCCAGACGCAGTTCTGCAGTCATGTTTATATCCACTTTTAATTATATGCAAATTAAGAGACTGATTATGCCATGATTTCTAGAAAGAGGGTGGTAACTTCCAGGTTGTCAGGTCATTGCCATGGAAAGAATGGTAACTCCTGGTGTTCAATAGCAATGGTAAACTGACATAGCAGCTGGTGGGCATGTCTGATGGGAAGCTGCTTCCCCTCATCCCTGTTTTAGCTGGCCCCCAATTTGGTTCAGTGTCCAAGCCCTGCCTCCAGAGTCAAGTCCCACCTCCTACCTCACTTCCTAGGCACCACTTTTCACTGATAGACTCTAAGAGCTGTCTCTGGGCTTAAGAATTACAGCAAACCAGGCCGGGCGCAGTGGCTCAAGCCTGTAATCCCAGCGCTTTGGGAGGCCGAGACGGGCGGATCACGAGGTCAGGAGATCAAGACCATCCTGGCTAACCCGGTGAAACCCCGTCTCTAGTAAAAAATACAAAAAAATAGCCGGGCGAGGTGGCGAGCATCTGTAGCCCCAGCTACTCGGGAGGCTGAGGCAGGAGAATGGCGTAAACCTGGGAGGCGAAGCTTGCAGTGAGCTGAGATCCGGCCACTGCACTCCAGCCTGGGCGACAGAGCGAGACTCTGTCTCAAAAAAAAAAAAAAAAAAAAGAATTACAGCAAACCAGGTGCTGTCTTCCGGAAGCTTCCTTCACCAGGGAAGCCCTGGCTCAGGCCACAGCCCATGAGGATGGCAGACAAGGTACAGCTGGAGAAGCTTAGCAGGCAAGGCTTAGCTCAGGCAATAGTTTGGAGTCAGGGGTACCCTTAGCCTCCTGGTGCCCACAGCCCCAAGGGCAGCACTCACAGGAACTCAGCCAGGGGACCCAGGTGATGGGAAGGCTTTACAAAGGGGGCCCACAGCCGAGGCTCATAGGAAGGGACCCCTCCAGCCTCAAGCACAACCCCTGTGTCCATCTGTAGCTGTACCATGGAGAGTCTCTGGGAAGCTGGCCAAGCCCAGAGGAGAGGATCCCAGAGGACAAGGGGCTTTCCAATGAGGCCCCAGCCTGGGAGGACAGGTCACCAGCCACAGGCTTGATTCTGCCCAGCGGCCACCCACTGCAACCTCTGAGAAAACCTCAGGGCCACCCACATGTGGAAGTTGGGTCAGATTTCCCTCCACACAGCTCACAGGGGCCCGCTCCACCTCTCAGACAGCCCTCCAAACACGTCCCTCTGCCTCACTTCCCCTCCCTAAAACCATCCCAGTGACACTCCCTCCCAGGGCTGTGTCCTGCACACCACCAGACTGGAGCAGGCACTGAACAGCGGCCAGGGTTCCCCCTTCTTCACTCCCAGAAACACAGGTGTGGCTCCAAGAAGGACCCAGGGGTGTGGACGCTGCCTGTGAAAACCAGTCCACAGCCCCTTTAGGCACGGAGTCCTGGAGGAAATCTGGGTCACTGCCGTGGAGCAAATGCGTTTCTACCTGGGGTGTGCATGGTCACACATGCACCCAAACATGCACACACGGGTGTGCATAAGCGCATAGATGCAAACGGTGCATGCTCACACACACACACAGATGTGCATCCATGCAGGCATATGTGAGTGGAGACATGCAGGCACGTGCTCACAGACACGTGCACACACACGTGCATGCACACTCAGGGCCCCAGTCACCAGGGACTGTACCTCAGTAGACACAGCACACAGCACAGCCCCTCCCTGCTGAATGTCGTGAGTGTTTATGGCCCACGGGCTCCTTCCTCCCCTGCTTTGTTGAGCCAAAAGTGGGTCTGTGACAACTTTGCTGGGCAACAATCAGCGTTGATCTTGGCCACCGGGGCTCAGATGACAGTATCAGGTGACCTGTCTTTCTCTGCGAGAGCCCTCCTCCTTTCCGTTTGCAACATGCAGTGTGCGTAGGGGTGTGTGTGTACACATGCTTGCCTGTGTCTATGGGCTGACGCACTCCCTGTCTGGGTTTTGCTGGCAGGAGGCTGAGGATGGGGCATGAATGGAGGGGTTGGGTTTGCAGGATCTGCTGGAGTGGTGTCCACCCCACTGCACAGCCTCACTGTAGAAGGGATGCCAGCTCCACCCTGGGCTGGGTGAGGGCACAGGGAGCCCCAGGAGTCTGGTCCCCAGAATTTCCTATTGCCTGTGCCTGCCCTTCCCTCCTTTCCTGGCCCTGGGAAGTCACCTCCCACACATAATCGTTAAGGTCACTGTTGACCCACTGAATTTCCCCAGCAGCCCTGTCTGGGTATTGGAGTTCCCTCCAGTCACATGGAGAAACTGAGGCCCAGAACATCTGAATGACCTGGCCTTGGAGCAGCCTGGGGACAGTGAAGGTGATTTCCAGTTTACCCATCTTTGAACCAGGGCCATTCACGTCAGTAGCACAGTGGCATTCTCTAGCACGTGTCTGAGCCACAGGCTGCGCAGGGAAGAGCTGTGGGCGTGGTGGGGGGCCCTTCCTCGGGGTGGGGTCATGACCTTACCCGGCAAGGGGATCAAGTGGAACTGGGAAGGGGCTGTTTCCGGCCTGGCGGTGATGCAGGTGGCTTCCAAAAGGAGTTTCAGGAGATCCGCCAGGGTGGGAGCAGGAACACTGGGGAGGCGCTAGACACAGGACAGGAATCCCGGATGTGGCACTTCCCACCGGGCGGGGTCCCAGCGGCGCCACTGCCATCAGTGCAGGGACCCTGCCCCTCCCCAAGCCCCAGCCCTGTAAGCCCTCCCTGCACAGCCCCACGGCCCTGCAGCCCACGGATGACGGACTTGCGTAAACCCAAGGGGCTGACTCCCTCCCGTCCGTGCAGCTGGCCAGGGAGCAGGGGACCTGGCTCCGGCTGTAGAAGGGGGGAGCGGGAGAGGAGGGTAGAAGGAGCCCCCATTTGGCTGTGCAAAATCGGACAGCAGCGCGCCATCGAGTCGGCCGCGGCAGTGTTCACAGCGCTGGAGCTCAGGCCCCGGCCACTGCCCCGTCCCCTCCAGACTTCCAGGGCTGGGCTCTGGGAAAAGCCAGGCTGAGGCGAGGTGAGAAGATGTAGTGGGCCCCCTCCCCACCCACATGCCCTTCCCACACCCCAACTCGCCTTCCCTTGACTGACACTGCCTGGTTCCCGCTTGGAGCCTCAGTTTCCTGGGCTGCAAAATGGATCCATCAACCTGGCTGCTCAGGGATGTCAAAATGTTCACTGAGATCTGGCATCAACGATCCGGGGCCAGGGGACTGCCAGCATTGTTCCCACCCCGGAACCCGCTTCCCGCTGTGGGCGCAGTCTCTTCTCCCGTCCTGGACCCCAATCTGTCCCAGGCAGGGGCAATTTTATGGCCCACCCCTCTCTGGGACTCCTCACACCCCATCCCAGTAACTGGCCATCCACCCCATCCCCAGGTCCTCCTGGACCCAGCCCTGCCTTCAGCCCTCCTGGACCCAGCCCTGCCTGGAGCCCAGCCCTGCCTTCAGCCCTCCTGGACCCAGCCCTGCCTGGAGCCCAGCCCTGCCTTCAGCCCTCCTGGACCCAGCCCTGCCTGGAGCCCAGCCCTGCCTTCAGCCCTCCTGGACCCAGCCCTGCCTGGAGCCCAGCCCTGCCTTCAGCCCTCCTGGAGCCCAGCCCTGCCTTCAGCCCTCCTGGAGCCCAGTCCTGCCTTCAGCCCTCCTGGACCCCAGCCCTGCCTTCAGCCCTCCTGAGCCCAGCCCTGCCTTCAGCCCTCCTGGACCCAGTCCTGCCGCCAGCTGTGGCGGCCTGAGCACCCTGGGGCCTGCAAGCCCAGCTGCACAGAGGAATTGTGGGCCCTTACAGTCCAGGAGCCCAGGGCCTTTGGGCCCAGAGACAGATACCCCTGCCTGGCATGGGGGACAGGCCTGGGCACTAAGTGGGCCCACGGCAGGAAACTCACTCCTGGCCAGGTCAGAATTCATGTCAGTGGCTCTGGCGAGTAGAGATTGCTTCTCATACCCAGGCCAGTACCCAGGTCAGTGCTCCCCAGTAGGCAGGCTTCTAGCCAGCCCCACCTGTCCCCGAGATAAACGCAGAGGGCCCCGAACTCTGGTAGTTACACGCCACTTGCAAGCGTCTGCTAACACCAAGATAAAGAACACATTAATTAGAGATCATTCTACTGCTTTTTATTTATTTATTTGTTTATTTTTGAGACAGAGTCTCACTCTGTCGCCCAGGCTGGAGCACAATGGTGTGATCTCAGCTCACTGCAACCTCCACCTTCCAGGTTCAAGCAATTCTCCTGCCTCAGTCTCCCAAGTAGCTGGGATTACAGGCACCCACCAGCAAGCCCAGCTAATTTTTGTATTTTTAGTAGAGACAGGGTTTCAACATGTTGGCCAGGCTGGTCTCAAACTCCTGACCACAGGTGATCTGCCCACCTCGGCCTCCCAAAGTGCTGGGATTACAGGCATGAGCCACCACCCGGCCATTGCATTTTAAAATGGTGAAATTCAGTGCACTCGCTGCTTTTGATTCGACACTTGCACAGTGGAGTTCGGCGTTGCTCCCTCGCCCTGGGAAGCATAGATCAGGGTCTGCTCGCTCCTGAGCCGGCTCTTTCCAGGTTCTCGGTGGATCTCAGCTTTGGCCTTCCAGCTGACGGTGACCTTGAGACTTTCCCAAGGTCACTGGCCTCTAAGGGATGGGATCCTGGGGCCCCGGGCTCTCAGGTGGAGGTGTGGCTCGTCGGTCCCTGGGTATCTGGGGGAGGGTTTGCCACAGCAGCAGCCCTGCAGTGACAAAGAGAGCAAGAAACGTCACCGAGCACTCAGGGACCATCGGCCGCGGGGATGTGTCATCTTGAAATCGGGGTAATAATGCCACTTCCCTGGCAGAGTTCAAGGCCACAGGCATCAGAGTCAACGAGAGGGTCTGTTAGCACCCGGCTTACTGGGCCCCACCCAGCAGTTTTGGGCTGGTTCAGATTCAGATGCTGGTGCTGCTCGCGCAGGGATCCCCTTGGAGAACCACTGCTCTAGGTCATCGGGAAGGCAAATCGTGGCCAGAGCAGGCAGTGCAGGCTGGTCGCCGGGGACCCATGGGCCAAAACGAGCCAGCGAGACCCTGTGGTCACCTGACTGTTAGCCCCATCATCAGCCTCCAGTCTCAGGTTCCAGACACGGGGCAGGTTCCAGACATCAGCCTCCAAACTTCAGGTTCCAGACACGGGGCAGGTTCCAGACATCAGCCTCCAAACTTCAGGTTCCAGACACTGGGCAGGTTCCAGACACAGGGCAGGTTCCAGACACTGGGCAGGTTCCAGACACAGGGCAGGTTCCAGGCATCAGCCTCCAAACCTCAGGTTCCAGACACCGGGCAGGACCCTGGAACATCCAGCTCTACCCTTGGTGGTCAGGGGTGGGGCGGTGTCCTAAATCTCGCCTTTCAAGTGAGACTGGCCCTGAGAAACCTCCAGGAATCAGGAGCAGACCCCCTACTTTTCACCTCCTCAGCGTTTCCTCCTTGTCTCCTAACATCCAAGTCCTCAAATCATCCTCCGTTCACTCCTTCACTCACTCACTCACTCACTCATTCACTCACTCACTCACTCATTCACTCACTTACTCATTCACTCACTCACTCACTCATTCACTCACTCATTCACTCACTCACTCACTCACTCACTCATTCACTCACTCACTCACTCACTCACACATTCACTCACTCACTCATTCACTCACTCACTCACTCATTCACTCACTCACTCACTCATTCACTCACTCACTCATTCACTCACTCCTTCACTCACTCATTCACTCACTCACTCACTCATTCACTCATTCACTCACTCACTCACTCACTCACACATTCACTCACTCACTCATTCACTCACTCACTCACTCATTCACTCACTCACTCACTCATTCACTCACTCACTCATTCACTCACTCACTCACTCATTCACTCACTCATTCACTCACTCACTCACTCACTCACTCATTCACTCACTCATTCACTCACTCCTTCACTCACTCATTCACTCACTCACTCACTCACTCACTCACTCATTCACTCACTCATTCACTCACTCACTCACTCACACATTCACTCACTCACTCATTCACTCACTCACTCATTCACTCACTCACTCATTCACTCACTCCTCATTCACTCACTCACTCACTTGCTCCACAGTATTTGTGGAATCCCTGCTTGGTGCCGGGCTCGGTTTGAGGCCCCGAGGAGGCAGGAATAAACCAGACGGAAGCAAAATCTATGCCCTTGCGGGTTTGCCTTTCTGCTGGAAGGGGACTGACAGGCGGATCCGGCTCATGTAAGATCTGTCAGAGCACATGGATGCGGTACAGATGGGGCTGTGCTGGGAGGGTGCTGCCTGAGATGAGGTGCTCCGAGAAGGCCCTTAGGGCAAGGGGGCTAGAGCCTGGCAGCAGGGAGTGAGTTGTGCAGAAAATCACTCTGAGCAGAGGAACCGTGTGCAAAGGCCCTGGGCAGGGCCAGGGTGGCCACGTGTGAATGGTGAGCCGTGGACGGAGGGGAGCGGGGCAGGTCACACTGGCCCTCAGCAGCCCAGCACCAGCTTCTGTTCTGCTCAGAATCAGAGGGGCCATCAGAAGCTGCCGGCATGGGAGAGTTAGCGGGACTTGACGGCTCCCAAAGGAACAAACACTTCTACAGCGCTTGCGTGTTGTGGGAAACCTAGGATCTGGGCTCCAACCTTCTAAGCCCATCTGCTGGGTCTGTTCCCTCCCCGAGTTCTGACAGTGAGTGAGTGGAGGACGAGTTTGGGGGGCGAGTGATACCCCAGGGCAGGCTGAGGTGCCCGAGTGTCTATTTCCCGAGCATGGCCCCTCCAGAGCGCGTGAGGATCCCTCTGGGTTGCTGCGAAGGGGTAGGCCCTGAAGGACCAGCAGACGAGGCTCTTCTAGGGCGAGTCAGTGTCCCATTTCACAGACGTGGAAACAGAGAGAAGCCAGAGCTCCACACTAGAACGTTGCCCAGACCCATGGCCCCCATGGCCAACCCTGGCTCCTCCCCAGAGTGGGGAGCCTTGGAGAAGAAGAAAGTGGTGCCCCCAGGGAGGAGGGGAGGGCGACCCCCAGCCTTGAACCTTCTCACACCTGCCAGCGAGCCTGGCTCCTTGAGTCAAGGTGCCACTATCCACAGCAACAGGGTCTCAAAGCCATCCGCAGAATACAGGCTCCCCTCCCAGGCTGCTAGGGCCAGACCAGAGGCAGGGCTGCCTGTCCCTAGTTCTGCTGCTGAGGGGGTTGTGGCCCCAGGCCCTGACGGAACGCTCTGTCTGCTGCAGCTTGGATCCGTCACCCCCTAGGTGCTCTCACCCCCGAAGCACCCCAGCCCTGCAACACCCAAGGCCTCACGCAGGGGGAGGAGGCAGGTTTCCAAGGGCACATGGGTGCCGGGCTGACAAATACCCCTTCTTCCCCCCTTAACTTCGGACTCCACGTGCATCCACGTGCATGCAGGGCCACATCAGAAACCGCACACCACACACACTGGCTCCCAAACGCCCCTCCTTCCCTGGGCCCTCCCTTCAACATTACTCCTCCTCGTGCCCAGGGCCCAGCCAAGGCCTCCTTTGCACATAGCCTTGGGGGTGCCCTGAGCAAGGTTCCAGGTCCAGGACCATCTTCCTGGAGGGGAGGGGGAGGCCTGACCCTTAATGTCAGAGCCACTGCTCCCCAGGAAGTGGCCACAGCGTTTCTTGGATCCAGGTGAGAGTGCCTAGGGACCTTCAGGTGGTATCGCCTGGGTCATCAGCTGCCCTGGGAGTCTATTAATAGGTGAACCATTGACAGACACTGGGCATCAGGTCATCTGCCAGCAGCCACCAAGGATTGCCATGGAAACATCTAAAACAGAAACACAGGCTTTTCATGTTAGGATAGAGGCTGGGCTCTCGGAGTCAGAAGAGGGGGCCCCTCCCTGACCACCCCAAATGGATGTGTCCAAACCCAACTCCTAAAAGCGGAGGATGGCCAGGCATGGTGGCTCACACCTGCAATCCCAGCACTTTGCAAGGCCAAGGCAGGCGGATTGCCTGAGCTCAGGAGTTTGAGACCAGCCTGGGCAGCATAATGAGACCCCGTCTCTACTAAAAAACAAACAAACAAAAATGAGCCAGGCATGGTGGCACGCCCCTGTAGTCCCAGCTACTCGGGAGGCCAAGGTGGGAGGATCACCTAAGCCTGGGAAGTCAAGGTTGCAGTGAGCTAAGATCGCGCCACTGCAGCCTGGGTGACACAGCAAGATCCTGTCTCAAAAAAAAAAAAAAAAGGAAGGAGCATATGGGCTTTGGGGTAATTTTTGCAGGTTTCTTCAACAAATGCAATTACAGGGCACTCACTTTACCAAAAAATCAACGATTCACAGAATTTTCCCACAAAGGACCTACCACTGACTTTGCCCTTCACTCCATGGCCCGTGGTGTCTGACCCCGGCTTGCCTGACCAGTGCATGGCTGTGGCTCCCACCCCAAACCTCCTTCCTTTTAGCCCAGCGCATTTCTGGGCCTCAGTTTCTTCATCTTCAAAATGGGCTGGTATCTGTCCTGCCAACCTCAGAGGCTTCCTGAGAGGAATGTGTACAATGGCGTATGTGAAGCGTCCCCAAATGCAAGGGCACAGGAACTCAGGGACGTCATCCATACTTGTCATGGGTGCAACAGTGTCCCCCAAAACATGCGTCTAAGTTCCAAACCCCAGAACGTGGGCTGTTGACCTTATTTGGAAACAGAGTCTTTGCAGATGTAATTCAGCGAAGCTTCAAGGTGAGATCGTTCTGGATGAGAGCGGGTCCTAAACCCAGTGACCAATGACTGATGTCCTTTAAGGAGGGGAGAGGACACAGATGGGAGGGGAAGGCGGAGGCGGAGACTGGAGCTCACAGGTTTCCACCCACCGGGAAAGCTGGAGGAGGTAAGAAGATTCACCCCAGAGCCTCCAGAGGGAACATGGCCCGGTAGATACCTTGATTTTGGACTTCGTGCCTCAGAGTGGATTTCTGTTGTTTTAAGCCAACCAGCTTGTGGTCATTTGTCACAGCAGCTGTGGGAAATTCCCCACAGCACTGCTGGATTCCAGCTGGCGCACTGCAGAAACACCCTTTCCGACAGCCACAGGCAGGGGCAGGCAGGAAGAGTGAGCGAGGGGGCTCAGGGGGAGAGCCTGGGCTCCCCGCCTGGCTCCTGGCACAGGCCACACGGCCACAGGCCACTTACTTAATTGGGTTTCTCATTACCGAGCAGGTAAGAGCACCACGGCTGCCAGCAGGACCCCTGAGCCAGCTCCTGTGTGGAGTGCAGCCCAGCCCCGCACACCCAAAGGCCCAACACTTGGCCATTACCGGCCGTCAGAAATAAGCCGCCAGCTCCTCCGAGGGCAGCCGCTGCCTTTTATCACCACCAGAAAGCCACCACCAGGGTCATCGCGGGGTCTCAGTGTTCCTGCGAAGGGCAGACGGGATTTGGGGTGTCCTGCCTTCCCACCCCCGTCCTCTAGGTCTGACGTGTCTTCCCCAGGGGGCCCTCTGTCCCCTCAACAGTCAGCCATCCGCAATTCCGCGTCAGGGCCGTCGGGAGCCCTGCTTGGAGGCCCGCACTGCTCTGGAAAGCAACGTTTTCCAGCCAGGATGCTTTTGAAATTGATTTCTCTCACTCCTGGCGGAGGTAAAGGCACAGCACTCACAGGCTCCCGGGGGGCAGACAGCTCCGCAGAATAACGAGCCACCCCCTCTCTTCACCGCTCCTCCCTCCCGGTGCCCTTGGGGTGTCCTTGAGCTGCTGCATGGCCCCTCCCTCATATCTGCCGTCTCTGACTTCAGAAGGTAATGAAGGGCTGCAGGTGGCACGAGGAATGCCGGGGCCCGGGCAGCTCGATGTCAAAGGGGCTGCTGAGCGGCACAGGAGGGGGCTCCCCTAAGCTGGAGGGCAGAAAGGGTCTCTCACGGTCAAGCACAAATCAGACACAGAGGGCAGCCGCGCACTGAAGCAACCGCCCGGGGCTGGGCCATGGCCGTGATAGTGGCGTGTGTGCGTTCCCGTGGGCTGTGTGAGTGTACGTTTGTGTAGGTGTGCATGTGGGCAGTTGTGCATGTGTAGGTGTTATGTGCTTCTGTGTGTCCGTATGTGTCCACATGTATTGTGTGACGTGCGT
Organism: Chlorocebus sabaeus; assembly: GCF_047675955.1. Taxonomy (NCBI): domain Eukaryota; kingdom Metazoa; phylum Chordata; class Mammalia; order Primates; family Cercopithecidae; genus Chlorocebus; species Chlorocebus sabaeus. Next base: position 97,146,172 of record NC_132905.1, on the reverse strand, counting down.
GTGTACATGTGTTTGTATTGTGTGTACATGTGTGTTTGTATGCTGCATGTGTTTGTGTTGTGCATTGGTGTGCACATGTGTGAGGTGTGTGAGCATGTGTTTTGGGTGTTGTGCATGAGTGTGCATGTGTGTTGTGCATGGATGCACACTGTGAACATTGTGTTTCTATATGCATGTGTTGTGCACATGTGCACACTGTGTGTGTGTGTACACGGATGCATGTGTATCTTTCCTGCTGTTCTAACGGCAGCAGCCTGCACAGCAGGTTTGGGGCCCGCCCACCTTTCCTGCCCCTGCAAACTCAGTCCTCAGCCCAGGCTCTCAGAGGAAATGCCACAGAGCAGGGCCTTCCGGCCTCCCCAGCAGCCTGGGAGCCGACACTGACGCAGCCTTCGCCCGGCCCCTGTCAGCCTGTCAGCCTTCGCCCAGCCCCTGTCGCGGGTCCCTCCCCTGAAGGGAGACTCCCTTCCCAGCTCCCATCCTGGAGGCCAAGGGCAGAGCGGGAGGCAGGCGCCTGCCCTGCAGAGAGAAGGCCGCCCTGCCCCCAGCAAGCACCTCCTTGTCCCCCAACCAACCCGCTGCCTCTTCCTCCCAAGCTGGCACTGTCTGGCACCTGTGCCTGCATCTCTGTCTCGGCCCCCCTCAGACAGCCACATGCAGCCTTGGCTGGCAGGACCTCTGACCCTGTGACCCCAACACCGCGTCAGCTGGGGCTGCCTGCCAGGGACACTTCCCGCCCTGCCCCACGCCCAGGCCTCTGCGGATGTGGGCGGGCCCGGGCTGCTCTTCGCAAGAGGCCTTCTAGGAAGCGCTGACCTGGGCCGGAAGCTGGGGGCTGACGTCATTCTGCACGGAGGAGACCCCGCCAGAGCCCCCGGGGACCCCAGCGCAGCCCTGGCCTTCCAGACGGTGACACCCCCTTTTTCAAGTGATTTTACACACAAGCAAATGAAACCCCAAAACTGCTTATGGTAAGGAAACGCCGCTGGCTTCCGGCGCGGCTTTTGTGTCTTCCCATCTCAGTCTCCCCTGCTGGACAGCAGCTCCCTGGGGGTCAGGGTGGGTCTCCCGCAGCTCAGCAGCACGCGGCCCACAGGCTCCCGGAGCCAGGCCCTCTGCGGATGTTTGCTGCCGCCGCTTCCCACTGTCTTGAAGGGTGAAGGTGACCTTTAAGGCTGATGTTCTGCAAGTCTCCTGAGGCCAAGGGCTCGGCGGCCAGGCAAGTCCTCTGCTGCCACCTGGTGGTGAGTGTGAGGCACGCTGCTGGTGATTGAAGGGAACTGGGGGCTGGAGGCTCCCTGCGGGCACTGCGGGAGTCTCCCTGCGTCAGCCAACTGGCAAAGACGGGCATCGAATACTCGGAGGGGTCGGTAGATCTGCTTAAAGTCACCCAGCAGGTCACCAGCAGAAAGGGACCAGTGCCTCAGGCTTCCTCAGCGCCTCCCAATTTTCACATTATGCGTAACTTTGCAGTAATCATCCGCCCAGCGGTGCTAAGTCCTGGCTTTGGAGTCAGACAAGGTGCACCTGGCCCAAGTCCTCACCAGCTGGGAGACACCAGGCAGGTGACTCCATTTCTAAGCCTGGGTGTCCTCAGCGAACAATAGAAGCGGGCTACAGGCTGCTGTGGAGGCTGCGTGGAGATTGCCGTTACCAGCACAGCGGGCACAGGGCCTGGCATACAGCAGGTGCTCCATTAATGCTTTTCCTGCTGCTGCTCATAATGGTGATGACAATGATACTGATGACAGTGATGCCCAAGGTGAAAACAGGAGCAGAGGAGAGCGTCCAGTGTCCGGAGCAGTGGGATGTGAGAGAGCCTCCCTGGAGATCTAGAAGCCGAGCCCCAGACCGGAGAGGTAGCTTCCGGTGAGACTTCTCTCCCCCGCTGCCCCCACCTGAGGATGCGCCGCTGTCCTGCAGCGTCTCCCACCTGCACCTGATCACAGGGCTCACCTGGAGGCACCAAAAGCCCAGCTCCCTGGACTCTGCCCCTCCAGACTCTACGTCAGCGGGTGTGAGCTGGGCCCAGGAGGCTGTATTTGCAACGCGCTGCAGGTGGTTCTCCCGGCCTGGCGGGCTTGAGAAGTACTGGCCAATCCCATCTTTGCACGACGGCCGTGTGCCCTGGAGTGAATGGGGCTGGACACTGGCACGCAGAGCTCTCTGGGGAGCTCTCAACCTGAATGCATACCAGGGAGCAGTGGGGCAGTCAGACCACAGGGGCCTTGGACGCCAGGCCACACAATGGGAAGCAGGGGAGAGGTGATCAGAGCCTCGGCCCTCAGAAGACCAGGCGAGGGGGAGCGAGGCCCAGAGGGCAGAGAGCTGGCAGTGGCGCCCACACGGAAGGCCGATGTGCATCCCAGGCCTGGCACCAGGTAGGCAGAGGTGAGCTTGGAAAGGAGGCAAGGGGAGCAGGCATCCTCCTGGCTTCAGAAGCTCTCCCAGCAGCAGCCCATGGGACCCGTGGGGGTAGGAGCAGCCACCAGGGAGACGTGGCAGCTGCTCAGACTCCAGGCGAGTGGCTGGGCACCACGGCCAGAGCTGCACCCTGCATTAAAGCTCACATCCATGTGGCCTCCTGCCCTGGGGGCTGGGGGGTGAATCTGGCTGACTCACCTGTGACTCTGAAGGGGTCTTGGGTGCAAAGCAGCCCCAGGCCCCAGCGCAGGCAGCTCCTGAGCCTGGGCCCGTTGAGATGACTTCAGGGTGGGAGCCCAGGTCTCCAGGCCTTGCCATTGGCTGGCTGGGGTCTTGCACAAGTCCCCGCTGAGCCTCTATCTCATCTGGACGAGGTGGTGATGAGGCTGCTGTCAGATGACTGTCAGCTTGGTGCCTGCAGGAGTCTATGTGACCTTGACCTCACAGTAGCCATGGTGACAGTGAAATCACCTGGGCAGCCATTGCAAGGAGGGTTGTTCCAGAATAGGCCCCAAGGCGGGAGGCGAGGAGACAAGGGCTGTGGCCAACCTGGGATGGAGCCACGCTCTGGGCCCTGTGTGGACAACCTCTCAGGGGTATCTAGCCTACCCCAGACCAGAGGCGAAGCAGCCCCAGGCCCCAGCCTTCCGTGCCCCTGAGTTTAAGAACCACCCGGGTGGGGAGTGATTGGAGATCCAAGGAAGGATGGCACCAGGTGGCCCCAGGAGGGGAGAGGGGAGGGGTCACACTGCATGTCTTGGAGGCCAGATGAGATGAGAGCCCCCCCTACCCCCTCCAAGTCCTTCCTGAGCCTGTGCTGCTGGAAGATCCAACTGGGGGAGCAGAGATCAGACAGCCCACCAGCCAGGGGGAGTTCTGCCTGGGCGGGCCCTGGTGCTCTGTACGACTCTCCAAGGAGCTTGATCGAGTGTCTGGTGAACTGCCCATGGGCCTTACAGACCCTGCCAAGGCCTAGCCAAAGGCTATTTCTCTGGGCCTGGATGCGTGGGCTCCTGCAGCTGCAACACCACAGCTGTAGCTCCAGTGGCAGACATGGCTTCTGGGTCCTGGAGGCCGGGAGTTCAAGGTCAAGGGCTGGTTCCTCTAGGGCCTCTTCCTTGGCTTGCAGACAGCGTCTCCTCCCTGTGCCCTCACGGAGTTGTCCCTCTGTATGTCTGTGTCCTCATCTCCTCTTCTTACAAGGACACCAGCCAGATTGGGCCAGGGCCCACCCCAGTGACATCACTTCAATTTAATCAAAGCCCCCACCTCCAAACACAATCGCATTCTGAGGCCCTGGGGGTAGAGCCCCATAGGATTTTCAGGGAGTCACCTTCCAGCCCCTAACAAGGTCCGGGCAGGACCTGCAGTCGAGCAAGGCTGCAGGCGTGAGTGACAGCTCCACCCACTGTGCAGGGCTGGGCCCACCCCCCTGCAATGGCTGCCAGCCTGTGCAGAACAAAGGTGTCTGCTCTGCTGGTCCGGGACAGACCCGGGAGGAGCAGGGAGCCCCAGACACCCCGATTTTCAAAAACATCCAGCCCCAGCCCCAAAGCACAGTGGGCCATTGTTGTTGCCAACCACAGGGCACCCCCTTCTGTACAAATGGGGACTCAATGGCACAACAGCCGGGCAGGTCCTGCTGGAGGGAGGGGGAGGGGAGAGTCTAGGGGAGCCACTCCCAGGACTAAGAACACTTCACACCACAGCCCGGCCGGAGGAACAGAGAGAAAAGGGCACAGTGTGCTGAAGGGTGTGTGTGTGTCTGTGGTGTGTGTGGAGTGTGTGGTGTGTGGACTGTGTGGTGGATGTGTGTGGAGTGTGTGTGGTGTGTGTGTAGTGTGTGTGTGGGTGTGTGGTGGGTGTGTGCATGGGGTGTATGGTGTGGTGTGGTGTGTGTGGAGTGTGTGGTGTGTGTGTACAGTGTGTGGTGTGTGTGTGTGGTCTGTGTGGAGTGTGGAGTGTGTGGTGTGTGTAGCATCTGTGGAGTATCAGGTGTGTGTGTGGTGTGTGTGGAGTGTGTGGTGTGTGTAGCATCTGTGGAGTATGAGGTGTGTGTGTGGAGTGTGTGGTGTATGGAGTGTGTGGTGTGTGTGGAGTGTGGGGTGTGTGGTGTGTGATGTGTGTGCAGTGTGTTGTGTATGGAGTGTGTGGTGTGTGGAGTGTGTGGGGTGTATTGTGTGTGGAGTGTGTGGTGTGTGGATTGTGTGTGGAGTGTGTGGGGTGTATTGTGTGTGGAGTGTGTGGTGTGTGGATTGTGTGGTGTGTGGAGTGTGTGGTGTGTGGTGTGTGTGGAGTATGTGTGTTGTGTGTTGTGTGTGGAATGTGTGGTGTGTGTTGTGTGTGTGGAGTGTGTGGAGTATCTGTGGTGTGTGTTGTGTGTGGAGTGTGTGGTGTGTGGAGTGTGTTGTGTGTGTGGAGTGTGTGGAGTATCTGTGGTGTGTGTTGTGTGTGGAGTGTGTGGTATGTGGTGTGTGTGGAGTGTGTAGTGTGTGTAGTTTGTGTGGTGTGAAGTGTGTGGTGTGTGGAGTGTGTGCTGTGTGCGGTATATGGAATGTGTGTTGTGTGGTGTGTGGAGTGTGTGGCATGTGGTGTGTGGATTGTGTGGAGTGTGTGGTGTGTGTGGAGTGCGTGGAGTGTGTGGTGTGTGTGGAGTGCGTGGTGTGTGTGGTGTGTGTGTGGTGTGTGTGTGTGGAGTGTGTGGTGTGTGTGGTGTGTGGATTGTGTGGAGTGTGTGGTGTGTGTGTGGAGTGTGTGGTGTGTGTGGTGTGTGTGGAGTGTGTGGAGTGTGTGGTGTGTGTGTGGAGTGTGTGGTGTGTGGTGTGTGTGTGGAGTGTGTGGATTGTGTGGAGTGTGTGGTGTGAGGTGTGTGGTGTGTGTGGAGTGTGTGGAGTGTGTGAAGTGTGGATTGTGTGGAGTGTGTGGTGTGAGGTGTGCGGTGTGTGTGTGGAGTGTGTGGTGTGTGTGGAGTGTGTGGTGTGTGTGGAGTGTGTGGTGTGTGTGAAGTGTGTGGAGTGTGTGGATTGTGTGGAGTGTGTGGATTGTGTGGAGTGTGTGGTGTGAGGTGTGTGGTGTGTGTGTGGAGTGTGTGGAGTGTGTGGAGTGTGGATTGTGTGGAGTGTGTGGAGTGTGTGGTGTGTGGAGTGTGTGGTGTGTGTGGAGTATGTGGTTTGTGTGGAGTGTGTGGAGTGTGGATTGTGTGGAGTGTGTGGAGTGTGTGGTGTGTGGAGTGTGTGGTTGTGTGGAGTGTGTGGTGTGTGTGGAGTGTGTGGATTGTGTGGAGTGTGTGGTGTGTGTGGTTTGTGTGTGGAGTGTGTGGTGTGTGTGTGGAGTGTGTGGTGTGTGGTGTGTGGAGTGTGTGGTGTGTGTGGAGTGTGTGGTGTGTGGATTGTGTGGAGTGTGTGGTGTGTGTGTGTGGAGTATGTGGTGTGTGTGGAATGTGTGGTGTGTGTGGATTGTGTGGAGTGTGTGGTGTGTGTGTGGTGTGTGTGGAGTGTGGTGTGTGTGGTGTGTGTGGTTTGTATGGAGTGTGTGGTGTGTGTGGAGTATGTGGTGTGTGTGGAATGTGTGGTGTGTGTGGTGTGTGGATTGTGTGGAGTATATGGTGTGTGTGTGTGGAGTGTGTGGATTGTGTGGATTGTGTGGAGTGTGTGCTGTGTGTGTGGAGTTTGTGCTGTGTGGATTGTGTGGAGTGTGTGATGTGTGGTGTGTGTGTGGAATGTGTGGTATGTGTAGAGTATGTGTTGAGTGTGTGGTATTTGTGGAGTGTGTGTTGTGTGTGTGGAGTGTGTGGTATGTGTGGAGTGTGTGTTGTGTGTGTGGAGTGTGTGGTATGTGTGGAGTGTGTGTGGTGTGTGTGGAGTGTGTGTTGTGTGTGTGGAGTGTGGTGTGTGGAGTGTGTGGAGTGTGTGGTGTGTGAGTGGAGTGTGTGGTGTGTGTGTGGAGTGTGTGGAGTGTGGTGTGTGGAGCGTGTGGTGTGTGTGTGGAATGTGTGGTATGTGTGGAGTGTGTGTTGTGTGTGTGGAGTGTGTGGTATGTGTGGAGTGTGTGTTGTGTGTGTGCAGTGTGTGTTGTGTGTGTGGAGTGTGTGGTGTGTGTGGAGTGTGTGTGGTGTGTGTGGAGTGTGTGTTGTGTGTGTGGAGTGTGTGGTATGTGTGGAGTGTGTGTTGTGTGTGTGGAGTGTGTGGTATGTGTGGAGTGTGTGTTGTGTGTGTGGAGTGTGTGGTATGTGTGGAGTGTGTGGTGTGTGTGTGGAGTGTGTGGTGTGTGTGTGGAGTGTGTGGTGGGTGTGTGGAGTGTGTGGTGTGTGTGGAGTGTGTGGTGTGTGTGTGGTGTGTGGAGTATTGTGGTGTATTGTGTGGAGTGTGGTGTGAGGTGTGTGGTGTGAGGTGTGTGGTGTGTGTGTGGAGTGTGTGGTGTGTGGAGTGTGTGGAGTGTGGAGTGTGTGGAGTGTGTGGTTGTGTGCGGTTCGGTGGCTGTGGCACGGGCTGTCACTGGGCGTCACAATGGCCGCCCACTCTGATGCCTGTTGCTGACTTTTGGAAAGCCCGGGGTCGGTGTAGTGTTCTCTGCAGGTTCTCGCCCCAGTGGCGGTAGGTGGTCGTCCTGCTGGTGCCCACAGGGTCCCGGTGCCTTCGGCCTCCAGGGTCGAGGGCGCTTTACTTGGCTGAGGGCGCTGGCAGGGCCCACCCGCCGTGGCATCTGCTGGCACTGGGGTCCCCTCTGGCCCCCCGGATCCCCCTCGGTGAGCGCAGCAGGCAGCCAGGGCCCCCCAGGCCAAGTCTCCCTCCCCGTGATGGGGTCTGGCGGGGTCCGGCGTGGCCGCCCAGTGTCTGGTCCCGGGAGGGGACAGAGCGAGCTTCTGCCTCCAATTCGAGGCCACGATGGGTTGCCCAGGGGAAGCCGCCCAGTTCCAGACCCTCAAGAGCACGAGTGCCCTTAAAGCCCACACCGAAGGCAGCAGGACAGCCCCGCAGACCCCCGAGAGAACAGGACGGCCCCGCAGAAGGAGGCCAGGGCAGGAGTCCGCCCCGGTGCCCGTGCGGACAGGGAAGGGAGCCCAGCCTCCCTCCATTCCCCGCAGCCCCTTCCAGGTCCCTGGCCGCCCCCAGCTCTCGGAAGCCTCCCCAGTCCCTTTCCCATCAGAGGCTCTGCCTCCAAAACCCTCTCCTTCCGGCCCAGTGTGGAGGGAGGCGCTTGAGCTCGGAAGAAGGAAGGGACGCAGGCGACCCCGTCACTCCGAGGCCGCCGGGTCCCACGCGAGCAGGAGACCCGCTGTCCTTGCCTCCGGGCGCCGCCCTCGTGCCCCTCCCGCCCCTCATGGAGACAGCACCAGCAGACGGCGGGTTGCTTGTGTCACCTGCTCTTTATTGACTGCCGCGGGCTGCGCTCTCATGGACGATCCTTGTCCCCAAGAGCGGCACTACATAGAGGGGTTGGAGGAAGATGGTCTGAGAGAAGAGGCCATGAGAGCCCAGACGCACAGAAGCCCCGGGAGGTGTGGGCAGGGCCCGCGGAGGAGGGAGGCTGCAGGTGTGTCGGGAGACACCTGGCCGGAGGTCACCCCCTCCTTCCGGACCCTCAGCAGAGTTGAGGCGCCTGCACCCCAGGGGAGCCAGGCTCTATCTAAAGGAGTGTGAGGTGCGGTCACTTCCGCCACTGGCCGGTGTCGGGGTCTGGGACACCCTGAGACCCTGAGCTCTCCTGGCTGCTCTCTCAAACCCTCATTCCATGTGAGAAGGTGGAAAGGAAAAACAGGGAAGCAAAGGAAGACAGACACCCCGCCCTCAGGGTGCTCCCCGGATGATGGGCTGGGGCTGCAGGGGAGTCAGCCCAGGCGATGCCTGCTTAGGACGAGGGAGCAGAGCTGGGCTTCTCCTCCCGCGCCACGGGAATGGCTCGCTCGTGGGTGGCGTCTAGGCCAGTCTGGATCTTGGGGCCAGAGAAGGTCAGCATGCCGTCGGCCGACAGGGAGCAAGAGAGGGCCGACTGGTCCACGTTGGACGGCAGGCGGTAGCGGCGGTGGAACTCACGGGAAATGTAGCCGTGGTCGTCCTGGAGAGGGTAGGGGGCCACAGTCAGAGGGGCCACTGTGCAGGTGGCTGCCTCGCCCCATGCCAGAGAAGCTGCTCCAGGCCCACCAACCGCAGAAGGTGGCCAGCCTGCAGGGGCTCTCACAGGGGCCGGGTGCAGCCAGCGCAGCCCACGACCAGGTCCCCTGGGATTTATGGATTCACGCCCCTGCTTCTCTGGACCTCAGCCTGGCCTTGTGGCCACTTGCCGGGCTATTCCCTGCATGGGGTTGTCTCTTCACGCTCCGTGGCTTCACTCCAAAATCGCAGGATCATTCCGTACCAGGCCCTGCACCTCAGCCAGGCTTCCCCTTCCAGACCCCGCAGGACTGCTCCAGCCCAGGTCTCTCTGCAGCCCCACCTAATGAGGTCAGACAACCCACGCGCTTCCACGTCCCCTGGACGCCCTAAGCCACAGACTCAGCTCCCTGGGCCGACCTCCTCCTCCACTGAGTGCAAAGACCAAGAGCTGGGAGCTCAGAAGCATTTTCCAGGCTGTGCTGGAGCTAAGTAGGGGCTTTACCCGGCCCAGGCGAGGGAGGGGCAGCACATGAGGAGGTCAGGGTTCACCCCCCAGCACTGCCTTCTCCAGCCATTGAAAGAGGACCCCGGCCAAAAGAAACCCAGACTTTGGCTAAGGGTTCCACCTTCCGGCTCCTCTGCTCTCCAGCCCCCGCAGGACACTGTCCATCTGTGAGAGCCTGTGAGCTCTTCCCGGCTCCGCCAGGAGATGTAGGTCACCAGGGCCTGCATGCCCCGGCTCCCTCCACACCACGGAGACCCGAGGCCTCCACCCAAGCAAGAGCGGGGCATCAGGGTGACTGTGGGGAGAAGCTCCCGTCCCACCTGCCCAGTACTAGCTGTGCGACCCAGCAGGCTGAGGACCCCCTTGTTCCCCAACCGTGTCCTGGAATAATGAAGACACTGGTCCCAAAGGGCTGCTGTGACGTGAGGGTGTCAATGCATGTAGAGCATTCCCAGCGGATGCAGCTATGCCGCTGGGGACTAACCTTCCTCAGGTGGGGCTCATGTGAAGACGTACATTGGCTAGGAGGCAGCCACCAGGGGCACTCCCACTTCCTGGGGTTCTTTCAAAGACCACCCTGGCATCCAGGTGACAGGGATGGAGCTGGTGACGGCTGGGTGCAGCAACCCGGGAAGGGACCCTATCCTAGATCCCTGAGCCACATTCACTCGGAACAGTGACCTCTGTCACTAGGAGGGGCTGGCTGTGCTCAGGTGGGATGGCCCCTCCCTCGGGGAAAAGCCAGGCCTGATTCGGGGGCCCCCGGAGAGTGTCCCTCTCCCAGGGTTGAAGGCCTCGTGCAGGTGCGCAGGCCCGGTTGTGCCTGCCGTGACCCCCTTGTCCCCACACCCACCTCGCCCCCCTCTCCCACCTCTTAGTGCCTGGGCTCACCTGGCGCTCGTTGTGCTTCCCGTGGATCTCCACAAAGTCGTCCTGCACCTTCACAGTGAGGTCCTCCGGGGAGAAGTGCTTCACATCCAGGAAGATGACGAACTTGTCCCGGTCGGATCGAACCTGAAACCCAAACGTGCTATGTGGAGCTACCCAGAGGGTGCCGTCCCTGCTGCGGCTGGCAGAGACAGGGCGGGCCCCGGTTATTGAAACAGAGACGCTTTGATCCCCTGCCGGCCTCTTCTCCCACACACCAAGTGGGGCGGAGCTTTCAGGGGCCTGTGACTGTCTCCTGGACGGACAGGCACAATCCTCGACCTGTCTCCAAACCCTCAGGCCAGCTGAGGGGCTGGGTGCTACTGGTGGGCCGGCTGGTTTGTGCCTATGGTCAGGTGGCTGGTTATAGATCGGTTGGCTGGTTATGTGCTAGTTGGCTACTGGTTATGGTAGGAGGGGTTGTTATGGATTGGTTGGCCCATTAGGGTGAATCGTCTGGTGAGTGATGCTTGGCTGGCTGGCTGGACTCAGCCTGTGGAATGAGGTCACTGCCCTTGGCATCATGCTGTCTATAGAAGCAGCTGGAGCCTGCTGATAGCCTGCACAGCTGCCTCTGCAAAAAGCACTTCCACACACTCCCTCTCACTGCCCTGGCTCAGCCTCGGCTCCCTGAGGCATTTTGCGCCCTGGCATTGATGCCTACTGCAGCAGCCCTGGGGAGGACCCTGTTTCTTAGGTGCTGGGTGGGACTCAGGCTCTCCAGAACTGCAGACTCTGCACCGCTCACCCGTGGCTCAGAGAGGAGGCTGGCGGGGGCCCATTGCCTGTCCTTTTGGCCTTGGCAGGGCACCTGAGTAAACTTGCCACAAGTTTTGCTGGCCGTGGGCAGGCCGAACTCATGGGAGGAGATACTAGGAACCTCCTGTTCTCTGGCTTTCAGGACTATGACCCCCACCTGCTCCCAGGCCTCCAGGACTCAGGAGACCAGCGGAACCCGGGAGCTGGCATTCGCCACCACACATGCCTGGATTCGCCACCACACATGCCTGGATGGGTTGCTCTTGGGGTTTCCAGTATGTGGCTAGGGCCTTACAAAGCACGTGTGGGTCATGAGCTGATGGAGGAAAACAAGGGTGGGTTCAGGCTGCTCCCTTATCCAACCTCTCCCCAGTGCCAGGGGAGGCTCTGCTGCGTGGCTGCAGTGGGGACACAGGCTCTCACCCAGCCTCTGCAAGGGGATGAAGTGGGGCGAGGCCACCTGCCTGATGGAGCAAGACCAGAGTCCAACACTCTCCACCCACCGAGGCCACCACCCTCTGAGCAGCGAGGAGAGGCCAGCGCCACGGGCCACTCTTACCTCAGAGATGCCAGAGTCCAGCACGGTGCGGAAGAGGGACTGGCGGTAGTAGGGGCTGATGGTGGACGACAGGAAGGGCAGCAGGTCGTACTCAAAAAGGCCCTCGCCGAAAAACTGGTCGAAAAGCCGACTGGGGTAGAAGGGCCCCAGAGTGCGCTTGAACCAGGGGTGCTGGATGGTCACGTCCATGTTCAGCTTTGGTACCACGGGGACCTGGAGGCTGGAAGGAGTCAGCGGGGCCTCTGGGCAGCGCAGTGTGGAGCTAGGGCTGAGCCCTCCCTATATATGCCACCAGCAGAATGGAGGCATTAAGGGATTTCTCTGGAAGGGCATGAGCTCATGAAGAAGGCTGCTCAGTCAGCAGAAATGTGGCTGGGACAAGTGCCCGCCCCCAGCCCTGGGAGGGGCTGCACGGACTGTCCCCGAGGCCTGGACTCAGCTGAGGCCCGCCTGGGCACCCTGGGGCTCCCGGGAGGGCAGACAACCCAAGGAGGAGCTCTGTGCCCCATACTCGCCTGGGGCAACAATGGAACTTCTCATCTCCCAGTTTGTGGGCAGGGGCTACGTGCCAGGGACCATGCTAGTTCTCTGCACACCTTGTCCTACCTGGTGGTCCTCATGGTCACCAGAGGAGAGAGAGCCCACACCCCTGTTAGATACAGGGGTTAGACACGTCGTCCTCAGTCTCACTGTGCCCAGGCAAGAATGCACTGTTTTCCAAAGCAGAGTGACTCTGTGAACCTCGTTACGCTCACCACTTATAAAAAGTATGCATGCTTGTAAAAACTCCTGAAGAAGAAGCTGAAAGGTGCCATAATTCCAGCGCCTGGGGGAGCCCTGTTGAGTTTCATGCTTGTCCTCCAGCGGTCTGCGGGCCTCCAGCACGAAGACGGGCTGCGCCGTGTGCAGATGAAAGCGCCAGGTGGTGAGCTTCCCTCTGTGGCCCACCCTGGACGCCCAGCCCCATGGCCATCGTCCCCTGTAATGCCTCGAGCTTCTGTGGCATGACCTGCCATGGCTGTTGGGTTGGGCTGCTCCTGTCAGGGTGGCGACATGTCCCCACGTCCCTGCCACCCATGCTGTCCCGCCACCCACATGATCCTGTTATCCGCACATCCTGGTGATTATTTTGCTCCTCAACCCATGGCCCCTGTCCAGTTCTCACTAAGTGTCCAGGCACTCCCAGTTTTGTTTGTTCGTTTTTGAGATGGAGTCTTGCTCTGTCACCCAGAGTGGCGCCCAGATCTGGCACCCAGACCATGCAGAGGTTTCAGCTCACTGCAACCTCTGCCTCCCAGGTTCAAACAATTCTCCCACCTCAGCCTCCTGAGTAGCTGGGACTACAGGTGCCTGCCACCACACCTGGCTATTTTTTTTTTTTTTTTTTTTTTTTTTTTTTTTTTTTTTTTGTATTTTTAGTAGAGATGGGGTTTCACTATGTGAAAACCCAGGCTGGTCTCAAACTCTTGACCTCAGATGATCCACCTGCCTTGGCCTCTCAAAGTGCTAGGATTACAGTCGTGAGCCACTGCGCCCAGCTCACTCCTAGTTTTAAGTCTTTTGATATTTTGGGGTAAACTTGCCCTGGGGAGCGTGGTCCCCCCCCACATCCCCCCCGCCAGGCTGGGAAGAGGCCGTGCCCCCTCTCCCGGGCTAGCTTTTCTAGTGTTCGGTCCAGGCTGTGGGAAGTTGCTTCGTCCTCTTTGGACCTCCCAGTTCCTCCTCAGCTTCTAACAGATTCATGCGTGTGGAGTAAGCACACAGGACACTCCCGGGCTTTGCAAATTCATCTCCAGCCCATGGGCTCAGAAGGCCACAAAAGGTCAGACGCCCCAGTGTATGAGGATCAGACCTGACACATCCCGGGTGGGATCAGGGCTGAAAGTGGGGCTCCAAGGTGTGCTCCACGGGGCACCTCTGTCGTAAGCAGCACCCAGCACCAGACCCTTCCTCCTACATTTACAGCACTGTCTGGGAACACAGGATCCCAAAAAATCTTGAAATGACAACTTCTGCCCTGCAAGGTTACAACTCCAGAGAAGTGATTCCCTGAGGTGCCAAATTAAGGTGCAGATAGGAAACGCTGGGGGAGTGATGGGTGCCTCCCCCAAAAGCCTACACCAGACCTCTGCCTGTGGGTCCTCAGAGCCACCCTGTGAAGCAGGTCCCAGCATCATTCCTGCTTCATAGACCAGGAAACAGCAGCTTAGAAAGTTAAGCCGCATGCCCAGGTCAGTTGGCTTGGAAGAAGGGAAGGAGGCTTAAAGACACCTTTCCAGGCTGGGGGTCAACATCCAAGCAGTGGCAGGGTCTGGGTGAGGCAGCAGGCAGCCCCGTTGTGCTGGCCGCCTATTCCTGGGGCACAGGGAGGGGGAAGAAGAGGCCGCTGGGATGGAAGCGAGCATGCAGCTTGGCCCCGGGGAGGGTCGAGCCAGGCCAGGCGTGCGGTCAGTGCTGGGCGGAGCCATGCTGGAGTTTGCAGCAAAAGGAGAAGGCCATTGTCCTCATCCTGCCTTTATGTACAATGTTGACAGTTTGTCCACCACAATTTTTTTGCATTCATTTTTATTTATTTATTTATTTATTTATTTTTGAGATGGAGTCTCACTCTGTCGCCCAGGCTGGAATGCAGTGGCACAATCTCGGCTGACTACAACCTCTGCCTCTCAGGCTCAAACAGTTCTCCTGCCTCAGCCTCCCCAGTAGCTGGGATTACAGGCGCACACCACTACGCCCAGCTAATTTGTATATTTTTAGTAGAGATAAGGTTTCACCATGTTGGCCAGGCTGGTCTCGAACTCCTGATCTCTGGTGATCCACCCACTTCGGCCTCCCAAAGTCATGGGATTACAGGCATGAGCCACCACATCCGACCCATTTTGATTTTTTTAAACATTGCATCTAAACATGATTTAAATATCAGAACACTGAGGGCAGTGTTTTTAGTGTCCCTGACATTTGGCAGGGAGGGAGGAGCTGTGCTGTCCTTCACAGCTGGCCCTGCACATGGTCAGTCAAACAGCGGGGACTGCAGGCTGACGAGGTGGCTGAGGCACCAGCCTGGGACTGGGCACCAGTCTGGTCCTACGGACTGCACAGCTCTGGGCGTCTAGGATGGGACAAGGTCCTTCAGACACGGGGCAGAGTGAGGTCCAGGCACTCACACCTGTTGTGCTCCTCACCACATGCCGTAGGGCCTGGCAACTCAGAGGCCGTGGTGGGACGTCAAGGCTTCTGCCACAAGGTTGGCCGGACCTGCAGGGGCCTTCTGAGTGAGCCAGGGCCTAAGCCTGCACAACAGAAGCAGGAAGTCCTGGACCGGGGGGACAGGGAGGGCTCTAGGGTCCTAGGGACCCTTTCAAACCCCGAGTTTAGGCATTGTATTAGTGTCTTGTGGCTGATGTACCAATCACAGATTAGTGGCTTAAAACAACACAAATGTCTTATCTCACAGTTCTGGAGGCCACAAGTCTGAAATGTATCTCATTCAACTTAAAACAAGACACTGGCAGGGCTGGCCTCTCCTGGAGACTCACAGGAATCTGTTTCCTGCCTTCTCCATCGTCTCGAGGCACCTGTGTTTCTTGGCTCGTGGCCCCTCCTCCACCTTCAAAGGCAGTGGTGGGCAGTGAGGTCTCTCCCATCACATCCATCTGGCAATTACTCTCCTGGCCCACCTGGATAATTCAGGATCACCCCCGCCACATCTCAAAGCCTGCTACTTTCAGGCTCCACTCACTGGCCCGGAGCCTGCTGTGCACACATCCTCGCTGAATGTTCCACACTGGTCCAGTCCTATCTCTTAACTCTGCGTTAAACAAAGTCCCTGCTTTTGTGGAGCTGGGTAAAGACAAACAAGAAACAAATAAACAAGTACATGCAGGCTGAGGTCAGCGCATCCGCCGGCCAGAGCCCTGCGCCATTCGCCTGGATTCTGGGCAAACAAGACCCTTTTGCTCTGGACGTGGGCTCCTCCTGAAATTTGTGTTGAAAATGCTGCCTCAAAGCCACAGTGTGCAGGCGGCGAGCAGGGGGAGGTGATGGCCAGAGCACCGAGGGATATGTCTGTGGAAAATGAAAAACCAGAATGAAACCAAAGACAAGTCAGTGTTCTCTTCCTGATTCACTGTCCGTGAAAATCACGTCAGCACAAAATACGCCTCCCCTTTTGCTGGGCTAAGTTCTAGCAATTGCTGCATTCATTGCAGTTGATTCTCGAGGCAGGGACATTCTATAAAGCTGTGGTGAGTACTGAATTAGTGATGCCTGGACTGCTGAGCCATGGCTCCCAGGGGAGACACAGGGTTAGGGTCCTGTGAGCCTCTGGTCCCAATGTTCTCATCAGCCAAGCAATGCATCATCTGTCTTATGAGTGTTTCTGTGTAAAGATGCTTTACTGAGGCCAGGCATGGTGGCTCACGCCTGTAATCCCAGCACTATGGGAGGCCAAGGCCGGTGGATCACCTGAGGTCAGGAGTTCAAGACCAGCCTGGCCAAAATGGTGAAACCCCATCTCTACTAAAAATACTAAAATTGGCCGGGCGCGGTGGCTCAAGCCTATAATCCCAGCACTTTGGGAGGCCGAGACAGGCGGATCATGAGGTCAGGCGATCAAGACCATCCTGGCTAACATGGTGAAACCCCGTCTCTACTAAAAAATACAAAAAACTAGCCGGGCGAGGTGGTAGTCGCCTATAGTCCCAGCTACTCGGGAGGCTGAGGCAGGAGAATGGCGTAAACCCGGGAGGCAGAGCTTGCAGTGAGCCGAGATCCGGCCACTGCACTCCAGCCTGGGTGACAGAGCAAGACTCTGTCTCAAAAAAAAAAAAAAAAACAAACTAAAATTAGCCAGACACGACGGTGTGTGACTGTCATCCCAGCTACTTGGGAGGCTGAGGCAGGAGAAAAGCTTGAACCTGGGAGGCAGAGGTTGCAGTGAGCTGAGCTTGTGCCATTGCACCTCAGACTGGGCAACAGAATGAGACTCCGTTCCAAAAAAAGGAAAAAAAAAAAAAAGATGCTTTACTGAATCTATAAACGTTGATTCACTAACACTGAACTCACGGCCAGCAGCCCTGTAGCTCAGCCTGAAGGAAGCTTCTCTAACACGTGTTTCCTCTGTGAGACGCGCTGCAGCTTTTCTTACTTTTTGCAGTTTTGCGTGTTTTGCTCGTGATTTTGCTGTTAAAATGTCCCCAAGCAGAGCTGGAGAGTAACCAAACAGTAACCAAAACTGTCTTTGGGTTTTCATTTGTATGGCATATTTTTAGAAACCTTTTACTTTCAACCTATTTGTGTCTTTGAATCTAAAGTGTCTGTCGTAGACAGCATATAATTAGATAATGTTTTGAATCTGTTTGGACAATTTCTGCATTTTGACTGAAGTGCTTAATCCACTGACTTAAAAATGCCTCCAAGCCCACAGCTCTTTAGCACTGGGCTTGAGGACGTTTTAAAAAGCAAAATCACAAACAAAACACACGAAATGCAAAAATCGTGGCACTCAATAGACCTCAAAAAGGACACTGGCTGACCGCAGGAGGCTGAAACAAGAGGGCATAGTGTTGCCTTATTCACCCTCAGCCAGGAACATGTGTAAGGAGACAGATGTCTCGGCACTGCATGCATCAGTGAATGACCAGGAAAACTCTGCAAGTATTGATTTGGGGGTCACAAATAAATTTTTTTGGTGATTTTTTTGTAGGGACGGGGTTTTGCTTGCTATGTTGCCCAGGTTGGTCTTGAACTCCTAGGCTCAAGCGATCCTCCCACCTTGGCCTCCAAAGGTGCTGGGATGACATGCGTGAGCCACCGTGCCCAGCCTGCAAATAAACTTGACCAAGTAGGTGTCGTGGACTGAATTGAGTTCCCCCAAAATTCCTATGTTGAAGTAGTAACCCCAGGACCTCAGAATGTGACTGTATTTGGAGATAAGATCTCTCAGGAAATTAAGTTAAAAGGAGGTCATTTGGGTGAGCCCTGATGTGTGTGACTGGCATCCTTATAAGAAGAGGAAATCGGCCGGGCACGGTGGCCCATGCCTGTAATCTCAACACTTTGGGAGGCCGAGGCAGGTGGATCATGAGGTCAGGAGTTCAAGACCAGCCTGAACAACATGGTGAAACCCCGTCTCTACTAAAGTAAATACAAAAAAATAGCCAGGCGTGGTGGCGTGCGCCTGTAGTCCCAGCTACTCGGGAGGCTGAGGCAGGGGAATCACTTGAACCTGGAAGACAGAGGTTGCAGTGAGCCGAGATCTTGCCATTGCACTCCAGCCTGGCGACAGTCTTGTTCTGTCTAAAAAAAAATGGCGGGGGGCGGGGGAGGAGTCTGGACAAATTCCAAAAAGAGACACCAAGAACATATGCACACAGAGGAAAGTCCACATGAGGGCACAGCAAGAAGAGGCCCGTCCGTCCGCAAGCAGAAGAAGGAGCCGGCCCCGCCAACCCCGCGATCTTGGACTCCCAGGCTCCAGGACTGTGAGGCAACAACTGTCCGTTGTTTAAGCCACCCGGTCTGTGGTCCCTGGCACACTGACATCGCAGGGAATTCCCAGATCTGGAACGCACGAGTCATGGGGAGAGACTATATTTCTGGAATCTTCACATTAGCACAGTTTTATTTCCTGTCCTTTTCTAAACATTTACTGAGTGGAAATTGTCCAGTGAACTGCCAGGCATGGGGCCACTCTTGACACTGCAGACGCAGCCACCTGCCTTTGCTTGGAGCGGCTTTGAAGGCCAGGTGCAGGTGCACTGGGGGAGGGGTGCTTATCTCCAGCCCCGTGGTTCAACATATTTCTGTGCCTAAACGAGAAATTTCACATAACAACAACAGCACTCATAGCTGGGCGCGGTGGCTCACGCCTGTAATCCCCGCACTTTGGGAGGCTGAGGCGGGCAGAGGTCAGGAGATTGAGACCATCCTGGCTAACATGGTGAAACTCCGTCTCTACTAAAAAAATACAAAAACTTAGCCAGGTGCAGTGGCGGGCGCCTGTAGTCCCAGCTACTCAGGAGGCTGAGGTAGAAGAATGGCGTAAATCCGGGAGGCGGAACTTGAAGTGAGCCGAGGTCGTGCCACTGCACTCTAGCCCAGGCAACAGAGCGAGACTCTGTCTCAAAAAAAAAAAAAAAAAAAAAGCAACAACAGCAGCACTCACAAAGAAACCGAGCTGGAATTATTTCAGTTCTGTCATTCTACATGACCTCTTGGTGTTTTCATTCTGTGTTTCAAATGGAAGACTGTGAAACCGGAGCACAAACGGAGGTGTAGTGCTGAAGTTGAGATGTTAGCTCATGCATGAAAGAATTGGCTGCATTTGAATATCTTTAACATTGAAATGCATTCTTTTTTCTGTTAATTGCTTTAAAGAATGAATCAAGAAAATCATGATTATCCGTGATTATTACATAACTATCCTGAAAATAATTTTTCAGTATGGAGGATGGAATATTCAAAACCGTGACTCACTCTGGTGTCAAATACCCTGGGGCACCACCGGCCTGGGGAGCCTCGAGCTCCTTGCTGGCGTCCAGCGGCCTCTGGCAGCCCTCCAAGTGTGAGTGGACCGAGGCTGTTTCGGGAGGCCTGGAGCCCTTTGGCTCTGCCCTCAGTCTGCCTCTGAGCCAAAACCTGCAGCCAGCCTTGTCACCAGCAACGCTGGGACCCCAAGGTAGAGAGGATGTAGGAAACAAGGGTCCCCGCCAGGAGGTCTGAAGAGTGAGGTGAGCTTCTTTCTGTGCCTCCCACACCACTGCCCAGTGGCACAGGGCTCCCTGGGGCCTGCCTGGGACAGCCTGCTGGAGCCCGACCCCAGTACACAGGCCCCAGGCTGGTGTGAGCTGGGTCAGGGGAAGGTCCGCCTGGGGACGGGAAGGATCGTGGAGAGAGAGGTCTGCCCAGTAGGCCCTAAGGCCCCCTCCCAGAAGACGCTGACCTCTCCAGGCAGCCTGGCACGGAAGCCAAGGGCTGCGAGTCAAGTGTCTGCCTCCCAGGCCAGGGCTGGAAAGAGTAAGAACAAGGCTGCTCCTGCAGCCTCCCACCTGGGGAGGGCACGGGGGTAGGCAAACAGCTCAGCCCCGCGGGCACACTGGGGTCTGTGCAAACACGGTCACCCTGGGCACGAGCGGCCCTTCCTCACTGGACGTCCCTGGGCATGGGCAGCCCTTCCTCACTGGATGTCTCGTGGTTTTCCTGGCCTCCTGGAGAGTCACCGTCACCCCTGCCTGTGCACTGGACCGAGACCCTGGCGAGCGTGACCAGCCCAGGGCAGGCCCAGCCAGAGCGCCCAGTGGGCCCCAAAGGACCCGCCTTGGGTTGAGGGGCTGTGGGAGGAGGTCACTGCAGTTTCCAGAGAAGGCTGAGGGTGGGGGGGTCACTGAAGAGACTGTGAGGGGACCTGGGCATCATCCAAGGTGCCAGTGCCCACCTGGGGTCTCAGTGGCCGCAGGGAGAATACGGGCCGAGTGCCACCACGCAGCTCCATCCGGCCTGACCCTCGGTCCCAGCCCCGCCCAGGGCCACTGCCGCTGGGCCCCCCACACAGATGCAGGGACTGCGCAGGCGGCAGGGTCGGAGGGACGCAGCCTCCACACGGGCCCCATCTAGGCCATCTGTACCCTGGCAAGGGAGGCGCCAGCCCAGCATGCCTGGCTCAGCGCAGTGCCAGCACAGGCCCCACCCTCGCCCCCCGGGGAAGAAAAAGTAAGACTTTGCCAGAGATCAGAGAAAGAAAAGCCACGTGCCTCCCACAGCTGAGCACGCCGATGGGCAGGGCTGGCCCCTGCGCCCACCAGTCCTCGCGGGGGCCGTCCCACCTGGGAGAGGCCTCAAGGCCATTGGCTGCCTCGGCAGGACCTGCAGCCGAGTGGGACCTGCAGCCGGGGCCTCAGGCCTTTCGCAGGTGTGGAGCCCGGCTGCCTGAGGATGCTCTGCAGGGTGGGCAGCGCTGGGGATGGCAGGGGGACCGTCCCTCCCGGCCCAGGGGCTGGGCAGGACCCAGTGTGGGCTGCACGGGGCTCCTGAGGGTAGAGAAGGGGCTGGAGGAGATGTGTGGGTGCTGGGGTGCGAGGGCAGGGCTCCAACCAGTCTGGGAGCATGTGCAGGGGTGTGGTGTATATTTGATATGTGTGGTGTGTGGGGTGTGTGTGTGTGATGTGTGTGGTATGTGGTGTGTGTGGTGTTTATGTGGTGTGTGGTGTATATATGACGTGTGATGTGAGTGGTGTGTGTGTGGTGTTTATGTGATGTGTGGGGTGTGTAGAATGTGTGTGTGGCATATGTGTGGTGTGTGATGTTTCTGTGATGAGTGTGGTGTGTGGTGTGTGGTGTGTATGGTGTGTCTGTGATGTGTGTGATGTGTGTGTGGTATATGATGTATGTGCAGTTGGTGTGTGTGTGGTTTGTCTGTGATGTGTGTCTGTGTGGTGTGTGTGACGTGTGTCATGTATCTGGTGTGATGTATGTGTGGTGTGTGTGTGGTTTATCTGTGGTGTGTGTCTGTGTGGTGTGTGTGATGTGTGTGTTGCATATGTGGTGTGGGGTGTGTGTGGGGTATGTGTGGTATATCTGTGGTGTGTGTGATGTGTGTCGTGTATCTGGTGTGTGATGTGTGTGTGGTGTGTGTGGTGTGTGTTTGTGGTTTATCTGTGGTGTGTGTCTGTGTGGTGTGTGTGTTATATATGTGGTGTGGGGTGTGTGTAGTTTATCTGTGGTGTGTGTCTGTGTGGTGTATGTGATGTGTGTGTCATGTATCTGGTGTGTGATGTGTGTGGGGTGTGGGGTGTGTGTGGTTTATCTGTGGTGTGTGTCTGTGTGGTGTATGTGATATGTGTGTGATGTATCTGGTGTGTGATGTGTGTGGGGTGTGTGTGATGTGTATGTTGTATATGTGGTGTGGGGTGTGTGTGGGGTATATCTGTGGTGTGTGGTGTGTGTGTCCGTGGTGTGTGTGCCTGGGGGTGTGTAAGCCACTGTCTAGGAGGTCGTTTTTCTCGAATGTCTCTGCAGATGGAACCTGTCGGGAGGTTTTTCCCGGCCTCTGCGATGGCTCCTCCGCTCCCCGCATTGTTTCCGCGGCCTAGCTTAAGCCTGTCCTCAGCGATTTGCCGCTCCGCTGCACCCGAGCTCAATGCCAGCCCCTCACACAAAGGCGACATTCACTTCATCTAAAGGATTCCCATAACGCCAGCAGTCTGCCCCACAAAGGCCGGCGCTGCAATTTTCCACTCCAGGGCCCCTGGGGCTCACACACAAATCCGCCTGTGTAGGGCGGATGCGGCATTGTTGCGGCTCAGCAGGGAATGTGCCTGAGCTAAGCCCTTGCCCTGCTTCCCCTCGAGGTCAGCAGGTTAGACAGGATGGTCCCCCGCAGACCCCCGAGCTGTCCTCAGAGTGGAACGTGGGGCCGGTCATGCCCCCCAGCCCCTTCCAGAACAAAGCCGGCAGGCAGAGTGTGCCACAGACCCCCGAGGCCCTCCAAGGCTAGAGTTAGGTTGGGGAGAGGATCCTCTTGGGAGGGTTGAGAGACAATTCTGTCCCACAGCACACACTGGGCGCTCACCACTGCCAGAACGTGCAGGTCATGGGTGACTGGGACAGAGCCAGTGATGCCCCGCCCTCCCCCTGCCAACCAGCCCTTAATGTGCCCATCACTGGGTGTCACTTTTACGGTGGCGGCAAATGCTACTTCATTGAGTTTATTTTTATCACGAAAATGTTTACACAGTCTCAAAAGTAGAGACCACAGAAAAATGAGCCCTTCACATACTCATCAGCCAGATCCAACAATTAGGAGAATTTTGCCCCGCTTCCCGCTTCTCTTGGTTTTTTCTTTACTGGAGTATTTTAAAGCAAAGCGCAGATGCCACGTCATTTCACCCCCACGCACTTCAGTTGCCTCTCTTACAAATCTAACGTTTCTTTATAAAATAAGCGCAAATTCCCTCTCGTGTTTGACAGGATTCCTAACAATTTCTTGATGTCATCTAAAACCTAGTCCCTCGTCAGATAACCCTGATTGTCTCAAACATGTTCTTTTACAGTTGATGTGCCTGAATCATGACCCAAAAAGAAGGTGCTCGCTGCTCTGGTTGTTACGTAGATATCATTTTCTCTGAAATTGCTTCTGCGTTACTGAAAAGGTCATACATCTTCTTCTCTTTTAATATGTTAATACAAAGAACTTTATGAATCAGTTGTCTAATGCTAAACCAATCTCACATGACTGTAACCAACCCAGCTTAGTTACTGTCTTAGCTCAGGTTTCCAAGAAGAGGGAGCCTGGGGAGACGTCTGGGTGTGGATGCTTTGTTGGGAGGTACAACCCCAGGGAAGTGAAAGGGAGGTGAAGAAGGGAGGGAGAGTACTTTGCAGAACTGGCTCTTCTCATCTCCAGGTGGCCAAATCTGCTCCAAAGGATGATGGCCTCCCTCACCCCGTCCCCAGCTTTCTGATGTGTCTTTCTGGCCCCTTCGGGGAACCATGTGGCAGAGCCCTTGGGATCGGGGCAGCTCAGCCTGAGGCTCCCACCAGGATAGGTGGGGGCACCCCAGGAGCGCTAGATGGGACGGTGGGTTCAGCTCTGTTACGGTTAGCATTTTCCACCTATGCTCTGAATGCAGCTGGCCTGTAAATCTATCTTGTATTGTCCTTATCTGGTTTTGATACCAAGGTTATAACCGCCTTATAAAACAGGGGGTGGGCCGGGCGCAGTGGCTCACCCCTGTAATCCCAGTGCTTTGGGAGGCTGAGGAGGGTGGATGGCTTGAGCACAGGAGTTTGAGACCTGCCTGGGCAACATGGCGAAACCCCACCTTTACAAAAAATACAAAAATTAAATGGATGTGATGGCACGCACCTGTAATCCCAGCTACTCAGGAGGCTGAGGTGGGACGATGACTTGAGCCCAGGAGGCAGAGGTTACAGTGAGCAGAGATTGCACCACTGCACTCCAGCCTGGGCAACGGAGCCAGACCCTGTCTCAAATAAAAATAAATGAACAAAATGGGAGGAGAGGGAAGCATGTTTTCTAATTTTCTTTTCTTTGGAAGAGTTTCTATAAAATTGAAACTGTTCTTACTTGTTGGTAAAACTCACCAGTTAACATCTGGGAATGTTATTTTCTATTTGGGGCTTTTTATTTCCTACTGATTCCATTTTTTAATGGCTATAGGACTTCTGGTTTTTAGAAAATCCTCCTTCGTGTAGATATCACACTCACAGGCATGCAGCATCCCCCGGGGTGCTCGGATCCCTTGTGATCCCCTCCGGCCTCGCGATCGTGGTGGGCAGTTTGTTCTTTTTCTCATCCCTCTTCTGGTTTATTTGTCCCCACCTTTTTCCTGATTAATTGGGGTGGTTTATCAAGTGTATTAGATTTTGGCTTCATTGATCCTCTCTACAGTATGTCGTTTTTTATTTCATTCATTTCTGCTCATATCTTTTTTTTTTTTTGACATGGAGTCTCCCTCTGTCACCCAGGCTGGAGTGCAGTGGTACAATCTCGGCTCACTGCAACCTCCACCTCCCGGGTTCAAGCAATTCTCCTGGCTCAGCCTCCTGAGTAGCTGGGATTACAGGTGCTCGCCACCACACCTGGCTAATTTTTGTATTTTTAGTAGAGACAGTGATTCACCATGTTGGCCAGGCTGGTTTCAAATCTTTCTTTTGTTCTTTCCTCTGGATTTATTCCACTGTTAACATTTGTAACTCTAACGTGGTTCCTTTGCTGTGGGTTTTACCTTTTCTTCGCTCAGTGTCAGTGTGAAGATGGGTGATTCCCTTTCTCACCGAGGCCACATCCCACAGGTTTACCCGGAGAGCTGGGGCTCTCCCGGCAGTGCCCTGGAGGAAGCCGGGGCTGGCCCTGCAGGAGCCGCCGCACAGCCCAGTGAGGGCCTTTCAGACATCCGGAGTGAAGCTGCACAGAGCCTTCGGCAGTCAGTCACCGGGCAAGATTGAACACTCACTGTGTGTTTGTTCTTAGCCCACCTGACCCAGGAATGATTGGAGGCAGGCAAAGGGGGCTCAAGCCCTGGGCATTCGCTGCGTTCAGAGAAATGAACAGTTCCTAGGCAAGTGCTGGAGGAGGGAGAGGAGCTGTTGACACATCACCCGTGACGGTGACGCTGCTGCTGTCACCACACCAGGGGTGGCCTGAGTGCTTCACCTGAGTGGACTCCGGACTCCCCACAGTCAAAACCATGGCGACCCGGGTGCCGTGGAAGCAACTTCGGCACCATCCGGAAAGTTACAGGAAGCTCCTGGAAGCTTCCAGAGGCAGAGCCCGGGCCAAGCCCGCCACAATGCTGCCCTCCTCGTGTGGTCTGAGCGCGGAACGTCTCCCTTTGCTTTTCTGCACAAAACACCGCTGCGCTGCCAGTCCTCAAGATCCAATCTGCGGTCCTAGCCCACCCCGGGCACTCGCTTCCCCTTCAAAGACCTCTGAGTGGACAATTATTTTTCAGACCCTCTGGAAGGGAACGCTCAAGCCGCCAGTGACAGGCGACATGGCTGAGGGTGTGGGACACAGTGGGTGCTTAGTGACAGATGACGCGTGGATGGTGTCTCCAGGAATCAACCCAGGCTCACCGAGGAGGCCGGACATCGCTCTGGGCCTGAGGACAAGGCTGGTTTACCTTTGGCTCCCGAGCAGGACGGCCCACCTTACCCACCCCCGGCGGTTCCGTCCTGCCTCGAAGGGAAATGACATGGTGGCCGGGCCTGCGGTCACAAGCAGGCGCTCTCAGAGCCAGGCTCTGGCTCCATGACTCCACGTGCCTGGTCAAGGCGAAGGCGCTAACAAGCCCCCCAATCCCCCGCCGCCTGTGGACACCTGGAGAGCGGTGCTTTTGAGGGAAAGCAGGGAGGTGGGCTGCCGGGGGGTGTTAGCTCCCCCAAAGGTGGGGATCGAGAGGAGAAGGCAGGTGTGGGGCCTTTGG
This sequence comes from Chlorocebus sabaeus, assembly GCF_047675955.1. Lineage (NCBI taxonomy): Eukaryota > Metazoa > Chordata > Mammalia > Primates > Cercopithecidae > Chlorocebus > Chlorocebus sabaeus. Next base: position 97,120,960 of record NC_132905.1, on the reverse strand, counting down.
AAGGTGACCTGGGAAGCAGGAGTGAGTGAGGGGGCGGGAGGCAGGGTGAGGAGCAAAGCCACCAAAGGCTCCTCCATGAGAGGGTTGCTGGTGCAGGCAACTGGGGCCGATCTCACTGAGGATGTCAACTGTGGCACTCCTGGCTCTCACGTGGGCCGAATGGACCAAAACCCCAAGAGCAGGGAGGCAGGTAGTGCGGCCCCTCGGAGACGGCCCCCTTAAGTTCCGTGGGCTCAGAGGCAGCTGCAGGGCCTCTGTTTTTCTTTTTATTTGTTATTTATGTACAGACAGGGTATCCCTATGTTGCCCAGGCTGGCCTCGAACTCCTGGCCTCAAGCGATCTTCCTGCCTTGGCCTCCCAAAGCGCTGAGATTACAGTTGTGAGCCACCACACCCGGCCACGGGAGTTAATTTTTTCATGTGCAAAGATTTCGGTTCTCAGTCAGTGTGGGTCTGCACTAGCTGGGAAAACTGCCCAGAAACTCATCTGTGATGAGAAGGGACACAGCACGGCCTCGGCGTCCAGAACCACCCTGATGCTCAGCGCCAGGCTTCTGCTTTCCTCCTGGACGTAAACAACCTCCTGGAACGCCAGCTGAGACAGGGGCCACGAGACCATGGCAGAAGGAGACGAAGCAAGGCCACCCGTAATCATGTCTAAGCACAAAAGCAAGGTCACCGCAAGGCCCACGAAACACTGGACGCCCCTCCTCTTGCTAAATGAGTGACTGCTGACCTGTTAGAGAATCCTACTGGGCCGCTGCGCCCTCACCACCCCAATGTAAAACAAACCCCACCCTAGGCCTTTTCCAAGCCACCCAACCCCTGTCCCATAACACCCTGTTACTGAAACACCCTCAGTTCCCCACGGGGCGAGCAGTCCGGCCTGGTCGCCTGCAGGTGTGTGTGTTCCTGTGGCCTCTGGCCAGGGGGTGCCACCAGCGGTCTGCCCAGGGTAACTGGATACCGAGTGACAGCCGGCCACACGGGGCCCTGGTCACACACGGTGAACGATGAGTCAGCCCTGGTCCTTGAGTATGCGGGAGCCCATCTGCAATTTCCCCTCCTGTTCTCACCAGTCAAGCCCCATGACTCCACCAAAAACGCCTCTCCACGTTGCCAAGTGCGGCCCTCGGCTTGCGGCCTCCCCCGGCCTCCTGGGCGGCTGTCGGCGGGCCACGCCCCTTCTGGGCGCACTGGCCCCACCTGGCCTCCAGGATGCGCCCTGCTTCTCCCGCCCCGCGAGCTCCTCCGCGGGCTCCTTCCCACCAATGCTGGGGGCCCCTGGGCCTCGGTGCTTGCATCCTCTACTTCCGTCCACACTTGGACCAGCCGGTTGACCTCATCACTTCCTATTTCCCGTGCGCTGGCTCCGCCCTACGCACCCAGCTGGCTTCTCCACGGCTCCCCTTGGATGCGGAGCAGTGTCAGATGCAGTGTCTTAGACCTAGCGTGTCTGAAACCGGCTCTTCCCACAGGCTTTCTTATCCCAGCTATCAGAACTTCATTCTTGGCCAGGCGCAGTGGCTTACGCTTGTAATCCCAGCACTTTGGAAGGCCGAGATGGGTGGATCACATGAGGTCAGGAGTTTGAGACCAGCCTGGCCAACATGGCGAAACCCTGTCTCTACTAAAAACACAAAAATTAGGCGGGTGTGGTGGCAGCACCTGTAATCCTAGCTACTCAGGAGGCTGAGGCAAGAGGATCGCTTGAACCCAGGAGGCAGAAGTTGCATTGAGCCAAGATCAAGCCACTGCACTCCAGCCTGGGCAACAGAGCAAGACTTCCTTTTTTTTTTTTTTTTTTTTTTTTTTTAAAGAAACGGCCTCTCACTATGTTGCCCAGGCTGGACTCGAACTCCTGGGCTGAAGTGATCCTCGTGCCTGGGGCCTCCCTAGCAGCTGGGATTACAGGCATGAACCACCACAGCCCTAACCCCAGGGTGACTGTATTTGGAGATAAGAGGAGGTAATCAACATTACATTAGGTCACAAGCAGGGGGCCCTAATCCAGTAGGACTGGTGTCCTTATAAGAAAAGAGAGAGAGACACCAGGGATGTGTGTGCCCAGAGGAAAGGCCCTGTGAGGACACAGGGAGAAAGCGGCTGTCCGCAAACCACGGAGAGAGGACTCAGGAAGAGCCAGCCCTTCTGATACTTTCATCTCAGACTTTCAGCCTCCAGAACCGAGATAAAAAATTTCTGTAATTTAAATCACTCAGTCTGTGGTATTCTGTATGGCAGCCCAAGCAGACTGAGACACACCCCACCCCGATTTATCAGCTAATTCTGTCACCTCTACCTGCACACAGTGTCCAGACTTCACCCATTCCTCACCACCCCACCAGCTTGCCCACAACACCACTGTCCCCTGGCTGGATGGTTGCCGTTCGTGCCTCCCTGGGTTCCTATGTATGGTCTTGCCTCCAAGTCTATTCTCCTCCCAGCAGCTGGGGCAATCCCTAAAACCAGGATTGCATCGGGCCCCTCCTGGGCTCCACATTTTGCCTGATTTCCCTTCTTACCCAGGGGAAAAGCCAAATTCTTTACGGTGACCTGCAGTGCCTTACAGACCCAGCCCCAGCCTCCCCTTGTTCCCAATGCTCCTGCCATGCTGGCCACTTGGGGTTCTCCGAGGCGCATGTGCCCTTCTACCTCAGGGCCTTTGCACGGCCTGTTTCCACTGCAGAGAGCTCTCGCTGCAGTTCTCTGCATGGCTGGTGCACTAATTTCCTTGAGGTCTGTACCGCAAACCTGTTGTCATAATCCATTTTGTGCTGCTATAACAGAATACCACAGACTACACACTTTAGAAAGAACAGAACTTTATTTCCTCCCAGTTCTGGAGGCTGAGAAGTTGGCAGGTGGGCCTTCCTGCTGTGTCATCCTGTAGCAGAAGGTGGAAGAGCAAAGAGAGGGCAAAAGAGCGGGGGGACCCGATGCACCCTTTCGTAAGGAACCCAGCTTCGTGATAACAAACCTACTCTCGCGATTATAGCACTCATCCCTTCATGAGGGCCCTGCCTCTCACCAAGTCACCCCAGGGCTGAATCACTCCCATTAGGCCCACCTCCCAACACTGTGGCCTTGGGGAATAAGTTTCCAACACAGGCTTCTTGAGAGAAGCATTCGAACAACAGCACCCACCTTGTGAGCGACGCTGCCATGGCTCACTATGGGCAGAGTGTGTATCCCCACCCTTGTGACTTGTTGCTTGACTTGTGACTTGCATTGAGCAATGGAGTGTGAGCAGATGTGGCCATGTCCAGCTGAAGGCGTTCAATGTGTGTGCACGGTTGAGCCCTGCACCTCGAGAAGGCTGTGCCCATGTAGACACTGTTCCCTCTGTCTGAACCTCAGAAGGGTAACACATGGAGTGGGCCTAACCCAACCCAATGCCTGAGGTGGAGCCACCCAAACAAACTACAGACCCAAAAGAGTGGGTGGAAGCCACTGGAACTTAGGGATGTTTGTTATGTAGCATTATCACAACAAGAGCTGACCAATGCATGAGGACTTCCACACATCTCACACCCTCCTCTCCTCTGGCAGTTCTTTTCCTCCTGAACACACGTTATTCTCTAACATTCAGTATAGTCAGTCCCCTTATTTATCTTGTGTATGGTCTGCCTTCCCTACTAGAAGGTAAGTTCCATGAGGGCAGGAATTGTCATCTCTTTTGTTCACCACTGTATCCCCAGTGCTAAATGGGAAGACGCATTGAACATAGATTGTTGAATGGATGGATCGATGAATGAATGAATGAATGTGGTGGGTCTGAGACTAGAGCGGATTCCTAGGAGCAATGGGAACACTTAAGAGGAGCCATCCACCCAGGGCTGGAGATTGGGGCGGATGTGTCAGGAACACATCCAAGCAGAAACCCTAGGTGGCCACATTGATTCAGCAAATGAAGGTTCCCAGAGAACTTACTCCCTTCACCAGAGTGAATGCAGTCACCTAGAATAGGTAGGGCTGGGTGATATTAACAAGGAGAGGGCGAAGGTAAGATAGTGTGTGAATTACCCGAGATGCACACCAGGCCATCAGGATGCCAGGAATAACTCTCTCCCATGCGTCTACTGTTCAAGCCACTTCCATGTGAGTGCCGGAGAAATTAGAAAGTAGCTGTGTTTTTATTAAGTACCTACCGTGTGCCACACTAGCTGACTGGATACAGCTATAAAAAAGACAAGTCCTGACTTCAGGGGGCTCCATTCCCGTAGGAGAGTCTGGCAAGCAGACAGACTCTGTGACAGGCAGGGAGGAGCAGAGCCAAGAAGGGATATAAATACAGATATTAAGAAATACATATAGATATCGATATCAATAGTGGTGGCTGGCAAATCCAACATTTGTAGATGAGCCAGCAGGCTGAAAACTCAGGCAGGAGTTGAAGTTGCAGTTTTGAGGCAGAATTTCTTCTTCTCAAGAAACCTCATTTTTGTTCTTCAGGCCTTTGATTGATTAGACAAGTCCCACCCACGTCATTCAGGATCTCCTCCTTTACTCAAGGTGGACGGATTGTAGATGTCAATCACACGCACAGGACACCTTCACGGCAACACTTTGCCTCGTGTTTGAGTCCCTGGGGACTGGCGCCTAACCAAGATGACACAAAACTGACCGTGACGTGGCAGTGATGGTGGCAAACAGCGTGAATACACTTTATGCCGCAGAACTATACACTTAGAAATGGTTAAAATGGTAACCTTTACATTACATATATTTAACCGCCTTTTTTTTTTTTTCTCTTGAGACAGTTCCACTCTGTTGCCCAAGCTGGAGTGCATTGGTGTGATCTCAGCTCACCGCAACCTCTGCCTCCCGGATTCCAGCAATTCTTCCACCTCAGCCTCCTGAGTAGCTGGGATTACAGATGTGCACCACCATGCCCAGCTAATTTATTTTTGTTTGAGACGTCCTGGGAAAGGACCTTGGCCACTTTTTTTTTTTTTGAGACAGGGTCTCACTGTGTTGCCCAGGCTGGAGTGCAGTGGCACAATCAGAGCTCACTGCAGCCTCGACCTCCTGTTCCCAAGTGATCCTCCCATTTCAGCCTCTGGTGTAGCTAGGACTACAAGCACACTTGGCTAATTTTTATTTGTTTTTTGTAGAGACGGGGTGTTGCTATGTTGCCCAGGCTGTTCTCAAACTCCTGGCCTCAAGCAGTCCTCTGGCCTCGGCCTCCCAAAGTGCTGGGATTACAGGTATGAGCCACCGTGCCCGGCCAGACCTTGGCTACATAAAGAGCTCTGTCCCCAGAGCTCATAGTCAAGAGGGGTCTGCACCTGCCTCCCAGAGATACATCGGCCAGAAGGCAGACTCATCAGGAGAAGCACAGAATGAGGTGACACTGTTTAAACTGGTGCCAAAATCACAGGTGGATCCAGTGCATCCTGGCGTGACCTGGTGGACACCTCACGGTTCTGTTCTGTTTAATTCCATGATCACCTCATTGTACCGGGCCCTGGAACACAGAGAAGGGGTCAGTGGCACAGTGTCTGTCCTAAGGGGCTTCCGAGTTTTACAGAGTTGGAAGGGCCGACTTGAGGCTGGCCCAGCAGGCAACAGGAGGATCCACCGGAGAGCCAGGAGCTGCCTAGAATGCCAGACATAGCACCAGCTGCTCACAGGCCTTCGCCTGCCAAGGGGACTACAGTCACTGCCGCTGGCCCCCACATGCATTAGGATTTGCTAAGTCCCAGGTGCAAGAGGAAACCACTGGGAAGCAGAGGGACAAAGAGGGCTCGGTATCACTAGTGAGCCGAGATCACACCACTGCACTCCAGCCTAGGTGACAGAGCAAAAACTCTGTCTTTAAAAAAAAAAAAAAAACACTTCCTTGAGACTGGGTAATTTCTAAAGGAAAGTTTTCACTGACGCAGAGTTCTGCATGGCTGGGGAGGCCTCAGGAAACTTACAGTCATGGCTGAAGGGGAAGTAGGCACCTTCTTCACATGGCGGCAGGAGAGAGAGAGCAAGAGCGAGCGAAGGGCGAAGAGCCCCTTATAAAACCATCAGATCCCATGAGAACTCACTCACTATCATGAGAACCGCATGGAGGAAACCGCCCCCAGGATCCAATCACCTCCCTCCTTCGACACGTGGGGATTACAATTCGATGTGAGATTTGGGTGGGGACACAGAGCCTCACCACATCACAGCCATTCTGCCCTCCCTGCCCTGCTTCAAACCCAGTTTCTGAGAGTGGGCCCAGCACAAGGAGGAGGTGGGTCAGGACACTCAAGTCCTGGTCCGCCTCCCACTCACAGCTGGGGTCCTGGCCAGTGACTCCATCTCCCTTTCTGCTGTCTCCCTGTCTATAAGACAAGGGGCTGGTCCAGCCACCTCAAGGTCCCCTCCAGTTCCATGTTCCCGGGGCTGAGCAGGTCCTGGGCCTTGTTCCGTGTTCCCAGGGCTGAGCAGGTCCTGGGCCTTGGTGTCACAGAGCCCAGCATCACAGACGTGCCCACCCTGGAGAGGCACCAGGACGTGTCTTTGCCACATCATACGTTAGGCAGAAAGATGTGTGGGACGTGGCCCTGCCCCCGGTCAGGACAGCGGACACATGCGAACACCGCACAGACACACCCTGCCCCAACACTGCCCAGAGCACCTGGGTGGCTTCCTGAATGGCGAGGCGTGGTGGGCACTCACGGGTCTGCCATGCACCCCACCTGCAGGGCAGGTGCCCAGCAGACAGCAAGGGCTGAGTGACAGGTGACAGGACGGCCGCCAGGCAGGCCAAGGCGGGGCCAAAGGCAAGGGTGGCTGCTCGGCTGTGGGGCATGGACACTCAGCCTCTACTTCCTCCTGGGGTGGCGAGGGAGGGGTGAGGGAGGGTCAGACCGGATGTGATCATGCTTCAGACCGCACGGGAAGTCCTGGGAAGGAGTGGAGCCCGCTTCAGCTGAAGGGACAGAGGGAGAGGCAGGGGCCAGACAGAGCACCGACCACCTGAGACCCAGGCAAGAGACAGTATGGCGGGTGGGGGTACTGCCTGATAAGGGCTGGGGGAGAGGACTGAGGAAAACCTTCCTCCATCAACATGCCTAGGAGCCCTGCCAGGTGAGAGCCCTGTGGTTCCTGGATGACTGTGGACCCCTCACTGCGGCCCCTCAGCCCCTACCCAGCCTGCCCCCAGGAGCAGCACGGCTCGGCACCAGCATCTCTCCAGCTGGCAGCTGCCCCACTGGGATCCCCCAAATGCCCTGCAAGCCAAGGTGCACAAGCCCTGTACACCGAGGGCTGGAGGGCAGCCCCCGTGCTGTGTTCCAGATGGAGGGAAGGATGGGGAGGGGGAGCTGCACTGGGGAGGGCTGGCTGGTCACTGCCAGGAGGGAAGGATGGGGAGGGAGGAGCTGCACTGGGGAGGGCTGGCTGGTCACTGCCAGGAGGGAAGGATGGGGAGGGGGGAGCTGCACTGGGGAGGGCTGGCTGGTCACTGCCAGGAGGGAAGGATGGGGAGGGGGGAGCTGCACTGGGGAGGGCTGGCTGGTCACTGCCAGGGAGCGAAAGCCTCAGCACCACCCCTCTTATCCCCCCATCCCCCATCCCCTGCAGCCTCCCAGCAAGGTTGTGGCCCACAGCAGACGCTCCCCACGAGGTAGAGCCGGGTTTCCACACCTGGAGCAGCTGCACCTGGAGGTGGGGCTCATCTCCAGACCTAAGCAGCTGCCTGCCCCAGGACAGAAGCCACCGCCCACAGCCAGGTGAGGCCATGTGGCCAGTCCTGGTCAATGGACTGAGCGTGAGGGGATGTGCGCCCAGCAGCAGCGACTACCGTGCACTGAAGGCCAGGGCCACTGGGTTGGGACAAATAAATACAGCAGGTCCTCAAATCCCATCGTTTCATCGTAGGGAGCGTTGAGGAGGTCTCCCCACGTCCACGTGGGTTTTCTCCAGGTGCTCTAGTTTCCTCCCACATCCCAAGTGCACACCTCAGGCTCACGGCGTGTCTACATGGGCCCAGTCTGAGTGAGTGTGGGTGTCCCACAGAGGCCCATCCTATCCAGGGCGGGTGCCCGCCTTGGCCCTGAGCTGCCGGGATGGGCCCTGGCCACCTGCCACCCTGAACTGGAGAAAGCAAGTTGGAAAATGAGTGAATAAATGAAAACAAATTATTATCAAATACAAATTATAAAGCCTACGGTAATCACACAAACACATGACAACAAACGCCGCGTATGCGGGTGCTCTGGGAGCTGCCATACTCACGGTCGCTTGTCTTTTAGCTGTGTGGTGGGAGGAGGTGCTCCCAACAGCTTGTGCTTTGGAGACATTGATTTCTTGATTTCACCACCACCACTACCACCGCCATCACTCGCAGGCTTCCCAAACATTGGGTAGATAATTATCTCCCTTGTTTGTATTAATCCTTCCTATGTAGGTATAGCTACCTCTACATGTAGGGATAGTTTACATTTGTTTCAATGTTTAATATCAGAAGTGTTTGGGTCTTTAGAAATTTGGTGGTGTTTTTTGATTTATTTGTGGGGTTTTTTTGGAAATACGGTTTCGCTCTGTCGCCCAGGCTGAAGTGTGGTGGTGTGATCACAGGTCACCACAAACTTGGCCTCTGAGGCTCACGCGATCCTCTGACCTCAGCCTCCAAAGTAGCTGGGACCATAGGCACACAACACCTTTCCTGGCTAATTTGGGGGTATTTTTTGTAGAGATGGGGTTTCATCATGTCGCCCAGGCTGGTTTTGAACTCCTGGCCTCAAAAGATCTGCCCACCTCAGCCTCCCAAAGTGCTGGGATTATAGGTTTGAGCCAGCATGCCTATTCTGGTGATGTTTTGATAACAGAAATATGCCTTAGGAATGTTTTTTTTCAGAGTTCCACTCTTATTGTCCAGGCTGGAGTGCAACGGTGCGATCTCGGCTCACCCGCCTCCCGGGTTCAAGTGATTCTTCTGCCTCAGCCTCCTGAGTAGCTGGGATTACAGGCACGCGCCACCACGCCCAGCTAATTTTGTATTTTTAGTAGAGACGGTGTTTCTCCATGTTGGTCAGGCTGGTCTTGAACTTCCAGCCTCAGGTGATCTGCCCACTTTGGCTTCCCAAAGTGCTAGGATTACTGGTGTGAGCCACTGTGCCTGGCCTACGCCATAGGAATTTAACTCTTGTTTATATCAACTAGCCTGGGGTAAAACTGGTTTCATTATATGTTGTCTTGCTTAAAGTCAGTTTCCAGGAACCTGTGATGAAATTGAGGACTTACTGTATGCCGTTATCTGTTTGAAAGAAATGGTAAGCAGCAACCCAGGGCCCCTGTTTCCATGGGACCTAAGATGAAATGCCCAAGGTAAAGGCGATGGCTTCCATCTCCCAATCCCCCGAGCCTGTCTGATCTCCAATACTGGTTCTCTGTCCTGTGCAGTACCCCTTGGGAAGCACCGACTTTCTTCTCCCCATCCAGTGGTCCCAAATAATCATCTCTGTAGTTGCAGAAGCAGAGAATTGGACTGAGCCTTCACATTGCCTAAAAGCTGGAGAACTCCGCCCTCTAGTGTCCGTCACCACAGCAAGTGGGGCACCATGTTCCATTTCCAAAGTGGAAAGACGGTGCCTTTAAAGATGTAACCCCAACGGAGATCAAGGTCTGAAAGGGGCAAATTCTTTCCACAGCTCCAGCCTGATAAAGACACCCACAACCCTCTCGCCATTTGCAAGATTTGATCCGAAACCAGCTTCTAACAGCTGCCAAACAAAAATGCCTTAGAGACTTGGGGTAACCAAGTTACAAACGCACGTTCCATTTGATGCAGCCATTCCACCTCTAGAACTGTTCCTACAATTACAGAGTCGCACATGTGCAGTCACCTGCGCACAAGACTACTGTTGCAGCTGTTGGTGTTAGTGAAAAACTGACACTCCCTAAATGTGCACCGTGGAGAGTAGGTATACCAGCCTCTGCTGCGTGGAACAGCCTGCCATGGTAAATGTGCACCGTGGAGAGTATACGTACCAGGCTCTGCTGCGTGGAACAGCCTGCCATGGTAAATGTGCACCGTGGAGAGTATACGTACCAGGCTCTGCTGCGTGGAACAGCCTGCCATGGTAAATGTGCACCGTGGAGAGTATACGTACCAGGCTCTGCTGCGTGGAACAGCCTGCCATGGTAAATGTGCACCGTGGAGAGTATACGTACCAGATTCTGCTGTGTGGAACCCCCTGCCGTGGTTGAAAAATGAGGAAATCTGCACACTTGTGTTCACAGCAGCATCATTCACAACAGCCCAAAGATGGAAACAACCCAAACGTCCACCAACAGGTCAATGGATAAATACAATGCGGTCTCTACATGCAATGAAATATTATTCACCTTTAGAAAGGAAGGAGTTCTGGCACATGCTACCGCATGGATGAACCTTGAAGACAATATGCTCAGTAAAATAAAACAGTCACAGGCCGGGCACAGTGAGCCCAGCCTGACCAACACGGTGAAACTCTATTTCTACTAAAAATACAAACAAACAAACAAACAAACAAAAAATTAGCTGGGCGCAGTGGTGCATGCCTGTGATCCCAGCTACTCAGGAAGTTGAAGCAGGAGAATCACTTGAGCCCAGGAGGCGCAAGTTGCAGTGAGCTGAGATCGCACCACTGCACTCCAGACTGGGCGATAGAACAAGATTCTGTCTCAAAAAAAAAAAAAAAAAGACAGTCACAAAAGGACAAATGATTGTACTTGTCTGAGTTTCTTAGAGTAGTCATACGCATAGAGACGGACAATAGAATGGTGGGTGTCGGGGCTGAGGGAAAAAGGAGAACAGGCAGTTAGTGTTTAACGGGGACGGAGTTTTGATTTTGCAAGACAAAAAAAGCTCTGGAGGTTGGTGGTGGTGATGGTTGTGCAACAATGCAAATGTGCTGAATATCACTGAACTGTACGCTTATTAGTAAAATGGTTAAGATGGTGAATTTTAACCATTGGTTAAGATGGTGAATTTTACGTTATGTGTATTCTACCATTAAAAAAATCAGGAAATGTCTTTGCTATGTGGCACACACACAAAAAGAAATTGTTTTCGTATCTCCTTCCTCCTGGAGATACGGAAATATCTCCAACTTATTACATAAAAATAAGGTAGAGAACAATGTACGTATGGTGTGCTAACATTTATGCCAAAACAGGAAATAGATATGCAATTGCTTGTAACTACATAAAATATCTCCAGGACCCGCATGAAACGGGTCACACTGGCTGCTCCTGGTGAGGTTGTAGGAAGCCAGGCACCAAGCCAGCAGGGGACTTTTTGGTTATTTTTATTTTGACCTGTGAGAATGTATTAATCACACATACAGTAAGTAAAATAAAAATGCCATTTTGGGAAAGAATAAAGCCATTATGGAAAGCCATAAATATGGGCTGCCTGCATACAGGCAGTTGTAACGGTAGTACAGCTCACCATTATTCTGCTGGAAATAAAACTGACCTATATGGACCGCAGGTGCAGACCCCTTATGAACTGAGTATTTATCAACATTAAAATGTTGAAACCCTAACCTCCTATGGTGTTAGGAGGTGAGGACTCAGAGGTAATAAGGTTATCAGAGTGGGCCCTATAATGAGGTTAGTGCCTTTATAAGAAGAAAGAAGAGAGCTAGCTCACTCTCTCTCTCCTCGCCACCTGAGGATACAATGAGAAGGCAGCTATCCGCAAACCAGGAAGACAGACCTCACTAGGAACACGACTGACCAGCAGCTTGGTCTTGAACTTCCAGCCTCCAGAACTGTGAGACCTGTTGTTTAATCTGTGGCATTTGTCACAGAAGTCCCAGCTGAGGGAGACAAGACCTTAAGTCTTCTTAGGGGTTTAACTACATGGTCTGATCAATTACAGATGCTAATAAAACACAAACACCTTCCTTTTAAAAACTGAGACTCGCTTGCTAAATGATTTCCCTGTGAGATCTTGTGATAACCATTCATGTGTGATTACATGGAAAGAACATGAAAGTGAGAGCCACGCCGGGCACAGTGGCTCACACCTGTAATCCCAGCACTTTGAGAGGCTGAGGTGGACGGATCACCTGAGGTCAGGAGTTTGAGACCAGCCTGACCAATATGGTGAAACCGTGTTTCTACTAAAAATACAAAAATTAGCTGGGCGTGGTGGCGCATGCCTGTAATGCTACTCAGGCGGCTGAGACAGGAGAATTGCTTGAACCTGGGAGGCGGAGGTTGCATTGAGCCGAGATCTCGCCATTGCACTCCAGCCTGGATGACAGAGCGACACTCCATCTAAAAAAAAAAGAAAAGAAAAGAAAAAAGAAAGAAAGAGCCATCAGAACACGAGACTCCCTGCGCTTTGGGCAGCCAGGGAGATGAGCGTCTGTCTCCCTGGGGAGGCAGAGTTTACGGCTTTCTGCAGACCATGGCAGGGGGGTTGCGTTTCATGTCATGGACCCACAAAGTTGAGGGTTTCAGAAGGGACCCCGGGAATCAACTAGTCCAACCCCCATTCCACAGATCACCAAACCAAGGCCCAGATTGAGAAAGTGACGGTCTGAAGTCTCACTTGGCCCTCACAGCACAACAGGCCCATGCTGGGCACTTCATAGCTTTATCAAATATTTTCCCAATAACACCCTAAGAGGCAGGCACACTTACTATGTTAGTCTATTTTCTGTTGCTTATAAACGGAATATCTGAAACTGAGTAATTGATAAAGCAAAGGAATTTATTTGTTACTTCTCACAGCTGCCAAACTGAAATGACCTTGGCAGCTGAGAAGTCCAAGGTCAAGAGGTCACATCTGGTAAGAGCCTTCCCACCGGCCACACGGCGAGGGGCTGCGCATGCCAACATGCTAGCTCAGAGGCCTCTTCCCCTTCTTATAAAGCCACCAGCTCCCCTCCCATGATAACCGATCAATCCGCTAACCATGAATGAATGAATCCATGCATGAGGGCAGGGTCCAATCACCTCTCAAAGGCCCCACCTCTCAATATGGCCACAGTGGGGACAGTCTCAGCATGAGTTTTGGAGGGGACATTCAACGTAGCACCTATTATCCTCATTTTACAAATGGGAGGTCTTGAGAAATTAACTTTCGTGCCCAAGGTCTCAAGCTCTTCCCATGGCAGAGCCAGGATTAAGCCCAGGTCTCTAGGGTTCCAGAGCCCAGTGTGGGAAAAAGAGAGATCAGCCTGTTACTGTGTCTATATAGAAAGAAGTAGACATAAGAGACTCCATTTTGTTCTTTGTTCTGTATTTGAGATACTGTTCATCTGTGACCCTACCCCCAACCTTGTCCTTGCAAGAGACATGTGCTGCGGTGACTCAAGGTTGAATGGATTTTGGGCTGTGCAGGATGTGTCTTTGTTAAACAAGTGCCTGAAGGCAGCTTGCTGGTTAAAAGTCATCACCATTCTCTTTATTTCAACTACCCAAGGACACGTACACGGCCAAAGGTCGCAGGGACCTCTGCCTAAGAAAGCTAGGTGTTGTCTAAGGTTTCTCCCCATGTGATAGACTGAAACAATGCTACTAAAAGGTTTATGGAGATGTCTGCATATGCATCTCAAGGCACAACATTTTCCTTTAAACTTATTCATGTCACAGAGATTTTTGTTCATATGTCTTACTGCCGATTTCCTCTTTTTCTTTGATCCTATTGTCCTGCCACTCCCCTGTCTTTAAGATGGTAAAGATAATTATCAATAAATACTAAGGGAACGGAGAGACCGGTGCCGGCGTGGGTCCTCTGTATGCTGAGCGCCGGTCCCCTGGGCCCCCGCTTTTCTTTCTCTATACTTTGTCTCTGTGTCTTATTTCTTTTCTCAAGTCTCTCGTTCCACCTTACGAGAAACACCCACAGGTGTGGAGGGACAGGCCACCCCTTCACCCAGGCCCTAAGTCCTTGTTTGCCCTGATTCCTCACACAGTGCCCGTCGTTATCCAAGACTGGCTGAGAAATGGCAAATCCGACATGGAGCTGCTGGCCCCACACCCCTAACACCCCCGTTACTCACCACTGCTCTTCCTCTCTCCCTTACCCTGCATGTCCAACCCCCCAGCAAGGGCTGCACCTCCATCTCCCGTCCCCTTCCCTCCACCTCCAGCTTCCACCCTGGGCCAGGCCCCACTTTCTGTCCCCTTCCCTCCACCTCTAGCCTCTACCCTGGGCCAGGCCCCACTTCCTGTCACAAGGATCACCCCTTGCCTGCCTTCTCCCTTCTGCCCCCAACACTCTAACCTCGTTTTTTTAACAGCTTTATTGAGAATTAATTCACATACAATAAAGCAGCCCTTTTAAGTGTACGATTAAGTGGTTTTTAGAATATTCATGAAATTGTATATCCAATACCACTATCAAATTCCATCTTCGAAAAAGAGACCCCAGGCCGTTAGCAGTCCCTCTCATCCTCCCCTCCCCCAGGCTGAAGCAACCACTCATCTACTTTCTGTCTCTATAGATTTGCCTGTTCCTATATTTCACAGAAATGGAATCTTAACGATATGTGGTCTTTTGTGTCTGGTTTCTTTCATGGAACATAATGTTTTTGTCGAAGTTGCAGGTACCAAAATTAATTTTTTTTTTTCCTACATGGAGTTTCATTCTTGTTGCCCAGGCTGGAGTGCAAAGATGCAGTCTCGGCTCACTGCAACCTCCACCTCCCAGGTTCAAGCAATTCTCCTGCCTCAGCCTCCCAAGTAGCTGGGATTACAAGCATCCACCACCACGCCCCACTAATTTTCATATTTTAGTAGAGATGGTGTTTCACCATGTTGGCCACACTGGTCTCAAACTCCCAACCTCAAGTGATCCTCCTGCCTTGGCCTCCCAAAGTGCTGGGATGACAGGCGTGAGCCACTGCGCCTGGCCTGAATTCACTTATGTCAGACCCAGACAAAATAGGTGTGGGAAAGTTGAAAGCAGTGGGGGCTCATACTTAGGTGTCTGAGATGACTGTTTCAAGGACTTTCCTAAAACCCTTTCGTGTTCTTCGCACATCTGCTGCTTTGATAAGATCATCACCAGACATCGTTTAGGACGGCAGTGACTCAGGTAAGATGCTCCTGGAAGAACACCTGCCCGGGAACGGCATCTCCGCCAACGAACTGACAGCAACTCTGGCTTTAGACCTCTGGGATCCACGACTCTGTTTCTAAGCAGCTTACGTAAATCTCTTTTTGCCAATAAAAGCTCTCCTTACCCTTCCCTCACCAAACACCCTGGGGGCTTACCATTCCCTGCATTCTGGATTATCATCCTTATTTCTCCTCCTGAGCAAACCCAATGTGTAAGAGGTAATTTTCTCTAGTGCCTTTTTTTCGCGTTGACATGCTCAAGGTTCGCCACGTTGCCGCAAGTGTTGGCACACCATTACTTCTTAGGGCTGGAGATTACTCGTTGTATGGACGGACCACACCTTGTTGATCCACCTGTCAGGTGAGGGATTTCGGACTGATTCTACCTTTTGGCTGTTGTGGCTAGTGCTGCTGTGAACATTCTTGTACAAGTTTGTAGGGACATAGGTCATACTCCTGAGACTTTCAGAAACATGAACTGATCTCAATTCTCCCCTTGTTCAAATGCCTGGCAGTGTCCTTAGAATGGTTTCAGGATGACATCATGCTCCATGCCACAGCCCACCTGATCTGGGCCAGGAGCCCTCCCCAAACTCTGCCAGCCTCACCTGGCCCTAGGCCCCCACCAGGCTCCCGGCACAGTGGTCTGCTCGCTGCTCCTCCACATACAGCTCATTCTCCACCTCCCACCCCGCCCCTGCCGACCCCAGGCCTTCACTCACTCTCAACTCTACACCTTTTCAGGGCCACACCCTCAACACCACAACCGCAGCTGCTGCACCCTCTGGGCTGCTCAGGGCCTCCGAGTGCCATGCATTCTCTCCACAGCTCTCAGCACCGTCTGAAATTAGTTCACTTCTTTTCCTATTTTTTGTCTTCTCTCTTCTCCTGAACCTGGGGCCCCTGAGGGCAGGGGCCTAGTCTCATTTGCCCTGGTAACCCCAGTTCCTCAGGCAGCATCTGGTTCATGGGAGGTGCTCGAGAAATATGCAATGGATAAGTAAACAAAAGACTGAGCGACTGGAAGCCCCAGAACCCGGGCCCAGCAGAGCATCTTTCCATAAAGCACCGGCCTTTACAAAAGCCTGACTGTTCATGGACTACCATGCCTGGTGGGTCTGGGTGGGGCTTCACTGGCCTGGTTGGTGGGCTGACACTGATTTCGGGGTTTTCTCCTATGTCATCAGAGCACATCTCTGCTGTCACAGAGGAAGACAAATTCCTCCTTCGATCTGTAAGATTTTTAAGACTTTTTTTCTTTTTTTGAAACAGAGTCTCACTCTGTCACTCAGGCTGGAGTGTAGCGGTGTGATCTCAGCTCACTGCAACCTCAGCCTCCCAGGTTCAAGCGATTCTCCTGCCTCAGTCTCCCGAGTAGCTGGAATTACAGGCGTGCGCTGTCATGCCCAGCTAATTTTTGTGTTTTTAGCAGAGATGGGGTTTCACCATGTTGGCCAGACTGGTCTCAAACTGCCGACCTCAGGTGATCTGCCCATCTCAGCCTCCCAAAATACTGGGATTATAGGTGTAAGCCACCGTGCCCTGCCTGTAAGACTTTGTAATACTTTTTTTTTTTTTTTTTTTTTTTGAGACGGAGTCTCGCTCTGTCGCCCAGGCTGGAGGGCAGTGGCCGGATCTCAGCTCACTGCAAGCTCCGCCTCCCAGGTTCCCGCCATTCTCCTGCCTCAGCCTCCCGAGTAGCTGGGACTACAGGCGCCCGCCCCCTCACCAGGCTAGTTTTTTGTATTTCTTAGTAGAGACGGGGTTTCACTGGGTTAGCCAGGATGGTCTCAATCTCCTGAACTCGTGATCCACCCGTCTCGGCCTCCTAAAGTGCTGGGATTACAGGCTTGAGCCACCGCGCCCGGCCGACTTTGTAATACTTAATACTAGGTTATGTGTGCCACCAACATGTACACATAGTCACCTTTTTTTTCTCCTTTAAGTAAAAAATGAGAAAGAACAGACACACAGTATGGGGTTTGAGACGGAACACCACTCTGGCCGGTAGCAGCATCGAAGGCACAAAGCAGCCGTTGGTTCCGCCAGGATCCGTGTCTCCGCTGCTGAGAGAGCCCATACCCACATCCCAGCAGCTCCCGGCGCCAGCTTCTGCCAGCTCTCAGGAATGTTTGCTCCTGATCCGCTTCTGTGTCTACTTCCTGATGCACTGGCTCCAGCCCAGCCGACATGCACGGCTGCAGAGAGATGGCTGCCACATCGGTTGCTCAAGCAGTCAGGGGCCAAGTGGAATCCTGGCACTGGGGAGAACTTTCACCACAGCGATGGAGCTAGTCTGTGATTCCGCTTGAAAAGCCCCCTGCTGGGCGGTTTGTCTACTCTCAGTCAGGCACCTTCACGCACCTGCAGTGGAGACAGGTGGGCCTTGTTGATGTGGGCTGTCCCGATGCGCTGGGCTCTGTGCTCCAGCAGGCTGGCCCAGGCATGTTGCAGCAGTTGGCAGAGCTGAGAGAGGAAGTGTGCAGTCCCCGGCAGCTTCAGCTCAGGGCTGGCCTACAGTCACGTCTGCCACACCACTGCTCAAAGCTATTCTCCTAGATGTACCGCACTCAAACAGGGGAAACAGATGCCACCTCTTCAGGTGAAGAGCTGCAAAGTCATCGATTTAAAGAGCAGCAAACTCATAGCATCATTTCTTTCTTTCTTTTTGAGACAGGGTCTTGCTCTGTTGCCCAGACCGGACCAGAACTCCTGAGCTCAAGCAATCCTCCTGTTAACAGACCAAAACTGAGCGTAAACCACCTCTGCTCATGTGCCAGTAACAAGATGCAGATGAACTGGGAGAGAACGGAGTTTTTATTTCTGTAACCAGTTACAGAGAGAAGGTCTGGAAATTATCACCAGAACAACTCAAAATTACAGCGTTTTCCAGAACTTGTATACCTTCTAAGCTCTATGCCTACGCGTAAGTGTGCATTCATCTAAAGACGTAAGTGATTAACTTCTGATCTATAACTAAGGTCTGAGTCCTGAAGACCTTCCTCTGGAGCCTCAGTGAATTTAATTAATCTAGCTGGGTCCAGGTGCTGGGGTGATCACCCGGATCTGGCCTCCTGCTAAGTCATGGAGGTTTAGGGAGTTCCTTTAGTCTCCAATAAAGCTTGTGTGTGGAGGCCTGGGGAGCTTCTTCAGACCCCCCCAGTAAAACTTGTTTAATCCTAAATGGGTCCTGTTGAGAATTCCTTTGTTATCTTGTCGTGCTTTAAAGCCCAGGAAAGGCCTGGGCAAACCTCTTGGTGGGCTTCTGTTACATTCCAGCCTTTGTATAAGGGCGCTGGCTCTTTCAGCTTTTCGTATTTAACTTAACCACTTGGTCAGTACTGAAACAGTTGTTATGGAGGCCTGCGTTAGTGAGACCTGGTCTGCCACACTCCCGCCTCAGCCTTGCAAGTAGCTGGGACTATAGGTGTGTATGACCACAACCGGCTGCGAAGTCCTATTTCTAAGGTGCATGGAAACAGTGAAGGGAAAATTAAGGCTATTTTTGCAAACAAAACATTCAAATGAACCATTTACAGCAGAATAAACAAATAAAAGCAAGTACTATAGATTGCATAGCCCCCATCAGGGGTCTGAGGCAGGACTCCAAAGGCAAATATACTGATATTCCTGCAGCCAAATTCATCATGCTAAGTGGAACAAATATCCCATAAACAGGATGACAGCTTGCTTCCAGCTGATTTATATGGTAATACGGTAGTTCATGAAATAGCAAGATAGCCACATACCATAAATTTTCTAGTACTTCTTACTCCCAAGGACAATGTTCACTAAAGCTTCAAACACAGGTTCAAGTGAAGCTAAATGTCTGTGTAAAACAAACAAAAAAAAAGTCGTTTAAAAGCAAATAAAATTTCAGGACCCTCTAAATTTATTATGCCAAAGGGGACGTTAAGCCCTGGAGACTGAGTCAATAGCACATTTGCAAATTCTGCTTCTTAGATTACAGCTTAACTCTATTCCCCAGGGTCCTTGTTCTGGACATGACTAGGAGAAACATGAAGAGCTGCAAGGTTAATGATGTTATGAAAAGCTGCAAAGTCGTATTGTCATAGTTCTTTCTTTTTGAGATAGGATCTTGCCATGTTGTCCAGGCTGGATTGGAAATCCTGAGCTCAACCAGGCATAGTGGCTCACACCTGTAATCCCAGCACTTTGGGAAACCGAGGCAGGTGGATCAATTGCGGTCAAGAGTTTGAGACCAGCCTGACCAATGTGGTGAAACCCCGTCTCTACTAAAAATACAAAAATTAGCTAGGCGTGGTGGCACGCACCTGTAATCCCAGCTACTCAGGAGGCTGAGGCAATAGAATCGCTTGAACCTGGGAAGTGGAGGTTGCATTGAGCCAAGATCGCGCCACTGCACTCCAGCCAGGGTGACAGAGCGAGACTCGTCTCAAAAAAAAAGAACTCTTGAGCTCAAGTAATCCTCCTGCCTCAGTCTCCCAGAGACCAGATCTCCTCCTTCCCATCACTGATCGATCTCTGATCAGATCTCCTCCTTCCCATCACTGATCGATCTCTGATCAGATCTCCTCCTTCCCATCACTGATCGATCTATGATCAGATCTCCTCCTTCCCATCACTGATCAATCTCTGTTACAGATTACCTGCCTCCTTCATTGTCCTGTACCCAGCTCAGACCAGATGGCGCAAAGACCTCATGACTGTTGCATTTTCAGTGTGGAAGATTACATACACCTTTCTTCTTTTTTTTTTTTTTTTTTTTTTTTTGAGACAGAGTCTGGCTCTGTTGCCCAGGCTGGAGTGCAGTGGCACGATCTTGGCTCACTGCAACCTCCACCTCCCAGGTTCAAGCAATTCTCCTGCCTCAGCCTCCCGAGTAGCTGGGATTATAGGTGCTCGACACCACACCCGGCTAATTTTTGCATTTTTAGTAGAGACTGGGTTTCACCATGTTGGCCAGGATGGTCTTGAACTCCTGACCTCAGGTGATCCACCCACCTTGGCCTCCCAAAGTGCTACGGTTACAGGCATGAGTCACTGTGCCCGGCCAAATACACCTTTCGTGAAAGAAAAAGACCACCTCGACTAATCAGACCATTGTAACTATACATTAAAGTCTAAAGATGTTGAAATTCTGGTAAGCTTCCGTAAACTTTATCTATATACGTGGTCCCAAACTTCTACACTTCAGAACACTGACTTCCATTCTTTGGAATCTGTGCTTTCTGGGTGGCTGGACTTAAACTTTGCACTTGAATAAACTCTCCTTAAACTAGATTCTGGCCCTTTTGATTATTTTAAGTTGACACCTGTATGCATACATGCAATGAGTCAGGCTACGTCTGGCTGCTTGAGGGTCTTGGGAAAGGTGGCACAGCAGGGATGCATTGCTGAGATCATAGGGCTGGAGGCAGCATGGAGGATGGGTTGAAGAAGAGTCGCTGAAGTCCCGGGGCAGCACCATGTCAATGGGTTTCTCAGCACTTCCTCCCACATCAGCAGTGCCCCACCTAAGCACCTCTCTAACTCAGGGGTCCTCCTGCTCACTGATAAATGTCCTTGAAGCCAGCAATTAGCAGGCCACAGATTATTGCCAGATAGTCTGTGGGGGCTCCCCAGGGTCCACATCTCCCTCCCCTTTCCCCTCCCATTCTCACTGGTATTCAGCCTATTCCAGCAATTTCTCCATCATGCAAGGCAGGCACAGAGGTGCCCCATTTCCAGGTTCGGCATCTCTTCTCTGTGACGTTCTTCCCACTTCCCCTTTTGGTTGATAAACTTCGAGGGTCAATAATGCGGTTTGCTATCACCTTCTTCTGCCATAGATGGGCTTTATCTCCAGGTTCGGTTTCAAGAATTGTTTTAGGTCAAAGTGCTCGTGCAGCTGCGAAAGGAAAATCTCTTGGGCCCCCGAAATCAGGAAGCTAAAGGGAAAAGTCAAACTGGGAGCTGCTTATGGCAAACCTGCCTCCCTTTCTACCCCAAGTCCCCCGCTCTGCTCGCTGAGATAAATGAGTATCTGGTTGCCTCCTTTGGAGGGGCTCATCAGAAACTCAAAGCGACTGCTTGTCTCTCATCTACCCATGACCTGGAAACCCCCTCCCCACTTTGAGTCCCACTTTTGCTTCCAGTTGTCCCACCTTTCTGGACCAAACCAACGTTCATCTTACATGTGTTAATGATGTCTCAGGTCTCCCCAAAATATCTAAAACCAAGCTGTACTCTGACCACCTTGGACAAATGTCGTCAGGACCTCCTGAGGCCATGTCACCGGTGCGCGCCCTCAACCTCGGCAAAATAAACTTTCTAACGTAACTGAGGCCTGTCTCAAATGTTTGGGGTTTACACAGTCAACCGAGTGCATGTTGGTGAAGCTGTCCATCCCTTCCGAGCATCTGTGACGGTGTGAACAGCAGCCCTGTGAGTGAACTTAGGAAGCCCTGCTTCTGTTAATGGCAGGATTCCCCCTTCCCCCACAAAAAGCATTTATATTCACTCTTATTGGAGTGTAAAACTCCCTTCACAAATTGGTGAAAAGTCAATGTCAGAAATATTGCTTTTCAAAAGACATTCAGGAAGGGAATGTGTGGAGCAGCTGTGCAGAAATAACAAAATGTTTGTTTTTCTTCCAGACCAGCTTATCTGCAGTGAATTCCTGGCACTGATGCAAAGGATTATTAAACCATGCAGAAAACATGGCTTGGGTTCCCAGTATATGTTCCCTTGCATACTAGCTAGCATACATCATTCACACCAGTGGCTTTTTCCAACCACAGCCAGCTTTGGCCAGCATCATCCCGTGCATTTCCTCCTGGACGCCTGTTGTGACTCTCCTCAACCATCCTGTCTGCCTAGAAAAGAGCACAGGTGGAGCTGCCTGACTCATCAGCTCCACAGACGTGTTCTGACTAAAGTTTTGTTGTTTTTTGGTTTTCAGACAGGGTCTCTCTCTGTCACCCAGGCTGGAGTGCAGTGGCACCATCTTGGCTCACTGCAGCCTCAACTTCCCTGGGCTCAGTGATCCTCCTACCTCAGCCTCCAGAGTAGCTGGGACTACAGGTATGCATCACCATGCCTGGCTAATTTCTGTATTTTTTGCAAAGATTGAGTTTGCCATGTTGGCCAGACTGGTCTTGAACTCCTGGGCTCAAGCAATCCACCTGCCTTGGCCTCCCAAAGTGCTGGGATTACAGGCGTGAGCCTTCATGCCTGGCTAAGACTACGGTTTTCATAGGAAACGAACCCATCAATGTAATTTTCAGCTGTTTCCTGAGCAGAAAAGAAGCCTTTCCACTACAGCTATGCAGATTGTTTTACACCATGACACTTCTTGAATATTCATGCTCACCTTTAAAGTTCAGTTCTTCCTGCTGTATTCCAGCTTCTTTCATAACCAACAAACCACTCCATGGCATATGGTGACTTCTTCATTGCCAACTCCATTCCATCCATTCCTGGTCAAGATCTCCCTCCCTACACCATACACCACTGGCCCCATGTTTTCCATATTTCAATGGCTCTTGGTAATCACAATTATTGTAAATTTTCAACTGTTTGTCTTTTTTTTAATAGAGAGGGGGTCTTGCTATGTTGGCCAGGTTGGTCTTGAACTCTTGACCTCAGCAATCCTCCCACCTCGGCCTCCCAAAGTGATAGGATTATAAGCATGAGCCACCACGCATAGCCCAGCTGCTTGTCTTTTGATGGCTTCCCAACATCACTGATGGTTTCTGCACTATGGACAAAGAGGGTGTTTCCATGTGTCCTTCCCACAGCGAGCACTGGGTACATGTAACCCTTTTTGTATGAATTCACAGTGTAATTAAACCCAAGGTCACAAAAAGACAAATGCATTTTGAAAATTAAAACATATACAATGTCAGCAACCAGCAGAGGTGCCTATAACAGAGGGAGTGTTGGGATGCTGCCAACACCCCAGGTCAGGTCAGATTTTGCAAATGTTGGCACCAAGTTTACACGAAAAAAAAAAAAAAAAAGCCTTTTCATTTTCCCAGCTTTTTGCTTTTTGGAATTGCTGATAAGGGCCTGCGTGTCTGTCCCACCATGGAATCAGGATGAAAAGACAGAACTGGATTCCTCAAAGCAACTACAGTCTAGTAGGACAGAGATGTCAACACTGCATTAGAGCATCATTCAACAAGAGCAGTTTCTGATGCCTCATGGGCGCCTACTAAGTGCCAAGCTTCGTCCACTCCTCGAAGGCAGGTTGGCTGATCCCATTAGCCAATGGAAACCCTAAGTCTAGAGAACTTCATAACAAAGGTCACGCAGCAGGAAGTGGCAAAGCAGGATATCAGATCCAGGTCTGTTCAACCTTTGCAGGTAAGGAGGGGAAGCTGTGAGAACCCAAAATGCATTGCACATCTGGGAGGGACATGACCCCGAGGAGGCCTCAAGGGCCAAACTGGAATGCTGGGAAGGAGGGAGTGGGCATGGGCCCTGGAAGCACACACTGTGCACAGGTGGGAGGCTCCCAGGACCAGGAGTTGAAAGTTGCCCGCCGCATTCCGGGGACTGGGAGCCATGGAGGGCTCCTAGCAAGAAACAGCAGGATCAAATCTGTATTTCCCACAGATCCCTCTGGCAGAAGGACAAATGGTCACCTAGAAAAGGAGGAAACAGCATAGATACTGCTGTAGTGATCGAGGTACACTCAGGAATGGCC
Source organism: Chlorocebus sabaeus (assembly GCF_047675955.1). NCBI lineage: Eukaryota > Metazoa > Chordata > Mammalia > Primates > Cercopithecidae > Chlorocebus > Chlorocebus sabaeus. The sequence goes on along the minus strand of NC_132905.1, from coordinate 97,097,238 downwards.
GAGAGGAGGAAGAGGAGCAGAGATGGTTGAAAGAAGCCAAGGAATCAGAACGGATGTGAGTCAGACAACTAAGGGCAACCCAGGTGGGCTCAGGCTGTGGATGACTGGCATTTACTAAATGCTTGAACAGAAAGTCAAGAGATGGGAGGAGGAGGATAAAATGAAGTCAGCTGGAGATATGTTGAGCTGAGGTGCCTGGCAGAATTCTAAGTGGAGATCTGTCTTCCAAATTTGTGTCTGTACACCTGCTACAGTATGACACATCAGACATGCCCCCCAAAATATAAGATGGACGGATGGATGGATGGATGGATGGATGGATGGATGGATGGATGGATGACTCAGTGGGATGGATAGATGGATGGATGGATGGATGGATGGATGGATGGATGGATGGATGGATGGATGGATGGATGGACGGACGGACGGACGGACAAATAAATGGGTGAAAGGACAGATGGATGGATGGATGGATGACTGGGTGAGTGGATGGATGGATGGATGGATGGATGGATGGATGACTCAGTGGATGGATGGATGGATGGATGGATGGATGGATGGATGGATGGATGGATGGACGGACGGACGGACAAATAAATGGGTGAAAGGACAGATGGATGGATGGATGGATGACTGGGTGAGTGGATGGATGGATGGATGGATGGACTAACAGACAAATGGGTGGATGGATATATGGGTGGATAGGTGGGTGAAAGGACAGACATATGGATGAACAGATGAAGGGAGGAATGAATTCTCAACTTTAAATAATGAGATTTAGAAAATATGATTAAGTACAAAGTTTATTCAAGCCCAAAGCTTAAGGACGGCCACCTGGGAGCCTAGATTCAAGTTCCCCTGAAAAGACACATGCTCCAATTAGCACCAGTGGGTTCTTTTTTTTTTTTTTTTTTTTTGAGACAGGGTCTCAGTCTGTCACCCAGTCAGGAGTGCAATGGTGTGATTACAGATCACAGCTTACCGCAGCCTCAACCTCCCAGATTCAAGAATCCTCTCTCCTCAGTAGCTGGGTACCACAGGCACATGCCACTGTGCCTGGATAATTTTTTAAAATTTTTTATAAAGACAGGGTCTCACTATGTTGTCTCGAACAAAAACAAAACAAAAAGTCCCACACTCCTGTCTCTCTGGGCCTGATAACTTTGGCACCCCTCACACAACTCAGACGGCTCTGTGCTATTTTTTTTTCCCATTTCTCCCCTTTTCATCAAGACCTTTCAAAAAAAGCCTCATAGAAAAATGCAAATTATGTTGGCTCCCTTTATGTTCAGGAGCTTAGTCCTGAGTTGCTAGGAATGTTAATTATCAGATGGCCTTGCCCCACATAGGGGAAGGGAGATGTATTAAGCCATTCTTGCATTGCTATAAAGAAATAACCAGCTGGCAGCACTGGCTCGCGCCTGTAATCCCAACACTGTAATCCCAACAACAAAATCCCTTGGACTTTGGGAGTCCGAGGTGGGCAGATGGCTTGAGCCCAGGAGTTCAAAACTAGCCTGGGCAACATGGCGAAACCTCATCTTTACTAAAAATTCAAAAAAATTAGTCAGGCATGGTGGTGCTTGCCTGTAGTCTCAGCCACTCGGGAGGCTGAGGTGGGAGAATCACCTGAGCCTTGGGAGGAGAAGGCTGCAGTGAGCCATGATCGTGCCACTGCACTCTAGCCTGGGTGACAGAGTAAGAACCTATCTTGCATGAAAATAAATAAATAAATAAATAAATAAATAAATAAATAAATAAATAAAAATAAGAAATTCCTGAGATTGGGTAATGTATAAGAAAAGAAGCTTCATTGGCACATGGTTCCGCAGGCTTTACAGGAAGCATGGTCCTGGCACCTGTTCAGCTTCTAGGGAGGCCTGAGGAAGCTGACAATCAGGGCAAAAGGTAAAGGAGGAGAGGGCATGTCACCAAGGGAAAGCACGAGCAAGAGAGAGAGAGGGAGAGAGTGGCAGGTGAGGTGCCACACACTTTTAAACGGCCAGATCTCATGAGAACTCACTTACTATCGTGAGGACAGCACCAAAGGGAGGGTGCTAAGCCATTCACAAGAAATCCACCACCGTGAGCCAACCACCTCCCACCAGGCCCCACCTCCAATGTCGGGGATGATATTTCAATGTCAGATTTGGGTGAGGACAAATATCCAAATTATATCAGGGAAGGATACCTCTCAGTGAGGAATCTCTGTGAATTCCTTCAGTGAAGAAAGCCAAAAGCCAAATTGGGATGGCATCGCAGGGTGGCAAAAATGAGACCTCAGTCAAGTCATCAATTTATGTAACTGCTGTTGCCTGTTGAATCATCTCTGGTCTTCAGAATACCATGAATTTGGTTTTCTTAGGAGAGGTAAAACAAGGAGAGATACAGCCGGGCGTGATGGCTCACGCCTGCAATCCCAGCACTTTGGGAGGCTGAGGCAGGTGGATCACTTGAGGTCAGGAATTCGAGACCAGCCTGGCCAACATGGTGAAACCCAGTCTCTGCTAAAAACACAAAAAATTAGCCAGGCATGGTGGCGGGTGTCTGTAATCCCAGCTACTGGGAGGCTGAAGCAGGAGAATAGCTTGAACCCGGGAGGCAGAGGTTGCAAGGAGCTGAGATTGCGCCATTGCACTCTAGCCTTGGCAACAAGAACGAAACTGTGTCTCAAAAAAAAAAAAAAAAGAAGAAGAAAAAAACTAGCCAGGCAAGGTGAGGGGCGCCTGTAATCCCAGCTCAGAAGAATCGTTTGATCCCAGGAGGCGGAGGTTGCAGTGAGCCAAGATGGCGCCAATGCACTCCAGCCTGGGTAACAGAGCGAGACTCTGTCTCAAAACAAACAAAAAAAGAAATAGTTTCAGATAATCTTTTGTTTTCTTCTTGTGAAGAAATGACCATCAGAACTTCTTTTAGGAGCTTCTAAGTATCGTTGAAAAGTAGCTCTCTCAGTTTTTAAATTTTAGATGCAGCTTTTTCCTATTGAGTGCACACACTAATTTAGGTATTTTAAAGGCACCCCATTTTAGCTATTGTAGTCTGGGGTCTTCATGGGTTAAGTGAGACCATGTTTCTAGATATTGACAGAAGGTGGCACCATAAGTATTGTACATGAATCCAGCTGCCGTTTCTGTAGATGGATGTCTCCTTTAGAAGTACAAGTGCCCATAATTTAGATTTTCCTTCTGAATGACAAAAATGCCTAAGGGGAGGAATTCTGGTCACTAAAGAACCAAAGTGGCCAGGCGCAGTGGCTCACGCCTGTAATCCCAGCACTTTGGGAGGCCGAGGTGGCTGGATCACAAGATCTGGAGTTCAAGACCAGCTTGGCCAAGATGGTGAAACCCCATCTCTATTAAAAATACAAAAAATTAGCAGGGCATGGTGGCAGGTGCCTCTAATCCCAGCTACCTGGGAGGCTGAGGCAGAGAACTGCCTGAACTCGGGAGGCAGAGGTTGCAGCGAGCCGAGATCATGCCACTGCACTCCAGCCTGGGTGACAGAGTGAGACTCAGTCTCAAAAAAAAAAAAAAAAAAAAAAAGAAGAATGTTTAAATTTGTCAATTGAACCAAGTTTCAGAATGTGGCCAGTTTTAAAGATGACACTTTCTCCTTGGCCACATTTCGAATGAGAGAAAAGGCTGCAAACTCTAAAGAGATAAGTAAAACCTCAGAGAGAAGTGAAAATCACAAATCTGCTGTCAACAGAATCTCTGGAGAATAAAAATGGAAACTTCTACCTTCCAGTAGAGCTTCAGTTCCAACCCTATCAAATTATTACTGTGTAAGTCTCAATCTTCAACTAAGCTGGAAGGATTCAGATCCCAAGACTGGCCTTACCAGAGACCCTGCCAGCCCCAGTGAGGTGGAGTAAATAACAGTCATTTGTGCTGGTACCAAGGCTCCAACTATTGATGAAGTAGTGGCAATCCCTGAAGGCCTGCTTCAGGTCCTATCTGGGTCGCCAAAATGTCAACCTCAAATAATGAAATTCAGAAAATATGATTAAGTATAGAGTTTATCTGAGCCCAAAGCTTGAGGATGGCTACCTGGGCACATACCCCTAGGTTGCCCTGAACATATGTTCCTATTAGCAGCAGTTACAGTGGGTTTTTAAGGAAAAGGAAGAGGCAGTCCCTAAGTTGTCAGCAATAATTTGCATTAAAATACAGAAGGTGCTGATTGGTTATGCATTGTTCTTAGTATCACTAATTCCAGGTGAACATAAAGATAATGGGTGAGGCAGCCTATCAGGAGCAAAAATTCCATCAAACAATTGCCCTGGACAGTTGCTTCTATGGTGGAAGGGGCGCTGAATGAAGTCCCACACTCCTGCCTCTCTGGGCCTGATCATTCTGCACACCTCAGAGCTCAGACTGCCGTATTTTTCTTTTCTCAGGAAAAATGGGTGGATGGTACTGGTGGCCCTGGTCTGATCATCTACCCTGGTTCTAGTAACCAGATTAATACCTTGTTATAGAGCTGTGGATTTCAGTTCAGTTCCCATGCATAGACTTTACCTCTGATTTCTCCGACCACTTCTCCCCCACCCCAGGGACTTCACAGCTGAGACCCTCTTGCCAGCTTCCAACTCTGCGGCAGTCTGTTCCCAGACCGTGTCCCGAGGCTGCCTGCTCTGGACATGACCACCTGCTGGACTGGCATCCGTCTTGTCACTTATCTGGCCTCACCTCTGCAAAAGGAACATAAAACTCAGGATCCCAGTTCCCTCTGCCAAAAGGAAAAGAAAAAGCTGAAAGCTGAGTGATGTAAGCAGCTGCCTTTCCTTTCGTTCCTAAGCAGATGGCTACAGATAAAAGGTTCAACAGCGGCTTCTCTTATGTAAAGTGCTGATTTGCTGAGTGTGAGCTGTACAGTCGACTGTTCTCGACCTGCTTTTCTCTTGCAACGTGTGGATTACCACACTGTTCCGCTTTCCCCTCCAGCCCACTTTTCCCCTTTAAATACTGAAGCCCTCAAAGTCATCTTTGGAGAAAGGCACCGACCACAGACTGTTTCTGTGATACCGTGTTTTTTTTTTCCTCCTAGGCATTGTCCTTAACCTTGGCAAAATAAACTTCTAAATTGATGGAGCCCTGCCTCAGATACTTTCTGGTTTACACCTCCCAGGCCCTACTGCTTCTAACACAGGTTTCCAGTTGGCTCATCTTTCCTAGGTAGGAAGATGCTCTGTCGCCAAGAGAAATGCAATTCTAACACGCAAATCCGCCCAAACACATGGGCTCAGCATTCAGCTCTGGCCGAGCTAAGAGGACCCCATGATCCTGCCCCACAGCCTGGGGCTCATCTTGTGGAGGAGGTAAGTGAAGTAGGCCCTGTCTCTGACTTCTTCCTAACCAGAGTTGATAGTTGCGTTGGAAATTAGGTAAATCGAAGGTGAGTTGATGAATGTGGGAAACCAGATGAAAATGGCTGCTTGACGGGGTTATAACGCAGGAGAGAGGAATAGAACCCTTCCAACGGAATGGTTCCAGCCTTGTGACCTGAGGGGACTGAAAGGGTATCCCAGAGGCTGGTCACTGGCCTTCCAGCTCCACCTGTGGGTGGCCTTGGCCAGGCAACTGCAAGAGTGCAGGGCCCCGGGGGGGTTGCACCTGGCAGGCGCTCAGGGAGGGTGAAGCAGAGCGGGGTGTGAGAAAAGCAAAGCAACACAGAGGTCCGAGCGGTGTGAGGTGTGCGCGGTTAAACCGGCTCTGAGAGACAGGTCTATGGGGCTTCAGTGGTCCCCACTCGTGCCTGGCAATTGTTTAAAGGCACTATTGCTCCGGACCCGCTGCCTTCACCCATGAACTTCCTTTCCTGGAATCATTATACAAATAACAACGTACAGCCAATAAATAGCTTCTGTTATTTTTACGTAAATTCTTGGTGAGCAATTTAAGAACTGCCCCCCTCTTAAGCTTTATAAACCCACTCGTCACTGTTGCGAATCCTTCGAGTTCAGGGCAACTCGAAGCTATGCTCCCAGGCTGCAATGTTCAAACTCGGTCCAAATAACCTCTCTACTTATATCAAGTTTGCCTCAGCTTTTTTTTTTCTTTTAGGTCGACGGTTCCCGCCCCACAATGGTTCAGGGAGGGGGACGCCCGCACTTCCTAATGCTCCCTTAGCTGGGGTCGAGCGGAGCGCCCCGCGCCGAGCCTCAGGCGGCTCTGTGGAGAAGCCCCTCCGCCCCGGGTTCGGTCTGCACTGCCGGCCCCCAGTCCCCGGCGCGCAGGACCCAGCAGGGACAGCGCCGAGCGGGAGGGCGGGCCAGCGAGGAGAGGGCCGGGCGGGGAGGCAACCGGCAGAGGGCGCGGGTTCCCAAAACCGAAAAGGCGGAGCTTTCCACGCGCACTACGTGCTCCCTACGCGCATGCGTCCCGCCCCCGCTCAGGCAGCACCTCGCCTGATTGGGTAGCGCTGCCACGTCGGGGCGGGGAAGAGCGTCGTCGCGTCCGGGTGACGTCTCCCGCGGGCGTCGGCAGGGTCGGCGGCGTCGGCAGCAGTGTCGGCGGCGGCGGCGGCGGCGGCGGCAGGTGGGAAATGGCGGAGTATCTGGCCTCCATCTTCGGCACCGAGAAAGACAAGTGAGTGGGACCCCCTGCCGGGGGTTGGGCGCGATCGGGACGCGGGGTGGCTGAGGCGGCGGGAGGGCGACCGGGGAGGCCCAGGCGGGCCGGAGCGGCGGCGGCGGGGGGAGGGGCCCGGCGGCGGGAAGGAGCGGCGGCCCTTCCGGCCCCTTGCGCGCCCTCCGGATCCGCGCGCCGCGGTCGCCTCGTGGGCCGCGCGGCGGAAAAACGGAGCGGGACGAATGAATGGGGCTTCTTTTCGGGGCGCGGCGGCGGAGCTTTCTCCCGCCTTGAGGCCTGGACTGGCTGATCGCCCGACGTCCGGGCCTCCGAGCCGCGGGCTCCCGGAAGCCGCCTCGAGCGGCGCTGAAAGTTGCCTGGAGCATCTGGGCCTTTTCGATGTGGACCCGTTTGCTCCAACTTTGAGCTGTGAATGTCCTGTGTCGAACAAGCTCTGGTACCAGCCTTGCCAGTATTCAGTCGCTTATCTAACTTAGGGTCCTAAGCGTTGGTGTTTTATCCACTTAGCCAGCCTCTTGCCTGTTTAAGCGACCACGGGGCCGGCAATAAGGACATATGACAAGGAAAAGTATGGTGGAGACTACTGGATTAACTGTCTAACCACAAGAGACGTGATCCGCTCTTAAAATGCAGGTGCTCCTCGATTTACGATGGGATTGCGTTCCGATAAACCCATCATGAATCGAAAATGCCTTTAATGCCCAGATAAACCCATCGTCTAAGTTGAAAACTTGTAAGTCAGTGACTTCTTGAAGACACAGTTCTGATTTAAGGAAAAAAATGTTTCGATTTTTTCCTTAAGGTTGCATGCCTTCCCTAATCAATCGTTAGGTTAAAAGCAAAACATTTAATTTCAGCTTTGTATAATTACCACCTTGGCACGTATTAATTTCCAGTGAGTTGGCTGTAGTTTAGACTAAAGGGAATGTTTTCAGACGTTTGAAGGATAATTCTTACTTTGAAAATCTGAAGACCCAGCATCTGGCTTAATCTACTCTTCAAGTAGTTATCTTGGCATTCTTCAGTGCCATACAAAGTTAACATGACTTTATGTTTTTAATGAGAAACCCCTAAATTTGTCATAGATGTTTTTAGTACCACTTTTTTCAAAAGCTATTTAAAATGTTTCTCTTTTCCAGGATGGAGTCTATCTTGTAAAATGTCCTCTTCACACATGGTAGAATCTCCTGTGTTGTTTGGATGAGGAGGCTATATTCCTTTTCTGGCAAAATTTTAAGCCAAAATCTACCAGTTATAGTCACTTCAGAAACATTGAGTTGGGGGTCAACTATAGGCCAGTTTCTGGAGACTTATACATGGGGAAAATTTGGATATTATCCTTAAGGAACTCACGGTATGATCTTGGCGAATGAATAGATCAGCTCTAGTGGAACAAGAGGCTCTTCTGAGTTTAGGGTGAAGAACTAACACATATAGGATTGGGGCATCCTTAATTTTGCCTTTTCATATTTGCATGTGGCATGACTTCTGTCTTATAAAAGTCTATCTCCCTATATTTCTGCTATAAGCAACCACATTTCAACCTATTGGGCTATACTGTAAAGATCATGGTTTTAATTCAGAAAAGTTGATTATTTAATCTAGGTGACTTGTGTTTTCTTTTCAGGGAGACGTGGGGTTTTAGCTTCCAGGAAACAGGATCAACTCCTAAAAAATGAAGCTGATGGTTCCTATTAACTTTGTTTTAATTATTATTTAAGCTAAGAATAGAATATGGATCTCTACCAGTTAAAAAATACTCAGCTTATGTTTGAAGTTATAGATGTTTTCTAGATTCAAGCATATCCTAATAGCTTGTCTGTGGTTTAATTGTATGGAATAATTGGATATTAATTGCTGAGGCCCAGGTCTTGCCCATTCTGAGGTAGTTTTTAAATAAGCTTTCTTTATTTTTAGACGACTTCCTAAAGATATGCTATTGTCTAATCAAGTTAGATAATCTCAAGACCGATAAGTTTACAAATATATATGATCACTTTCCTCTCCTGATAAATTCAGACTTTCCCATCTTTACTGCTACCTGATAAATCAGTGGCTAGTCAGTCTTCATGGTCCATCCTCAACTGAAGTTGAGGCCCTTCGATCTTAACTCTGGATTGACTGTTTAAAACATAATGGCGTGTAAACCCGGGAGGCGGAGCTTGCAGTGAGCTGAGATCCGGCCACTGCACTCCAGCCTGGGCGACAGAGCAAGACTCCGTCTCAAAAAAAAAAAAAAAAAACATAATGGCACTTGGTAAAAAAGAAAAAAATTGAATTTGAATGGAGTCTGTCTAGTAAGATGTCCTAATTCATCAGAGATCAGCTTCCCTCCCTGACGTTGCTGGCACACCGGCATGATTGCTGGTTCCATTGGATATGGATCTGGATTGTCAGCGTATTTGAACAGTATTAAGGAAGGGTTTTGCAATAGAGACAGAAGGTGACGTTAGGTGGTTCCTAAGGTAGGGTTTGGTCAGTCCCCTAATAGCTTGTTTTCAGTGTATTGAGACCAGGAGAATTGATTTACTTCAGACCTATTTTTTGAAACTCCCTGTTCGTCTGGTGTCATGGGTTTAGAGAGATTCTCAACTTCGTTTTCCATTTTCCTTAGATAATGATAGCACTTCATGAGCACCATATGTGAAGCACACGTACGTTCTGACTCTCCCAACAGTGCCACATTGGCGTTGTCATCATTTACAGATGACATCTGAGAGCTAGGGTGACTTGCTCAAGCCCAAGCAGCTGGTAGCAGAGTTGGGATCTTAACCCTCACAACACCAGTGTTTTCAAGAGAGAACTTCATGGTGGAGAACTAGAGAACGTTTAGTTAAGTTTAGGCTAAAGTTACATTTAGTTTTAGACTAATTTAGTACTCCCTTTAAGAAAAAAACAGAACAGCTGTGCAGTTAGGAATGTGGAGGGGATTTGAATGAGGAGGAGGCAGGTTCCAGTTAGAACAGTCTTTGTTGAATGAGCACTGTGTTTGAAGAAGGGGAAGTTGAAGTTAAGTTATCCTAAAATACAGCAAGGAAGAGGAGGTGCTTAATACCACGGAAAAAAGTCTGTGTCATGTTTCGGAGAGGTTAAAAGTAATTTGATAGTATATGTCATGCTGCTGACATATTTCCATGTGTTTGATATCTTCCCAGCAAAATAATCAGCTCTTGTTTTCCCTTACAGAGTCAACTGTTCATTTTATTTCAAAATTGGAGCATGTCGTCATGGAGACAGGTGCTCTCGGTTGCACAATAAACCGACGTTTAGCCAGGTTTGTTTGCCCTTTTTTTTTTTTTTTTTAATGTAAATTATAAAAACTTCATGTTGTTTTCAAAGACAGTTAATTTCTACATTTTTTCTCTAGTGGTTGCATTTTCCATTTGTGTTAATAAGTGTGTTCTTCTATTTAATGAGAGCGAGGCAGGTGAGCCACTTCCAGTGGAAGGCCTGAAGCCACCACTCCTTGTTTTTATCATTAGAGAAACTTCAAAAATTAGTTTTTGATGTTCGTGTGTTGGCTGTGCCTGATATTTGCTCCCCTGCCATCTTCCCTACCCCCTGTAATGGACATGGGTCCAGAGGGGGTGGCCGTGCCAGCCTTGGCTTAGCCTCTTCCAGGCACCAGTGGACACGGAGTGGGCTTTCTGCTCTTTGCTGTCTCCAGGCAATAGAGGTGATGGAGCCACCTTAAAAGCTGGCATGATTGTCACCAGGCCCATCTTGCTTCAGTTTCCCTGGCTACGTCCTCACTTTCCCATCACTAGTTGAGGAAACAGCGAGTTGTGTCGTGTCATGGAAACATGAAAAATGAAACTGAAAGGTAGAAAGTGGGCCGTATATTACTCATAGCAGGTCTGTTAAGTTAGTTGAGGAGTGCCTGTTATCTTGGGCTTGGATCTGCTCTGAGTTCAGGTCAATCAAAAGTTGTGATTTTTGATAGTTTTATTTTTGGTTAATTGAAGAAAAGGCAAAGGTTTGTACGCTATAAAGGATCACTTATGGTTTAAAGGGAGAAGGCACCTCTAATAGGAGCAGAAAACTTGTGCCCAAGTTGATGAGAACACCTGAAATTTGAAAATCTGTGCCCACGTCTTTCCAGATGGAGAGCTGGGGAGCTCCTTCTAACCCAGCCTTGAAGTCTAAATGTGCAGCCTCTGAGCTGTTGAGTAGCTATAGTGTGTGGCCCCCGGGAGCTGCCAGCTCTGCCTCTGAGCTCACATCTGTCTGTATACGTGTTCCTGTCAGCATTTAAGAAAATCTACCACGTGGTGTAAGTGAGCTGGGAGAAGGAAACGTGGGTTTTTTCTGGTTGAAGCCCATGGACGACCCCATAGCACACAGCATTTTTAGAAGGGAAGAGGATGATGTCTTTTCCTTCCATTATCCTAATTACCAAGTGGTTAGTATAACAGCAGTCTATCTTTTGATAGCTCTGAAAATGTGTTTCTTTTTATGAATTTCAAAATCTTGGAGAAGCAGTTTGAAATTTTTTGCGTATTGTAATTGGGTTTTCTTTAATGTTTTGATTTATGAACCGAGTCTCCCCTAACTAAACCAGTGGCCTTGGATTGTGCTATAACCAAGCATCTTAGGTACTCACCCAGTTCTTTGATTTTGGGGAGTGTCCCAAGTGTTGGGCCGAGAGAAATCAACTGTTCCCTATTCTAAAAGTTTTCTTTAATCTGGCCAGAGGCACTTTATGTTTTTCTGGATCATAGATTACCTGAGCATGTGAAATGTAGTTAATTTAGGCGCTCCACATCAGTGGTGGGGAGAGCCCATTGGAGCTCGATGGGGTCAGTAGTATGTGTCAGCTTAAGCATCCTAGTTTGATGTGTGGGTTTGTTTGGGTTGGTTTTAGGCAATCCTAGCCACCCGTGGCTTTCCCATTAGACTGCATTACCTCTTCACATTAAGCTTCCTTTATTCAATAGCCACTGCCAGAATACCTGAGTGAGACCAACTGAATTTTACTATTGAATAATTGGGCTCAGTTTAGCTTTTCATCAGAGTTGTCATGCTACGGTCATTTCAGTTCAAAGCTAAGTCAGGTCAGCTTTGGGAAGCTTCCCAGGCTTGAGTTCAGTTGACTCAGGGCAGTACTTGACGGCTTAGGGGAGAGATGGGCCCCTGATGCAGGTGCCTGTTTGAGTCTGAGTGGTTCAGTGTGGACTGTTGGTCAGACCTCCCTCTTAGGTGGGCTTCCCAGCAGCACACCTTTGACTGAGGGACTCTTCATACAGCCACTCCCCTTTAAACAGGGCTAGAACTGGAGCTGGCTGGTTTTGCAAAACCACCACTTACAAAACTGCTTCACATGGATATTGTTGAGACTAAAAATTCGTTTTTCTAAATCATGCGAGTGATTGCTTTAGCTTGTAAATCATAATTCAGGGTGGGTTTTTTTATAAGCTGCTTACAGTGATATGGACATTAAGATTCATGTAATCTATTAGCCTACTAACTTAAACATGGTTTGTTTTTTCAGACAACTTGATTTTAAGAAGAACGGTACAGTGTAAGGTTTCAAGTCTGCCTGATCCAGTTTAAAGCACAAGGGCTAAAAGGATTTTTTTTCCTTAAAAGAAGGATCGGAAAAGAGCAAATGTTTTAAGCTATTGTATTATGTAAACAGAGATCCCACCAAGAAAGTGTAAATCAGAGCCGGGTGTCCATGACAGTTGACAAACCTGTTTGGTGTGCCTGTTTTGCTAGGAGACCAGAGAACTTGATGTACTGCAGACAGCTGAGTGACACATTTGGTTTTGAAAAATTACCTTGTGTGAGGAATATGATTATCATGTGAATTTTTCCACATATTGGTGTCTGCTAGCTTGAAGGACAAGAAAATGTAACTATTCTATTATTTATCTTGCATTAAACACTTTAACATTGAAAATGTGGGACTACTCAAAATGATACAGTTCCTTCTTGGTTGCTGGCTGACTTGACCCAAGTCACTGCTCAAACTCTGTTTTCATAATATGATGGTTTTGGTGTACTCTTCAGAAGACAAGTGTCTGACTTGCGGGAAAAAAACAAACGTTTAGCCATTTGCAAACAAATTGTCTCTTTGCAATTGTCTAATATATGCACAGCAGCCAGTAGAATTCCCCTTTTTATTTTTTTTTCCCCGCAGACCATCTTGATTCAAAACATCTATCGTAATCCCCAAAACAGTGCACAGACGGCTGACGGCTCACACTGTAAGTCCCACAGTTGGAGAAATTTTTTTAAAACAATGGTGTTAAAGAGCCCACTCTTAATTGAGACAAATAATGTTGGCTTCTGAGCTGCTGACATAGAGCTGTTGCAAACAGGACAAGGTGCTGGAACTCCTTGGCGCACACAGCAAGAACTTGATACTTGGCCACGTTCAGGAGGCTTTTCCCTTCTAGGGAAGGTCACTGGCCCGGCCACCTCCATTGATTGACATTTGTCATGAGAGCAGGTCCGTCCATGTGAAATGGATTTGAACATTTTGAGCCGTTCATTGGTCTTTACAGTGACTGAACCCCTGGCCTTTATTAAGTTCTTTCTGTAAAATTAAAACTCTTAGGAATATTAAGGAATCAATAAGGTAAGTTGCCCAATAAGTGTGGGTTTTATTTCACCATTATAATTTTTCCTCCAGGAAGTGGAGATTTCATGATATGTAACAATTGTATTTCTCTAATACAGTAATTTTTTCCATCAGTTTATGTAAGCATTATTCTTTCCGAGTTCATTAAAAATTTTCTGTCACATCTGAGAACATTTTGGTGCTAGCCTGGCAAACTATTTGTGCTTTTACCTGAATTGGAATTTTGAAAAGGAGAGTTTCCACGTTCTGTAAGCAGAAGTACAAGATTGGCATATCATGAGACCTCTGTTAGACTGCAGTGTTAGGGATTTCAAGACAGCCGCCAACTACGAAAACGCCTCTGCTTCTCAAGAAAATAACTCGCTCTTTTTTCAGCACTGAATCTCAACTGAAGCACTTGCCAGAGGCAGCCGGTTAAGTGTTTACCTTTAATTTTCCATAATATAAAGTTGTTGCGTTTTGTATTTCAGACCATTGCCCTCTTGAACATTTACCGTAACCCTCAAAACTCTTCCCAGTCTGCTGACGGTTTGCGCTGTAAGTTCATACAAGTTCCTTCCCCGGTTCCCTGGGCTTGCGTGTCAGAGCTCAGTGTCCACTCCATCTGGTCTGCCGTGCTAGTGTCAAGGACCACGTTTCACTAGAGGTGGCAAGGAGCTTTTGTCCCACTGACCCCACGGAAACCTCTGTTGGAGATTTGAACTCCCACCGTGTGTTAAGGGAAAAAGTAACTGGAAAGGGTGCCCTTTAAAACAGTCTGGAGCTGGGCCGGGCGCGGTGGCTCACGCCTGTAATCCCAGCGCTTTGGGAGGCCGAAGCAGGTGGATCATGAGGTCAGGAGTTCAAGACCAATCTGGCCAACATGGTGAAACCCCATCGCTACTAAAAATACAAAAATTAGCTGGGCATGGTGGCAGATGCCTGTAATCCCAGCTTCTAGGGAGGCTGAGGCAGAGAATTGCTTGAACCCGGGAGGCAGAGGTTGCAGTGAACTGAGATCGTGCCACTGCACTCCAGCCTGGGCAACAGAGCGAGACTCCGTCTCTAAAAAAAAGTCTGTAGCTGCTGCTGCCCACTCCTCCTTTACTTTGGCCGTCATCCTAGAGGGAACGTACTGGAATTAAACGTCGAGTCATATTCTTCCCTCTTAAGAGCAACAATATTTGAATGTTTCTCTCACTTTCTGGAATTTTAAAAAGCAAACTTCTGAAGTTACTTTTTGAGATTTTATTTCTCATTAGCCTTTTTTCCCTGAACTCCATTTTGGAGTGCACCCTTTAGTTGTGAGGGCATTGTTCTGAGAGCGTTCCCCAAATGAGGGTCTACAGCTTGCGTTGACCCCTGAGTTCCTCACCCACCAGTCCCGTGCTGACCCGTCTAACCCATGTGGGGGTGCTCCACTCACATAGGCCCTTGGCAGAAAAGATTGTCCGTTCAGCCCACACACTGCCTGGATACAGTCTCCAACTCTAGGAGATGGAATTGGTTTGCTCCATTTAGAAATAGATCGAAATTAGGCATTCAGTAGATACTACCAGTTTCTTCCTGTGCTGGGAAATATTAAATTTAGGTTGTGAATATTTACTTAATGATAATTTTTAGAGAAGGAGATACAGATGAGTATGATTGGAAAGTTCAGAAAACTAAAATTTGATTTTTACAGCCATCCAACTATAGAATCATTGGAATTCAGTCATTTATGGATAAATTAAAATGAACACCTGGACTTGTTAAAATCCAAAAGTCCAAACCAAAGACCGACACTTCCCATTCACCATTCTGTTTTAAAGCAGTAAAAATCCAAGTACCCTTGGATATCTACAAGCCTAAATCGTGTACACCCTTGAACCAGAGCCCCTCAGTTAATAGGGTAACCGACACAGGGTAGATGATCCCGGGGACATCCCCTCGAGCAGGCCCCGCACTGGGAGGCCTCGGGGTTGTGCTTCCTTGTGCACAGTGGTGCACATTTCTATGTGTGGATTGAGATTTTCTTGTCAATTTTTCCTGCCAACACACTAAATGCTTTTCAGTGCTAATACTGACCTGATAGTAGAGATTTCTTTCCCTGAGTCAAATGGTAGCAGGATTTACTTGGTAACCCTTGGTTTAAAATACCTGTTTTTTTTTGTTTGTTTTCTTTTGTTTTTAAGGAAATAAGATCAATAGGTGGAGGGAAATGTTTCTATATGCACTTATTAAATAATTTTTGTTAACAATCCTGCCCTGGGATAAAAGTGAATGGAAGTAGATGACTAAGTAACAGTAATTAATTCTTTGCCCTGATCGTTTATTTGGGGACTGTGTATGCTTTATTGACAATAGAATGTTGTATTAGTTTTCTTTGTGTCTTTATTTGCAGTTCACAGCACTTTTGTTTTGCATATGCTACAAACTAAAAGTTTAGCAATTACCTTATATTCCAATTCTGGGGTCCAGACTGTACAAATTAGATGAAATTCTAATTCGTCATTTTAGGAAGAAATCAATTACCTAAAATTACTGGCTCTTTTTAACATACCCTTTAGTATGTAGAAAAATAAGCATCAAATGCATGGGTTAAAGTTAACTATCAATCCCAGTTTAAGAATGATATTTCTGTAAGAAAACTGCTTTATTTTCCAAGTTGTATTTAACATAAGCTGAGTCATAAATAAGTTTTTAATCGTATCTTAATGCACTTGTCTCTGCCTTTCAAGTCACTTTTGATTGAAACATTTTAAGCAGAATAAATATAGCTAATAGTTTAAAATAATCACCACAAAACCGTTTCTCAAAGCTGCTAAAACTTTGAGCATGTAGATATTTTTTTCCTCTTCACATTCTTTGTGATGTGGAAAAGGAAATGAATTTGAAATAGTAAAATCCACCCTTTGGAACAGGCTTCTTTGGCCGTTTATAACTTGATTTCTGCTCAGGGAGGAACGTACTTTCCCAGTAGCTTTTCAATTGGGATATCCTGTGATGTGATTGGCAGGCTGTCCTAGTAGTTACACTTAATAAAATTTGGGTTTGAAAGCAAAGTAGTTTCCTGGAAGTTCAAAAATAACTAAAACAGCTCCAGATGGGTTAGAAAGTGAACTTAAATCATTCTCAGAATTAGAAAATAAGAAGTTATTTTTTATCTTTAATGACAAAAAGGGGGCCGGGCACGGTGGCTCACGCCTGTAATCCCAGCACTTTGGGAAGCTGAGGCGAGTGGATCACAAGGTCGAGAGATCAAGACCATCCTGGCCAACGTGGTGAAACCCCGTCTCTACTAAAACTACAAAAATTAGCCAAGATCATGCCACTACACTCCAGCCTGGAGACAGAGCAAGACTGCGTCTCAAAAAAAAAAAAAAGATAAAAAGAGTTTTGAGCAAGCTCAAAGACCCTGGTGCCAGCAGTTAGATGCCCACGTTGGGTGCACAGGCTAAGGGAGCTGACCCACTGTGGAAACCAGTCAGCCTTTTGCCAGCCCCTAGTCTAGCTGATTTGAACATGTTTGTTGATGAACCAGCTCTGTGATTTCTCAGGTTTAGAGAACTCTAGAATTTGAACATAGAATTTGATAGAATGGGCCAGGCACAGTGGCTCACCCCGTCATCCCAGCACTGTGGGAGGCTGAGGTGGGCAGATCACGTGAGGTCAGGAGTTTGAGACCAGTCTGGCCAACATGGTGAAACCCTTTCTTTACTAAAAATACAAAAATTAGCCAGGCGTGGTGGTGCGTGCTTGTAGTCCCACCTGCTTGGGAGGCTGAGGAAGGAGAATTGCTTGAACCCAGGAAGTGGAGGTTGCAGTGAGCCGAGAACGCGCCACTGCACTCCAGCCTGGAGTGGACAGAGACTCCATCTCAAAAAAAAAAAAAAAATTAATTAAATTTGATAGAATGATGTTGGAGATAGAGTGTAAATTTGAAGAATCTACCCATGCAACAGACCTGATTTTGCCTAATACATGTGAATTATGAGGAATAAACTGATGAAAATAGTTTGGGAATATAAAACATAAGAATGCTTGCGCCGGGCACGGTGGCTCACGCCTGTAATCCCAGCACTTGGGAGGCTGAGGCAGGTGGATCACGAGGTCAGGAGAGTTCAAGACAGCCTGGCCAAGATGGTGAAACCCCATCTCTACTAAAAATACAAAAATTAGCTGGGCATGGTGGCGGGTGCCTGTAATTCCACCTACTCGGGAGGCTGAGGCAGAGAATTGCTTGAACCTGGGAGGCGGAGGTTGCAGTGAGCCAAGATTGTGCCACTGCACTTAAGCCTGGGCGACAGTGAGACTGTCTCCAAAAAAAAAAAAAAAAGCTTTCATCAGCAAAACATTGTAACATTGTCTTTATTTGAGGGCATCCACAATACTATAACGTTAAGTGCTAACTATCCTACCGAGTCTTCATGGTTGCCTGGGTTTTAATCACGTCAGGAAGAACTGGAGAGCATACCATGGCTGGCCATCCATAAAAGACTAGTTAGGAGCATAAGCTTTTAATCACTGACCCTGCTTTCAGGTTTCATTTTAAACTTATAGAAGAAGGGAAGACATCAGTGTGCTTACTTGGCCTTTACTCTAAATCTTAAAAGGAAGAAAGTTCTAATATTTCTTAGTTTGAGCCCAGGTGTGGTGTCTCACGCCTGTAATCACAGCACTTTGGAGGCCAAGGCAGGCGGATCACTTGAGGTCAGGAGTTCAAGACCAGCCTGCCAACATGGTGAAACCCTGTCTCCACTAAAAATAAAAATAAAAGTAAAATTAGCCGGGCCTGGTGGCAGGCACCTGTAGTCCCAGCAACTCTGGAGGCTGAGGCAGGAGAATCGCTTGAACCCGGGAGGTAGAGGTTGCAGTGAGCTGAGATGGTGCCACTGCACTCCAGCCTGGGCAACAGAGCAAGACTGCGTCTTGTGGGGGTAAAAATAAATTGGTAGTTTGAGAGTCACCTTTTTCCTCACACTTTCTGAAAATGTGGCCCTTTTGATGCTGATTAAAGCTGGTTGTGATTTTAACATTTTAGTAGCCAGAATCGAGACTGTCACGGGGGCATTTACAATCTCACCACACTTGACACCATTCACAAGTAGCCATGTGGCTCAGTCTCCTGAGTGCTCCTGCAGAGTGCAGCTCTGCCAGGCTTTTCTCTAGATAATCTCATGTGTGTTACTGTAGCGGTTTGAGTTTAAGCACAAGAGTTCACTCAGTTAACATGTTCTAACCAGCAAGATTTCTGTTGTTTCCAGGTGCCGTGAGCGATGTTGAGATGCAGGAACACTATGATGAATTTTTTGAGGTGAGAGAATTGACCTCTGTAACTGATAGACCTCTTGACCTTCTGTATCTGTTTGGAAGGATTTAAAATTTTCTCCGCTAGTAAACGTACATGAGTTATATCTAATGACACTTTTTAATGTATAACAAGTCTTAAACCACTGTGATCTCCCTTCAGGAGGTTTTTACAGAAATGGAGGAGAAGTATGGGGAAGTTGAGGAGATGAACGTCTGTGACAACCTGGGAGACCACCTGGTGGGGAACGTGTACGTCAAGGTAGGAGCCAGGGCAAGACGGCAGCGTGGCTGCTTAGTGTGCCGGGGCCGAGGCCAACAGGCGAGAGCGAGATGGCGGTGTGGCCGCTTAGTGTGCAGGGCCAAGGCTGACAGGCGAGGATGAGGTGCCTGCTGCTGTGCACCTTAAGATCCTGGATGCTGGGGTGCACAGCAGGGCTCGGGTGCACTGGCTCGGCGCCTACCCGCTGTGTCGTGTATGGCAGTGGCCGGCCTGCACATGCGCCCAGCCAGCAGAACTGAAGGACGGATGGTACACCACGGCCATCATTATTCCACTGTAGAATATTTAGTACCTGTTGGTTAGAAGCTGTTTGGACTAAGGAAAAGTTAGGTTTACTCACATGTTTGGTTTCTTTTTCTTTTTTAGTGAATAAAACTTTGCTTACATAGCCATATTTGCTCCCTTAACCAGTTGAATTTGAAAATGAAAGCAACATTTGGCTAAATCTTAGACCATCTTGACGTTAATCTCATTGAAAATTTTACATTTTCCTATAATACTATAATATTTTTAAATTATCCTATAATACTATTCCACCTTATCCCTGAGTGTGTACATCTCTCTGATACATACTTGGATCAGTAACTGAGAAAGTGTCATTAAAACGTGGATGGCAGGCACTTTTGTTTTTGTCTTTCCAGTTTCGCCGTGAGGAAGATGCGGAAAAGGCTGTGATTGACTTGAATAACCGTTGGTTTAATGGACAGCCGATCCATGCCGAGCTGTCACCCGTGACGGACTTCAGAGAAGCCTGCTGCCGTCAGTATGAGATGGGGTGAGTGAGGAGCGACCAGTGATGTGGTGACTGAGGGCAGTCCGGGGCTGTGTGCACACAAGGTAGTAAGTGTCTCCTTCCAACCCACAGAGAATGCACACGAGGCGGCTTCTGCAACTTCATGCATTTGAAGCCCATTTCCAGAGAGCTGCGGCGGGAGCTGTATGGGCGCCGTCGCAAGAAGTGAGTATCCTGTGCCCATCGTTAAGCTCGGTGGCTTCTTTCTCCCCTCATACCCCCCCCCTTCCAAAAAAAAATGTGGCATAGGTGTCATTTCTGTTTTTCAAAAGGCAGTTGCTTAGAACATAATACAGATTTTAAAATATCCAAATGTCCTCTTTGGAGAAGAATATTCACCTGCACACAGGTAACTTCATTATCCAGCTTCTCAAGTAGAGGACAGACCTTAGTAACCAAGCGAGAGGGCGGTTAGCTGGGAGGCCACGGACATGAGGCTCGTGGAGAAAGTGACATGCAGTTTATTCTCCCAGATAGTACGAAGAAGAAGCAGACTAGATGTTGTAACCTCCTTTAGATCAGGGATGGCTTCCCTGGGACACATTGGAAGAAGAATTGTCTTGGGCCACACATAAAATACAGTAATGATCGCTGATAACTTTTTTTAAAATCACAAAAAAATCTCATAATGTTTTCAGCAAGTTGATGAATTTGTGTTGGGCCGCAGGTCGGAAAAGCTTTTGCTTTAAATATTTCACGTCCATTGGGGTTTCTTTTGGTTTTGTTGGTTGGTTTTAGGGCGTTTCATTATGTCTTGGGATCGGTGGCATTCTCCCTTCGGGACACTGGCAGAAGCAGGCCCAGTGGTCACATTGGTCTGATCCTGCATTTAAATGCCCGACAGCCAGGTCACAGAGCAGAGAAAATCAAGATGTCAGAGTCGAACCGACTGAGTTCTGAGTCTGGAGAGGTTCTCATCCCTCTTCTGTTAAACATGGATTAGGAAATAGATGGGTGGTGATTGTTTTATGGTCAGCATTAAAGAAGCATAAAAGAAAAACAGCCCTGCTCTCCCCAACCCAAAACCCGGCCTGATGGACACAGTAGCTCTGAGCGCCTGAAGCGTGGGGTCAGTGAGGGTTGAAGATGGGATGTGTCCAGCTCATTTTGATTATGATTTCCTGTGATCCTTTGAGTCGGTTCTAGAAGAAGACAGAAGGTGGAGGGTATACTCCTGTTCGTTTCTAAGCTGCATGTTGTTTTCTCCTGAAACTTAACACCTGAAGTCAGGGCGCCTCTCGGTCACGACGTGCAGTCTCCTCAGCAGCGCTTTTCTTTATCAGTGCTGTTGACGTGAGGAGATGCGTGGCATTTCGAAGTGTGAGTTGTGGTTGTGTGTTGCATGCTCTGGTTTGGATGGCATGGTTTTGTTTCTTTTCCTTGGTTGCAGGCATAGATCAAGATCCCGATCCCGGGAGCGTCGTTCTCGGTCTAGAGACCGTGGTCGTGGCGGTGGCGGTGGCGGTGGTGGAGGCGGCGGCGGACGGGAGCGTGACAGGAGGCGGTCGAGAGATCGCGAAAGATCTGGGCGATTCTGAGCCATGCCATTTTTACCTTATGTCTGCTAGAAAGTGTTGTAGTTGATTGACCAAACCAGTTCATAAGGGGAATTTTTTTTAAAAAACAACAAAAAAAAAAACATACAAAGATGGGTTTCTGAATAAAATTTGTAGTGATAACAGTATTCGTGGTGTAACTTATTTCTTGTGGAAGTTCTTTAAATTTCTCTTTATAAATCTGCTAGTCATCTTGGAGGTAAAGATTCATATCTACCACTTTGAGTCTGAATGAAATCGTATTTTTTATCTTAGGGCATGAACTAAAACACATACCAGGTGAGGGGAAACATTCTTGTTACCTACATGTTAACAAATAATCCAGAATTTCTCGAAGCTGTCATAGAAAGCCTTGTGGGGTCTCTTTTGTAACTAGTTAATGAAGAAGTGCTTAGCTGCAATCAGTAGACACGCTGTAGACTGCACTGATGTTGGGAAGAAGGCTGATCCTGTGATGAGACAGTGGGTGGGCCCGACCCATGTTACCTTCTCGTTCCTGCAAGTTTGTGTCAAGAACCCAGTGCGTTCCTGGGAGGCGCGTGGGAGGGAGCGTGGATGCCCGTGCGGCACACCGAGGGCTGGTGGTCTGTGTCCGTGTTTCCTTATGCGGATGGCTGTGGGGCACAGAAGCCTGCGGTGCAGATCTGCCGTTAGCCTTTAAACACTCTGGTGTTACTTTCCCCAAGCTACTCGGGTGGCGTGTGCTGGTGGTGTGACTGTGGTGACAGCCAGCTGACCGGTGTGGGGCTCCTGCCGCAAGACAGTGCTGGGGGCTGAGCATTTCATATTCCTAAGACCAAAATGTTCCAAGGGAGGCCATCCCAAACCGTGCCCAGGTGTCCACGTACCTCATCCTCAAAAACCTCCCGGCTCTGAGTGGGAATCACCCAGGCGCCCCTGCCCTGCTCTGCTCCTCGTGGGGGCTCAGTGACAGAGATCCCGCTGGTGGAGTGGGGCAGTGGCTGGACCCTAACAGCACACCCAGTGAAGGCTGGCAGGACATACTACGTGACCATTGTGTCTCATGAAAGCCCATTTGTATGTGATGAAGTTCTAAACAGTGATGCTGTCGATGGACCTGGGAGGCTGAAGGGAGCTATGATCATGCCCCTGCACTGTAGCCTGGGCAACACAGTGAGACCTTGCCTCTTCGAAAAATATAGTTGTGTATATTACAGTAGTGGGCAGATAATTTTAGATGGATTAGTGGCAGTGTTTGGCAATGTGGGCAGATGATAATTTTAGATGGGTTAGTGGCAGTGTTAGGCAATATGGGTAGTGGGCAGATAATTTAAGATGGGTTAGTAGCAATGTTTGGCGATGTGGGTGGTGGGCAGATGATAATTTTAGATGGGTTAGCGGCAGTGTCTGGTGATGTGGGTCGTTTCGTTTCCATCCTTATACTCCATGTTTCCAAAAAAAGTCGGTACAAACATTTTGTTTTTTGTTTTTTTACCTTAACTTTGGTCAGTTATGGCCATTTATTAATTTCCACTCAGTCTGAAGGAGGGAAGATGGCAAAAGTTGTACTTTATGTTTCTTAACTGATAAGAATCAGAAAGCCTATTTAAAATGTACACGACATTGAGAGGCTGAGGCAGGAGGGATCTCTTGAGTCTAGGAGTTCAAGACCTGCCTGAGCAACAAACCTAGTGAGACCCCATTTCAGCCAAAAAGTCAAAAAATTAGCTGGGCGTGGGGACTCATGCCTGTGGTCTCAGCTACTCGGGAGGCTGAGATGGGAGGATCCACCTAAGCCAGTAAGCCGAGGCTGCAGTGAGGTGTGATTGTCACTGTGCTCCAGCCTGGACAACAGAGTGAGACCCCGTCTCAAAAAAAAAAAAACAAGTAAAAGATAAAATGTGAATCAAAATGCCGTAAAAAGTGTCTTCAGACGTTGTGGTAAGAGGAGCTCACAGCCACACAGCCTGTCAGCCCGGTCCCCACTCCCCTCGCTGGTGTGGGTCTGTGAGGCGGTTGAGGTGGGAAGGTGAGCAGGAGCCTGAGTGCCCAGGAGGCGCTGCTGCCCGTCTGGGGTGTGTGGATCTCGGCCAGTAAGATGAGTCCCTGGGGCCCGGCGGGGCAGATCGAGTAACAGCTTTTCCACAGGTGTGAGGGCCAGGCAGGTGGTTTTAAAGAAGGAAGAATATAAAAGCCACTTGAAATAATTTTGATTTGTAATGAATTCAGGTCCAAATACCGCTGTAAATTGTTTCTTCCCTGAATATCATATGACATTTGCTGAGCCATAAAACCAAAAGGCAAACAGCTTCCAGAATAAACGTTAAATATGGTATCAGCACATCTGGTTCAACAGTGGTGTTGAATTATCTCAGTTCCTGGGTGCTTCCTGCAGCATTTTTTTTTTTTCTGGAGACGGAGTCTCGCTCTGTCACCCAGGCTGGAGTGCAGCGGCACGATCTCGGCTCACCACAAGCTCCGCCTCCCGGGTTCAAGCGATTCTATGCCTCAGCCTCCTGAGTAGCTGGGATTACAGGCCCATGCTGCCATGCCCGGCTAATTTTTTGTATTTTAGTAGAGACGGGGTTTCACCATGTTGCCCAGGCTGGTCTCGAACTCCTAATCCGCCTGCCTCGGCCTCCCAAAGTTTGGGGATTACACGTGTGAGCCACCGTGCCCGGCCTCCCTGCACCATTCTTTTGCTTGCTGTTGAGTCAGGAGGCCTCACAAGCTTACCAGATGCGTGTGTTTACAAGTAGATAAGAATCATTTTAAATATTTCTAAAAGCATGATGAATGGGCTCATTGCCCTGCTAATTGGAGACAATTTGTTGCCTTCAAATGAACTGAGTATGGGGAAGGGGTTGGCGTCGCACCCACGGCAGTGTCTACAGGGGTGAAGGTGGCCACTGCCTCTTTTCTAGTTCAGGATTGAACTAGAATTTACCAAAAGGGAACAGACCAGAGAATGATTTCTGGAAAAAGTCTCAATTCAAAGCACAGGGGAAGAAAAGCATTACCAAATCTGATTCTCGATGCTGTGCGACGGAAGGTAAGACTTCTGAGTCTCGGAACACTAACAAGCCATGCGGGACGTGGCTATGGATGGCCCTAAAAAGCATTTTATTCCCAGACTGAATTTCACATTCCCTGTAAATTTTACCAAAGACGTGATCAACATAAGATTTCTAACTTTTAATTTGCCAGGTGTGACTTTTTAGCTCACTCTCAAGTTTCACCATTATTTCATGAAAGAAAAGTTTTATTTTGGAAATATCTAAACATACGTGACAGTAGAGAATGCGGTAATAAAGCCCACAGACTTCACCCTGCGCACCCCAGTTTGCGTCCCTAACGCAGAGGACCCAGGAGAGGACAGCCCTCGAACGCGTTCCACGTTATGACGCTCCCCGCGTGGCTTGTTTTTCGTGTTTCCCAGGCTCCAGGGGTTCGCAGGTGAGCAAGACACAGAGCCTGCCTGGCACGTGCTGTGCTGCTGCCCTGGAGAAGTGGGGCTCAGATCAAAGCAGCACTTCTGGGAACCGCCGCTCCACTCCCAGAGTTCCCTTTGGTCCAGATGAGCAGCCTGGGAAGTGAGAGGCCCAGGGCGACGGTGGGGTAAGAATCTCAAGGGCTTTGAAAGTAGCAAAGCTGGACCAGGGCATTGGGGCATGGAAGCTGAATTTTACCTGCCCTGAAAACCCAGACACCAGCAAGGGCAGTTGTGGTTGACAGGGGACAATGCAGGAAGAAAAGGGAACTCTCCAGAGTAGCTCTTTATCCCAGTCGATCCAACAAGCTCTTGAGAAATAAAGAGTCTCGCTCTGCAGAAGAGGGAACCGCTTCAGAGACCCTGAGTGGACCAGGCTGTCCCGGCGTGCTGTTCGCTGCAGGTCACAGACAGTCTAACAAACTAACTCCAACAGCAAGATGTGTTGGGCCGGGCACGGTGGCTCACGCCTGTAATCCCAGCACTTTGGGAGGCCAAGGCAGGTGGATCACGAGGTCAGGAGATCGAGACCATCCTGGCCAACATGATCAAACACTGTCTCTGCTAAAAATACAGAAAAAAAATTAGCCGGGAGTGGTGGCACATGCCTGTAGTCTCAGCTACTCTGGAGGCTGAGGCAGGAGAATTGCTTGAACCCAGGAGGCAGAGGTTGCAGTGAGCCAAGATCACGCCATTGTCCTTCAGCCTGGCTGATAAAGTGAGACTCCATCTCAAAAGAAAAAGAAAGATGTGTTGGCTTCTGGAATTAGAAAGGCCCAGTGGCCTTGCCCTGCTGAGCTCTGGTCTGTACCACGTGGGTTCCACATAACATTAGGCGAATAGCGTGATGGCCGACGTAGGCCGCGACAGACGCCCAGCATCTCAGTCTCATAGGCCCAAGTTGGCGTCACTTATTTTTCCAACCTGAAAAAAAGGTCCGCTTCCAAATTCTATGAACTGAGTGTGATACTGATCAAAATGGCCCACAAAACTACAGGGGCCTCCCAGTTCTGAATATGGATGCAAAAACCCCACATCCAGTATTAGCAAACAGTCCAGCAGCGTGTTAAGGGAAATCTGCCACTAGTGGGTGCGATTCAGCCCAGGAACTCAAGGATGGATGTTATCAAATATTTCATCTGTTCTAAGTTTGCTTACTTTTTTACTTTATTTTTTTTATGAGACAGAGTCTCACTTTGTCACCCAGGCTGGAGTGCAGTGGCACGATCTGGGCTCACTGCAACCTCTGCCTTTCTGGTTTAAGTGATTCTTGTGCCTCGGCCTCCTGAGTAGCTAGGACCACAGTCACACGCCACCACGCCTGACTCATTTTTGTATTTTTCGCCATGGGGCTTCGCCATGTTGGCCAGGCTGGTCTCGAACTCCTGACCTCAAGTGACCCACCCGCCTCAGCCTCCCAAAGTGCTGGGATTGCAGGCGTGAGCCACGCGCCCGGCCAGCTTGTTTCTTATGGTTCTCCCGATTATGCTTACGTTGTATCTCTTAGCTGGCTTCCAGGTCTGTTATATTTTTAATTAGATGCATGGTACACACAGCAAAGTACCTAAAAGCTAAACCTGGTTTAAAGGACAATTGCGAGGTGATCATCGTGGTCAAGAAGCTGCACGATGCCAGCATCCAGGCCAGCCCTCCCCGGTCATAAAATTCTTCTTCCTCCTAAAAGAAACTATCTTGCTGGGCGCAGTGGCTCACGCCTGTAATCCCAGCACTTTGGGAGGCCGAGGCGGGCGGATCACGAGGTCAGGAGATCGAGACCATCCTGGCTAACACGGTGAAACCCCGTCTCTACTAAAATACAAAAAATTAGCCGGGCGCGGTGGCGGGTGCCTGTAGTCCCAGCTACTCGGGAGGCTGAGGCAGGAGAATGGCGCGAACCCGGGAGGCGGAGCTTGCAGTGAGCCGAGATCGTGCCACTGCACTCCAGCCTGGGCGACAGAGTGAAGACTCCGCCTCAAAAAAAAAAAAAAAAAAAAAAAACTATCTTGACATTTGCAATAATCGTTTTGCTTTTATTATTTTACAAACTACATATGGTTCACTAAACATTACAGTTTTGCCTGCTTTTAGAAGTGGAGTCATGTATGATTTTGTCTGGCTCAGCTTGTCCACAATATTCAACTGTGTTGGGTGTAGCCGGCCTGAGATTTGCAGCTGGTGGGTGCATCAGTCTGGAAAAAGCAAAGAATACAGCAGTAAGCAGTGGCGTGGGTTCAAGTGAGCAGCCGGGAGACAGGTGCGGAAAGAGGAGGAGGAGGGCGTGTCCTGGCGCGTGGAGCAGTGAGGGCACATTCCCTGTGGCAGGAACCAGGAACACACTGAGGTGGTCAGGAAGGACTAGCACCAGGTCGCAACAGCTCTGAAATCCCAGGACTCATGTCCCGCTCACCTGTGTGTCTGCCACCCGTCCTGCAGCCCAGCGCTGTCTTCACAGGGGCCAGGTAGACAGGGCAGCCCCCACCCAAAATGCTGCCAGCTTACAGGGAGGGAGGGAGAGAGAGAGAGAGGAGTGATGAGAGAGAGAGAGAGGAGTGATGAGAGAGAGAGAGACTTCTTGCTGGCGCTCTGGCCCCTGACCAGAATGACGTGCAAACTGCACACGCCACTGGGTGAAACCAGGCCCACAGCCACTCAGGACTGAGTTCTGGGGGGCCCCAGAGGAGGGAACCCTGGGCATCCTCCCCTGGGTGTTGAAGACACGTGTGCTGGGAAGAGATCAGGAAAAGGTTGGGGAGGACATCAGGGGGAGCTCTCATGGGGCCTCCTGGGCCATGGGAAGGACCTAGAATCTTTTTTTTTTTTCCCCTAGAAACAGGGCCTCATCATGTTGCCCAAGCTTCAAACTCCTGGGCTGAAGCCATCCTCCCGCCTTGGCCTCCCAAGTGCTGGGAGTACAGGTCTGAGTGACCACACATGGCTTGTCCCTGGAATGCCTAAGCTGAGTCGTGGGAAGGGGTTTGAACAGGAGCATGACGAGCTCTGATTCAAACGCTTAAAGCAGCTTCTGGCTGCAGTGTGCGGGACAGCCTGCAGGCGGGCAGGAGTGCAGGGGAGAACCATGCAGGCAGAAGGACCGCCCAGCCAAGAGCAGGGGCAGCTTGGACTGTGACGGGCTCCAAGAGCAGGGGGCAGCTTGGACTGTGACGGGCTCCAAGAGCAGGGGGCAGCTTGGACTGTGACGGGCTTGGTGCGGTCCTCGCAGCTTGGTTTGTAAGCTGTTCTGGTGGGGTCCAGTGATGGGTGACTGTAGTTTTAATTTTCATATTCCTGATGGCCAATGAGGCTGGCACCTTTTCCTGCTGTTACCATTTGCATGTCTCTCTGTGAAGCCCAGTTTAAGTCTTTTGCCTATTTTAAAATATTGAGGCTGGGCACAGTGGCTCACACCTGTAATCCCAGCACTTTGGGAGGCCGAGGTGGGTGGATCACCTGAGGTCAGGAGTTCGAGACCAGCCTGACCAACATGGTGAAACCCCATCTCTACTAAAAATACAAAAATTAGCCAGGCCTGGAATCCCAGCTACTCAGGATGCTGAAACAGGAGAATCACTGGAACCTGGGAGGCGGAGGTTGCAGTGAGCTGAGGTCGTGCCCATTGCACTCTAGCCTGGGCGACAAGAGTGAAACTCTGTCTCAAAAAAAAAAAAAAAAAAAAATTGAGTAGTTTGTCATTTTCTTATTTATTTCTAGATTTATTTTAATATATGGTGGAGATGAATCTTTTGTTGATGCGCGTTGCAAATATTTTCTCCCAGTCTGTCGTTTGCCTTTTCTCTCTCTAAATAGTGTCTTGATGAAAGCCTGTTCTTAGAATTCATCTAAGTCAACTTACCCATCTTTCATCTGCGCACAGTGCTGTGTGTTCCGTGTAAGATATTTCTTGTCTCCCTGAGGTCCTGCTGATATTCTGTCTTTGTCGTAAGCCTTATATATATATTGTGTGTGTGTTTGCTTTTTTTTTTTTTTTTTTGAGATGAAGACTCGCTCTGTCGCCCAGGCTGGAGTGCAGTGGCACGATCTCAGCTCACTACAACCTCCACCTCCCGGGTTCAGGCAATTACCCTGCCTCAGCCTCCCAAGTACCACAGGTGCCTGCCACCACGCCTGGGTGATTTTTGGTTTTGTTTGTTTGTTTGTTTGTTTTTTGAGACAGAGTCTCGCTCTGTCTCCAGCCTGGAGTGCAGTGGCGCGATCTCGGCTCACAGCAAGCTCTGCCACCCGGGTTCACGCCATTCGCCTACCTCAGTCTCCCGAGTAGCTGGGACCACAGGTGCCTGCCACCACGCCCGGCTAATTTTTTGTATTTTTAGTAGAGATGGTGTTTCACCGTGTTAGCCAGGATGATCTCGATCTCCTGACCTCGTGATCTGCCTGCCTTAGCCTCCCAAAGTGCTGGGATTACAGGCGTGAGCCACCGCGCCCGGCGATTTTTGTATTTTTAGTCACGATGGGGTTTCACCATGTTGACCAGGCTGGTCTCAAACTCCTGACCTCAAGCCATCCACCTGCCTCAGCCTCCCAAAGTGCTGGGATTATAGGCGTGAGCCACCACACCCAGCCTGTTTGCTTGTTTTTTGTTTTGTTTTGTTTTGTTTTGTTTTGTTTTGTTTGAGACAGAGTCCCGCTCAGTCGCCCAGGCTGGAGTACAGTGGCGCCATCTCAGCTCACTGCAATCTCCGCCTCCCGGGTTCAAGCGATTCTCCTGCCTCAGCCTCCCGAGTATCTGGGATTACAGACACACCACCACGCCTGGCTAATTTTTGTATTTTTAGTAGAGACAGAGTTTCACCATGTTGGCCAGGCTAGTCTCGAACTCCTGACCTCAGGTGATCCACCCACCTTGGCCTCCCAAAGTGCCGGGATTACAGGCGTGAGCTATGGCGCCTGGCCACTTGTTTGTGAGTATGTTTTGTTTTGTTTTTTGAGAAGGAGTTTCGCTCTGTAGCCCAGGCTGGAGTGCAGTGGTGCGATCTCAGCTCACTGCAACCTCTGCCTCCTGAGTTCAAGCGATTCTCCTGCCTCAGCCTCCTGAGTAGCTTGAACTCCTGACCTCAAGTGATCTGTCCTCCTTGGCCCACCAAAGTGCTTGGATTACAGGCATGAGCCACCGCGCCCGGCCTGTTAGCTTGTTTCTGAGACAAGGTCTGGCTCTGTCTCCGGGCTGGAGTGCAATGGGTGTGATCTCAGCTCACTGTAACCTCCATCTCCCAGACCCAAGTGATCTTCACACCTCAGCCTTCCAAGTAATTGGAACTACAGGTGTGCACCACCATGACTGGCTAATTCTTTGGTTTTTTTTTTTTTGTAGAAACGGGGTTTCGCCATATTGCCCAGGCTTGTCTCAAACTCCTGGGCTCAAGCCATCCTCCCACCTTGGCCTCCCGAAGTGCTGGGATTACAGGTGTGAGCCACCATGCCCAGCCCCTGTCATAAGCTTTAATATGTTCAGTTTCACACTTAACTCTAGGACTTATTTTCCTTTTCTTGTTGTTGTTGAGACAGGATCTCACTTCGTCACCCAGGCTGGAGTGCAGTGGCGTAATTACAGCTCACTCTAGCGTCAAACTCCTGGGCTCGAGTGATTCTCCCACCTCAGCCTCCCGTGTAGCTGAGAATATAGGTGCAAGCCACCATGCACATCTAATTTTTTTTTTTTATTATTTTTTTTTATTTTTAGAAACAGTGTTTCACCATGTTGCCAGGCTGGTCTCAAACTCCTGGCCTCAAGTGATCCACCAGCCTTGGCCTCCCAGAGTGCTGGGATTACAGGCATGAGCCACACACACAGCCATGTTCCGTGTCGGTGTGAAATCAGCACTTTCCTACATGGATATCCAGTTGCTCCAGCAGCATTAACTGTAAAAACCACCACCTTTCCGCGCTGAACGCAGCTCCCTCTGTGATAGTCCCGTCGTATGTGCAGACGGGTCTGTTCTTGGATCCCCTTCTGTTCGTGGGTCTTTTGCACGTCCTTGTGCCTGGGGTACATTTTGAATGAACAGGAGTCTACAGGGGCCAGGCACGGTGGCTCATGCCTGCAATCCCAGCACTTTGGGAGGCCAAGGCAAGTGGATCAGCCCAGGCGTCCCAGAGCAGCCTGGGCAACGTGGTGAAACCCTATCTCTACAAAAAGTGTTTAAAAACCAGCCAGGTACAGTGACACGTGCCTGTGGTCCCAGCTACTCGGGAGCCTGAGGTGGGAGGGTCACTTGGGCCCAGGAGGTTGAGGCTGCAGGGAGCCAGGATCGCACCACTGCACTGCAGCCTGGGCAACGGAGCAAGACCTGACTCAAAAAAGAGAAAAAAAAAGACCAAAGGTATTAGCTGCTGGGTCCAGTGTGGGCTGTGATAGAGAATTCAAGGATGCCTCTGAGGGTTTTCACCTGAGTAGATTTTGCCTCATCAACTTTTATTTCTTATAAAGCAGATTGGAGAACATGGATCTAGGTTTCAAGGCCCAAAGAACTTGTAAGGCCATCCCTGTCCACGGTCTGACCCGGGACTGCCCACCTGCGGGTCAGCTTGGGCCCACACAGCATGCAGGGACGCTGGCCGTGTGCCTGCCAGAGGGCAGGAGGGGAGTGAGTCCCCAGGGCTTGTACCATTTAAACAGACCAGCGCCCTGCAGTCCAGGCATCTGCACAAGTCATTGCCAGAGCCTCGGCTTGACGTGGTCAGACAGGTCACACTTCCTCTCCAGGGAAGGATAGAGGATGGGCGAGGAGAGAAGCCAGGAGTGGCCCCTCATGGAAACATGACATTGTTCCCGTGTTCTCTCACCCCAAGTGGAGTGGGCTGGGCAAGGCATCAACCATGCCAAGGTCATCCTTCCACACCCCAAAGGCCACTTCCTTAGTGCCCACTGCCACCCCTCAGTCTCCTCCTGGTTCCATGGACGGTTGGCTTCTTCCCCAGGAAGGTTTTGAACAAGTGAGATCCACGCAATAATCAGGTTAACTCAAGCACCACCCGGCAGCCAAGGCTGACACGCCGCACCGCCTCCCCGGTCACGGGAGCTCCCAAGCGCTTTGCAAGAGATCGGCTGAGACCCGTGGCGGCCTGAAGCTGCAGAGTCTGGAAAATATGGCTCCCCTCCCCCTGCCAGGCTCCTAAGAAAACGTGGTCTAAAGCTGAACCCTCCTTCTCCTGTCTAACGCCCAAAGAAATTAAAGTCCAAGGTCTTTTCTTTCCAGCACATCCTGTGTAACAGAACCTTCAACCAAACAGCCCCAAGACCGCCCAGGTGGCTGTCTCCCATGCCTGTGCTCCAGGGGCAGCAGGACAGGCCCGGAAACCGAGTCTGCAGATCGTGGAGCTTTCAGGAGTGAGCCGGGCGTGGGCCCACCAACCTGGCAAGTGAGGTCACCACCCAGCCTCGGCCATCTTGCCAGGGGTTTCAGCTGCACGCTGGCTCGTTAGATGGCATGGTGTGGCTCCCAGGAAGGAAGCCAGCCCTTCACCCCTCTGGGGCTCCCCCTCCACAGGGACTCCTGCAGGGGCCTTTGAAACCAGTATGCTGAGAATAGATAGGGCTCAAGGACAGTAGCTCCAATTGAACTTTTAATGAACTCCCGTAGGCGCCAAGAAGGTGAGCAGATAAGGAAGAGCATAGAAACAAGGAACTGAGTGGAAGGTTACATGTGGGAAAAGAAAGTTTGTTTTGCATTGCATTCTTTCTGCTGATGTGGGGTTTATGGAGTATAGATAAAGTGAGGCGGAGGCTCTGAGTGCGGCCGCCATGTTCTCTGTGTGTCTTTGTCTTTTGTGTGTTCTTTCATTCTCCACCACCCCCGGCACGGACCCCAACAGACTCCCCCTCCACAGGGACTCCCCCTCCACAGGGCACCTCCATCTCAGCAGCATTCCCAGGAGCAGCTGGCCCGTTCACACAGTGGGGATCCTTGGAGCCTACGTTCCACCTCACACAACCAAACTCAATTTGGAAAACTCCCGCCTCCAAATATTCAGGCACCTCCTCAAATCCCAGGTCTTTTTTTTAACTAAGTTGAATCAGCCAGGGTATGGTGGCTCATGCCTGTAATCCCAACACTTTGGGAGGCTGAGGTGGGCAGATCACCTGAGGTCAGGAGTTTGTCACCAGCCTGGCCAACGTGGCAAAACCCCGTCTCTACTAAAAACACAACAATTAGCCGGGTGTGGTGGGTGCCTGTAATCCCAGGGAGGCAGAGGCAGGAGAATCGCTTGAACCTGGGAGGCAAAGGTTGCAGTGAGCCGAGATTGTACCACTGCACTCCAGCCTGGGTGACAGAGCGAGATTGTATCTCAGAAAACAAACAAACAAACAAAAGTAAGTTGAATCAGCTGGGCACAATGGCTCAGACCTATAATCCTAACACTTGGGGAGGCTGAGGTAGGTGGATCACCTGAGGTCAGGAGTTCAAGACCAGCCTCGCCAACATGGCAAAACCCCGTCTCTACTAAAAATACAAAAATTAGCCAGGCATGGTGGAACGCACCTGTAATCCCAGCTACTCGGGAGGCTGAGGCAGGAGAATAGCTTGAACCTGGGAGGTGGAGGTTGCAGTGAGCCAAGATTGCACCACTGCACTCCAGCCTGGGCGACAGAGTGAGACTCAGTCTCAAAAAAAAAAAAAAAAAAAAAACAGAATCATATGAAATTGCCATTTTTTTGTGGGTCAGAAGGTCGCATTTCAGCAATTTTGCGTGGTTCAAACTAAGACACCCCAAACTGGGGCTGACTGTCGTCGTGGGAGGACCACAAAGTCCCGTGGGTAAGAGCAGGCCCAGGAGTCCCGCTGCCTGGGCTCACCCAGCTCTACTTCCTGTTCCTGCACACTCGTCTTTCCCTTCTGGAAAGGGATGGCCAGGTGGTGCCCCTCCTTTAGTGTTAGGAAGATCCCGTCAGGTAACACAGGTGAAGTTCCCAAAGCAGGACCTGGCACATCTGCAGTCAGTGCATGGCAGTCAGTTGTTGCCGTTGTTGGCAGCAATAGCATTAGTAACTGTTGCTGGGTGTGGTGGCTCACATCTGTGCTCCTAGCTACTTGGGAGGCTGAGGCAGGAGAATCACTTGAGCCCAGGAGGTTGAGGCTGCAGGGCACCATGAACGCACCACTGCACTCCAGCCTGGGAGACAGAGTGAGACCCTGTCTCTAGAAAAATAAAAGATACAGACTGGGCGCGGTGGCTCACGCCTATAATCTCAGCACTTTGGGAGGCTGAGGTGGGTGGATCACCTGAGGTTGGGAGTTTGAGATCAGCCTGACCAACATGGAGAAACCCTGTCTCTACTAAAAAATACAAAATTAGCTGGGTATGGTGGCGCATGCCTGTAATCCCAACTACTCAGGAGGCTGAGACAGGAGAATCGCTTGAACCCAGGAGGTGGAGGTTGCAGTGAACCAAGATCATGCCCACAGCACTCCAGCCTGGGTGATAGGATGAGACTCCGTCTCAAAAAAAAAAAAAAAAGAAAAAGATACAGTATTAGTAACTGAAGGTGGGATGTGGGAGTGGGGCAGACACGCAGAACGGGGAGCAGGAACTCTGCTTGCCTCATGAGGAGTGGAGAGATGGCATGAAAGTGAGTGAGTGCGCACATTACTCTTGGAAAATGACACGGCGTTGCTGGAAGACTTGCAGCTGTCCCTGAGACATGGACGGCCCTCGTTCATGGGCCAGCGGACTCCCTCCTCAAGTCAAAAGGAATGAATGTAACCAAAGAAGGGTGAGACTTACATATCCCCAAATCCCAAAACACCGCTGAAAGAAAGACCCATCCTCCTCCTGGATGCCTGGGCTCAGGACCCCTCCCCTCGGGACGATATTGGCCACAGTCCTACCCAAATCCTCCCCTCCTCTCATGCCCAAAGGGTATTGTTGCTATAGCGGCAGCCCCTTCAGCCCCTCAGAGGCTCCAGCTCCTTATTCTAGAACTCTCCATCGGCAGTTATTTCTCTCCGGTGACACTGCCCATGCATGGGCCCACCAGCTTTTCACTGTCCCTGCCGCCTGCTGCCCATCCTTGCCACCCCACCTGGTGCAGATCCCTGCAAACAAGTGCAACTCAGCCTCCCTTCTGTGCCGTCTCCCACCAACACACTCAGACAAAACTTCGCTCTCACACGTAACCCAGCCTGCAAACAGCCCCAGTCCCAGTGGCTCCCTGCAAAGGGCATTTTGTTCTTGTCCTGCCAGGCTCTGCAGGGCTGGGCCCCAGGCTGCAGGTGGAGGTCAGGGCCTCTGTCCCCAGGGTCTCAGTTGCAAACAGGTCACTCCCTTCTGCCGTGTGTCCCAAGGGGTGAAGCAAACCACGGCTCAGCCCAAATCCACACCACTGCCGTGACTTGGGCAGGGAGAGAGAATCTCGTAAACACACACAACCATCTCCAGCGCTCTTCCCCTGCTCTGCCACGCAGGCCACTCACCACAGCCAGAGAAAAGCACAGCCATGCCGCCAGGGGCCTGTGAAATTACTGAATGGAAATTCGCAGGGGTCCTCAGAGCTGTCCACCTCTCCTTCGCTTCCTCTTCCTCCTCCTTCTCCTCCAACCTCCTCCAGTTCTGAGGGCCCAGCCTTCTGGTCACCAGGGGATGGTGTAGGCCCAGTCCTCTCCCCTCTGCTCGCACCCCAGTGGGGTAGTGGTTTATCCACTGTCCACGTCCACTCGTGACGTGTGCACTTTCTGCATATGTGTTATACTCTGAACAAAAGTAACAACAAAACCCTCCATCAGCTGGGCGCGGTGGCTCACGCCTGTAATCCCAGCACTTTGGAAGGCCGAGGCGGGCGGATCACAAGGTCAGGAGATCGAGACCATGGTGAAACCCCGTCTCTACTAAAAATACAAAAAAGTAGCCGGGCGAGGTGGTGGGCGCCTGTAGTCCCAGCTACTCAGGAGGCTGAGGCAGGAGAATGGCGTGAACCCGGGAGGCGAAGCTCGCAGTGAGCCGAGATCGCGCCACTGCACTCCAGCCTGGGGGACACAGCCAGACTCTGTCTCAAAAAAAAAAACAACAAAAAACCCTCCATCAGCTCGGCCTCTCTGTCCACCTGCTGCTGACCAGCTGTCAGGCCTATTCCTTTGAGGAAACAGAGGTGATTAGAAGGAAGCTCTTCCACCTTGTCCACAGGACACCAGCATTCCTGCATCTCTGGCTCTGAGCTCCTTCCCATTACAGTGTGGCCGGCCAGGGCCTCCCGGGGACTCTGCTCCTGCGGTGCCTTCTGTCATGTAGGGAGG
Organism: Chlorocebus sabaeus; assembly: GCF_047675955.1. Taxonomy (NCBI): domain Eukaryota; kingdom Metazoa; phylum Chordata; class Mammalia; order Primates; family Cercopithecidae; genus Chlorocebus; species Chlorocebus sabaeus. The sequence goes on along the minus strand of NC_132905.1, from coordinate 97,061,465 downwards.
CACAGAAATGAGGCAGAGGCTAGAAAATGATGAGGGCCAGAGAGACACGGGTTTTTTTGTTGTTGTTTTTGTTTTTGTTTTTGAGACGGAGTTTCGCTCCTGTTACCCAGGCTGGAGTGCAATGGCACGATCTCAGCTCACCGCAACCTCCGCCTCCTGGGTTCAGGCAGTTCCCCTGCTTCAGCCTCCCAAGTAGCTGGGATTACAGGTGCCTGCCACCACACCCAGGTAATTTGTGTGTGTGTGTGTGTGTGTGTGTTTTCAATAGAGATGGGGTTTCACCGTGTTGGCCAGGCTGGTCTCCAACTCCTGATCTCAGGCGATCCATCCGCCTTGGCCTTCCAAAGTGCTGGGATTACAGGCATGAGCCACTGCACTGGGCCAATTTTTGTATTTTTAGTAGAGACTAGAGACGGGGTTTTGCCATGTTGACCAGGCTGGTCTCAAACTCCTGACCTCAGGTGATCTGCCCACCTTGGCCTCCCAAAGTACTGGGATTACAGGCGTGAGCCACCCCATTTGGCCATTCGTGCACTTTGAGTGGTCAGGTGTAGCTTTTTCGTTTTAAAATAGGACCTATGGCTCACATTGATATAACTAAGTGAATAAATAAACGAGGGAGAAGGAAAACTCTGATAATGGAATGCCAAATGGTATATACATATAGAAGGAGTGATGGGCTTAGAAAAACCATTATTCAGCAACCGTTTTTATTTTATTTATTTTATTTTTTTTTAGATGGAGCCTCGCTCTGTCGCCAGGCTGGAGTGCAGTGGCATGATCCCAGCTCACTGCAACCTCCGAGTCCCTGGTTCAAGTGATTCTCCTGCCTCAGCCTCCCGAGTAGCTGGGAGTACAGGCATGCACCATCATGCCCAGCTAATTTTTGTATTTTTAGTAGAGACGAGGTTTCACCATGTTGACCAGGACGGTCTCAATCTCTTGACCTTGTGATACGCCCACCTTGGCCTCCCAAAGTGCTGGGATTACAGGCGTGAGCCACAGCTCGGCAACCATCTTAATAAAAATCAATTCAGACAAAATCATCAGTAAGTGTCCAAACTAGAGAGTGGGCTGGGTGTGGTGGCTTACCCCTGTAATCCCAGCACTTTGGAGGCCGAGGCAGGTGGATCACCTGAGGTCAGGAGTTCGAGACCAGCCTGGCCAACATGGTGAAACCCTGTCTTTACTAAAAATACAAAAATGGCCAGGCACTGTGGCTCACACCTGTAATCCCAGCACTTTGGGAAGCCAAGGTGGGCAGATCACCTGAGGTAGGGAGTTTGAGACCAGCATGGAGAAACCCCCTCTCTACTAAAAATACAAAATTAGCCAGGCGTGGTGGCGGGAGCCTGTAATCCCAGCTACGGGGGGAGTGGAGGCAGGAGAATCGCTTGAACCTGGGAGGCGGAGGTGGCAGTGAGCTGAGATCGCACCATTGCACTCCAGCCTAGGCAACAAGAGCAAAACTGCGCCTCCAAAAAAAACAAAATTTAGCTGGGCATGGTGGCGTCCCAGCTACTCTGGAGGCTGACGTGGAGGCTGCAGTGAGCCAAGATCACACCTCTGCACTCCAGCCGAGGAAACAGAGTGAGACTCCGTCTCCAAAAAAAAAAAAAAAAAAAAAAAGGCCAGGCATGGTGGCTCATGCCTGTAATCCGAGCATTTTGGGAGGCTGAGGCAGGTGGATCACAAGGTTAAGAGTTCAAGACCAGCCTGGTCAACATGGTGAAACCCCATCTCTACTAAAAAATAAATACAAAAAATAGCCAGGCATGGTGGTGTGCACCTGTAATCCCGGCTACTCAGGAGGCTGAGGCAGAAGAATAGCTTGAACCTGGGATGGGGAGGTTGCAGTGAGCTGAGATCACACCAACTGCACTCCAGCCTGGGTGACAGAGCAAGACTCTGTCTCAAAAAGAAACAAAACAAAACAAAATAACATAAAAACTAGAGAGTGAAAGATTGAGAAGCAACAGGATACATAGAGTTACAAAGTAGCTCCCTACAAGACACTTAGTAATTACATAGAGTGGGTTGGCCACCTTAGATGCCTGTAATCCCAGTACTTTGGGAGGCTGAGGCAGGCGGATTACTTGAGACCAGCAGTTCAAGACCAGCCTGGCCAACATGGCAAAACCCTGTCTCTACTAAAAATAAAAATAAAAATATAGCCAGGCATGGTGGTGGGTAACTGTAATCCCAACTACTTGGGAGGCTGAAGCAGGAGAATGGCGTGAACCAGGGAGGCAGAGCTTGCAGTGAGCTGAGATCGTGCCACTGCACTCCAGCCTGGGCGACAGAGCAAGACTCCGTCTCAAAACAAAACAAAACAAAAAAATCTCCAAAATTATTTATTGAAAAAAATCTGTGTATAAATGGACCCATGCAGTTGAAACCCGTGATTCAGGGGCGGACTATACTGACAGACTCTGAGCAAGGACCAGGCATGACATCACGGTTTTGTATCAATGTTAAGTTCTCAACTTTGACAGTTCATTGTATTGTAGTCATGAAAGATATTTTTTTGTTTTTACTAAGTACACACTAAGGAATTCAAGGGTAAAGGGGCATCATGTCTGCAACTCTGTCTCCAAGTTAGAGAAACCAGAGAGATGGACTGAGTGACAGGAGTCATACACCGCACGTGCGCACGTGTGTGTGTGTAGAGACAGAGACAGAGGGAGCAAATGTAGTAAAAACTTAACATTTGAATTAAAAATGAGTTTCTGATAATAGAAGCAAAAAATTTTAACATTTGGAAAATCTGTATGAGGGAATATGACATTCTGTATGGTTCTTGCCACTTTTCTAATCTAAAATTACGTTTAAAATTTAAAAAAATTAAAAAGTGTTTGGGTTGTGTAACAAATTACTGCAAACTTGAGTGGTTTAAAACAACACACACTGGGCCGGGCGGGGTGGCTCACTGCTGTAACCCCAGCACTTTTGGGAGGCAGAGGCGGATGGATCACCTGATGTTAGGAGTTCGAGACCAGCCTGGTCAAACGGTGAAACCCCGTCTCTACAAAAAATACAAAAATTAGCCTGGCATGGTGGCGCCCGCCTGTGATCCCAGCTACTCGGGTGGCTGAGGCGGGAGAATCACTTGAGCCCGGGAGGCGGAGACTGCAGTGAGCCAAGATCGCGCCATTGCACTCCAGCCTGTAGGACAGGGACTCTGTCTCAAACAACAACAACAAAAACAACACCGTTTATCATCTTTCTCTCCTGCAGGCTGTCTGAAGGCTCTGGGGGAGGCCCTCCCCACCTTTCCCAGCCCTTTGGAGGCCGCCAGCGATCCCTGCCATTTCTCGTCTGGTGGCAGCACACTTCAGCTCTGCCCCCATCTCCACATGGCGTTTTTCTCTCCGCGTGTCTGTGTCCACGTCTCTCTTCTTACAAAGGCTGGACAGGGTTTTGTTTGTTTGTTTGTTTGTTTTGTTTTGTTTTGTTTTGTTTGAGACAGTCTCGCTCAGTCGCACAGGCTGGAGGACAGCGGCGCGGTCTCGGCCTCCAGTGCCGCCTTCCAGAGCCTTCCTAATGTAACTCCATCCCCGTCCCCTCCCCACGTCGCCCACTTTATTGTTCTTCGTGTCAGTTCCTGTCAGTGGACATTTAATTCTAATTCACGTCTCACTCCCTCCCGCACTGTGAGCCCCACGCGGCAGAGACCCCGGCGGAGGCGCGCGGGCCGGAGGAGGCTGCGGGGCATCGCTCTGAACTGAGCCCGGGACGCCGCGGAGGCGCAGCGCGTTCCTCCGCCCAGGGCTGCTGGGCACCGTCCGTGTCTTTCGCTGCAGGACTCCGGGGAGACTCGGGGGCCTGGGGTCCCCCATTTAGCCCTAGGGCGGGGGGATCAGGTTCAGCCTCTGAAAGTCCAGAACACGATCACGCCCCTGCTACCACCCTGCGCGGCGTCGGCCCAGTCCCCGCGAGCGCCCGGCTGCCCCTGCCCGTGGGCCGCACTGGAGCCGCGCAAGGCGACTGTTCTGCGCCTCGGCTCGGGGATCGGACCCGGCGCTGGGCGCGGTCACGCAAAACGCTGCGCACGGCGTCCGGTGGCCACAGAGAGCGGCCATCGAGTCCCTCCCCGGCGCGGCGCCCCGGTCTCCCGGGCCCGCAACACACGCCCCTGGGGTCGATCCTGGAGGACGCGCAATCCCCCCACCCATCAGGACGCACGTTTCGAGCTCATTAGTAAATGTTCCTTAAATTCCCGAAGGGCAAGAAGTTAACCAAGTAAAACAGCATCGGAACACCACGTAGGGGCGTTCGCACGGCCCCCGGGGTCCGCGGGCGGGGGCAGGGGCAGGGGAAGGCGGAGGAGGGGCGGCGACCCGGGTCTGCGGTTGAATCAACAGGGCGTGGGAATGGGGCGAGCGAACTGCGGAGGGGGCAAGCCGGGGTCCCGGGGAGGGAGGGGTCTCAGGCCGGCGGGTCCCAGTCTGCGGTGGGGTTGGGGGGAGGGGCCCGGGCTGAGTGGGGTGGAGGAGGGGCTATGCGGGGCGGGTGCTCTGCCACGAGGCATTGGCGGGCGCCGGCCTCCGCCCCCGCCTCTCCGCCAATCGCAGCCCGCCCGCTCCCCTTGCGGTGGGTCCCAGCGAGGCCGCCACCCCCGGGTCGCCGTCTCCGCCTCTCCGCAGTCGGGGCAGCAGCTCGCCACTCTTTCCCACGTCTCGGTCCAGGTGAGATCCGGCCCCACCGAGACCCGCTCCCCGCTCTGGACGCAGGATCCTAACTGGGTCCGGGTCTCCCCCTCCGCGCCTCCGCCCGCTGTTGCATCATCTGCACCGAATCGCGGCGAGACGGGTTCCCAGGACCCCCGACCCACCCGCGCCCACGCCTGCGGTCTTGGCTGCCCAGAAGCTGGGGGTTTGGGCGTGGACGTGGCTCCGGGCTCCCACCCCAGCCCCCGCGCCGGCGGAGCGGACCCCACTGGCGGCGAGTCCCGGAGCGTGGAGCGGGGACGCGGGCTGGGAATCTGGGGGAGACGCACGCTTCGTGCCCAGCATTGAGTTTTCGCTGCATTGTGGATGGGAAATGACTGTTTGCAAATCGCCCTTTTCGGCGGACTGTGTGGGGTGGCGGTAAACGGTGTCGTTGCGCGGGCGGCACGCGAGGTGGGTGCCCGCTGGGGGAGGGCCGCGGGGCTCTGCCCAGGTTGCGTTGTGGGGATGGAGGATTTCCCGGGACCTCACTTCCCTGAGCCCCAGGCGAGACGGCAGCTGAGCTGGAGGATGCAAGGGGGAGGCGGAGCGGGGTGTGAGAGCGGAGCGCGAAACTCGGCTTCCCAAGGATCTTCTGGGCTCACTTGTCCCTAGCTTTGTCCCAAAGTGTCGCTTCCGGGGGCGGAGTGGCCGGCGGTTTCCGGGTGTCAGTAGGGTCTGGATCTCCCCCCGGGAAGCTTAGAGGAGTTTCCCGCTCTCCGTGCGCGTGGCCCTCCCCAGGCCTCTCCGGGAGTGCTGGTGCGCGCGTGCAGGGGTGTCCCGGGAGCGTCGTGACCCCAAGGGGGTCTTGCAGTTTAAGGAACGGCCGGGGCGACGCCAAGTGAACCCCCCTCCCCGGGACGCACGTGCGTCCGGCCGCCTGACGCTGTCGCCTTGGGGAGCCCACGGGTTCGTGTTGGGGTCCGGGTCTCCTGGCGAACTTTCCGCCGAGCGCCTCTGGGTTCTTCAGAGCCCCGGCGGCGTGCGATCTGCGTTCCCGGCAGCCCCTTACCTTGTGGGAGGGTGCTCCAGGGCGAGGCGAGGCGCCAAAAGCAAGGCGCTGGGCCGCCTGCGTCTGCCAGGGCCGCGGGTCCAAGGCTTTCTGGAGGATTCCGCGGCGGAGCGTGCGCGCCCCAGGCCAGACAGGGCCTGTGCCACACGGAGAGTCCCTTCCCGCAGGTGACTCCCGCGACCCGCGGAGGAAGGTGCTGCTCCGCTCACGGCGGCAGCTTCTTACAAGGTCGGGGTAGAAAGAAAAGCCGGGGCACGCTTGGGTGACTTCAGGAGGGACACGAACCTCTGAAAGCGGGGTGCACTTTTCTGGGGAAGAGAAGATCCAACGCCTTCGGATTTTCAGACAAGTCTGTGGTCCCATGACCTTGAAAGCACCACCCTCCAGGGTCGTTTGAAGCCGCTTTGGCCACCGGCCTTGTGAATTGCGAAGGTGGAGGGGAGGTCGGGAAGTCCAGGAGGCCAAGCTGAGGCCTAGGTAAGGCCTGTGCGCAGAGACCACCTGAGCCGCGTACTCCAAGGGTTTCCAAATGCAGCCGGCTTCAGCAACTTTTTCTTTTTTAATAGGCTTTTTAAAAAAGAACAGTTTTAGTCCGGGCGGGGTGGCTCACTCCTATAATCCCAGCAATTGAGAGGCCGAGGCGGGCAAATCACCTGAGGTCAGGAGTTCGAGACCAGCCTGGCCAACATGGTGAAACCTCCTCTCTACTAAAAACACAAAAATCAGCTGGGTGTGGTGGCACGCGCCTGTAATCCCAGCTACTCTGGAGGCTGAGGCAGGAAAATTGCTTGAACCCGGGAGGTGGAGGTTGCAGTGAGCCGAGATCACACCACTGCACTCTAGCCTGGGCAACAAGAGTGAGACTCCATCTCGAAAATTTTAAAAAGAGCAGTTTTAAATTTACAGAAAAATTGAGAAGATAGATAGTAGAGTTCCCACAGTTTCTCCCGTTAAGGTCTTAAACTGATGTCGTATATTTGTTCCTTTTTTTTTTTTTTTTTGACAGTCTCGCCCTGTTGCCAGGCTGGAGTGCAGTGGCACGATCTCGGCTCACTGCAACCTCCACCTCCCGGGTTCAAGCAATTCTCCTGCCTCAGCTTCCCGAGTAGCTGGGACTACAGGCACGCACCACCACACTTGGCTAATTTTTGTAGTTTTAGTAGAAACAGGGTTTCACCATGTTAGCCAGGATGGTCTCGATCTCTTGACCTCATGATCTGCCTGCCTTGGCCTCCCAAAGTGCTGGGATTACAGGCGTGAGCCACCACGCACGGCCTATTTGTTACAATTAATGAGCCAATTACACGATCACATAACCTTTGTTAACGTTAACCAAAGTCCATGCTTGAGTCAGATTTACAGTTTTCCCCTCATGCCCCTTTTCTATTCCAGGATCCCACGACACAGTTTGCTGTCACGTCTCCTTACAGAGTCTGAACGGTCCCCATCTGTCTGGTGAGTCTGAACGGTCCCCATCTGTCTGGTGAGTGACGGCTGTGGACTTAGTGTCCTGTTGAATGTGGAGAATCAAAGCAGGGTGAAGGGGGACTGAGTCCAGTCCTGGGCCCTGTGTAGAGGGTGAGGTGGGAGGTGGTCATGCGTTCTTTGTCCCCCCAGAGGAAGGGCAGCAGATGGGGCCTCGCCTGGGTGCCCTGGTCTTTCTTTTTTCTCTCTCTGTTTTTTTTTTTTTTTTTTTTTTTTTTTTTTTTTTGTCTTATCTATTTCAAGGTGTTTGTGTGTTTTTTTAATCCTGGGTAAAATACACGTGACACTTATCACTGTAACCGTTTGTAAATGTGATGCAACCACCGTCACTATCTCCACCTAGAACATTTTTATCATCCCCAACACAACCTTTGTACCCATTAAACAATCACCCTCCCTTCCCCACTCACCCCAGCCCCTGGCAGCCTCTGTTCTACTTTCTATCTCTATGAATTTGCCAGACAGAGAGGGGCGTTCGAGGGTCCCATGTGCCTCATCGTGGAAGTGGAATCACACAGCATTTGTCCTTTTGTCTCTGGCTTGTTTCACTTGGCATCATGTCCTGAGGGTTCGTCCGTGTTGTAACATGTGCCAGAATTCGTTTCTCTCATGGCTGAGTAAATATTCTAGTGTGTGTATGAGCCTATCGTGTGCGTCCATCCATCCGCAGACACATGGGCTGCCTGCCTCCACCTTTTGACTTGTGAATAGTGCAGCAGTGAGCATGGGTGTGCAAGCATCTGTTTTGTTGTTGTTGTTTTATTTTTTAAATAGAGACAGGGCTGGAGCCCAGGCTGGTCTTAACCTCCTGGACTCAATTGTCCTCTTGCCTCAGCCTCCTGAAGTGCTGGGATGAGAGGCGTGAGCCACTGCACCCGGCCCAAGCAACTCTCTGTTTCCCTTTTTTTTTTTTTTTTGTATGTGCCTATGGAGGAGACATGGTCAAGTGGCTGCCCACAAGGCTGGTGCCTGTGTTTTTGTGTAATTCTTCCTGGGCTTCTCTGAGGGAGCAGAGCACCCCGCCCGGAGGGGACAGGGTCAGCAGGGTTCGCTGGACCCCACAGCATCCGAGCCTGAACCGATGCCTCTCTCCTTGCTTTGCCAGGTCCCAGCATGCCTTCTGAGATCCCCCAGGCAGAAGTGGGGCCCACAGGCTGCCCCCACCTCTCAGGGCCACATTCGGCGCAGGGGAGCCTGGAGAAGGGGCTCCCAGGGGATAAGGAAGCCAAGGAGCTCCTGTGGATCCGGCCCGATGCCCCGAGCAGGTGCACCTGGCAGCTGGGCCGGCCTGCCTCTGAGTCCCCGCATCACCACACTGTCCCGTAAGTCCTGCTTTTGATCACAAGAGGGTTGATCCGTAACCTGCAGGGCAGGAGTTTGTTACCTGGATACCACACAGCCAGGAGGACAGGAGGTGTGGCCCCCCTGTAGTCACTGTGGGTTGAGGAGCTGGGGTGGGGGCATGCCGTGTAGATGAGGCTCTGAGGCCAAGGCCTCCCTACGCTGCAGCCCAGCGCCTGGCAAGACAGTGGATGCTCACGAGGTATTTCCGGAAAAAATAAATAAATAAATGTGCCCAGGTCACATGCTTTCCCCGGTCTGTGGCTGTGCACGTGCGTTCGCTGGAGGTGAGTGACCAGGACCCTGCCTGCACTCTCTTTTATTTTATTTTAATTTTTTGAGACACAAGCTGGAATGCAGTGGCGCAATCATGGCTTGCTGCAGCCTCAATCTCCCCTGATTAAGGGATCCTCCCACCTCGGCCTCCCAAGTAGCTGGGACTACGGGCGCCCACTATCACGCCCAGCTAATTTTTGTATTTTTAGGAGAGACAGGGTTTCACCATGTTGACCGGGCTGGTCTTGAACTCCTAGGTTCAAGTGACCACCTGCCTTGGCCTCCCACAAGTTCTGGGATTACAGGCGTGAGCCACCGCGCCCGGCCCAGCCTGCACTTTTCTGTTAACTCTAGGTCATGGAGACTTCCCCTAGGCATTAAACATTTTTCCACAGTGGGCTGTTTTTCTGGTGGCACAGACTGTTCAGTGAAGAAGCCATCATTTTGTAAGCCCTCTACTGGGTAGATACACGTTTGCAGTTACCTCATTTTAAATAACTGCAGTAGAAAATACTATACACTCAATGTGCAGAAGCTGTATCAGTGGAAAAGACAAATAAACAAAAATCCCTACCCCAGCACGAAACTGAAATCAAGCTCACTAAGCCTTAGGATTATATTTATTTCCTTAGTGTAATCTCCTTGGAGGAGAACAGATAGATCAAAGAATGTGCTTCTTAGATGTTTGATTCCTTTTTTTGTTTTGTTTTTTTGGAGACAGAGTCTCGCTGTCACCAGGCTGGAGTGCTAGTCGCACAATCTCAGCTCACTGCAACTTCTGCCTCCCAGGTTCAAGAGATTCTCCCACCTCAGCCTCCCTAGTAGCTGGGATTACAGGCACGTGCCAGCACGCCCAGCGGGTTTTTGTATTTTTAACAGAGATGTTGTCCAGGCTGGTCTTGAACTCCTGACCTCCGGTGATCTGCCTGCCTCAGCCTCCCGAAGTGCGGGGATTATGATTCCTATTTTGTGTACACCACTACCAGCATTTATGGTTGTTGATCTACAGTTCAGAACAGGTGGGGTGGCTGGGTAGAGCCACTCTCAGTGCAGCAATACATGAAGTGACAATTGACAAACCCAGAAGGTCTGAGAGATGAACACACTCAGTGCTGGGAGCTCAGGAGACCAAGCAGATGGGTGGGCAGCCAGGAGGATGGGCTCTTGCCCCCAAAACAAACCTGAGAGAGCAGCGGGTGAGAGGCCCGGTGAGGTCGGGAGCGGCTGCTGGGGGGTAGAGTGGGCAGGAAAGACAGGCCGGATTCCTGAGGGCTCCGTGAGTTCCTAACTCTAGGGCGTGAGATGGAGACGATGCCCTCCAGGTTGTAAAATGGTGTTGCACCTGCACCTCACACAGGCCTCATTCATCCTCCGAAGACACCCCCATCCTGAGATGCAGAGCCTACGCCACTTGTCTCCAGTCAGAGGGCCCCCGAGAATAGCAGGGTTGCAGGGAGGTGCTGCAGAGGTGGGTGAGGCGTTAGGGCTTCATTCTAGGACAGTGCAGGGTGTCCTCCCAGGAGCCTCTTGGGCTGTGGAAGTGGGAGTCCTTGAGATAAGGGGCTCCAGGGCTATCCCTGCAAGTCGGATCCTTTATCTTGCTCAGTGCTCTGGGCCTGGCCCTGACCACCTCTAGAAACTTCTCAGGTAACTTCACAGCCACCGAGGCCTAGTGCTAAGTCAACACACCTGCTGCAGGGAGGCGGGCCTCTGCCTGCCTGGCTGGCCGGATGCCTGAACTGAGCTCATGAACTAACGCCCAGCGCTGTCACCCGGGGACTTGACTTTCCACCTGGCCCTGGCTCTCTGCACCCTGCCAAGCCTGGTTCCCTTCCGCCAAGAATTGCTTCTGGGGGAGCCTCCCTGGTCCCTGTACAGTTTGGGCACCTGGCAGGACTGCCCTCTGCTCCCTGGGAAGGGCGCGATTGGACTCCTCTTGGCGCCTGTTTGGGCCTTCAGGGCGGCTCTCCCTGCAAATGTGGCACTCCCTCCATGCCACAGGACCTCCGGGAGCTGGGTGCACCCCAGGTCTCAGGATTGCTTCCTGGGGGGCGGGGCCCAAGGAGCCTGGCTGTTTCGCAGGTGCCTGTGCTGAGGAGGAGGCTCAGGGTCAGAGCCACGGGGAGTCACTGGAACTGCACGGCCAGGGAGGGGTTGCAGGTCTGGACACCGCTGTGAACCATGCGTGTTCCCAGATGAGTTCGTGGTTAGCTTGTGCTTGGCACAGATAGAAAGGGGGTGTCATCGGCCTCTCCCTGGGGAGGATGGCGGGGGCATGAGGGCCGTTTAGGAAACCACCTGGACCAGGGTTTGAGGGTTTGCACAGCCAGAGGCTGCAGGGCAGAGCATCACAAGCCCAGCTGACAGCGCCTCTGCCCGGGCTCTGTGTCCGCCACGTGCCTGACATTTTCTGTGCAGGGCTAGGCATCCCGCCTGCGCTTTGCAGCCGTTGTCCCTGGTCTAAGGAGTCTCTGCCCTGAGGTCAGCACTTCACTTTTTTGTCTCCTGTGGTCAGAAGCTGAGAGATGAAAGGCAATGAAATTCCCCAGTAAAGCCTTTCTGAAAAGATAGACCTAAATCTTTGTTTTGGAGTCAGTATTTGCTTATTTTAACTTTTTTATTTGGAAATAACTTACTACTCACAAGAAGTTGCCAAAATGATAGGTCCTTTGTACCCTTCTCCCAGCTTCCCACTAACAACGTCTGCCACGACTGTAGGTTCATTTTCAAACCTGGGAAACTGACATTGGTACAAATAAACTACAGGCATTATTTGCTTTTTATAGGTTTTTAGGTCTAAGCATGTGTGTGTGTGTTTCAGGCGTGTGTGTGTGTTTCAGGCATGTGTGTGTGGTGTGTGTATGTGTTTCAGGTGTGTGTGTGTTTCAGGCGTGTGTGTGGTGTGTGTGTGTTTCAGGCGCGTGTGTGGTGTGTGTGTGTGTTTCAGGTGTGTGTGTGTTTCAGGCGTGTGTGTGTGGTGTATGTGTGTTTCAGGCATATGTGTGGTGTGTGTGTGTTTCAGGCGTGTGTGGTGTGTGTGTGTTTCAGGTTTATGTGTTTCAGGCGTGTGTGTGGGGTATGTGTGTGTGGTGTGTGTGTTTCAGGCATGTGTGTGTGGTGTGTGTGTTTCAGGTGTGTGTGTGGTATGTGTATGTGTGGTGTATGTGTGTTTCAGGCGTGTGTGTGGTGTGTGTTTCAGGTGTGTGTGTGTGGTGTGTGTGTTTCAGGCGTGTGTGTGGTGTGTGTGTTTCAGGTGTGTGTGTGTGGTGTATGTGTGTTTCAGGCGTGTGTGTGTGCGGTGTGTTTCAGGCGTGTGTGTGTGGTGTGTGTGTGTGGTGTGTGTTTCAGGCGTGTGTGTGGTGTGTGTGTTTCAGGTGTGTGTGTGGTGTGTTTCAGGCGTGTGTGTGTGTGGTGTGTTTCAGGCGTGTGTGTGTGGTGTGTGTGTGTGGTGTATGTGTGTTTCAGGCGTGTGTGTGGTGTGTTTCAGGCGTGTATGTGTGGTGTGTGTGTGTGGTGTATGTGTGTTTCAGGCGTGTGTGTGTGGTGTGTGTGTTTCAGGTGTGTGCGGTGTATGTGTGTTTCAGGCGTGTGTGTGTCTGGTGTGTTTCAGGCATGTGTGTGTGGTGTGTGTGTGTGGTGTATGTGTGTTTCAGGTGTGTGTGTGTGGTGTATGTGTGTTTCAGGCGTGTGTGTGTGGTGTGTGTGTGTTTCAGGCATGTGTGTGGTATGTGTGTGTGGTGTATGTGTGTTTCAGGTGTGTGTGTGTGTGTGGTGTATGTGTGTTTCAGGCGTGTGTGTGTGGTGTGTGTGTTTCAGGCGTGTGTGTGGTGTGTGTGTGGTGTATGTGTGTTTCAGGCGTGTGTGTGTGGTGTGTGTGGTGTGTGTGTTTCAGGTGTGTGTGTTTCAGGTGTGTGTGTGGTATGTGTGTTTCAGGCGTGTGTGTGTGTGGTGTGTTTCAGGCGTGTGTGTGTGGTGTATGTGTGTTTCAGGCGTGTGTGTGTGTGGTGTGTGTGTTTCAGACGTGTGTGTGTGGTGTGTGTGTGGTGTATGTGTGTTTCAGGTGTGTGTGTGTGGTGTATGTGTGTTTCAGGCGTGTGTGTGTGGTGTGTGTGTGTGGTGTGTGTTTCAGGCGTGTGTGTGGTGTGTGTGTTTCAGGTGTGTGTGTTTCAGTTGTGTGTGTGGTATGTGTGTTTCAGGCGTGTGTGTGTGTGTGGTGTGTTTCAGGCGTGTGTGTGTGGTGTATGTGTGTTTCAGGCGTGTGTGTGTGTGATGTGTGTGTTTCAGGCGTGTGTGTGGTATGTGTGTGTGGTGTGTGTGTTTCAGGCGTGTGTGTGGTATGTGTGTGTGGTGTATGTGTGTTTCAGGCGTGTGTGTGTGGTGTATGTGTGTTTGAGGCGTGTGTGTCTGTGTGTGGTGTGTGTGTTTCAGGCGTGTGTGTGTGGTGTGTGTGTGTGGTGTATGTGTGTTTGAGGCGTGTGTGTGTGGTGTGTGTGTTTCAGGCGTGTGTGTGGTATGTGTGTGTGTGGTGTGTGTGTGTGGTGTCTGTGTTAGGGGTATCTGTGGAAATTTGTGTAACAACCATCCAGATAAAGCCAGTTCTTCGATTGTTGATTTGTGTCAGACAATGGCCTTGGGCTGCCAGGGCCGGGACTATTTTGTTTTGTTCTTTTCCTGAATAAATGTGGACTCCTCTGTTTCAGGGAAAAATCTCCAAAAATCTTGCCAGATATTCTGAAGAAAATTGGGGACACCCCTATGATCAGAATCAACAAGATTGGGAAGAAGTTCGGCCTGAAGTGTGAGCTCCGTGAGTGCCCTGGCTTTTGAGAGGGGCTTCCTCCATCTACGCTGGGCTCCATGGGCCTGGGGGTCCTGGAATGGGTCCCTTAGGCAAGGCCCCGGGATCAGAAAACACGCTGGTTAACGAGTGGCGAGATCATATCAGTTTAAGTTTGGGAAAAACACACAACAGGGCGTTGTGTCAGACGGTGACCAAAGTGGCTCCCCAGCTGATGGACCAGGGAACGAACAGGTGACCTTTGAACTGAGGCTGGAATGGAAGGAGCGAGGGTGTGAAGAGCGGGGTGAGGGTCAAAGGCAGAAGCAAGCAGGTGGGGAGGGTCTGCGTCCTGCCTCCTAGGGAGAAGGGTCCTAGCACGAGCTGCGGGCCACCCACTGCCCAGGGAGCGGTTGCCTCTGTCTTGCCAGCTTCGTGGGGACAGACAGTTCAGCTCATCATTTATGAGACAGAGAATGGAAATTTGGAGGGTCTGTGGCTGGCCTCGTCCGGGGTACACGGGGGTCACCTGAGGTCCGGTGTGAGCCCTCTGGGGAGGGGCAGTTCTTTTCAGGACGCAGTTTCCAGGCTCAAGAGGGTGGAAGAAATTTGTAAGGGTCGCTCTTCACCAGGAGCTCAGGGCCCTGGTAGACCTCAGCATCGTCACGGAGAAAGCTGTGGGTGCAGAGGCCTTGGGGACAAGGTGGGGACGGAATTTCATATTTCAGATGACCGAGGCCAAGGGAGTTTGGAGGGCGGCAGCACAGGTGCCGCGGAGAACCCTGAGACAGGGCCAGATGGAGGGGGTGCAGTTCGAGTGGGAAGGAGAGGGAACCAGTAACATGGCTTGGGACTTTTTCATCCTGAAATGCTGTCATGTCACAGCCAGGGGACCTGTGAGAGCTGGGGCAGGCGCTGGGGGAAGGAAGTCAGGGGTCGGTGCATTGGGAACTGGTTGCAGATTCACAGAAGGGGCCTGCTGGGAGCCTGGCCCTCCTCTGCCCCTCTAGGGAAGGAATTCTCAGAGCTGCATCAGAGCAGCCCCCTTCACAGAGACCCCCAAGGCAGCAGGGCCGGCTCTGTGCTCATTTGTCAGACAATAAGGACCCTTGGACGCAGCAAGCGTGGCTGCCCGCTGTGCTACATACAGGACGGCGTCTAGACTTGGCAGTTGCCCTCGCAGTAGGTTTGGGAACGCCTGTTTTACAGACAGACACACCGAGGGTCAGGTCGGTCACGTGGCTTGCCGAGGCCACCCAGCTCTGATTTCTGCTTCGGAGCTGGCCCCCAGGCGCTGGTGAGAAAGATCTAACTGAGGGCTTCACAGTATGGGACCCAGAGGGGTCCGGAAATGCAGACCTGCGGCGGGCCAGACCCGGGGAGTCCTCCCCACCACAGCACCTCGGCCTGGTTCTAGGGGTAACACCTGTCTGGTGGTGACTTTCAGAAGTTTTGAGGTGCTGCGGGCTGGTCCCAAGTCCCTCAAATCACATTTCATGCAGCCCAGTCTCTCTCTCTCTCTTAAAAACTAAATTTTTTTAAGAGCTAGAGAGGGAGGGAGGACCTGCAATAAGAAAAGAAGTGCAGACCGGGCGCGGTGGCTCACGCCTGTAATCCCAGCACTTTGAGGGGCTGAGGTGGGCGGATCACGAGGTCAGCAGATCAAGACCATCCTGGCTAACACGGCGAAACCCCATCTCTACTAAAAATACAAAAAAAATTAGCCAGGCATGGTGGCGGGCACCTGTAGTCCCAGCTACTGGGGAGGCTGAAGCAGGAGAATGGCGTGAACCCGGGAGGCGGAGCTTGCAGTGAGCCAAGATCGCACCACTGCACTCCAGCCTGGGCGACAGAGCAAGACTCCATCTCAAAAAAAAAAAAGAAGGAAAGACATGCAAGTGAAGGCCTTGGTCTTGTGCGGGGACCGCGCAGGGAACCCTTCCCAGGGCAGGTGACGCCCCACAGGGGAAGGAGGACAATGGGAGGCTGTAGGGAGAGTTTGCAAGTCCCCATCCGATGGGGCCAGGGTGTGGCCAGTGCCGTGGCTTCAGGACATCAAGCTGCTTTGGCAGGGGCTGCCGGGTATGGCTGGGCATGGGGCGTAGGGGACCCAAATCCAGGCGCCCGCCCGCCACACGTCCAGCTTGTGGGTGGGGGGATGGGGTTTTCTGTGGTGCCCCCACCCCCGTGAGGGCTGCTTATGCCTCTCTGGTTCCCACAGAGTTGCTCTGCGCCCCGCAGGGCTGGTAGGATGGGCTGCAGGGGGAGAAGCTCTGATGGGCGAGCGCCCAGGTGCAGGTGTAGGGGAGGTGAGTGGAGAGGTGGCAGTTTTTCAGAACCACAGACCCCCAAGCCCATCCCCCATCCTGGGGTGTATCAGGTAATGGGGGGTGAGCAGGAATCACTGGGGGGCGGTCAGGGGATCTTCTCCTCTGTGATTCATCTCTGGCTCCCAGTGGCCAAGTGTGAATTCTTCAACGCGGGCGGGAGCGTGAAGGACCGCATCGGCCTGCGGATGATTGAGGATGCTGAGCGCGCCGGGACGCTGAAGCCCGGGGACACGATTATCGAGCCGACATCTGGGAACACCGGTGGGTGCCCGGCCCAGTAGGGGTGGCCGGGCTGGCTGTCCCCTACCCATGCTGAGCCTGCCGGAACCCGGGGGGGATGGCTGAGCTACAGCTGCATGTGCTGGCCCACCCGGCTGCCTGCTCCCTGGCATCTCGTGCCCGCTGCCAGCGTGTGTCCCAGCCCAGCTCCCTCTGACCAGCAGTTGGGGCCAGTGCCAATGCTATTGGGGCAAACCGGCATTGGGGTGTGCCCCTGTGTCCCAGGCAGGGGCGGGGCGGGGCTTGGGGGGCACCCGGCCCCCTCATCCTCTGTGTGCCCTCAGGGATCGGGCTGGCCCTGGCTTCGGCTGTGAAGGGCTATCGCTGCATCATCGTGATGCCGGAGAAGATGAGCTCGGAGAAGGTGGGTGGGCACAGCCAGGGGCGGGGTCATAGGGCAGGGGAGGAGGGTGCCTGGGCCAGGCAGAAGGTGCAGGCCACCACCTTCCCTCCTGCAGGTGGATGTGCTGCGGGCCCTGGGGGCCGAGATTGTGAGGACGCCCACGAGTGCCAGGTTTGACTCCCCAGAGTCACACGTGGGCGTGGCCTGGCGGCTGAAGAATGAAATCCCCAATTCTCACATCCTAGACCAGGTGAGGCGCCTGGGGCCTGGAGTCGGGCATTCCCTAGGAGGGTCTCAGTCAGGGATGTGGGGGTGACTGAGGTGTCAGGGGCCAGCTCACGGGCTCTGCTCTCTTTCTATGCAGTACCGCAATGCCAGCAACCCCCTGGCTCACTACGACACCACCGCTGATGAGATCCTGCGGCAGTGTGACGGTGCGTCCCTCTGTCCATCTTGATTGCATTTATCCGTGGCTGCCTGGGAGTGTACAAATCTCTTGCCCTCTCCTTGGTGAACTCCTATTCACCCTTCAAAACCCAGCTCAAATGTTCCCTCTTGGCCGGGCGCGGTGGCTCACCCCTGTAATCCCAGCACTTTGGGAGGCCGAGGCGGGCGGATCACAAGGTCAGGAGATCGAGACCATGGTGAAACCCCGTCTCTACTAAAAATAGAAAAAATTAGCCGGGCGCAGTGGCGGGCGCCTGTAGTCCCAGCTACTCGGGAGGCTGAGGCAGGAGAATGGCGTGAACCCGGGAGGCGGAGCTTGCAGTGAGCCGAGATTGCGCCACTGCACTCCAGCCTGGGCGACAGAGCGAGACTCCGTCTCAAAAAAAAAAAAAAAAAAAAAATGTTCCCTCTGTGAAATGCTATCTAGAGCATTTCTCTAGAACAGTTTCCTCCCTCCCTTGTGCCCTCTTGGCCTCTGCCTGTGCCTTACCTGTAACAATCTCTGCAGGTCTGCAGGGGCTCCTCCCACAGAGAATGTAGGGAGTGAGTCTGTTCAGGGCCCAGGCTGGTGCTGGGCTCACAGCTGGGACTTCAGCTGGGATCATGCCCTGACTCGGCATCAGATTCCTCTGCAGAACAGGGCTGGTGACATCTGCGATGAGTTCACTCTCTGTTACAGGCATGAGGCCGGCTCCTTGGGCCCTTTTCCAGGGACTCGGTGCCAAGGCCTGTGGGGGTTGGTACTGATGTTTTCCCAAGAGATTCCTTTAGAGAGAAGTTGCCAGGAGGTTGGCGCCCTGGCTTCCTGTTGGGAATCCGGTGTTGGCATGGGCTGGAGCACACCCTCAGTCCATGCCCAGGAGCCAGGCTGTACGGTCCAGGCATTTGCTTGTTTGGGCTTTATGTGTGAGAACTCTCTGGTTTGGCAAAAGCAGTCCTGTCTCAGCATGGGTGCCCGAGCGGCTCCCCCCCTCTGAGTCTTTCCCTGCCGTGGCTTGTCTGCCAGATGCCCGTGCTGGCCGCCAGCAGTGTGAGCGCCCAGCGAGTTTCTGAGCTGAAGCCTGAACAACTGATTCCATTTCCTGTGCCAGTTCAGTTAACTCACTCACACCATGCAAACATCCAACAGCCCGTGGAAGTGATTAATTTGAAGGCTCCCTCTGCCCGCCCTCAGCGCCTGCACCCCCGGACAGCGTCCTGTCTTTCTGCATCCAGCCAAACGGGGGTTTTAGGGGCCGAGTGTCATTGAGCAAAGACTGGGCTGGGGTGCCCCAGGCTGCCTGTTTCTGAGGCTTTCACAGACTGAGGGCAGCAATGAGGGCCGCTCCAACTGGAGAAGAAGTCTTTCTTTTGAGCTTTTTGGTCACCCGCCGTGGTTAGGGCTGAGTGTGTTTTCAATGATTTTTTTTTTTTTTTTTTTTTGGAGACGGAGTCTCGCTCAGTCACCCAGGCTGGAGTGCAGTGGCGCAATCTCGGCTCACTGCAAGCTCTGCCTCCCGGGCCCACACCATTCTCCTGCCTCAGCCGCCCGAGTAGCTGGGACTACAGGTGCCCGCCACCGCGCCCGGCTAATTTTTTGTATTTTTAGTAGAGACGGGGTTTCACCGTGTTAGCCAGGATGGTCTTGATCTCCTGACCTTGTGATCCGCCCGCCTCAGCCTCCCAAAGTGCTGGGATTACAGGCGTGAGCCACCGCGCCTGGCCTTCAATGATTATTACTATGAGTGATGGGCTGGCCAGGCGAGGACCTGAGAATGTTATCCATCCACCAGGGAAGCTGGACATGCTGGTGGCTTCAGCGGGCACGGGTGGCACCATCACGGGCATTGCCAGGAAGCTGAAGGAGAAGTGTCCTGGATGCAGGGTGAGTGGTGTGACCGGGCCCGGGAGGGGCAGCGCAGAGTGGCCCCGACTTCTGAACTGAAAGCTCTCATTCCTCACCATCTGCTCAGCCCACTGTCTTCCGCGGTATTTCTACACTGCTTGGGAGGTGTTTGGAAAGACGGTGCTTGACAGATAAGGGACCAGCAGCTCATGACCCGAAGGAGCTGGGGCTGGGTGCTCGCTCACTGGCCAGTGTCTTGGAGGGGCTTCCTGTGCTGAGTGGGGGGGTTGGAGTTCCATCTAAGGGCTCTGAGAATCAGCCAGGAGCTCTAAGTCCTCTGGTCCTGAGTCTGCCCCTCGCCTGGGGTTTGAGGGAGTTGGGGGAGGGTTTCTGGACTCAGGGTTAAGAGCAGGTCTGAGGTGCCTAGAAAGGTCCCACTGATGAGACAAGAGTGTTATCTCTCTGTTGCTTGCCCTTGAAAAAGACATCACTGCCCAGCAACGCCCTTTGTCCCCAAAGGCTCTGGTGCTTCGCCGCAGGGTGGTCTGTCTGGGCTGTCCTGGGGGCCCCGCTCCGAGAAGCCCCCGGGGAGGTCACTTCCTCCCAGACACCCGCTTTCACTTCTGAGCGCCCTGCACTGAACGTTTAGTCGAGACGAGGTCATTATCGCTTTAATACTTGGGGCCTGGGTTCCTGGGTTTCTCGTCCTGCCTCGGAGGCCGGGAACAGGCCACCACCCACGGGCAGAGTGTTGACAGGCGCTTGTTCACGGCGGTATTGGCCACTCCGATGATAGAATAGTCAGGCATGTCCAGTGGGGGCTTTTGCTGGCCCTGAGCCCTGAAGCCGCGCGGTCTGCAGATCATCGGGGTGGATCCCGAAGGGTCCATCCTCGCGGAGCCAGAGGAGCTGAACCAGACAGAGCAGACAACCTACGAGGTGGAAGGGATCGGCTATGACTTCATCCCCACGGTGCTGGACAGGACGGTAGGTCGAGTCCTGAGCCCGGCCGCAGTGCCAGTGCAGCCTGTAACTCACTCACACTGGAGAGCCTGGCTGATCCTGGGCCCCAACTGGCTCCTCCGCTGAGGGGAACAGAAGGGCAAGCCCCGGCACGCGTGGTGAGAAGCTGATCTCGCAGGTCGAGACAAAGTAACTGGGGGATGATGTCTGCACATGTGGCCTGACCTCACCAAGGGATGTAGCCCGGGTGGCACAGGCAGGGAGCAGGGAAAACGTGGGAAAATTAAGGCCCCAGAAAACTCTGTTAAGAGGCAAAAAGGTGGATTTGGCCTGAGTGAGAGTGGAGACGAAAGGGCCCCTGCAGGTCACACGGATGCTCAGTGGGGCTGGCGGGCAGTTTTACTGTCTGCAAAACGTGTTAGAACTGGAAGGTCTGCAGACGTGCTGATCCCAGAGGGAGAGGCTGGGGCGTGACCTCTGGGGTCCTGCTGCCTAGACACGGGGTCCGCCACAAGGCTGTTCACCCCCTTGGCCACGTGGAAGCGGCTCCCACACTGACGGGCTGTGGGGGGGTCCCGCTCAGGTGGTGGACAAATGGTTCAAGAGTAACGACGAGGAGGCGTTCACCTTTGCCCGCATGCTCATCGCGCAAGAGGGGCTGCTGTGTGGTGAGTGGGTGGTAGGCACGGGGGTACGGGGATGGCAGAGATGGATGGGGGCACCGGGATGGCTGGGGGCGCACCCTCTGCCAGCCACCAGCCTGCATGTGTAAGACAGCAGTTCTGAGGAGTGTCACTGCTGCGGCCACGAGCCTCAGGTGTTATCTGTCTGCCTGGGTCCTCACCTGCCCAGTGTGGACACCTACTCAGGTGAGGGCAGGAGGCCACGGGGCAGGGCTTCGAACTGCCTTCCAGAATGTGTTTCTAGAACAAGGCTAAAGCTCTCATGGCACTTACTGTTTCTAATCAAGCTCACCAGGGCCCCTGGAGCAGTGGCTCTGCACTGACGGGGCCCATGGCCAGGACTGGGTGCTGCGAGCACCCTGGAACAGCTGGGGAGGGGCTCTGGAGCCTGAGGCTGTCCAGGATCGACCCCACTCACCTTCCTCCCACCCCGTGCCCCTCTGCCCACCTGCTTGGGGACTGGCAATGCCACTGACCAGCCACACAGGCAGCAGAGGCTGTAGGGACCACAGTTGATCTGGACATCTGGGGACTCGGAGAGCACACACCAGCTTCTAAAACCCAGGCAGGGACATATGAGGTTTTTACTTGTGCATTCCCTGTGCCATGTCACTTTGCAGGTGGTGACAGGGAAAGTGGAAGGAAACCAGCCCTTAGTGTGGGCAACAGCTGAGCCCCAAACTAGAGACAGGAAGCAAGTCTTGATTGAAAAACCATTTCCTAGCCAGGCGCGGTGGCTCATGCCTATAATCCCAGCACTTTAGGAGGTTGAGGCGGGCAGATCACCTGAGGTCAGGAGTTCAAGACCAGCCTGGCCAACATGGTGAAACCGCATCTCTACTAAAATACACACATACAAAATTAGCCAGGCGTGGTGGTGCACGCCTGTAATCCCAGCTACTCAGGAGGCTGAGGTAGGAGAATTGCTTGAACCTGGGAGGTGGAGGTTTCAGTGAGCTGAGATCGTGCCACTGCACTCCAGCCTGGGCAACAGAGCAAAAACTCCATCTCATAAAAAAAAAAGAAAAGAAAACCATTTCCCAGATGTGTCTGTCATCTGTTATGAAAGGTGTCTTGGTGCCCATAAACGCTGGGCTCTCCCTATCTGAGTCTCCCTGTTCCCCGTGTTGGTGGAGAAACAAGCCCCTGCCTTTGGGGCTGGAAAGCAGGTCCATGGGCCCCGTTACAGAGGAGCGCGCCTCTCTTCCTGCGGGTGCTCCTGGTACAGACTTAGACCTTCCCGACTGCTGTGTGCACCCTCAAACTAAGCCCGGTGAAGACGCCTCAGACTCTGACTTCAGGGATCCTAGGCACAGCTGGTGTCACCGTGAGCCTTGGTCTCTTGTTTATAAAGCAGAGCCCAGTGTACAGTCAGGCAGCCTGCAGGCGTGGTGCTGCAGGCGAGGTGCTGGGGACTCCGTCCTCATAGCATCGCTGGCACTCGGCTCAGGGCCAGGAGGTTTGCCAGGGGCCGCAGCCCCACCGCAGGCATTTTCCTGGCACCAGTGCCCACCGCAGCCTAGCAGGAGCCCCTTTTGCTCCCGGATCTTTTGTTTCCTGGGTGTGGGTTTCGTTATGAAGCCCTGAGTGGACATGAAAACTCCATGGTGCACAAGGAGGAAGCCGATGCTCATGGAGAAGTGGGGTCCTCCCAGCCCCTCTCCCCGAGGCAGCCCCTCTTGACAGATCCTTCAGAGCATGTCTGACATGCTCCCATGCATGCAAGTGCACAATTCATGCACCCACGTGCACCCATGCGCACTCACCCTGGCGCATCTGACTCTTGTGCACAATTCATGCACATGCATGCACCCACACGCACGCACCTTGGCGCGTCCGACTCATGGCCCTGTCTGCAGGTGGCAGTGCTGGCAGCACGATGGCGGTGGCTGTGAAGGCCGCACAGGAGCTGCAGGAGGGCCAGCGCTGCGTGGTCATTCTGCCCGACTCGGTGCGGAACTACATGTAAGACATGGCTTCCCTCCCGGGTCCGTGCTCCTCTCTGTCCTGCCACCTTCCCTGGATGCCTCACCTGAGAGCTGCAGCCAGAGCTGGGATGGGAGGAAGCCAGCGGGGCCCTGTGAGCACTGCTTCCTCTCTCCTGCCTGGGTGCCCTCATGCTGTTGGGCTTCCCAGCCCCTTAATGCTGTGAAAATCAATGCACGCTCACAGGGACAGCCCTGACGGGAGGGGCTTGGAAGGCGGGGGTTCCCTCTCTGTCCCTCCTGTCAGTCCCTCTCTGGTGTCTGCCCCCTCACTGCTCTGGGGTGCGTGAGCTCCAAGGGGTAGCCCTGGCCACATGGACTGACGTCCTCTTGGGCCGGGCCTTGTGCCACCTCCTATTCACCCCGACTCCCTCTGCTGCTTCCCCCAAACTCCAGGCTGGGACCGAGTGCTGCCCGGGTGGCCCCCTAGGACGTGCTGTGACTATTTTGCCCAGAGGCACCTCGGGCAGTAATGCCACAGACCTCGCTGGTCACCGGGCAGCCGGGCTGAGACTGGGGCTGCTCTGCACCTGCTCTCTGGGGGTGGCACCGGGGTGGGTGTCTAGAGACCCCCATGCCCTGCCCCCTGCACCTGAAGGGTTTCCTCCATGGCCTGCAAGCTGCAGGGGCTACACAGCTCCTGAGAGCTCAGCTCTCCTTGGGGGGCCCAGTCCTGGCTGGTGGGTGCCCCCGGTTGGGTTCCCCGGTGTGGGGTGATTCACATCTGGTGCCCAGGGCCAAGTTGCCCTGTGCAGGGCTCCTGCCCACCCCTGTCAGTGCAAGAACACCATCTCCCCACACGCTTGGCCAGCTTGCCATGCGTGCCCGTGCGTGTGTGTGTGCGCGAGGGGCAGAGGGCGGGCATGAGAGGACGTGTTGATTTGAGTGCCTGAGCGATGGCTGTGTGCACGCTCACACACGCTCACGCTCACACATGCTCACACACGCTCACACACGCTTGCTGGCCATGGGGGGCAGGAAGTCCAGCCCACAGGCTTCCCCCTGGGACCTCCAGCCAGCACCCGGGGGTCTCTGCTGCACCTGTGAGGTCCAGGAGAGGGGCTGGGCAGGCAGTGCTGCCCCTCAGCATGGGTGGAGGCCCAGTGGGGCCCTGGTGACTCCCCCATCCCGCAGGACCAAGTTCCTGAGCGACAGGTGGATGCTGCAGAAGGGTTTTCTGAAGGAGGAGGACCTCATGGAGAAGAAGCCCTGGTGAGACTGCCCGGCCGGAGACCCACTGCCTGCGCTGGCCCTGCCCAGTGTGACAGGCCGGAGAGCGGTCCCTGTGGCCTCCTGCTGAGGTGCTGCCCGGTGGGGGGACAAGGGCGTGTGTCCGTATCCTGACCCCCCGCCTGCCCTCTTCCCTCAGGTGGTGGCACCTCCGTGTTCAGGAGCTGAGCCTGTCGGCCCCACTGACCGTGCTGCCGACCGTCTCCTGTGAGCACACCATTGAGATCCTCCGGGAGAAGGGCTTCGACCAGGCGCCCGTGGTGGACGAGGCAGGGTCAGTCTAAGTCCCTGCCCAGAGCTCAGTCCCGGGTTCTGTCTGTCCAGCTCCACCACGTCAGTGTCCCCGGACAGGGCAGCTGTGCAGACCCCGCAGCTCAGCGGACAGGCCTGCCTGGGCCGCCTCATGCGGATGTTCAGGGTGTTGGAGGCCCCTTGTCGGTCCCTGAGCAGTCTGGGGCAGGGCCGCTGTGCTCACTCCAGGCCCTCAGACCTCGGCCCACCCACCCTTTGTGTGTGTGCAGCCCACGCTGGGCCCACCTGGGGGGCAGGGGAGAGAGATCCCTGACATGTCTGACAGCGGAAGGCCTGGGCACACATGCCCAGTGACCACTGAGAGCCCCATGGCGGGGAAACCTGACGGCTGGTCACCCTCGACCCTGGCTGAAAGGGTCCAAGGACTCTTCGTTTCTTTCTCCCCGTCAGGGCCCAGCCTGGTCCCTGCCGTGTGTAGGCTCGTGGCAGAGACTTCCAGGCATGGCCAGAGAGTGCTCCTCGCGGGGCAGCTGAGGGTGTGCCCCGCCGTCCTGGGAGGCGTGAGGTGCCAGCGCTGACCCCTGCCTGCCCCTACCCCGCAGAGTGATCCTGGGAATGGTGACGCTTGGGAACATGCTGTCGTCCCTGCTTGCCGGGAAGGTGCAGCCATCAGACCAAGTTGGCAAAGTCATCTACACGCAGTTCAAACAGGTACTCGGTCACCTACGGGCAGTTCAAACAGGTGCGCAGTCACCTATGGGCAGTTCAAAGAGGTACTCGGTCACCTACGGGCAGTTCAAACAGGCACTCGGTCACCTACGGGCAGTTCAAACAGGCACTCGGTCACCTACGGGCAGTTCAAACAGGTGCGCAGTCACCTATGGGCAGTTCAAACAGGTACTCGGTCACCTACGGGCAGTTCAAACAGGCACTCGGTCACCTACGGGCAGTTCAAACAGGCACTCGGTCACCTACGGGCAGTTCAAACAGGTGCGCAGTCACCTACAGGCAGTTAAAACAGGTACTCAGTCACCTACGGGCAGTTCAAACAGGCACTCGGTCACCTACGGGCAGTTCAAACAGGTGCGCAGTCACCTACGGGCAGTTCAAACAGGTACTCGGTCACCTACGGGCAGTTCAAACAGGTACTCGGTCACCTACGGGCAGTTCAAACAGGTACTCGGTCACCTACGGGCAGTTCAGACAGGTACTCGGTCACCTACGGGCAGTTCAGACAGGTACTCGGTCACCTACGGGCAGTTCAGACAGGTACTCGGTCACCTACGGGCAGTTCAAACAGGTGCGCGGTCTCCTACGGGCAGTTCAAACAGTCACCTACGGGCAGTTCAAACAGGTGCTCAGTCACCTACGGGCAGTTCAAACAGGTATGCAGGTGCTTTGGGACGGCAGAGGGTGCCCGAGTCCCCCCAGCCTTGAAGGCAGGATGCGGCACTTCCCATGTGGGGGTGCTGGGTCCTCGACCCTCAACACCACTTAGGCCGAAGCTGGCTGCACCCCTCAAACCATGAAGCTGAGAAGCACCCACTTTACAGGTGCAGCAGCCGGAGAGGAGGCTCTCATCAGTGCAGGCGCATCCATGCCAGCCGTGTCTTGGGAACACGAGGAGGTCGTTTGTGCTGAGACGCTGTCCCCGGCACCATGCAGCATCTGCTGGGATCTTTCTCATGCCCAGCCTCATTTGCCTGTGGATGCATTTGGTTATCCAACAAGAGCTAGAACATTCTGAGAGAAGCCCATGGTGGCTCCTTGCCGGGCTGGTTAGACCCCATGCTTGTCCTGAGACACCCACCCTCTGCTGCTCTGAGGGTGGCCCAGGAAAGTTCGTGTGACTTTCCACATGGATCCCCTGGGACACGGAGGTGTGGCTCTTGACACGAAAGGCTAAGTGTTCTGCCCAAACGTAGGAGCGAAGTTGACTTTTTTTTTTTTTTTTGGAGATGGAGTCTTGCTCTGTCGCCCAGGCTGGAGTGCAGTGGCGCCATTTTGGCTCGCTGCAAGCTCCGCCTCCCGGGTTCATGCCATTCTCCTGCCTCAGCCTCCCCAGTAGCTGGCACTACAGGCTCCTGCCACCACGCCCAGCTAATTTTTTGTATTTTTTTGTTTGTTTGTTTTTTCTTGAGATGGAGTCTCACTCTGTCGCCCAGGCTGGAGTGCAGTGGCGAAATCTCGGCTCACTGCAAGCTCCACCTCCCGAGTTCACGCCATTCTCCCGCCTCAGCCTCCTGAGTAGCTGAGACTACGGGTGCCCACCATGACGCCTGGCTAATTTTTTTTTTTTTTTTTTTTTTGTATTTTTAGTAGAGATGGGGTTTCACTGTGTTAGCAAGGATGGTCTCAATCTGCTGACCTTGTGATCCGCCCGCCTCAGCCTCCCAAAGTGCTGGGATTACAGGCGCGAGCCACCGCGTCCGGCGCACATTTGACTTCTTTCCCATCTCATACACACACCTGAAATGTTACCCGAATCCACGCATTTCTCACATTCAGCTGCCACCGCCTCCCGAGTGGGCCTTGCAGGATCCCCCATCGCGTCTCCTCTCACTCCACAGAAAATTTGCAGGGCCGTGACCCCCCTGCCAAGCCCACTGGGGGCAAAGCCCCCATGCCCACCTAGAGGGTGTTCCTCCCGGCTTCGCGCTGGCTATCCCAGCCCCAGAGCACCTGTGCTGTGGGGGGGTGCTTCCTGTGCTTTCTGGAGCCGCCATCGCCTCCCATTCTGTGGGGAGCTCCTGGAGATTGTCCAGCCCCTGGTGATCACCGAGTGGGGTCATGGTGCCCGGCACCACGTGAGAGCACTACCCACCAGTGCTAGAAGTTTCTCTCCTTCCTCCCCACTCTCCCTTCCATTCTTGACTGCGGTATTATAGGATACAATGAACTTATTTAATACACACAGCTTAGTGATTTTTGTTTTGTTTTTTTTTTTTTTGAGACGGAGTCTGGCCCTGTCACCCAGGCTGGAGTGCAATGGTGCAATCTCTGCTCACTGCAACCTCTGCCTCCCGGGTTCAAGCGATTCTCCTGCCTCAGCCTCCTGTGTAGCTGAGATTACAGGCATGTGCCACCATGCCCAGCCAATTTTTGTATTTTTAGTAGAGACAGAGTTTTACCATGTTGGCCAGGCAGGTCTTGAACTCCTGACCTCGTGATCCACCCACCTCAGGCTACCGAAGTGCTGCGATTACAGGCACGAGCCACCGTGCCTGGCCTAGCTTAGTGATTTTGACATAAATATACACCCACAATGCTGTCACCCATGACACATCTGTTATCCCCAAAGGCTTCTTGTGCCCCCTTGAGTCCCCACCCCACCCCCAGGCAGCCACCCCAGGCTGGGGGTCCACCTCAGCCACACCCTCCAGGGCTGTGTGGGTAAAGACGCCTGGGGGGTGCTCACTGTTTCTACCTCCTTCCCACAGACCTGGTGGTCGTTCTGCTGCGCAATGTCGCATGCCTGTCTGCCCCTCTCCGTGCCGAGTCCTGAGTTCTATTCCATGGTGTCTGTGGCCTTTGATATTGATTCTCGGGCTGCGCTCCAGCCCCTGCACAAATGGGACAGATTGGGTGCCCTTGCCTGGCGAGGTGCTGAGCCGGCTCTCTGGTGGTTGCATTGAGACTCTCTGGTTGGTGCTTTGGTTTTCTGACTTTGATCTTCAAGCTGGCAGGATCTGAGACAGCTAAAGGGCAGGGCTGGTGGCCACTGGCCTCATGCCCAAGGGCGTGGGGGTTCGGAGGCTTGGTCATCATCCAGTGATGCCTGGGCGCAGCTGAGCTCCCAGCCGCGCTTGCCCTGCTTGCTCCTTCCACTGGGCTCTAGCAGACCTGCCGCCAAGGCCTGAGGCTCTCACCACGAGGGGCCTGGCCAGCAGGGACAGAGCACCTCTGGGGCCTCCCTATGTCCCACTCTGCTCTGGGCCCCAAGGGGAAGGGATGCGGGGATAGGATGGCCTTCAGCAGGAGTAGAAGCTACCTCATTTCAGACCCTGTCCCAAGGCAAAGGCCGGGCACCACCACAGAAAACAGTGGCTCCCATCCCCTGGGCACACGGTTCTACCCGGCGCTGGCCCTTCCTGTGGTCCCTAGGCCAAGGGTCTGTCCCACAGTGAGGGGGGGCAGGGCAGGTCCCGGCCTTCACGGCTCCGTGGGGTGTTACTCCTGGTTCTTTTGTTGGACGGGAAAACCTTGCCTCCTTGGTCTTCCGACACATGCAGGGTCTGCCTTCGTAAGAACGAGCGCCGGGGGGTTGGGCTTTCCATAAATCACACTCTTGCTTCTGGATGCACGGGGCACCAGCATGGGGCACATCGCGGCGCTTCGCCTCCTGAGCGTTCGGTACAGGGTCAGGCGGTGCCGCCTCCGAGCCCTGGGAGCTCACGGCTTACCTGGGGAGCCGCCTCTACTGCCAGGTCGAAACGGGAAGGACACCTGCCGTGCAGACCTGAGGGTGGTTCACTGTGAGGTGCGCCCCACCTCTGGGTTTGCCTGCCCGTTGCTGATAAGCAAGTGTCCCCACTGTGTCCCAGGAGGGGCTTGTGCAGCCCTGGTGGCATTTCCCCAGGAAATCGATGGCAGCGAAGGCCACAGTGAGTGGAGGTTTGAGCTCCCCTCAGATGGGAGTCACAGGACCCTCCAGAGGAACACTCGCACCCTAAAACGTCCCCTGCGCTCCGACTTTTCAGCCCACCCCCGACCCCGGAGTCCACGGCTCTTTTTTACTAGTTTTGCCTTAAACAGGACATCACAGAGTTGGAATCATACAGCACAGAGCCCTCTCACACTGGCTTTTTGACGTAACAGTGCATTTGAGGCCTCTCCACGTCCCTTCCTGTTTTTTATTTCCCCTCAAGACTGAGTCTTGCTCTGCAGCCCAGGCTGGAGTTGAGTGGTGTGATCATGGCTCACTGCAGCCTTGAACTCCCAGGCTCAATCAGTCCACCTTCCTCAGCCTCCAAGTAGCCGGGATTGCAGGCACGTGCCACCATGCTTGGCTAGGTTTTTGTATTTTTGATGAGGTCTTGCTATGTTGTCCAGGCTGGTTTCAAACTCCTGGGCTCAAGCTATCCTCCTGCCTTGGGCTCCCAAGGTGCTGGGATTATAGGCAACAGTCACCACTCCCAGCCCCTTTCTTAATTTGATAGTTCCTCAAAGGGTATTTTATTTTATTTATTTTATTTTATTTATTTTATTTTAATTTTATTTTATTTATTTTTTTGAGACTGAGTCACCCTCTGTCACCCAGGCTGGAGTGCAATGGTGCAATCTCAGCTCACTGTAACCTCTGCCTCCCAGGTTCAAGCGATTCTCCTGCCTCAGCCTCCTGAGTAGCTGGGATTGCAGGCACTCACCACCACGCCCTGTTAATTTTTGTATTTTTAATAGAGACGGTTTCACCATGTTGGCCGGGCTGGTCTCGAACTCGTGACCTCAAGTGATCTGCCCTCCTCGGCCTCCCAAAGTGCTGGGATTACAGGTGTGAGCCGTGTGCAGCCTCCTCAAAGGGTCTTTCTCAGTGTGTCCTGTCACCCTCTGATTCCTAGGTTAAGATCCTTTTGCACGATGCTTTCCTGTCACCTGTGTTCCTTTTCCTGGGACCGGTGGGGCCCACTGACCGTGCTTCCCTTGCAGATCCGCCTGACGGACACGCTGGGCAGGCTCTCGCGCATCCTGGAGATGGACCACTTCGCCCTGGTGGTGCACGATCAGATCCAGTGTGAGTGGAGACCTGCTGTGTGCATGGGGTTCTCACTGGGGTCAGGCCACCAAGCCTGGCCTTTGCCATGGGCAGCAGCTGGGCCCCCGTCCCCCATGGGGTTTTAGGGGATTGGGTGGTGCTGACCTTCAGTGACACCCAGTCTTTATGCCTGGGCCTCCCACACGCCCTGGGCTGGTACTGGTGGGCTGCACCTACGATTCCTGCAGGGACCCCTCAGGCCACACAGCGAGGGCCCTTTGCCTCCCGGGAGGCCAGCAGTCTTGGGGACTCTCAGGGACAAGCCCAGAAACATCTGGAAGGGTTTCAAGTCCTGACCCTGGCCATGTCCTGCAGCCCTGCAGAGGCAGTGTTTGCCCCAACAGCCTCGTGGCCTTTGGGGGGCTGCTCTGAACGGAAACCCCCACATGGGTCTCAGAGGAGCCACTCGTTGGCTGTCCTCGGAGCCCTGCTCCCAGCGAGCTCTGAGGTTTGGTGACTCCTGAGCACATCCCTGGGCGTCCCCACCACATCCCCACAGGCCAGGAGAGTCGCTTGCAGGTTTTGGGTTATAGATGGCAGCCCTCGGCCCGGGGCCCACAGGGAGAGTTGGGAGGGGGCCTGGAGCCCGGAGCCTGCCCACCCACCAGGCCCATGTGCAGTGGGTGAGCACTGGGCGGCTGAGGCTGGTCCGTGAGGGCCTCGAGTCTAACCCCATCTCCCATCCTTGGCTCTGCAGCACGGGACCAGGCCTGGGCAGGTGCGGTGGGGGGGCCTGCAGGTAGGTAACACCCACCCCTCAGAATGGCTCTCAGGCTCAGAATCACAGCCTCCCCATGGCAAATGAAGGCTTTCCAGGGCCCTGGACCCACCCCCGAGCTTGGGTAGGAGGGTTCCCCTCTTCATCTCACATTTACTTGTGTTTGAACATCTCAGAAAAAAAAAAAAAAAAGATGCAAATGCCAATGTCAGGGTCCCCAACTCAAGTCTTCCCGGAGCATGTCCACGCTTGTCACCACTGTCTGTGGCTGCTTTCAAGCAGGTCAGGGCTGTGTGGTCACAACAGAGATGGCACAGCCCCCAAGACCTAACATACCACCACCTGGCCGTCGTCGGAAAGCCCACCGGCCAGCCCTGGTTCACTGCCTCAGGGCCACAGAAGCCTGCGGCACTCAGGGCTCCCTTCTCCAACACTGTCACTGTGCCTCAGTGTCCCCGAAACGCAAGGAGTTGATCTCATCTGGGTTCCCTGGTTTTCCTGGGGCGCTAAGTAGGGACCTCTGCCTACAAAGATAGGAGTGACAGCTGTGATAGAGTGGGGACGGACTCCGAGGGCTCTGCCTGGATGTTCCTTACCCCTACCCTGCTCACCCCTCTGTGCCTCATGACAGCTGGCATAGGGTCCTGCGGAGACGCAGGACCGAGAGGATGTGTGGGGAGGGGAGAGAGGGAGGGAATGAGATCTGTGTTAAGGAACTGGCTCATGAGATCACAGAGGCTGACAGACCCTGAGATCTGTAGGGTGAGGCGGCAGGCTGGAGACTGAAGAGCCAGCAGTTCAAGCCCCAAGGCAGGAAATTCCACCTTTGGTTCTATTCAGGCTTCAGCTGCTTGGGTGAGGCCCTCCACAGTAGCAAGTGTGTTGACTCTTGTGCTAATTGAGAAATCCCCTCACACACGCCCAGAATGATGTGTGGCCAGTGCCTGGGCTCCCCACGGCCCCGTTAATCTGTATTAAAATTAACCATCGTGGGAACCTGGGCCAGCATTAACACCGAGCCCACGCTTGCCAGGAGAAGGCAGTAGGGGTGAAGACAGAATCAGGCCAGAGATGGGAGCTGTATGCTGCCCGTCGTGGCAAGGGGTTTTTGTCTGTTTTTAGAGACAGGGTCTTGCTCTGTTGCCCAGACTGGAGTGCAGTGGTGCCATCACAGCTCGCTGCAGGCTCGACTTCCTGTGCTTAACTGATCCTTCTGCCTCAGTCTCCCAAGTAGCTGGGACCACAAGCATGTGCCACCATGCTTAACTAATTTATTTTTAAAAATATTCTGGCCGGGCGCAGTGGCTCAAGCCTATAATCCCAGCACTTTGGGAGGCTGAGGCAGGCAGATCACGAGGTCAGGAGATTGAGACCATCCTGGCTAACACAGCGAAACCACGTCTCTACTAAAAATACAAAAAACTAGCCGGGAGAGGGGGCAGGCGCCTGTAGTCCCAGCTACTCGGGAGGCTGAGGCAGGAGAATGGCGTGAACCCAGGAGGCGGAGCTTGCAGTGAGCAGAGATCACGCCACTGCACTCCAGCCTGGGCGACAGAGCAAGACTCTGTCTCAAAAAAATATATATATATTCTGTAGAGATGGGGTCTCGATATGTTGCCTAGGCTGGTTCCAGACTTCTGGGCTTAAATGATCCTCCCACCTTGGCCTTCCACAGCGCTGGGATCACAGGTGTGAGCCACTGTGCCGGCCTTGTGAGCAGAGTCCTGAGAGCCTCAGGAGCCTTATGGTGGGCCAGGGAAGGGTGTGTCCTGACATGCGCTGGGTGGAGCCTGGTCTGGGGCTCAGGGAACTCATGGGGTGGAGGGGCTGGGTAGAGCCTGGCCTGGGGCCTAGGGGACTCATACAGTGGGTGGAGCCTGGCCTGGGGCCCAGGGGACTCATACAGTGGGTGGAGCCTGGCCTGGGGCCTAGGGGACTCATACAGTGGGTGGAGCCTGGCCTGGGGCCCAGGGGACTCATACAGTGGGTGGAGCCTGGCCTGGGGCCCATGGGACTCATGGGGTGGGGGTAGAACCTGACCTGGGACCCCATGGGGCTCATATCAGAAGAGGCTTGGCCAGGCCCAGTGGCTCATGCCTGTGATCCCAGCACTTTGGGAGGCCGAGGCAGGCGGATCACTTGAGGTCAGGAGTCCGAGGCCAGCCTGGCCAGCATGGCAAAACCCCATCTCTACTAAAAATACAAAAATTAGCTGGGTGTGGGGATGTGCACCTCAAGTCCCAGTTCCTTGGGAGTCTGAGGCACGAGAATCACTTGAACCCAGGAGGTGGAGGTTGCAGTGAGCCAAGACTGCACCCCCGCACTCCAGCCTGGGTGACAGTGAGGCTCTGTCTCGGGGGGGGGAAAAAAAAGAACACAGCCTTGGCTGCTGGGCTCCAGCAGGCCGCCCTGGGGCCCCCACGGTGCACAGGTAGGTCCCCTAGGCCCCCAGGAGCCTCCTACCCCGCAGCTGCCCGCCCAGCCTCCCGCGGCACCTGCAGACCCGCTGCCTCGTCCTCCCCTCAGACCACAGCACCGGGAAGTCCAGTCAGCGGCAGACGGTGTTCGGCGTGGTCACCGCCATTGACTTGCTGAACTTCGTGGCCGCCCAGGAGCGGACCAGAAGTGAAGTCTGGAGCGCTGGGCACTGTGGAGCGGCCCCACCACCCGGGCCCGCTTCTCCTTCGCTTTCCTGAGCCCTAAACGCACACGTGATTGGTAACTGCCTCGCCTGGCACCCGTCATCCCCGCAGACGGCAAGGAGCATCCGTCTCCCCTCATTAACACATGGCTTCCTAAATGGCCCTATTTACGGCCTGTGAGGTGAAATGCGCTTTTCTCTAATGTAACTTCTTCTTAGGATGTTTCACCAAGGAAATACTGAGAGAGAAGTTGGCCAGGTAGGAAGAACACGAGCAATGACTGGGCAGAGTGGATTAAAGGCAAAAGAGAGAAGAGTCCAGGACGGGGACAGGGAAGCGGGCAGGGAGAAGCCCGGGTGGCTGGGCATCCTCCACGGACAGCGCCGTCTGCTCGGGGCTGAGCTGGTGGGAGCAGTTTTTTGGGTTTTTTAATTGAGGTGAAATTTAACTTACCTAAAAATCAATCACCTTAAAGTAAATCATCAGCGGCATTTAGTACGTCCAGAAAGTTGTGTAGGCTCCACCTCTGTCACGTTCTGGAACATTCTCTCATCACCGCAGGAAGCAATCATTTCCCCTCCCGTCTTCCTCCTCCCCTGGCAACTGCTAATCGCCTTTCTGTCTCTATTGTCTCAAATAGGTTCTCCCTGTTCTGGACGTTTCACATAAATGGAATCACACAATCGTGGCCTCGTGTCTTATTTCACTTTGCATAGTATTTTCACCCATGTCAGAGCACGTGTACTTGGATTCTTTTTGTGACCGAATAATAAGCTAGCGCGTGGATAGAGCACATTTTGCTTCCTCATTTGTCGGACTTGGGTTGTTTCTGCGTTTCAGCCCTTGTGAGTAATCTGCTGTGCACATTCAGGGCTATTTTGGAGACCTCTTTTCATTTTTCTTGGGTGTGTACCCAGGAGTGGCATTACTGGGTAATGTGGTAACTCCATGTTTAATTTTAATTTTTTTTTTTTTTTTTTTGGAGACGGAGTCTCGCTCTGTCACCCAGGCTGGAGTGCAGTGGCCGGATCTCGGCTCACTGCAAGCTCCGCCTCCCGGGTTTACGCCATTCTCCTGCCTCAGCCTCCCGAGTAGCTGGGACTACAGGCGCCGCCACCTCGCCCGGCTAGTTTTTTGTATTTTTTTAGTAGAGACGGGGTTTCACCGTGTTAGCCAGGATGGTCTCGATCTCCTGACCTGGTGATCCGCCCGTCTCAGCCTCCCAAAGTGCTGGGATTACAGGCTTGCGCCACCGCGCCCGGCCTTAATTTTTTTTTTTTAATTATTTTTGGAGACAGTCTGGCATTGTCACCCAGGCTGGAGTGCGGTGGTGCAATCTCGGCTCACTGCAACTTCCGCCTCCCGGGTTCACGCCATTCTCCTGCCTCAGCCTCTGGAGTAGCTGGGACTACAGGTGCCCGCCACCACACCTGGCTAATTTTTGTATTTTGTAGAGATGGGGTTTCACCATGTTGGCCAGGATGGTCTCGATCTCCTGACCTCGTGATCCACCTGCCTCGGCCTCCCAAAGTACTGGGATGACAGGCGTGAGCCACCGTGCCCGGACTTTATTTATTTATTTATTTTTTGAGATGGAGCCTCACTCTGTCGCCAGGCTGGAGTGCAATGGCACAATCTCAGCTCACTGCAACCTCCGCTTCCTGGGTTCAAGCAATTCTCCTGCCTCAGCCTCCCGAGTAGCTGGGACTACAGGCATGCGCCACTCTGCCTGGCTAATTTTTATATTTTGTAGAGATGGGGTTTCACCATGTTGGCCAAGCTGGTCTCGAACTCCTGACCTCAGGTGATCTGCCTGTCTCGGCCTCCCAAAGTGCTGGGATGACAGGCGTGCGCCCCCGTGCCCGGCCTGCATGTTTATTTTTTGAGGAACCATCAAGCTGTGTTCCACAGCGGTCTCACCGATTTCCATTCTCACCAACAGTGCACGAGGGTTCCAGTTTCTCCAGGTCCTTATCACCACTTGTTATTTTCTTGTTTTAAATTATTATAGCCATGCTAGTGTGTATCAAGAGGTGTCTCATTGAGGAGAGAAGCCATTTCTCTTACTGTCTCCTGTCTCTGAGGAGGAGGAGGAAGTAAAAGTTGAAAAACAACAGGAATGAAGTCCGTGGCAAGACCAGCTGGTGCCACTGATGACCAGGCCTGAGGTTAAAAGGTTAACCCCCCACTCTAACCACATGTGCTCTCAATCTAGCATCACCCTTTCACGTGGAACCTCTTAGAGCTGTAAGCCCTTACAGGGGCCAGGAACTCTCTTCGGGGAGCTCAGTTCTTAAGTCGCAAGTCTGCTGACGCTCCCGGCCGAATGAAAAACCTCTTCCTCCTCCTTTAATCCGGTGTCTGAGGGGTTTTGTCTGCGGCTGGTCCTGCTACATTTCTTGGTTCCCTGACTGGGAAGCGAGGTGATTTAACAGACAGTCGAGGCAGCCCCTTAGGTCGCTTAGGCCTGCCCTGTGGAACATCCCTGCGGGGGCCTCTGGCCAGCTGGAGCCACGCGGATCCTGAGCGTGCTCCCGGATAGGCATTTGCCCCGGTGGAACCTCTCGTCAGAGCAGTGCACAGCAGACACCCGCGGAGGATCCACGCAGAGGCTGAACACCGGGAAGGAGCTGGCACTTTAAGTCCGGACGTCTGAAACTTGGTAAGACTGGTCTTGGGAACTTGCCCACTGCATTTGAGTGGAAGCGTGGCCTGATCACCCACGGCGTGCCTGTACCTGCACTTCGGTTTTTGACTTAACCTGAATTGCCTGATACTTTGGATTTGGTTTTGACCTGGCTTGGATTTCTGGATACTCTGATTTTGGTTTTTATTCTGGTTTGGTGTAAACTGAAAAAGTGCATGTGTGCCCTTTTTACCCATTCTTCGTTCTGTGGTGTGTGTGTGTGGTGTGAGTGTGGTGTTTTATTTCGAAGAAACATGGTTCAGACACAAAGTGAGCCCACTCCGCCAGGAACTATGTTGAAAAATTTTAAGAAGGGATTTAGTGGAGACTGGGGGGTTACTGTGACACCAGGAAAACTTAGAACTTCGTGTGAAATAGATTGGCCAACATTAGAAGTGGGTTGGCCATCAGAAGGAAGCCTGGACAGGTCCCTTGTTTCTAAGGTGTGGCACAAGGTAACTGGTTAGGGATACCTAGACTAGTTCCCATACATAGACACTTGGTTACAGCTGGTGCTAGAACCCCCCAGTGGCTAAGCAGGCAGGCAGCAGCGGTGCCAGTAGCAAAGGGACAGACAGCCAAGAATCCCGCTCCACCCGCTGAGGGAAATCAACTCCTGAAGTTCTGTTCAACCCAACACCAGAAGACTCATTGCAGGAGATGGCACCAGTGATCCCAGTGGTGCCCTCCCCTTACCAGGGAGAGAGGCTCCCCCCTCTTGAGCCCACAATGCTTGCGCCTCCGCAAGACAAACATATCCCACCCAGAGTAGACAAGAGAGGAGGTGAAGCCTCGGGAGAAACCCCTCCCTTGGCAGCTCGTTTACGACCCAAAACCGGGATGCAAATGCCCCTGAGAGAGCAGCGGTATCCTGGGACAGAGGAGGATGGGCACACGGTGGAGAGGCGTGTTTTTGTGTACCAGCCCTTCACCTCTGCCGATCAACAATAGCCCGTCCTATACGAAAAGCCACAAGCTCTAACTGATTTGCTCCCAACTTATCCAGACCCATAGCCCCACCTGGGCTGATGGCCACCAGCTGCTCATGTTCCTCTTTAACACAGATGAAAGGCGGAGAGTGCTCCACGCAGCACCTGAGTGGCCAGAGGAACATGTACCGGCTGGTTACCAAAACCCCCAAGAGTATGTGAGGACCCAGTTCCCAGGAACCGACCCCCAGTGGGACCCAGATGAAAGAGAGGGTGTGCAAAGGCTGAACCGAGACAGGGAAGCTCTCCTGGAAGGATTAAAGAGGGAGTCCAGAAGGCCTCAAACGTTAACAAGGTCTCTGAGGTCATTCAGGGAAAAGAAGAGCGTCCAGCACAATTCTACAAGAGACTCTGCGAGGCCTGTCATATGTACACTCCCTTTGATCCCCATAGCCCTGAAAATCAGCGCATGATCAACATGGCTTTAGTTAGTCAAAGCGCAGAAGACATTAGAAGAAAACTGCAGAAACACGCTGGGTTTGCAGGGATGAATACATCAGTTATTAGAAATAGCTAACCGAGTGTTTGTAAACAGGGACGCAGTAAGCCATAAGGAAAATCGCAAAGAGAGTGAACGTCAGGCCCGGTGAAACGCCGACCTGCTAGCTGCAGCAATCAGAGCAGTCCCCCCAAAGAGGCAAGGGAAGTGAAGTGGGGGGCCCTGGGAAAGAAACTCAGCCTGGTTGTCAGAGTTTGCAGCGTAACCAGTGTGCTTATTGTAAATAAATAGGACATTAGAAGAACAAATGCCCTCAGCTAAAAAGAAAACAAGGTGTTTTTAGTAGAGACGGGGTTTCACAATTCCAGCTACTAGGGAGGCTGAGGCAGGAGAATGGCGTGAACCCGGGAGGCGGAGCTTGCAGTGAGCCGAGATCGCGCCACTGCAGTCCAGCCTGGGTGACAGAGTAAGATACTGTCTCAAAACAAAAAAGGTGACTCAGAGCAGGAGGCCCCAGACAAGGAGGAAGGGGCCCTGCTCAACCTGGCAGAAGGGTTATTGGACTGAGGGGGACCGGGCTCAAGTGCCCCCAAAGAGCCTATGGTCAGGATGACAGTCGGGGGTATTTTCTTGTCGATCCTGGTGCTGAACGTTTGGTAGTAACTGCCCCAGTTGCCGGCTTATCCAAAGACTATTGACACATTGTTGGGGTTGCTGCCAGCTGAGGACACCTGGTTCACCTGTTTGGACCTAAAAGACGCAGATTAGCCCCTGTTGGAAAACAAGAGTATGTAACTCTAGGAGTCAGTGGAACTGAACTGGCAGGAAGACCTGGGGAGTGAAGATGAGAGTGAGAACTCCCACTGGTGAGTGACCTTCTCAAAGTGGGGAATGAGGAGAGAAGCCATTTCTCTTACTGTCTCCTGTCTCTGAGGAGGAGGAAGTAAAAGTTGAAAAACAACAGGAATGAAGTCAGTGGCAAGACCAGCCGGTGCCACTGATGACCAGGCCTGAGGTTAAAAGATTAACCCCCACTCTAACCACATGTGCGGGACCCTTTCACGTGGAACCCCGTAGAGTTGTAAGCCCTTAAAAGGGCCAAGAACTCTGTCTTCGGGGAGCTCGGCTTTTTTTTTTTTTTTTTTTTGAGACAGAGTCTGGCTCTGTGGCCCGGGCTGCAGTGCAGTGGCCGGATCTCAGCTCACTGCAAGCTCCGCCTCCCGGGTTCCCGCCATTCTCCTGCCTCAGCCTCCCGAATAGCTGGGACTACAGGCGCCCGCCACCTCGCCCGGCTAGTTTTTTGTACTTTTTAGTAGAGACGGGGTTTCACCGGGTTAGCCAGGATGGTCTTGATCTCCTGACCTCGTGATCCGCCCGTCTCGGCCTCCCAAAGTGCTGGGATTACAGGCTTGAGCCACCGCGCCCGGCCGAGCTCGGCTCTCAAGATGCGAGTCTGCCGACGCTCCCAGCCGAATGAAAAACCTCTTCCTTCTTTAATCTGGTGTCTGAGGAGTTTTGTCTGCGGCTCGTCCTGCTACATCATTATGGTTTTGATTTGCCTTTCTCTAATGATTGGTGATGTTGAGTGAACATCTTTTCATGTTCCTGTTGGTTATTTTCTGGGAGAAGATGTTCAAGATGCTAAACCCTTATCATAAGACTTGCAAATATTTTCTCCCATTCTGTAGGTTATCTTTTTATTTTATTTTTCTTTGTTTTTGAGACGGAGTCTCACTCTGTCACCCAGGCTGGAGTGCAATCGTGCAATCTTGGCTCACTGCAACCTTCACCTCCTGGGTTCAAGCAATTCTCCTGCCTCAGCTTCCTAAGTAGCTGGGATTACAGGTTCCCAACACCACGCCCAGCTAATTTTTTTTTTTAAAGACAAAGTCTTGCTCTGTGTCCCAGGCTGGAATGCAGTGGCACGATCTCGGCTCACTGCAACCTCCGCCTCCCAGGTTCAAGCAGTTCTCCTGCCTCAGCCTCCCCAGGAACTGGGATTACAGGCACACACCACCACACCCGGCTAATTTTTGTATTTTTGGCAGAGATGGGGTTTCACAATGTTGGCCTGGCTGGTCTCAAACTGCTGACCTTGTGATTCACCTGCCTCGGCTTCCCAAAAGTGCTGGGATTACAGGTGTGAGCCACTGTGCCTGGCCTAATTTTTTATATTTTTAGGAGAGACAGGGTTTCACCATGTTGGCCAGGCTGGTCTTGAATTCCTGATCTCAAGTGATCTGCCCAC
This sequence comes from Chlorocebus sabaeus, assembly GCF_047675955.1. NCBI lineage: Eukaryota > Metazoa > Chordata > Mammalia > Primates > Cercopithecidae > Chlorocebus > Chlorocebus sabaeus. The sequence continues at coordinate 97,022,054 of NC_132905.1, read as the reverse complement.
CTCGGCCTCCCAAAGTGCTGGGATTACAGGCGTGAGCCACTGGCCCCGGTCTCTTTACTTTCTTAATGTTCTTTGATGCACAGCTGTTTCTAGTTTTGGTGGAGTCAAAATTTATTTATTTTTCCAGTTGCGCATTTATTTTTCCAGTTGCGCATGCTTCGGGTGTCATATCCATTGGCAAATCCAAGGTTCATGGAAATATACCCCTATGTTTTCTTCTAAGATCTGCATAGATTTAACTCATTGATCGATTTTTGGTCAATTTTTGTAGACGGTTTAACATGGGAGTTTGTGGATGTCTGTCTGTCTCAGCATCTTTTGTCGAAGAGACAATTCTTCCTCCGTGGAATGGCCTGGCACCCTTGCTCAGACACGTGGGCTCATTTCTAGACTCAGTGTTATTCCATTGATCTGTGTGGCCTTATGATGGTACCACACTGTTTTGATGACTGTAATTCTGTAGTAAGTTTTGAAATTGAAAGTATGGGTCCTACAGCTTTGTTCTTTTACAACATTGTTTTGGAAATTATGATGTGCCCAGCTTCATGTTCTTGGTCTCTGGGCATCTCAGCAATAGCTTGAATTATGCCCTGGCATTGAGCCACCTGAAGGATGGAGACAGAGTCACTGTGGACACTAATAAGGGCTTTTCTCTGCAGGTTGGTGGCATCCGTGTGGGGCTGTGGTGTTGACCTGGGAGGTCCCCTACACTCAGGCCCCCATGGCGGCATTGTTCCTGCAGGTCTGCTGCGTGAGGACACTGGCAGGGAGGCAGGTGGGAGGAGGAAAGGGCAGGGCTTCCCAGAGTGACCAGAAGGCACTCCTTCTACGGGGCCTCAGGGGAGCCTCCGGCTTTCCCTCCACCCAGCTCTCCCCGGGCACTTGATTTTCTGCCAGTCTCTGGAGAGCAGGCTCTGCTTAGGGCCGGTGGAAAAGTTCCCTTTTCCCACTATGCAGCCAAGTGAAACAGGGCAGGCCAGCGGGTAGAGGAAGGGGATGGGCATGACCTCTCCTGAACGGACTTCAAAAGCGAGTCAGTCAATCACAGGCCAGAGATGTGGAAACTTCTCTTGACAGAAAATGGCATTCACTCTTCCAGGAAATGGCACTTGGTGTTCTTGGGATGCTAGGGTGCCACATGCTGCCTGGGGCTGGGGGAGGGAGGGTTTGGAGTTGAGGTAATCACAGAACCTTCCTGAACCAGAAGCCCTTGTGGGCCTCGGAGGCTGGCAGGGCCCTGTACATAGCACCTACAGAGGGCAGGGGTGTGCATCAGGAACTGGAGAAGGGGGAGCTCGTGCGGGATGCACAGGAGAGCGCCAAGCAGGGAGCTGTGGGGGTCTCTGCGGCTCCAGGGAGTGACAATATTCGGGGAGTCTCTAGGAGCTTGTTGAGCAGGGAGGCAGGAGAGAAGCCAGGAGAGGGGCACAGTGAGTGAGCTTCAGGGAGGGCAGGGCACGGGCCTATCCTCCCGTGTGGGGTGGCACATACAACTTCTCAGCTCTGGAGCTGTAGCACTGACAATCTATTTGAGGCCACACTAAAAACCCCAAACACCCAAATTCTCACAAATGATCTTCAAGAGTGACGTTAAATGCCAACTGTCCCCGCTGCAGCAATCTCAAGCTGCCACCTCCCCTGGCTCTCTGCGAGGGTCTCACACAGTCACAACGGGAGTGAGCCGGGCCCTGGGCTCTACACAAAATGCAGGGGAAGTGGCCGAGGCTACTCATTCTCGATGCAGTCAAAATAGTCATTGTTATGGAAGTGTCCTAAGAGTCACAATTCCGCACAGTCAGCAGATGCACACCTGTGCCTGGCGCCGCGCACCCATCAGGGGCACTATAACGTCTGTCTGCTGAGCCTGGCAGGCTCTGGAGCCGCTGGTGAGCACCCAGACGCAGTCCCTCTCCGGGGCAGATGCTCACAGCAGCCACAAGCGCCACCACCTCGTGGCCTGTGAGTGCTCTCCGGAGGCCAAGCTGTGGTTCAGCTGGTGCTGTCTCCTGCAGGAGTACCCTGGCTGGCTCAGGACTTCCTAGCTGGGCACACATGCCCATGACATAGGGTCTCGGTCAGCCCCTGGGTCGGGGCGCTAATGCTCTTGACCCAGTGAGCCCACAGTTGTGGAGGTCTTCACTGTCTCCTGACAGGTGTTCTTACAGCAGAGGCCACAACTTCGTGAGGACAGAGGAGCTTTCCAGGCCAGCAGGAGTTGCTCAGAGCTGCGTCACCAAACCCTTGACCATAAGAAGAAAGTCTGGGGGGTTTGCCGTGGATGGGACAGGGACTGCAGAGAGGCTGGCTCAGCTGTGCAGATTGGTCCCCGTTAGGGTCAAAATCGCAGGTTCCCTGGGTCCACGCCTAGGAGTGCACACCTGGCCCTTATAAGGCCAGCATCAGTGGTCAAGATGGACCAGGAGTGGTGTGTGGGCTATCTCCTCAGGATTTTTAAAGGTTCCCTACATTTTTTTTTATTTAACATTATTATTATTTTCAGACAGAGTCTTGCTGTCACCCAGGCTGGAGTGCAGTGGTGCGATCTCAGCTCACTGCAACCTCCACTCCCGGGTTCAGGCGATTCTCCTGCCTCAGCCTCCTGAATAGCTGGGACTACAGGCGCCCACCACCAGGCCTGGCTAATTTTGTATTTTTAGTAAAGATGGGGTTTCACCATGCTGGCCAGGCTGGTCTCGAACCCCAGACCTTGTGATCCGCCTGCCTCAGCCTCCCAAAGTGCTGGAATTACAGGCGTGAGCCACCGTGCCCAGCTACATTATTTTTTTTGGTTTAGAAATATGTAGAATATATGTAATGTGGAATAACAACAAAGACATGTCAGCTAGTCTTAATTTAGTGAACACAATAGAGAATTGCATCTCACCAGACATGTATTGACTTAACTAAAGGTTTAAGACTTCACAGACACAGGAGGAGGATGGGAGCGTGTGAACAGACAACAGACAGGCTCGAACAGACGCTGAGCTGCAAGCAGACATCACAGAACCGACAGACGGGGAAGCGCTGCAAACTGGGAGAGTCGTGTTATGGGATCTTCAGGGTGTCGTTTTTCTGGCCAAAACCTCTGTGGCTGGGGGGCCTTTGCCCGAGTTTTGCTCAGGCTTGCTGGGCTCATTTCACCCACTTGGGCTGGCAGGCTGCCCTCGGCTCACACTACAGGCCTGGGTCCCATGCCTGCCAAGGGCAAGTCAGGCATGGAATGGTGAGGCGTGTGTGAGCGCGTAGGGTCTGGCCATGGTGCACAGTCAGACATGCCAGCTGCTTCAGCCGGGCGAGCAGCTCTAGGTGCTGGCTCCCTGTGAGGCATCAGCCAGACCAAGCACACAGCAAGCAGCTTCTACAGCATGGCACTGGGGAACACGGTGGTGCCCAAAAGTTTAGAGACACCAGGAACCACAGGGCCCCAAAGAGGGAATCACAGCCCTGGCTTGGGGAGCTCCCAGGTCTGGGTTCCCCAAAGGGCCGCAGCTCCTCTCTCCTTCGCTTTACCTGTAATGTGGCAAGCAAAGGGCACATCTCAGCCCTGTTTGTGCTACAGCTCTTTTAGCCTTGCCATTTGGCAGGTCCCGAGTTCTTGTTCTGCATCCAAGAACGAGGTATGCAGACAAGTGGAGAGTGAGCAAGATGAAGAGAAGCTTTATTGAGTGATAGATAGAACAGCTTTGAGGAAACCCACAGGGGGGCAGCTCCTTTCTGCAGCCAGGGTGTCCCAACATCTGTTCAGCTCCGAGCAGAAAGGGTAGCTCCTCTGTTAGGCAAGTCATCCCAACAGGTGTTCAGCTATCAGCAGAGAGGGTAGCTCTTCTCTGCAGCTGGTCATCCCATCATCTCCCTGTCATCACTCCATCATCTCGGCAGCTCTCAGCAAAGAGGGGGTCCTGGAGTAGGTTGCTCCTGTCTGCAGGTGGTCGTCCCAACATTTGCTCAGCTCTGGCTGAGCCTGGGGCTTTTATGGGCCTCAATGGGGAGGAAGTGCATGCTGTGCCAGTTGGTCCAAGGGAGGCCATGGGCAGGCCTGAAAAAGGCACCGTAAGTTCCCCACTCCAGTTCACAGGACTGGCAGCCTTGCCCCCAGCCTTCAAGCCCTTCCTGGCCTGAAGAGGGCGCCTCACCAAGGAGCTGCCCCCTTCCACCCAGGAACCTGTCTGCCTCCTGGTGCCATTCATGGTGCCAAGGGTGCCTTCAGGCCAGCACCAAGCTGCCCCCTGTCCCCACTTGGCTTTCCTCCTACGCTTATCAGTGCCCAAAGTCCAGAGGGGGCCGAGGTGGCAAGGGGCTGGCATGTCAGCATTGCCCCAAGTGTGTGCACACCCAGTCAGGCTGTGACAGCACCTGAACTCAGCTCCAACTTTGCTCCAAAGATGGCCTGCTTCTGCCATCAGCAGGACCAATCAGTCCCCTACCCACCAGAGGCAAGGAATTAGCTGACACCGCTGTGCCAGGCCTGTGAGGCCGCAGGGCCATGAGCCCAGGTTGGATTCCGTGCAGAGACTCTGCCATGTGGGGCCATAGGGTTTACTTGGATCCCATTCAAATCATTCAGGCCCTGACTGCTCAGCTTCAGGGAAGCCAGGCCCACTCCTTCTCCTTACATACTTGCCTAATCTTGCCAAAGCCCTCGAGGTAGGGGAAGGAGGAAACCCAGGGTCATGGATGTCAATCTCTTCAGCATCCATCCCCTTCCTCATTCCTGACAGTTCAGGTCTCCTTGCCTCTTCCCATAGCCATGATGATGGGAGGGCGGGGATGGGGACTAGGGATTGGCCTCGGTAGACAGAAGCCAAAGGGGACATGCCATTCCCTGCCAGTCACTAGTCTGGGTGGGCCTGTGACCTCAGCAGTCCACACAGGGTGGGTCCCAGGGCTCTGCTGAGAGGGCCAGGAGCAACAGCATCCCCTGGTGGGGCCCCGATAAGCAGTGTGTGGCCCTGGCTGCTACGGTGGCACCCCATGGCCACAGAGATGCCAGAGAACCAACACCCTCCTAGGTGCTGGGGCCTCTTGTTCGCTGCATCTGGGCCGATTCAAACGACCCCCTCCAATCTTGGAGAAACAGACCTTGGCAAAGGGAGCAGGAAGAATCGCTGAAGAGTGGTGGTAACAGATACATTCCTGAAAGCTCAGGCAGGGCAGGTTTCCAGAAGGGATGACTGAAAAGTACCAATGCTTACAAAACCCACCAGCAAGAGTGACAGCAGGAGCCAGGCGAAAGATGATGTCAACTAAAAGCACAGGCTGTCGGCAAGAGACTGCCGTGCCCAGTGACTTCACCCTAGTGCTGTGAGTTTCACTAAGCTCAGAACTACTGTCTTGGTCCAAGCCCAAGTTCATATTTGTGCTATTTGTTTAAAAATGTAAAAAAGGATGTGAGCAAATGTCTAGCAAAAACAGCAGTGCAAGAAGACATGCCACTCACCTAAGACAACACATGGCTTCGAAGGCTTGGCAGGTGCCCTCACAGGGACACAGATGCAGCTAATTACCAGCCACTGTTAAAGTCCTGAAGACTGCATTTGAGGAACGCTGGGTGTGTAATCCTTTCTTTTAGTACTTTAATGACAGAACCAGTCTATTAGTGTGCTTTACAATTCAGGATTTTGTGGGGTTTTGTGCGATAAGGTCTGGCTCTGTCACCCAGGCTGGAGTACAGTGGCACCATCTTGGGTCACTGCAGCCTCCACCTCCTGGGCTTGATCCTCCCATCTCGGCCTCCCAAGTATCTGGGACTACAGGTGTGCACCACCATGCTCAGCTAATTTCTGTATTTTTGCTAGAGATGGAGTTTTGCCATGTTGGCCAGGCTGGTCTTAAACTCCTGAGGTCAAGTGATCCACCTGCCATGGCCTCCCAAAGTGCTGGGATTACAGGCGTGAGCCACTGTGCCTGGCCACGATTCAGTCTTATTAAATCAACCAAGCATCTGTGATGTGGCCCAAAGGTCAGGCTTTTCCTTCCCCGTGCAGATAGCTGCCCTGTGTCTGGGCGTCTTCCTCACCAGGAGAGTGGCTCAGGCACCACTGGGCCTTTTGCAACCTGTAGCACAGCCCTGGTGGTGCTGGGCCCCGGGTAGGTGGTGAGCCTGCTGCTTACCCACCAGGACAGGCACTGGACAGGCCCTGTGGAGTGGCAGGCACCCCTGTCCCGTATTCAGCCTCTTCCTCTGCAGGGGCTGTCCCTGCCTGGCAGGCAGTGAGTCCAGGGACGCCTTGGACCACCAAATCCTCAACAGCCCTCAGCTCAGGGGCATATCAGCTGGCTTCTCCTGCCAGTAGGGGCAATGAGGCCTCGGTGGGGCTCAGCTGGAGGTGGACCTCAAAGAGCCCAGGCCAGAACCCACTGTCGGGCGGTGGGCAGAGGTAGTATCAGTGACATTCTTTTTAACCAATGAGTGCTTAATTGAAGCAACTACTGGCACTGAAATAATATTTTAAAAGTGTTCTCTTAAGATTTAGTTTGGCCAGGAACAGTGGCTCACACCTGTAATCCCAGCACTTTGGGAGGCCGAGGCGGGCGGATCACTTGAGATCAGGAGTTCGAGACCAGCGTGGCCAATATGGTGAAACCCCATCTCTACTAAAACTATAAAACTTAGCTGGGCGTGGTGGCACACGGGTGTAATCCCAGCTACTTGGGAGGCTGAGGCAGGAGAACTGCTTGAACCCAGGAGGCGGAGGTTGCAGTGAACTGAGATCGTGCCACTATACTTCAGCCTGGGTGACAGGGCAAGACTCTGTTTCAAAAAAAAAAAAGATTTAGCTTAACATATTTGATTAAAGCATCATTTTAAAAATGTGAACCATGTGCTCAGTGTCTTCTCAGGCTGCAGCTAGCAAGGATGTGCACATGACTCAGGACGGCTCCATCAAAGCTTTGGGAAGCTGTCGGAGGGAAGTCTGAACTGGCAGAGAACGACTCAAAGGCCTCAGAGAGCCTGAGTGGGCAGCTCCTGCCCGCAGTGCCACACCTGGGCACAGCCCTCTCCGCTGGCTCACACCCAGGTGGCATCAGCATCGGGTGAAGAGGCCCGGGTCGGCCCACTCCCTTCCAAGCTCCCCCAAACTTTGCTTCTTATGGATCTAACACCCCTGCTCAGTGACTGGATCCAGAGCTGGCATCACTAGCGGGCAGCGTGGGTCCACAGGAGGCCCCAGGAAGGCTGGTGCAGGGCTGACATGGCCCAGCGCATGCCTGGCACACGATGGGCACGGCCCATGCCAAGGCCCCACGTGACATGACAGAGAAGCGGCCACAGAGTCCCGCCTCGGGCACTAAGCCAGTTTAACAACAACCAGAAAAGTGGCTTCAGACAGTGGCAACGTTTATTTTGCTCACACATCTGTATCTGGAGCGGGGCTCACGGGCAGCTCTGCTCTGCTCATCAGCTGGGGTGGCTTGAGGTGCCTGTAGGCTCACCTGTGTGTAGCTGGTGGTCAGCGTGGGCTCGCAGACAGACACCTGCATGGCCTGTCCCCACGGCCTGGGCTTCCTTCCAACATGGCACCCGGGCCAAGCCTGAGCCCCCTCAACCTGTCAGTCACATGGCAGCTACCTCCCCAGCAGGCCACAGAGACCTCCCCAGGATCAAGAGCGGGGGACTCCCTGGATGGGCAAAATTCCAGAGGAGCACAGGGGACTGGAGATGTCATTCCTGCCATCAGACCCTGGACACCGCCTGAGAGAATCCTTCCGTACAGAGAATCAGGAATCAGAACGGCTTTACGTTGCTCAAGGTAAAAGGCAGTGCCTTCAACTCGGAGTGAAAACCATTTCCAAACCCCAATGTTCCCCCTTCCTCATTCCCATTTCTGTTGAACTCTGTGCACAGAGCTCCGTGTGCACTCTGGAGCGCAGGGCAAAGGCCTCCCTGCCCGCCCCGATTGGTAGCTGCCAGAGGGCAGGAAAGGAGAAAACAGTGAGGGGACGGGGAACCTGCAGCCCCTTCCCTCCTCCCACCAGGTAAAGAGCTGCCCCTTCCCTCCTCCCACCAGGTAAAGAGCTGCCCCTTCCCTCCTCCCACCAGGTAAAGAGTTGCCCCTTCCCTCCTTCCACCAGGTAAAGAGCCACCGGGGAGAGGCAGGAAACGTTTTGAACTCAAGGTCCGCCCTGGCTCAGACACTCTCCCGCCCAAGCCACTGTCCAGAGATAAGGCAGAGTTTGGCAGCAGAGGCAGGAGTGGGCATGAGCCCTGTACCCCAAGGGTCTAGGACCCACCTGCGACGGTGGAGCCAGGAGCAGGCAGCAGCAGCCCTCTGCGAGGGAGGGCAGGAACAGACACCAAGCACTGCGCAGCATCCAAGGCCTGCTGGCACCTAAGGAGGGGCAGGGTCACTCTGGCACCCACACCATGCACAGGTTGGCCGTGGCCACTGCTGGAAGAATCGGAAGCCTGTGGTGCCCGCAGGGACAAAGGCAGCCCCAAGCCCACAGCCAGCTCATCTGGTGACCACACCCACCCAGGGCCTGTCCGAAGGGGAGTGCCTGTTTCTGGGCATGAGGACTATTCATCTTGGTCTCCACTGTTCTACAAAAAGACCCCCGGCATTCAGTAAACTATGAGATAAACACCAGACAATCCACGGCCACGAAATAAAGCTACTGACAGAAGCAGACCCAAGAATGTGGCGCCAACTGTCACACAGCCACACCCCCACGACACGCCCAGCAGCGCATCCCGTTTCCCTCCATGTGGGTGTCCACGCTGCTTCTGTAACCCCTGCTGCCACAGGCGAGGCTGCAGTGAGCGTCTCTGCGCAAGTCTGTGCCACCCATGATGTTTCGGCCAACAACGGACCTAGCAGACCAAGGAGGTCCCGTGAGGTTACAGCGGAGTAGAGAAGTCCCTGTCATCAGAACGTGGACACAGTGTATCTTCCGTGTCTGGTGCTGCCAGCACACATAAGTACACAAAGTAACATCCTAGGCTTCCATGCTCACTCATACTCCCTGAGGCACTGACAGCTCCTGGTAAGTGCCCTGTGCTATTTTTAACACTTTAGACTGTAGTTTTACTGTATCTTTCTTTGTTTAGCATATTTGTTTTCAGACGGGGTCTGGCTCTGTCGCCCAGGCTGGCATGCAGTGGTGTCATCACAGCTCACTGAAACCTTTCCCTCCTGAGTCCAAGACATCTTCCCACCTCAGCCTCCGAGTAGCTGGGCTACAGGCGTCAGCCACCATGCTAGGCTAATTTTTACATTTTTTTGTAGAGATGAAGTCTTAGTCTATTGCCCGGGCTGCCCTCGAGCAGCTCAGCGCAAGTGATCTCCCTGCCCCAGCCTCCCAGAGTGCTGGGATTACACGCGTGAGCCATGGTACCCGGCCAATTTAACTGTTTAGACACACAAATCCTTACGATATGTTATGACTGCCCCGGGTACACAGCAGGGTCACGTGCCGCGCTGATCTTTGGCCGGGAGCAGTGGGCTAAGCACACAGGGTGGGTGTGTAGTGAGCTGTGTGAGCGCACTGTGCTGTTCCTACGGTGACAGAGTCCCCTAAAGAGGCATTTCTCGGAGCACAGCCCGTTGTTATGTGACAAGTGACTATACTGTCAGGTTCATTCCAAAATGGCTGGCCCTGTGATATTCCTGCCAGCACCACACAAGTTCCCGTTTCTGCAGATCCCCAATCCCAGCTTCCTCACTGCAGCCCGCCGCCAAGGCAGCACGCCCCTGGGTTCCAGCTCACACTCCCTGGGCGTGGCGAGGCCTACAGTCTTCACGTGCTGCTTGGTCCTCTGGTCTCCTTTCAATGAACTATTAATATTCGCTGTCATGGTTCTAGAGACTTCTAGAATCCCCCTAAACACTGGCTCCTTGCTGGCTTTATCCATTAAAAAGAAGGAACGAGCAAAGCGCTGCTGTCAGTCACCACCTATTAACAGTCCTCTGTGTCCTCCACTGCACAGAGAAACTGATTTTGATCTGGCCAAATCACCCATGTTTTGCCCTCGGATTTATGCCTTTGGGGTCTCAAAATAAGGGCTTCTTCCCCAACGGAGCAAAGATAAGCTCCCATATCATCTTCCAGTGGCTCATGGCCATGCCCAGAACCCACGGCGCCTGCCTCTGCCCTCCCCTCTCCTCTGCACTGCTGTCTCCCAGGCCACCAGTCCCTCCGGGCTGCCGAGCCCCCTGTCCTCCTCCCATCTACCCTCCCACAGCAACCCACACTCTCACAGCTTCTGCTGCGGGAATCGCTCCTTCCTGGGACTCCCTGGCACAGTTCAGCTGAGCATTTCTCCACCTTCGCTGGCTGCTCTCCTCTAGCTCCACGGTCTCTACAACTCAGTCGACACTCACACACAAGGCAATGTAAACTGTCAAGGGCTTCACAACTTATTTCTGACATGGATTGCTGTGTTAAGATAATGTGAAAGAAAACAGTGAATATAAAGTGAAATATTTTAAAATATACCTTATTTTTCTACAGGCCATTTTCTAAAAATGTCTAAGCAACTAAAGCCATCATTAAAATGTTTTTTCTTTTTTTTTTTTTTTGGAGGCGTCTCGCTCTGTCGCCCAGGCTACAGTGCAGTGGTGCGATCTCGGCTCGCCGCGACCTCCCTCGCCTGGGTTCAGGGAATTCTCCTGCTTCAGCCTCCCAAGTAGCTGGGACTTACAGGCACATGCCACTAGGCCCAGCTAATTTTTTATATTTTCAGTAGAGACAGGGTTTCACCATAGTGGCCAGGCTGGTCTGGAACTCCTGACCTTGTGACCCACCCGCCTTGGCCTCCCAAAGTGCTGGGATTATAGGCAGAAGCCACTGCGCCCAGCCTAAAATGTTTCTTTTGAAAGATGCTGGAATAAAAGAATTCCTGACTTTTTTTGGGGGGGGCGGTGGTGGGTGGGGGGAAAGTCTTGCTCTGTTACCCAGGTTGCGCTGCAGTGGCATGGTCTCGGCTCACTACAACCTCTGCCTCCCGGGTTCAAGCCATTCTCCTGCCTCAGCTTCCCAAGTAGCTGGGATTTCAGTCACCCACCACCATGCCCGGCTAATTTTTGTATTTTTAGTACAGACCAGGTTTCTCCATGTCAGCCAGGCTGGTCTCAAACTCCTGACCTCAGGTGATCCGCCTGCCTTGGCCTCCCAAAGTGCTGGGATTAAAGGTGTGAGCCACCACGCCCGGCCTAGAATTCCTGATTTATATTAAAACCATTCTTGCTTTTTACAGGGTTGAAATCCTCATTCACATAACGAGCTAAAGAATGGAAACATCTGTATAAGACAATACCTTCTAAATACTATTTTTATACAGAATATTTACAAATTATCCAAGTAAGCAACCCTAACTAGTTCTTTATAGACTACAAAAGCCAGACCTGAGGAGGCCTGGCAGAGAGGAGCCTGCAGGTGCCAACCCGAGCTGGGCCGCCTGGTGAGGATGTGGCATTGGGGAAAGCTGGCCCAGGCCCAGACACCACACCGGGAGCAGCATTCACTGCTTTCAGTCGCACGTGCTTAGATGCTATATAGTCACTTGTCTTGCAGATTTTATGAACAACGATAGTTAAACAATGATCCTAGGTCTTAGTGAAGGTAAAAAGATCTTCCTGTACAAGGGCAAAAATAATTTGTACTAAGTTTTTTTTTTTTGAGACAGACTCGCTCTATGTCCCAGGCTGTAGTGCAGTGGGGCGATCTCAGCTCACTGCAACTTCCGCCTCCCAGATTCAAGAGATTCTCCCGCCTCAGCTTCCCGAGTAGCTGGGATTACAGGCATGAGCCACCACGCCTGGCTAATTTTTGCGTTTTTAGTAGAGATGGGGTTTCATCATGTTGGCCAGCCAGGCTGATCTCAAACTCCTGACCTCAGGTGGTCCACCCAGCTTGGCCTAAGTGCTGGGATTACAGGCGTGAGCCACCAAGCCTGGCCCTTGTACTAAGAATTTCTTCTGAGAGTATACATAATAGAATGGGATGAAAGCTAAAAAAGTAGACATTATTTATGATATTCGTATAATTCAGAAAGTGTGAAACACTAAATATTTAATACAAATATTTCTTATTTTCTGGATTTGCTAGACCATTACTCACTTCATCTCTCTTTAGATGGAGAGATAGAGTCTTATTAGTCATAAACATCATTGTAGAGCTAGAATAAACCTTATAAGCCAGTTCTTCCCTTTTTTTTTTTTTTTTTTTGAAACGGAGTCTCACTCTGTTGCCCAGGCTGGAGTGCAGTGGCCAGATCTCAGCTCACTGCAAGCTCCGCCTCCTGGGTTTACACCATTCTCCTGCCTCAGCCTCCCAAGTAGCTGGGACTACAGGCACCCACCACCTTGCCCAGCCTAGTTTTTTGTATTTTTTTTTAGTAGAGACGGGGTTTCACTGTGTTAGCAAGGATGGTCTCGATCTCCTGACCTCATGATCTGCCCTTCTTGGCCTCCCAAAGTGCTGGGATTACAGGCTTGAGCCACCGCGCCAGGCCCAGTTCCTCTTCACAAACGAAGCCCTGGAAGTCTAGAGACACTGGGGCTGCCTGAGACCCCACACTAATCAAGCTCATGTCCATCCTCTCACCTCCGACCTGAGGGAGCTGGAGACACAACACAGTGCCTCGGTTTTCTGTAAATCAATGAAAAACATTTACCTGAAACAATACAGTCAGCTGTCACTACTAATCACCAACAAGACTCACAATTTTGGATGTGGTTTTTAAAATACTTAAGTCTGCTGACTTTAGCCTCTAAGCATGAACTAAGTTGTTGGGAGTTATAACACTTTGGATAACAAAGATTAAAAACCCTCTGAAATTGTTTTAATGTACCTTTTAAATCTTCAGGAACTTTCTTGTCATGAAAATTTATAATATGAACTATGAAAGGGATCATGTTACCTTACTGATGATCATGTTACCTTACTGATGAGTCATTATCTTCTTGTAACTATCAGAATAATCAGATTTATGGAAAACTATAATAAAAAACATAAAAGCTACCTGTTTCCATTTTCTGCCTGGACAGCCAATGAATGAACAAAGTAAGGAATTGAAGAAAAGATTCTTGGACACGTGAATGGACCTGAACAGTCCGATGCAGTGTGGTCCTGGTTTCCCAATATGCAGGGGTCACTACAGACCCTGCATGTCACCAGAAAACATGAAAACACTCTCAATGTTTTACCTAAAATGGAAAAGCAGCTTTTGGTGACATGAGCTTTATAAAATAAAACATTCATAAAGCAAGTTTCTATTTTTAATTTTTTTGCTTTGATAAATCAATTGCTTCACAAAAATCCTTTTTAAAGACAACAATCCAAGAAAACATATTGTTACAGTATTCACATTTCAAAGATTGTCAGTTTGAAAGACCGAACATAACTAGAACGAAAGAAGATTGCTGAGTTCTTTCTAAGTGCCAGGAATGGGCTTTTGCAGGGGGCAGAACCCCAGCTGGGCACCCTGCTTCCTCACACAGGCAGGAGACGGATCACTCTCAGGTCACACAGACACAACTCCCGCAGCCCTTAGCCGTGAGGGTTTCCTTTGCCTACTGGATAAACACTTCCACTCATCTTACTATCTGGAATCAAAGCACAAAGGCCAAGCTAGTCCCTCAGCAGGAGCGTGCAGGAACCCAGCACAGCCAGCCCTGCCACTCCTGCTCAACAGGTGCAGGGCAGCAACAACAGCAACATGCTCAATTTGGGTCTCAAGACACATTCAAAGGGAGCCTTCATAGGGAAAAATTCAACAAAAATAAAACTGGGATCAAATCTGATCATTTAAAATGAAATCTTAAAAGGGTCACACTTTTGCAGATTCTTTCCACTGTCCGAGGGCTGGGGAACAGGTGTTTTAAGGTGCCAACTGACCTCAAACATGCTGGGCAGTGATTTTACAAACTGAAACGGCTTGCTGTGTAGAAGCTAGTTAAAAGCACCCAGTGGAGACAGGTTAAAGGAAACTCACGCTATGTCCATAAGCACCTTCTCTCTAAATGATCTTTATCCTATTCCCCTGAATTTAGTAGGAATTTAGGAAAGTGGAAGAAAGTTTTCAGCTGGAGAGAATGCACGCTGTACCATTCAGCATGGGTGTTTAACTCTCAGGCCAGAGCTTCCCTGTGCCACTGAGGTTCACGCAGTGCCCTCTTTTTATAGATGGGGTCTCACTGTGTTGCCCAAGATGGAGTGCAGTGGCTATTCACAGGTGCAAGCACAGTGCACTGCAGCCTCAAACTCCTGGCACATGCCATCCTCTGCCTCAGACTCCCGAGTAGCTGGAACGAGAGGCACGTTCTACTGCGCTGGGCAAGGGCAGTGCTCTTAAATTCCATCTACTGCTCAGTGAATGTGATTTCTAGTGGGGGAAAGAAACAGTGAGTCTACATTCTGTGAATGGCTTCCACTAATCTACACTAAAGAGCAGGCAGCCCAAGAGACGGAGGGTGGTGAGGGGAGGAGGAAGGGCCGGCTGGCTTTCACGGGTGCTTATTTTAAGAAGTCCAACAAAGTTGGAACTTAGGTTAAAATGATCTTGTAGACTTGACTTAAAATATGAGAAAACATTTCACAAACAAGGAATGCAACGGTGCCTTCATTCTTGGCCGGGCACGGTGGCTCACGCCTGTAATCCCAGCACTTTGGGAGGCCGAGGCAGGTGGATCACCTGAGGTTGGGAGTTTAAGACCAGACTGACCAACATGGAGAAACCCATCTCTACTAAAAATACAAAATTAGCCAGGCGTGGTGGTGCATGTCTGTAATCCTAGCAACTCGGGAGGCTGAAGAAGGAGAATCGTTTGAACCAGGGAGGTAGAGGTTGCAGTGAGCTGAGATCGCACCATTGCACTCCAGCCTGGGCAACAAGAGCAAAACTCTGTCTCAAAAAAAAAAATGTCATTCTCTCCCCAAAAGAGCTGATAATCAAGTCTTTCAGTTAAAGCTCCTGAAAGATTTTAAAATACATTTCTGTATGTTTCCCACTGACTTCTAAGTTATCTAGAAGTACTCCCCTACGATTAACTTCAATTAATATATTCTTTTGGGAAAAATCAGTTCCAGAAAAAATGCTTCACTTGCTTAAAATGTCCCTTGGCTTACAACCAATCATTACTGTTGAATCTCAAGAATTAAAGACATTCCTGACCCTATAAACAGATGAACTCGGGCCATACCATTTCAGATGATATAACGACATTCTGTGTGAAACACTGTGTACTGTTTTCTGAGAAAAAGCACCACTCCTAAGTAAACAAATGAAAACAAACCAAAACCGAAGAAAACAGAACCCAGCCCACTCTTTCAGTTCATCTTGTTACCAGGAAACAGAAGTCCTACAGTTATTCCAAATCTCATACGGTCAAGTGAGCAGGAGGGCTCTGGAAAGTCAAAAGCAACAACGTACAACAAGAGAACACTGACACCAGGAGACCAGCCACAAATGCAAACGTGGGAGCCAACCTGTGGGGGCTGCCGCTGTGCCCTCGCCAGACCAACTCACCGCTGGGACTCCAGGGATGTCGGCTAGTTAAGTAATAAAGTCTGAATATCTGCTGTTTGCCCTAGCTCTGAGCCAATGGGGTAGAGCACATTTTATATTCGTTTATAATAAACATTCTCTGTGCATAACATATTTTGAATTTAAAACTTCTAAAACAATACACAGCTAACATGGTAAAGCAACCATGCAACTGTGGTCAGATTTAAATTAGACTGGAGTATGTATGGTAAGAGCTCCTAACAGATCACTGGCTACCATTTCGCCTCACTTACCTGAAGTCCTATTTAGCAAATACCTCTCGATACATGTTTAGATCAAGTGTAAAATGCAATCCGAGCATTACATATCAACAAAAATTTGCAGATATCAAAATTTCATTAAATAGCTGTTTCTTTTATAGTAGTAAATGCTCATCACTACCCTGGGAGAGCAAAGAACCATGGAACAGTAGCTAACTTTGGGCAGGTTCATTAAATTTGGTCAATTCAGAACATTCCAAATTGAAATATTAATAGCAAGCATGTATTGTTTCTTTCTCTAGAAATTTTATCCTCAATATAGTCATCATCCAATTCATAACGAATTTATAAAAATAGCTTTTTTATCCAATAATTCCAGCAAGGTAAAAATAGGAGTTTCTTTTTATATATAGCAAATGAAACAGGCTCACTGAACATGAGGGGACTTAGGCTTGCTGAGCTTGCCATCCATCCACTCACGATGAAACCACACTCAGTCTAGGCGTGTGCCGTTGTCACCGCACACTGGCAGTTTCGGGTGCAGCAGCTTCTTTCAAGTCCATGGGCCACACAAATAAGCCAGCCCACTGAGATCTGCTGGAACCACAGAACTAAGTGAAAACTGCATCACGGTTTAGAAAATGGCAGCGCTATTTCTTAATCTAATTAGGGATTCAAGGTGGGGAGGGAGTGGTGTGTCATTCCTCACAATTTAGCGTTAAATCTTTAAAGAATTTCTTTAAAAACACACACACACACACGTGTGCGCGCGCGCGCACACACACTCTTGAAAGAAGTCGCTGCACCGGCAAAGACGCGCTTTAAGCTTACTATGAAATACAAAAGTGCACTCTTCTATATCTACATATAAAACATATTAGAAATAAAACTGTGTAAAATGTTTGCTGTGCAAACTCTAAAAAGTCAGGTGCATCTGCTCCTGCCCCTACTGTAGGGAGTCACTGTTCTCCAAGACAAGCCCACTGATGTGGGCAGGGGCCAGAGCACCCGCGTCCTCCTCTGTGCTGTCCACAGACTCGTCCTCGCTCTGCCCTGCCATCATGACCTGCTGCACCGCCAGGGTGGCCCCGTCCGAGGACAGAGACTGAAGGCTGTCCACATTCATGTTCACGGGCGTGGTGATGGTGACAACAGCTCCTGCAGCAGGATGAAGGTGTGTCATTATTTAAATTAGTACTCTCAGAAAAATACTTTATTACTCAATTGGGTACTGTTTGCTTGTTTGACCTAAAGTTTAAAAAAAAAAAAAAAAAAAAACCTATGTATGTTTAGGGAATGTTCAATAGGGATTTAAGAAACTGTTTCTGGGCTGGGCGCAGTGGCTCACGCCTGTAATCTCAGCACTTTGGGAGGCCGAGGCGGGCGGATCACGAGGTCAGGAGATCGAGACCATCCTAGCTAACAGGGTGAAACCCCGTCTCTACTAAAAATACAAAAATGAACTGGGTGTGGTGGTGGCGCCTGTAGTCCCAGCTACTCGGGAGGCTGAGGCAGGAGAATGGTGTGAACCCGGGAGGCGGAGCTCACGGTGAGCGGAGATCGCACCACTGCACGCCAGCCTGGGCAACAGGGCGAGACTCCGCCTCAAAAAAACAACAACAACCAAAAAGGAAACTCTATCTGAAATCAGCCTCAGACCACGCTTAGCTCATAAGGCCTTGGCCTAAGAACAGCCTCAGTGGAGATCAGGACTATACAGAACACAGATTCATGGAGCAAAAAGTACTGTAGTAACAAAAAACCCAAAAACACCGAAGAAAGACACAAGAAGAATATAGTGGAGAAACAAAGTAAAGAGGAGAAGACAGGAAGAGGAAGGAAGATTCGTGTGAGAGAAGAGAAACCTTGTCACATGCCAGAGCCTGTTGTAAAACCTAACAGCAGAAGATGGAAACGGCCCAAATATCCACAAGCAAGGCCCAAATTAAAAACACTCAACAATGGAGAGGACGGGCCCAGTGGCTCACAACTGTAATCCCAGCACTGAAGGAGGATCCCTTGAGCCCAGGAGTTCCAGACCAGCCGGCCTGGACAACATAGGCAGATCCTATCTCTACAAAAAATTTAAAAATTAGCTGGACATGGTGGTGCATGCCTGTAGTCCTAGCTATTCAGGAGGCTGAGGCGGGAGGATCACTTGAGCCCAGGAGGTTCAGGCTGCAGTGAACCAAGCTTGCCCCACTGCACTCCAACCTGGGTGACAGAGCAAGACCCTGTCTCAAAAAAATAAAACAAAACATTGAACAGTGGAATGCTATGGTGCTACTAAACAATACAGTGGACCAACATTTACTCATCTGTAAAACTCTGTGAGACGTATTAATAAGTAATGAATGAAAGTAGAGACAGTGTTATGTGATATGCTAACATCTGGGTAAAATTTTAAAAGAGGCCCAGGAGCAGTGGCTCACGCCTGTAATCCCAGCACTTTGGGAGGCCAAGGTGGGTGGATCATGAGGTCAGGAGTTTGAGACCAGCCTGGCCAATATGGTGAAACCCCGTCTCTACGAAAGACACAAAAATTAGCTGGGTGTAGTGGTGTGTGCCTGTAGTCCCAGCTACTCGGGAGGCTGAGGCAGGAGAATTGCTTGAACCCAGGAAGCGGAAGTTGCAGTGAGCTGAGATTGCACCGCTGCACTCCAGCCTGGCGACAGACAGAGACTGTCAAAAAAAAAAAAAAAAAAAATTTTAAAAAGATACACTTTCATTCATTCATGTCTGTGCATACAATATCATATCATGTATGCACTGGAGCTTGTACAGGAAACTGGTAACAATGGTTGTCCCTGGAGAAGTAGAAGCCAGGATGGAAGAGAGATTTACTTTTCACTGAATGTTCTTGTTTGAATGTCTTTCCTCAATAGATAGGTATTGCCTTTTCTGACAGAGGGAGACAGAGAAAGAGAGAGAAAGAAACAGAGTAACTTTCTAGCTGTACATTCTTTAAAGAGAAGACCACCACACATCCAAACCTAAAGGATGCAGTCACAGCAGTACTTGAGGACACTCTGGTTTAAATGCATATAACACAACTCAAGAAAGGCTAAATGGAGACAAAATAAGTGTGATTCACAGCCCATCCTAACCAGGGGGCCAGCACCCCCCGCGCAAAATCACCTGCGCATTCAGTGGAGAACCCATCAGCGCCTGCCACAGGGAACTGACTTGAGGTCGAGGGAAGAACCGTCTGAAAAGACCACAGAGAACAGAGCCCAGCGTTCACACAGGTAGCCTGGAAAACTCCTTGTCTTCAGGCACTGGACGGAGAACTCAGGAAGGTCTGGCCTCAGCTGGGATAATCTGCGCTAGCCTGACCACTGCTGGGGACCACCCACAAGGATCACACTGCTCCCAAGTGACCTAACTGCACTTCAGAGCAAAGCTCAAGAAGACTTACGGGAATACAAAAACATCCAGCACCTCAAAAGGTCAAATTCCCAATGCCTGACATCCAGTGAGATGACTAGGCATGAAAAGAGGCAGGAAAACCTGTCATAAGGAGGAAAATCAATCAGCTGAAACTGACCCAGAGCTGACAGATGTTAGAATTCGCAGAGAAGGACATCAAAACAGTGGCAGCAACTGTATTCTGTGTGTTCAAAACTTAAGTAGACTCATGAAAGACAGGAAAGACTCAAACAGAACTTCTGGAAACATGAAAACTACAAGGTCTAAGATGAAAACCACGCTGGATGGGATGAGCGTAAGATGAAGCCATACAGAAGAAAAGATTAGTGCAGCGGAAGGAGAGTCACAGAAATCACCACCCAAAATTAAACACAGAGAATCTAACAAACTGGAAGGAACATGAGGAACTGTGTGAAACTTTTCACCACCTAATACACAGGCACTGAAGTCCCTACAAAGGGCTGCAGGAGGAAGGTGAGAAAATATGGTTGAAGAAATAATGGCCCCAAACTTTCCTAACTGAATAAGGTTCTATCGCTGCCAGAAAAAAGAAAGAGGAGGAAATACCACCATTTACATATACTTAAAAACCCATGCACACAGGCCGGGCGCGGTGGCTCATGCCTGTAATCCCAGCACTTTGGGAGGCCGAGGCAGGCAGATCACAAGGTCAGGAGATCGAGACCATCCTGGCCAACATGGTGAAACCCCGTCTCTACTAAAATACAAAAAATTAGCCAGGCGTGGTGGTGGGCACCTATAGTCCCAGCTACTCGGGAGGCTGAGGTAGAAGAATGGCGGGAACCTGGTAGGCAGAGGTTGCAGTGAGCCGAGATTACGTCACTGAACTCCAGCCTGGGCGACAGAGTGAGACTCTGTCTCAAAAAAAAAAAAACAAAAAAAAAAAAACACACATGCACACAAAACCATCAGAAATAGGAAGACCTCACGCGAACAGACAGATGCCTATAAAACACATCAGAATGGCTGCCTGTGTCAGGGGATGGAGGGCAGAGGCCACAGGGAATAAGCAAAAACAAGAGAAGGCCATGGAGGATGAAGAGAAAGAAGACACATGGTGAGAACGGGGTAAGTCCCTCCTCCACTCCTGGAGTTGGAGGGAAAAGGAGAGCAAACACAGAAGCAAAGGAGAAGATCCACTGTCCGTGACTGTGTCTTGGAGGCAGAATTAATGATTTCTTATCTCTATCATGTGTTTTACATTCTCTACTACTGGTGCTCCTAACTCTCACTGAGAGCTCCCATGCACCCAGAATGCAGCTTCCTCATGTTTTAGTTGCAGAGAAAGAGAACCACATGTACTTTCCTTCACCGCGTGACCTGAGGCTCAGAGCTAACAGGCCCAATCCAGGCCTCTTGTTCAAAATCCCCACCCCACGGTCCACCATGTCTGGCCTTGGCCGGCCACCCATACCTTCTGACATGGTGAGCTCGCTTGGCGGTGGCTGTGCGACTCCTGATGCAATGGAGTCAGGCCAAAACCTCTGAACTGGCCGGTTCTGAGCTGTCTTTTTCTTTGTTTTGGGGGTCTCTGAACAACTTGAATCCAACATTGGCTGAAGAATTCGTCTTCTGGCATTGATGAACCTGGGGTCGACAAAGAGAAGCTTCCATGAAAACAGACTTCGTAAAGACCCTATACAGGATTAACAAATCCCAACAAACACGCTGCTCTATGAACCACGCTACAAAGAATAACTCACGTTCTCCACTATAAGAACTACTTAAGAGGACTCAACACTATTCCAAATTATCTAAATGCCCAGAAACACACAGCCTGTTGTTTTAAAAATCATGTAAATAAGGACCAACTCGTCCATGGCACTTTTTTTTTTTTTTTGCCTTAACTCCTTTAGCGCGTGTTTGTGAACTAGATACTATAACAACATAGATGATACTGTTGAATTTGTGAATCTGACACTATTTTCCCTAAGGAAGAAAAATGTTAAAGAAGCAAGACTTTCTGTAGTGTCATCATGCCTGAGATGATCGGGCAGTCTGCACTCGTCTGGATGTCACCAGATCACCAACGTGGCAGAGCCTCTGGGTGGCAACATGTCTGAGCCATCAGGGAATGGGACTGCCACCTCCTCTTGTTTCACCACAAAGCATGATCTAAGGCAAGAGCTGCATCTTTTCAAAAACTATTCCCAGTTTTGATGAGCTGTTTCTTAGATGACTGAAGGCGTAAGTCATCCAGTGGCCCTAGACACGTGGCTAGCACGGCACATATGCACCAGCAGTGATGAAATCCCCAAGAGACGTTAGCGGCTCTGTCAAACTAGGAACTCACACCTGTGATAAGACCCCACAGAGAACGAGACCAGTAACAATCACAGGTTGGCAAGGCAGGATGGACACTGTTTTTGTTTTTTTGAGATGGAGTCTCTCCCTGTTGCACAGGCTGGAGTGCAGCGGCACGATCTCAGCTCACTGCAACCTCCACCTCCCGGGTTCAAGCGATTCTCCTGCCTCAGCCTCCCGAGTAGCTGGGACTACAGGCGCACACCACCACGCCCAGCTAATTTTTGTACTTTTAGTAGACAGGAGGTTTCACCATGTTGGCCAGGATGGTCTCGATCTCTTGACCTTGTGATCTGCCCACCCTGGTCTCCCAAAGTGCTGGGATTACAGGCGTGAGCCACCGCATCCGGCCCAACAGTCACAGGTTGGCAAGGCAGGGCAGACATTGTTTCATATCAAATGGGTATGACAGCAATCTCAAAATACATTAAGATTAAGGGCTGCTGTCTTCAGTTCCCATTCTTATGCTCTGAGCTGTCGCCTTTAAATCTGAGAAAGTGCACGGAGACGCAAATTCCCAGGCCAGCTCTTCTTCCTGCAGTGACTGGAGGACAAAGATAGCGACCCAGACATGCGTTCTGCTGCACCTGCCACCCTATGCCACCGACTGGGCCACTTTGCTACCAAAGAAGCTGCAATGGAAAGAAACGGAAAGAAAAACAACATCCGTCCCATGAAAGTGCCTGTGAAACCAGAACCCGTCCAGATTCATCCATTACCCCAACCTAATGCAGAAGCGGCAATACCAACCATGCTTAAGGCCTCATTTCTGTCTTCTTTGTTCAGTAACACGAGTGATAAAGCAGTTGACCTCCTGTTAGAGTCACACATTGCTCATCTAGTAAAAGCCAGACTTCGCTGTCTGGATAGCTGAGTAGCCACGTTCACAGTATCAGGGAAATAAAAGCATTACTTTTAGACTCAGATTCTACTCTGGTGTGTCATTGTGACAACTTCTCTCTTTTTTTAGTGCCCCCCTCTGCAAAACAACAGAACTAGAACTGGATCAGCTCTAACGTTGCTTAATTTTAAAAGTCCAAGGTTTTAAAATATCTACAATCATATTAGGACACGGTCTAATAATAATGAAGCAGATTGGATCCCACCATGCTTCATTTAGAGGAACCTGGTGATCCCTGCAGCACAAGCTCCACGGCCACCCACAGCCCCAACAAGACCTGGGAGGGAAGGCCCCACTGCTATTGGAATGTGTTGTTTTTTTTGTTTTTTTTTTTTGTTTTTTTGAGATGGAGTCTCACCCTGTTGCCCAGGCTGGAGTGCAATGGTGCGATCTTGGCTCACTGCAACCTCCACCTCCCAGGTTCAAGCCATTCTCCTACCTCAGCCTCCTGAGTAGCTGGGATTATAGGTGCATGCCACCACACCCAGCTAATTTTTCTATTTTTAGTAGAGCCAAGGTTTCACCATGTTGGTCAGGCTGGTCTCGAATTCCTTACCTCATGATGTGCCTGCCTCGGCCTCCCAAAGTGCTGGGATTATAGGTGTAAGCCACTGTGCCTGGCCTGTAATGTGTTTTTATTTATTTTTATTTATTTATTTATTTTTGAGATGGAGTCTCGCTCTGTCGCCTAGGTTGGAGTGCAGTGGCGTGATCTCGGCTCACTGCAAGCTCCACCTCCCGGGTTCACGCCATTCTCCTGCCTCAGCCTCCCGAGTAGCTGGGACTACAGGCGCCCACAACCACACCCAGCTAATTTTTTGTATTTTTAATAGAGACGGGGTTTCACTGTGTTAGCCAGTATGGTCTCGATCTCCTGACCTCATGATCCGCCCTCGGCCTCCCAAAGTGCTGGGATTACAGGCGTGAGCCACCGCGCCTGGCCTGTAATGTGTTTTTAAATCCTTCTTATTCAAAGCTGCTACCAGCAGAGGCATGAGCTAATGATGGGTGTGTACATCTCACTCCAAGATGTAATGTTTGTAAATATAAAAGAAAAGAAAGTCACAAAAAGTAAAAATAGCTACAAATATTAAAGAGTTCAGAAATTTAGAATTTTTAAAAGTTATATTATTAAACTGTTATTAATACTAAAAATTAAAAGTTTATACTAAACCTAGATAAGACAATTTGTTAATGCAACATAGTAGCAAGTCAGGGAACACCGGAAATCATGAACAAAGGAAAGCGGGAGGGTGCTGAGCAGTGACTGGGCACCAGCACATCCAGAGAAGCATCCCTCCCCCTTCAGCCCACCCACCACGGATGTGCCCCAGCCAAAGCAAGTGGTTTCCACATAGACTCCAGGAAAACAGCCAAGAACACGAGCAGTAGGTAACAACCATCGCAGCAACAACATACTCAGAATCTTTAAATTTTTGTTAATATTCTATTTAAAAGATTTAACAGGAAATAACGCAAATAGTATAGTCTGTCGTGACTCCCCAAATCTAAAAGAATGGCAAGAATGCAGGATCATGGAAGTGCTTATGCAACCCCGAGGCACACCTCCTGCACACACGACTGTTACGCACCCCCGAGGCACACCTCCTGCACACACGACTGTTACGCACCCCCGAGGCACACCTCCTGCACACACGACTGTTACGCACCCCCGAGGCACACCTCCTGCACACACGACTGTTACGCACCCCCGAGGCACACCTCCTGCATACACGACTGTTACGCACCCCCGAGGCACACCTCCTGCACACACAACTGCACAAAGACAAGACTTTCTTGCTGGAACTTCAACAAGTTCACATTTTAGCACAGTTAAGATAAAGATAATAATGTTTACACCTGGAAGAATTTGTGCTTTCTTCTTTTATGCATGCCAGTTTTATTAAGCTGAAATTGTTTCCTACATCTAAACAATAAGTAAATTTAAAAAATGAGACAAGTGACTAATAACCAAAATGGAAGACCACCCCCCACTTCGGTGCCACTTAGGAACACGGGCTCGCGGCCACAGTCTAAGTGTCCACAGCAATGTTTGACAGCAGGACTAGAAGGGGACGTTTTATGAAATGTCCTCCTGGGCGTTTCTCTCCTAGGAATGGCTCCCAGCCTCTACCATGGAGCAGGACCTCCACAAGAAAAAGCAGCAGAGGGTCCCCCCATGGGGCAGGACCTCTTACTTTTGGCCTCCCACCATCCCAAGGCTCATCCACTAACAACACATCACAGTTCTGTTATACCTTTTTTCTTCTTCCTTTTTGTGGAGAATGAGGTCTCGCTATATTGCCCAGGCAGGTCTCGAACTCCTGGTCTCAAGCTATCTCCCTCCTCTGCCTCCCCGAGAGCTGAGATTACAGGCGTGAGCCACCGCACCTGGCCTCACATCACCGTTTTGTATGAGTGTGGGGCTCCGGGACAGTAGCACCCTAGAGAAATAGTTTTTTTTTTTTTTTTTTTTTTTTTTTTTTTAAGACGGAGTCTTGCTCTGTTGCCCAGGCTGGAGTGCAGCTGCTCCATCTCAGCTCACTGCAAGGTCCACCTCCTGGGTTCACACTATTCTCCTGCCTCAGCCTCCCAAGTAGCTGGGACTACAGGCGCCCATCACCACGCCTAGCTAATTTTTTGTATTTTTAGTAGAGACGGGGTTTCACTGTGTTAGCCAGGATGGTCTTGATCTCCTGACCTTGTGATCTGCCTGCCTCGGCCTCCCAAAGTGCTGGGATTACAGGTGTGAGCTATCGCGCCTGACCAAAAAACAGCTCTAAAGAGGCAGGCAGGATGCAGTCCATAATGAGGTATTGATATGAAAACTTCGGTTGAATCTGGTTTATTCCTAAGTCTCCTGCTCCCATTGCCCATTAAAAGAACTCATATTTTTAGTCGGGTGCAGTGACTTACACCCATGATCCCAGGATTTTGAGAGGCTAGGGTGGGAGGATCACTTGAGGCCAGGAGTTTGAGACCAGCCTGGGCAACACAGCAAGACCTGTCTCAGTTGGGAAAAAAGAAAACGAGGGATCTCCTATTTTCAGCAAGATTCACTATATATTGGTGCCAGGATTTCCAAGTGCTCTACCGTGCTGACAGGCATGATTTCGGGAAGCAGGGCACCTTACCAGTTGTTGACTTGGAGTAGTGTCAAATTTGTCTGAGCAGCAATCTGTTTTTTCTCATCCTCTGTTGGGTAGGGATGCTGAAAATAAAAAGGAGGGTTACCACGGCCTTCGAGTTTACAAAGGAAATCAAGATGATCTAGGCAAAATGTGAGCATTACATAATCATCAGAAAATAATGGTAACATCAACAGTGCTTCTAGCCAAAACCTAACTGGAGTCTCACAGAACAAAGTGTTTCTCCTAGTACTGGGAATGTCCTAGTGCCTCAGTGACTGGTTAGTGCACAGGTCAAGGTGGGCCGCCCCCATGTCTAGGTTCAGCGCTTGGCCGCCCCCATGTCTAATGGTTCAGCGGTGACGATAACAGCAGTGACATCACCAGGAGCAGCTATGCAGTCCAGCAGTGAGTCTACGCCAGGCTTGATACAATCTACAGACTTTGTATCAACTTTTTTTTTTTTTTTTTTTTTTGAGACGGAGTCTTGCTCTGTCGCCCAGGCTGGAGTACAGTGGCCGGATCTCAGCTCACTGCAAGCTCCGCCTCCCGGGTTTATGCCATTCTCCTGCCTCAGCCTCCGGAGTAGCTGGGACTACAGGCGCCCGCCACCTCGCCCGGCTAGTTTTTTTTGTATTTTTAGTAGAGACGGGGTTTCACCGTGTTAGCCAGGATGGTCTCGATCTCCTGACCTCGTGATCCGCCCGTCTCGGCCTCCCAAAGTGCTGGGATTACAGGCTTGAGCCACCGCGCCCGGCCTGTATCAACTTTATTGAACTTTAACTTATGAACAATAAACTACATCCATGTAAAGAGGATGGATGGATGGATTCTGGCCCAGGAGCCTCTGCCACAAGCAACACACAGCACATTTCAATTACCTTGTCCATTCTATAACAATTCACTGATTCCTCAGAAGCACCTGCTGAGATGGTCACTGTCACTGTCTTTATTTTACAGAAGAGGAGACTGAGGCACGAAGTGTTTACAAACTGCCCCCATGTTTGTAAAACGGGTGGAGTAGGAAATGGCCAGGCAGGCTGGGGGACACGTTTCCATCATGGGTACCACAAGAATCAACTGACACTGGGATGAGCTGATGCCATCGACGGCTTTCCTGGGATGAGATCTCTGCTGGATTCACCTGTGCTGTAAGGAACTGAGCCCAGGGCTGGCACCAGGAGTGCCCGCTATGCTATTCTTTTATGTATGATTGAAACATTTCACATACAAAAAATCCAACCAGAGGGCTGGGCAGGGTGCCTCATGCTGTAATCTCAGCACTTTGGGAGGCCAAGGCAGGTGGATCACTTGAGGTCAGGAGTTTGAGACCAGCCTGGCCAATATGGTGAAACCCCATCTCTACTAAAAATACAAAAAATGAGCTGGGTGTGGAGGCGGGTGCCTGTATGCCCAGCTACTTGGGAGGCTGAGGCAGGAGAATTGCTTGAACCTGGGAGGCGGAGGCTGTAGTGAGCTGAGATCACCCCACTGCACTCCAGCCTGGACAACAAGAGCAAAACTCCATCTAAAAAAAAAAAAAATCTGGCCGGGTGCAGTGGCTCACGCCTGTAATCCCAGTATTTTGGGAGGCCAAGGTGGGTATATCACGAAGTCAGGAGATCAAGACCATCCTGGCTAACATGGTGAAACTGCGTCTCTACCAAAAATACAAAAAATTAGCCGGGGCTGGTGGTACGCACCTGTAGTCCCAGCTACTTGGGAGGCTGAGGCAGCAGAATTGCTTGAACCCAGGAAACAGAGGTTGCAGTGAGCCGAGATCGCGCCACAGCACTCCAGCCTGGGAGTGCAGGAAAAAAAAAAAAAAAAAAAATCCAACCAGAACTAAATAGCAAAACTCACAGAAGTACCAACCGTAAATGATTTCTAGCTATGCTAATTTCTCCAAGATTGATGACTGTCTATATGTGGAAACCAACGCGACATTTACTCTAAAACCTGAATGCACTAAAGTCCCTGATTTTGGATCAACAGGGACCCAGGAGAATGAACGGCACCAACTGAGTCAGCAGAGGGAGTTTACTCGGCTTTGATGTGAAAGGGACGCTGAGTGTGGTGTGGAGACACCCCTGCTTATCGCAGGGGGATGGAGCAGCCTCGGATGTGCCTCAGCAGTGATGCGCTTGTTTCCTCAAACTAACTGGCAGTGTGACTCAACTTGACTCCATCAATGAGCGTGTGGCTCTGAGCTCAAGGTCATGGAAACAGAAATACTGTTCTCCCCCTTTAAAAAGCTCATAAAATCGAAAGAGAGCAGGAAACACCAGCACACAAGCAGAAAACACCGAACGGCCAGAGATGCTGCCCCAGAGTGTGCGGGAAGCACAGGGGGACAGCGCTGCCAAGAAACGAGGGCAAGGAGGGACTGAGGACTTTTCTTTTCTTTTTTTTTTTTTTTTTTTTTTTTTTGAGATGGAGTCTCGCTCTGTCGCCCAGGCTGGAGTGCAGTGGCGCAATCTCGGCTCACTGCAAGCTCCGCCTCCCGGGTTCACGCCATTCTCCTGCCTCAGCCTCCCGAGTAGCTGGGACTACAGGCGCCCGCCCCCACGCCCGGCTAGTTTTTTTCTATTTTTAGTAGAGACGGGGTTTCACCATGGTCTCGATCTCCTGACCTTGTGATCCGCCCGCCTCGGCCTCCCAAAGTGCTGGGATTACAGGCGTGAGCCACCGCGCCCGGCTAGGACTTTTCTTCCTCACGGGAAGAAAAGCAGCATCTTCACTGGACATGATGAGCGGGTTTATTGTTTCAGAAATTATTAAAACATTCAAGGAAAGCTGAAAGGAGAGTACTCACCCAATCCCACCACTTGGTGTTGTTCTATGATTATAGTATACATATACCGATTGGCTGTAATAATCACGGTGTGTAAATATAGCGACATGCTGCCTTGTGACTTCCTATCCTTCACAAAACCTCCCGACTGCTTAGAGCCCTCATTCCTTATGTTAACTATCCGTGTGATACTCCATCAAACCGGTACGTCCTCATCTACATAGCCAACCCGCTTTCCATTATTATACTGAACAACACTAACATTCTTACACAAATCTTTCCGTTTTCTTGTGACTGATCTCTTTGGGCCAATTTCTCAGAGCAGCCCAGCTGCTCACAGGTGGCACTTCTTTCTCCTGACATGTGCTGCTCGCTACCTTACGTCCATGGAAGCAGCTCGGTGGAGACCAAGAGGCCAGGGCAGGCAAGCGGAAGAGGCACAGCCAAGGCTCCTGCCAGGCCTTCCGCCCAGGAGAGGGCCCTTCCCCTCCCAGGACCACTCAGTAACACCACCTGTCAGTTTCGAGCCCTCAGGCCAGTCACTCCCATGGACCCCTTCCTCAACCGAGGAGCCTGAGGCAGCCAGAGAAAAGTGGGCCACGAGATGGCCAGATGGCCATGGGCTCAGGGGCATGGTCAGGGGAGGGTAAGGACAGGGTGCTGAGGAGAAACAGGCCTCAGCCCCAGTGGAGGTGCCCTGGAGAGGAGACAGCAGGAGGGAAGGGCAGATGCGGCGCAGAAGGCCGAGGAGGAGGAGGCTGAGAAGATGGGCGGATATGGCCACAGTCCCACACCAATCAGCGGTGACAGCGGGAGAGAAGGGCGAACACTTACGGCCAAGCCAAACTGGCGTCTGCCTTCCTGCCTCGGCCTCCCTGTGCTTGCCCCAGGAGAGCCCCACCTGCTCTCTTCTGCCCTGGATCAGCAGGCTGGCAGCAATGGTGACACACAGCCTGCGGAGCAGGTCCCCCCAAGCAACTCAGCAAGCAGGCCCACCACCGCACTTCCTCAGATGTCCTGGGGACAGGGAGAACCCGCGGCCATGCCCCGGCGGGGGAAGCCGGGTGCACATGCGCTGGGTAAACCGATGCTCCCCGTGGGACAGACTCGCTTCCAGCAAAAGGCACCCACCCGGTGGCCCGCCTGTAGGTGCACCTGGCACTGAGATGTCTCTAACCAGTCTCGGCTTCCTTGTCAACCCCACACACAGAAACACAGCAACTTCCCTGGCTGCAGCCCCAGAACACCGCTTCTCTGGCCACTTTTCTGGCTCACCTGATCCCATCGTCCTTCGTGGTGGGCTGTCTCACACGCACGTGCACAGCTCACATGCGCCCGGGTGCTCCTTCACGGTGGCCCTGGCTGCCCTTCAAGTCTCCTGCAGCAGTGCCACAGGCTCCCCCCATTATGGGCATGCCACGAAGTCCTGAAAGTCAGGCCTTTGACTTTCTGAGCCCAGAGAAGTAACCCTTTTCCATGACACATAAGCCAGAGAGCAAGTGTCGCAGAGGGCTGCAAGGCAAGGGCCGGCCCAGCCGTCCTTACCCCGATGTGCTGGAAGAGCCAGGACCGCATCACGTTCGTGGCGTGCTTCGGCAGGACGCCCCTCTTGTTCTTAGATGAACCATCATCTTGATGCAAGATGCTGAGATCTTGGTTTAACTGTAACTGAAGCTTTTAAACAGTTGAAAAATAACATTAGAAAGCATAGGAAATTCTCACATATCGAAGTACTAACAACTGCAGGTGGAGAAAACAGCCAAGGATCGGACAGGGAAAGGACTAGTAGTCAAGGCCCATGCACGGGACCCTGTGTGGACTGATGTTTCAGGACGTGGTTCCCTCCACATTACCGGGCTTTTCTTTTTTTTTTTTTGAGACAGGACCTTGCTCTGTCGCTCAGGCTGGAGTGCAGTGGTGCAGTCATGGCTCATGCAGCCTTGAACTCCTGGGCTCAAGTGATTTTTCCAGCTCAGCCTCCTGGGTAGCTGGGACCAGACTCACATGTCACCACACCCATCTAATTTCTTCTACTTTTTGTAGAGGCAGGGTCTCGCCCTGTTGCCCAGGCTGGTACGTGATAAGTCTTTGCACTAGTGACTTGGCTCTGCAGAGGCCTCTCAGGCAGGGAGGCTCAGAGCCTATCCTCTGCAGGCAGGAATGCCATGCTCCTCTCACCCACCACCTGTTCCCACCTGTGTCTCCTGCAGTGAGGTCAGTGAGAACATGTGACTTCCTAGCCGAAAAGGGATGTCAAGAACCAATGAGAACGAACAGGGACACCAGAAAATCCAACTCTCAAGAGTAGGACACGCCAGGGGAGCAGAAGGGAAAGAAACAGAAACAGCACAACGGCGGAAAGAGGGGCCACAGAACAGGAGGCCACAGGCTGACTCCTTGTTCCAAATGCCTCTGCAGGCACTGGAGATACGGACCTTCCCTCCTGTCACCCAGGAAAGAGTAGGCTACTCTGCCAACTCGATTTTAAAAGAAAAAGATGTGAATGGCATTTCTTTGTTAAATTCTTTCTCACAAAACACGAGAGAAGATCTGCTCGTTACAAGGCCGTGCTCCAGGCCCTGGCACGGCCTCCCTCACATGTCATCTCCCTCCCCAGGTGCCTGCTGAGATGACGCTGCCACTGTGCACTGCACAGACCAGGGAAGGAAGAAGGCAAAATCACTCCGTAGGGTCCGCAGCATGGATAGGTCAGCCTATTTAAGAACTCACATATAAACCTAACTTCAGTCCGGGCATGGTGGCTCACACCTGTAATCCCGGCACTTTGGGAGGCCAAGGCAGGAGGACTATTTGAGCCCAGGAGTTCAAGACCAGCCTGGGCAACATAGGGAGACCTTGTCTTTACAAAAATATTTAAAAATTAACTGGGCAAGGTGGCACATGCCTGTAGTCCCCGCTACTCAGGAGGTGGAGGCGGGAGGACTGCTTGAGCCTGGGAGGTCAAGGCTGCAGTTTGTGCCACTGTACTCCAGCCTGGGTAACAGAGCGAGACCTTGTCTCTTGGAAAAAAAAAAAAAAAGGAAAAAAGAACAGAGAGATACCCACATAAAAAAAAAAAAAAAAAAAATCAGAGCACCTGCAAAAAAAGAGAAGCCTGTAAAAGATAAGAAAAACACAAAAGATTGGAAAAAACAACACCAACCTTCTTGAGAGCTGGGTGCGGCAGCTCACACCTGTAATCCCAGCACTTTGGGAGGCCGAGGCAGGCAGATTGCTTGAGCCCGGGATTTCGAGACCAGACTGGCCAACATGGTGAAACCCATTTCTACTAAAAATACAAATATTAGCTGGGCATAGTGACACACACACGTAATCCCAGCTACTCGGGAGGCTGAGACAGGAGAATCACTTGAATTTGGGAGGTAGCGGTTGCAGTGAGCCGAGATCACACCACTACACCCCAGCTTGGGCGACAGAGTGAGACTTCATCTCAGAAAAACAAAACACAAAAGTAATGCTTTCTCAATGTGGGGTAGAAAGGATTTTCAACCCGGAATTCTACAAGTAAACAGAGCATATCAAATATGAGATCAAAATAAACTCATTTTTAGGTTTGCAAATTCTCAAAAAAATGTGGGTTTTTTGTTTATTTTATTTTATTTTATTTGAGATGGAGTTTTGCTCTTGTTGCCCAGGCTGAAGTGCAGTGGCATGATTTTGGCTCGCTGCAACCTCCGCCTCCCAGGTCAAGCGATTCTCCTGCCTCAGCCTCTCGAGTAGCTGGGATTACAGACATGCACCCGACGTCCAGCTAATTTTTGCATTTTTAGTAGAGACAGGGTTTCACTACGTTGGACAAGCTGGTCTCAAGCTCCTAACCTCAAGAGATCCAACCATCTTGGCCTCCCAAAGTGCTGGGATTATAGGCGTGGGCCACCACACCCGGCCAGAATCAATGTTTTTTTATTTGTTTGTTTTGTTTTTTGAGATGGAGTCTCACTCTGTCGCCCAGGCAGGAGTGCAGTAGCACGATATCGGCTCACTGCAACCTCTGCTTCCTGGGTTCAAGCAATTCTCCTGCCTCAGCCTCCCAAGTAGCTGGGATTACAGGCATGCACCACTGCACCCAGCTAATTTTTGTATTTTTAGGGACAGGCTTTCACCATATTGACCAGGCTAGTCTCAAACTCCTGAGCTCGTGATCTGTCCGCCTTGGCCTCTCAAAGTACTGGGAATAAAGGCGTCACCGCGCCCAGCCCAGAATCAATGTTCTTAAAGTAAGAACTGATAACACACACCAAAGACAGGCAAGGTTCGGGAGCCACAGAGATCGCGTCACTGCGCTCCAGCCTGGGTGACAGAGAGGCCTGAAAGCCCGGGCCCGACGACACTGTCATGATGGAGGTGTGGGCCAGGCTCTCTGGTCTGAAAAGTTTGCCTGGCAGTTCTGCTGTGCCCTCTGTGGGGACCGCGGGGGAGCGTGTGCCTACAAGACCTCTGCCCCTGGTGGACGCACACATGATCCAACGCTAGCACTGGATAACTGGGGTGGGGGCAGGGGCCGGGGGGGGTGGTTATGAGTGACTTTTTTCCTGTTCCTTCAGAATTTTCTAAACTTTGCAAATTCTCTACAACGAGAGAGATAAGAGTACAAAGAAACAAAACACTGACATTCAGAGAAACCAGAAATTGCTACACAAGAGAAAGGCTCTTCAGGCAGAGGGAAGGGCTCATGCTTGTTCTACCTGTGCCCCTCCCTGTGTGGGCAGCACTCGCCCCCAAAGCCTTCCATAAAATGGCGCACGCACCTGGGAGTTCTGGATCCTAATTGTCCCGGGCGACAATGTCTGTGTGACCACTTGGCCTTGGGGAGTGACGACCGTGACAGGCTGATACACTGTGCCACCTCGAAAGGGAGAATAAAAATATGAGGCTGCTTTTAAGTCTCAATGATTTAAACCATTCTTCTTTTTTCTGTTTCTGTAGAGACAGGGATCTTGCTTTGTTGCCCAGGATGGTCTCTAACCCCTGGTCTCAACTCATCCTCTCGCCTTGGCCTCCCAAAGTGCTAGGATTACAGACGTGAGGCACTGTGACCAGCCCTCTTCTTGATATACTTACAAAAGGAATAAAATCCCTAGTTTGATGAGCTTTTTAATCATTTCAAATGATCAACAATCCTTTGCCAGTTGACTTGTCACTATAAAGTATCACAAACTCCCTGGGTGGGCTACTCGGGCACCTGCAGCAGTGGGTGGGCAGGTGGGTGAGCACTAGGTGCCCAGCAGCCCATACAGTCCGCCTCACACACCACCAACCGACCTGGGGTGTGAGGGCTCCCTTCCTTCTGCAAGCCTCTGTTTTCTACTTTTTCCTAAAATTAGCACATGTTAAGGATTTGGGCAAGGGTACTAAATAATAACTATTTTATTCTAGTTATATTTTTGGATAAATGGTGCTTTCTTTTTCCCACTGAGGTTTCCCTTTGTGCTATTATGTGAGGTCTTTGGTGTAAATTTCTACCCCTCCCTCCCTGCCATGTCCCATTTCCATGATGCTTTGTGTTTTCTTTTTTTTTTTTTTTTTTTTTTTTTTTTTGAGATGGAGTCTCGCTCTGTCGCCCAGGCTGGAGTGCAGTGGCCAGATCTCAGCTCACTGCAAGCTCCGCCTCCCGGGTTTACGCCATTCTCCTGCCTCAGCCTCCGGAGTAGCTGGGACTACAGGCGCCCGCCACCTCGCCCGGCTAGTTTTTTGTATTTTTAGTAGAGACGGGGTTTCACCGTGTTAGCCAGGATGGTCTCGATCTCCTGACCTCGTGATCCGCCCGTCTCGGCCTCCCACAGTGCTGGGATTACAGGCTTGAGCCACCGCGCCCGGCCAGATGCTTTGTGTTTTCAATGTTCTCTACGCACCAGGAAACTCTGGAGTCTGTCCCCTTCCTGTAACAGTTTTTGTTCTACAAGTAATACTAACGCTAAGACTGCATTTTTATTTGATTGTCATCAATTAATGATAAAACTTAAGATTTCCAGGGTGCTATTAAAAGCACAACAAAAAACTATGTTATTTGAAAATGACAACTGGTTTTTGGTGTTATTTTCAACTCCTATATAAAACCTTTTTTCTTTCCAATATATTTTTGGTAGAGAAATAAAGAAACATCATCTACATAAAATGTTTGTTATTGAGTATTAACAAGAAAGAGGCATTCAGAGACCTCTAGCTTCTAACATTGCTATATTAGAAAATGGCATTAACTTAAAATTATATTTATACTGTCAATCTAACACACAGGACCATTTTCTGCAAAACCTCATGGAGAGCATGTCCATTTTTCCGGCATCGTACCTGCCACGGTCGCCATGGCTACGTTTCCCTGCTGCAGCGCAGACGCCGGCACCACAATTCCTTGAGGGCTGATGGTGCCTGTAATGGCACTTTGAATCTGCTGCAAGTCAGAACACATACGTTGAAGGAATTACTAGAAAACGGAAAACCCATGTTTAGAACTTTAAAATAAGTAGCATAATGACACCATTAAAAAAGGAAGGAGAGGCTTGAGGGAAAGAACACCCTCAGATGACGTGGCTTCGGAACGCACACACCACACATGGAAAGCAAGAGATGCACCACGGTGTATTAAACACAACAAGCCAGCCTGCAACGTCAGCCTGCACTGTGGCTCCCAAAAGATTACCGTCATCTCACTGCCATATTCCACGTGCCTTACAGCCAGGAGGATGACGAGGAAGACCCTGCATTCTGATCACACACCTTTTTCAATAGACTTGGCTTGGTGGACTCTTGAGTGTTCCATGAACCAAGTTCTCCCTGACCGATAAGAACATTCAAGAGATTATAGCACAGGCCTGGGAGGCACTGGAAGTGAGCAGGGCTGAGGTATTCCAAGTTGTGCTGGGGAGTCAGCCTCTGGCACCCACCTTGACTCTTGACCCCAGCACAAGTGTCATCATGGCTTTCCCCGGTGCTCTTGCTTGTACAGTGCTTGGAACTGTGACCGGCCCACAGCAAGCTCCATGCAAATGTTCGTCCATGCGCCATGGAGGACTCCAGGCATCTGGAGTTAGATCCACATGGGCCACTTTATCCACTGACTGTGAAGCCTGGGTGGGCAGCTGGCAGGGGAGAGGAGCCTACAGTGCCGGGCCTGGCACAGTCACGTGCCCTGACACGTGAGCAGTTAAATAGCATAAAGGGAACACCACCCCAAGGCGTTGACTCTGTGGGCCACCACTGAGCAGAACGTGTGAGCTTAGCAGCTACGCTTAAAGCCTGCCACATTAACTGGGTTGTAATAAACATTAAGCTAGTCAAATCAATCATCCCAGCTCCCACCGTGAGATCTTAGAAAAACGGGAACATCACAAACCCAAAGCAGAAGAAAGGAAATAATAAAGATCAAAGTGAAATCAATGAAACTGAAAACAGAAAAACAACCGAAAAAAAAATCAATAAAACAAAATACTGTTCTTTGAAAATTACACAAACCTCTAGAAAGACAAAAAAAAAAGAGAGACACAAAAGACCAATATCAGAAATAAAACCAGGAGAGATCACTACAGACCCTGCTAACACCAAAAGGCTATGAAGAGAATACTAGACCAACTCTAAACTCCTAAATTTAACATCTTAGGTGAAATAGACCAATTCTCTTTATCAAAGATTTAAGAACTAACACCAGGTCTACATAATCTCCAGAAAAAATAAGAGGAGGGAATACTTCCCAATCCATTTTATGTAAGTTTATGTATCTTGATCCCAAAACGAAACACAGTATGAAAAATAAAACTATACACCAATATCCCTTATAAATATAGACAAAAATGCTGAACAAAATATTAGCCAAGAGAATTCAAGAATATATATGAAAAGAATTATGTGCCACGGCCAAGCTGAGTTTATTCCAAGAATAGAAGGCTTGTTCAATATTCAAAAAATCAATCCATGTAATGTCCATTATTAACAGGCTAAAGAAGAAAAATCACATAATCATATCAATCAATGCTGGAAAGCATTTAACAAAATTGAACAAAATAAAATCTCTCAGATAAAAAGCAATATAGGAGAACCTCCTCAACTTGATAAAGAGCATCTAGAAAAAAACCTGCAACCAACATCACCAACAGTGACTGACTGAAAGCTGTCCTAAGGCGGTAACAAGGCAAGAATGTCTGCTCTTGCCACTGTTATTCAAGATGGCACAGGCCAGGAAAAGAAATGCTTGGGTATAATTCTAAAAACACATGTACACAACTTATGTGTCAAAAACTACAAAACACTGATGAAAGAAATCAGAGTTGTCAATCAATGGAGAGACACGCCATAGCTGTGGATTGGAAGACTCAACACAGTAAAGATCTCAATTCTTCCCAGATTGATATACAGGTATAATGCAATTCCTATCAAAATCTCAGTAAGATTTTTTTGTAGCTCTAGATAAGAGCATTCTAAAATTTATGTGGACAGGCAAAGGAACCAGAATAGCTAAAACAATTTTGAAAAGGAATAACAGGGTGGGAGGAAACAATCTACACAGTTTTGAGACTTATTCTACACAAAAATCAACTCAAATGGATCACGGATTTAAATGTAAAATGTAAAACTATAAAACTTTTGAGGCCGGGCATGGTGGTTCACACTTGAGCCCAGGAGTTTGGGACCAGCCTGGACAACATAGAGACCTTGTCTCTAAAAACTTCTAGGAAAAACTTAAGATAAAATCTTTGGGACCTAGGATTAGACAAAGAGTTCTTAGACTTGACACCAAAAGAAAGATCCATAAAAGGAAAACCTCATAAATTGAACTTTATTAAAATTAAAAAGGTTGGCTCTGAAAAAGGCCTGTTAAGAGGATGAAAAAAAAAATACTTAGCTACTATAGACTTGGAGAAAACGTCTGCAAACCATATATCCAGCAGAGAACCAGTATCTACAATAAGCAAAGAACTCTAAACACTCAGAAGTTAAAAAAAAAAAAAAAAATTCCAATTAAAAAATGGGCAAAAGACATAAGCAGCAGACATCTTATCAAACAAAATACACAGAGGGCATTATAATGTTCAACATCATTAGTCATCAGGGAAATGAAAATTAAAACCACAAAGAAATATTAATATCACTACGGATCATCAGAATGGCTAAAACACAATAGTGCTTCCTCACAGATGAACCTTACAGGCATTCTGCACCATGAAACAAGCAAAGGACCCAGAAGGACGAACACTGTATGATTCCGCTTAACATGAGAGACCCGGAGTAGTGGAATTCACAGAGACAGACAGCAGAATGGTGGGTGCCAGGGGCTAGGGGAGGGGGATCCGGAATGAGTGTTTAATAGGGTCAGAGTTTGCGTTTGAGAAGCTGAGAAAGTTCTGGAGATGGATAGTGTTGACGGCTGCCCAACAATGTGAATAAACTTAACACCATTGAACTGTACATTTTAAAATAGCTAAGATGGTAAATTTTATATTATGTATATTTTACATAATTTTTTTAAAAGAAAAAATAAAATATTTTAAGAAGAAATAAAAGAAAGAAATGAAATGGAGTTGTACCTTCCATAAACGTGGGACCAGTGGCCCAGTATGCAGACTGAGGACTCACTTCACACCCTGAGGGAGTTCATTCCCAAACCAGGCTAGGGTCAGAGACCTAGAGGGTCCTTCTTGTAGAAAGTCATTAAAATGACCCAGTGAATTCTGAAAGAGCTGGTGGTCTCAGGACTCAAGGCACATGTTCACAGTGGCAGAGAGGGAAAGCGAGACCCCCAAACATAAGTACCTGGGACTGCACCGGTGAGTACGGGCTTCCAGGCTCTCCACTCAATAGAGTTTCACTGTTCATTTTCGTTTTTAGACAAGCAATGTATCGACTGCAGAAATCTTTGCAGAGTTCGTTAACCTTTTCCAGCTCAAGAAGATGAATGCGCAAAACCTGGATTGCTTTTACCATCTAGAGCAGAGAAAATGAAGACTTTCAGAGAAAAAGGTAGCATTACTGTAAGTTATCATGATCCTACATACCAGTTCTTAGTTATTAGATGGAACCATCTCTACTGCCAATAACCAAAGTGGAATAACATCAGAAATCCTCTAAACTGATGAGTTGTTCCAGTGCCACTGCCCTGGGCTTTGGTATCTGGCTGCATCTGGTGTGCAGGGAAGACAAAGGCGCATGGTGGTGACCTCAGCGCATCCCAGTGCTAGGTGTGTGCGCTGTGAGCCGAAGCCTAGCCCTTCCACTGACTCGCTCTGTGGCAGGCAGGACAAGTGACTCACCCTCATCTACTTCTGTTTCTGCATCCACAAAGAGGGACACATCCATACTCACCCTCGGTGGTGCCACATTTTCATTAAGTTCCATTTTGGTGTCAAGTCTAAGAACTCTTTGCCTAGTCCTAGATCCTCAAGATTTTCTC
This sequence comes from Chlorocebus sabaeus, assembly GCF_047675955.1. Taxonomy (NCBI): domain Eukaryota; kingdom Metazoa; phylum Chordata; class Mammalia; order Primates; family Cercopithecidae; genus Chlorocebus; species Chlorocebus sabaeus. The sequence continues at coordinate 96,983,370 of NC_132905.1, read as the reverse complement.
TTGTGATTTTTCTAAAAGTTATATCATTTTTTTTGTTTTTGTTTTTGTTTTGAGACAGAGTTTCACTCTTGTTGCCCAGGCTGGAGGCTGGAGTGCAATGGTGCGATCTCAGCTCACTACAACCTCCGCCTCCTGGATTCAAGTGATTCTCCTGCCTCAGCCTCCTGAGTAGCTGGAATTACAGGCATGCACCACCACGCCCGGCTAATTTTTGTATTTTTAGTAGAGAAGGGGTTTCACCATGTTGGTCAGGCTGTTCACGAACTCCTGACCTCAGGTGATCCACCTGCCTCGGCCTCCCAAAGTGCTGGGATTACAGGTGTGAGCCGCCGAGCCTGGCCTAAGTTGTATAGTTTTATCTTAAGTAACTACATTCTGGGGTAATTTGTCCCACAGCAATAGATAACTAATACAATAATGCAGTCATTATCATAAGTACCCGTTGCCTATGAATCAGCAACTCCGAAGCCCATGTCCTTCTCCAGTAAATCTGGTGGTAGTAATTCACAGGTATCTATGCAGTGAATAAATGAATCAATTAACAAAAATGATGGAGTGTCAAGCTCTGCTAGGTCCTGTGCTAAACACTCACCGGTCAGGAGAACCTTGGTCCCTGCCAGCCTGGTGAGGTGCAGAGGACACCTGTGCTCTGCTCACTGGGCCAAGCCAGGTGTGGGCCAAAGGGAAGATGGATGCAGACCACAGACTCAGGGGTGGAGAGAGCATCGGATCCTCACCCCCAAAGAGCGTGCACTGTTAGTCTCATCTCAGAGAGGAGGAGACAGATCCAAGTCAGATAACTCACCCACAAAATCTATTTGGTGGTAAGCATTGAGTATATAATCAGAATTTTCTTAAAAACTAAGACCTCCGCAATTTATTCAGGAAAAATTAGTTTTCCAAAAACCTTTTCTGTTGAAGGCCCTAACCAGGGTTTTGATATGGGACCAAGCTGGCTCGAAGGGAATCCAGTGAAGGTTCCCTGATGCCGGACCTTTATGTACCCAGCTCTGAGAAGCAAACACGGTGGTTACGCTCTGGCAGGAGAGCAGACCCAGAGAGTGTGGCCTGCCCAGACCAAGCTGGCAGCGCTGCACGGGTGCCTCAGGCGCAGCTCGCTCAGAGCGATCCAGTGATGACGGAACCAAGGAGTTCTCCATTGCCTCCGGAGGGCACAGAAAATGCTGGATCTTGGAGCCCTGGCCCTGGGAGGAAGGCACCACAAATCACTGTCAACCTCGAGACAGAGCTGTCTTGGAGAATACAGCTCAAGTCTGTGTCCATGTCCATGATAAACCAAGGACAGACGCAGGTCACAGACATGTTGCCCGAACACCCCAGCCCCACGGACCTTTACAAACGCTGTGCAGAGAGAACCGAATCCCCGTGTCCATCTGGCATGGCGACTCAAATTATTTGATTTGATTTTTTTTTTTTTTTTGAGTCTCACTCTGTCACCCAGGCTGGGGTGCAGTGGTCTCGGCTCACTGCACCCTCTGCCTCCTGGGTTCAAGTGCTTCTCCTGCCTCAGCCTCCTGAGTAACTGGGACTATAGGCGTGTGCCACCACGCCCAGCTAATTTTGTATTTTTAGTAGGGACGGGGATTTGCCATGTTGACCAAGCTGGTCTCAAACTCCTGACCTTGTGATCCACCCATTTCTGCCTCCCAAAGTGCTAGGATTACAAGTGTGAGCCACCCCACCCGGCCTGTTTTATTTGATTTTTTTTTTTTTTTTTGAGATAGAGTCTCGCTCTGTCGCCCAGGATGGAGTGTAGTGGCGTGTAGTGGCGCGATCTCGGCTCACTGCAAGCTCTGCCTCCCAGGTTCATGCCATTCTCCTGCCTCAGCCTCCTGAGTAGCTGGGACTACAGGTGTCCACCACCATGCCCGGCTAATTTTTTGAATTTTTAGTAGAGTCAGGGTTTCACCGTGTTAGCCAGGATGGTCTCGATCTCCTGACTTCGTGATCTGCCCGCCTCGGCCTCCCAAAGTGCTGGGATTACAGGCATGAGCCACCGCGCCCAGTCTTTATTTGATTTTTAAAGGAAAGGGTAGGTTTGGCCTTGGGAGGTCAAGGAGGGAGGATTGCTTGAGGCCAGGAGTTTGAGGCCCTCCTGGGGAACACAGTAAGATGTGTCTACACAAATAAAATAAATTAAAAATAAAAACTAAATAAATGATACCTAGAGAAGGCTGGAAGACAGGCATATCCACATTACACACACCATAAAAATTAGTTATTTTAGAGTTGTATGAGTCTCTCCTTTAGCAGAACTACAAGCAGTCTACAGTTCTACTTAGAAGCCTAAAATTTCATAAACATATTTCACATTTTGAAAAATAAAATTTATTTCACTTACCAAATTGTCAGTTTCTGGATCTTCACAAAAGAAAGGTTTCCCTTCCTTCTCTTGCTTCCTTACAAAATTTTCGATATCTACATCAAAACTGGCAGAAGTTGTGCCTTCGGAGCCCTGTGTAGATTGTTCACATTTTTCAAACAACAAAGCTAATAATGGAAATAGTGGATGCCTGAGGAGAAAAGAAAAAAAGAATCCATTTACGTTCTACATCTCCATGAGAATGTCTTTGCATGTACGCCTGCACTATTTCACCTAACACCTCTGCTGGTTGAAAATTCACATGCCACACAGTTCACCCATTTAAAGTATGCAATTCAACGGTTTTTAGAGTTGCACAGCCATTGCCACCATCAACTTTAGAACATTTCCATCATCCCTGCAAAGAAACCCTGTATCTAACAGCAGTCATTCTCCATTGTTTCCCAAACCCCAGCCGACTAGAACCTACTTGCTATCTCTATACGTTTGCCTCTTCTAGACATTTCGTATGAATGGGAATCTTATAACGTGTGACCGTAGTGTCTGGCTTGTTTCCCTCAGCATAATGCATAATGTGTCCAAGGCTCACCAGGGTTGTAACAGGTATCAGTCCTTTTTTTTTTTTTTTTTGAGACGGAGTCTCGCTCTGTGGTCCAAGCTGAAGTGCAGTGGCCGTATGTCGGGTCACTACAACCTCTGCCTCCCGGGTTTAAGCGATTCTTCTACTACTTAGCCCCTCAAGTAGCTGGGACTACGGGCACCTGCCATGACGCCTGGCTAATTTGTTTTATTTTTTGAGACAGAGTTTCGCTCTTGTTGCCCAGGCTGGAGTGCAATGGCGTGATCTCAGTTCACCACAACTTCCGCCTCCTGGGTTCGAGTGATTCTCCTGCCACAGCCTAGAATTGATTTCTTAATATTGTATTGATGAATTTAACCTCTAAGTTCGTGAAGGATACTGGCCTGTATTTTCCTGGTATTGTCTTTGGTCTTAGTGTCAGAGTGATGTCAATAAATTTATAGATTTATATTCTAAAACGTTTTTAGGTATTAGAAATAACATCCTTGTGTGTGTATGTGTGAGACAGAGTTTCATTCTTGTTGCCCAGGCTGGAGTGAAATGGCACAATCTTAGCTCACTGCAACCTCCGCCTCCCCGGTTCAAGCGATTCTCCTGCCTCAGCCTCCCGAGTAGCTGGGACTACAGGCATATGTCATCATGTCTGGCTAATTTTTGTGTTTTTAGTAGAGACGGGGTTTCACCATGTTGGCCAGGCTGCTCTCAAACTCTTAACCTCAAGTGATCCGCCGGCCTCAGCCTCCCAAAGTGCTGGGATTACAGGCATGAGCCACCATGCCTGGCCAGAAATAACATCTCAATCTGAGACAATTTTCAGCCGAGCAGTTATCACATCATCATGGCACCTCACAACTCTGCCTCGCTACTAGTTCTAGTGTTCCTTTTAACAAACTTGTCAACGCTCCTCACTCCTCTGAGTGCCCCCACAGCCGGCACCCCCGGCACTACCTATAAATGGCCTGCTTGTCCACATCCATTGGGGTCTGAGACTCCACAGGGGGAGGGCTCACTCCTTCTGCATCGGGTTCAGAGCAGTTTGGATCTTGTTCTGTCTTTAACTCTGTTACTACTTGCATCTGCAAAAGGAGGAAAACAATTCTTATTAGCAAACACAAACCACTACTAGGTATTCCATGCTGCAACAGGAATGCAGTCGGAGTGGGGAATTGCCAGACAGCGGTATGACTGCAATCATATGTAAGGAATACTACCAACAAAACAGCTTTGAATTTAACGGGCTTTAAAACAGATAAAGGTAAAATTTCCAAACTGCTTAAGAACTGAAATAACCAATGTCTGTGAAATGTTCATGATTTTTTTTTTTTTTGAGACAGAGTCTCGCGCTGTCGCCCAGGCTGGAGTGCGGTGGCGGGATCTCAGCTCACTGCAACCTCCGCCTCCCGGGTTCACGCCATTCTCCTGCCTCAGCCTCCCGAGTCGCAGGGACTACAGGCGCCCGCCACTTCGCCCGGCTAGTTTTTGTATTTTTTAGTAGAGACGGGGTTTCACCATGTTAGCCAGGATGGTCTCGATGTCCTGACCTCGTGATCCGCCCGTCTCGGCCTCCCAAAGTGCAGGGATTACAGGCTTGAGCCACCGCGCCCGGCCCATGATTTTAAAATAACACTGGCGATGCCCTACTGAAGAGAACAGCGCACATGCAATCTTCCTCCTCTGTCTACTGCTATATCTCCTAATATGTAGTAATATTGCAGTCAGAGAAGCATAAACAAATAGTCCAAGGTCTTCTTACCATGTCACAGACACAACCTAACCCCATACGCTACATATTTGTGGCAGGGCTGAACTTCTCCCATATCTACCCTCAAACCTCAGCAATACATAGCCATAAAAATGTCATTGCATTCAGAAAGGAAAAGGCCAGCTGTGTTTACTTAAAGCCTTAAAAGATATTACCATTTAAACTGCTTTAAATAAGCGATGTCTTTGTCATTTAGGGAAAAAATATGTAAATCACTAAAAAAGAAATCAGTTTACAAAAACAAAATGTTGCGACAGTAAACTTCTAGTTATCCATGAGCAGATTAGACTGTCCTGACCTCAGCTTCCTCAGGACCAGGACGGGCCATCTCTCCCTCAGTGGATTTGGCCATGCTTCTGTTCCTTGAGGAAGCAGCTTGCGGCAGCGGGGGTGGGGAGACCTCATGGGGGCGGGGCCATCCCCACTGGCCAGACAGACTGGGGGCCAGCCATGAATGCCCATCCCCACAGGATGCCTCTCACATCCTCCAGCCCTGTGCTCTCTTCCCTCCAACGTCTTTTTTTTTTTTTTTTTTTTTTTTTTGAGATGGAGTCTCGCTCTGTCACCCAAGCTGGAGTGCAGTGGCCGGATCTCAGCTCACTGCAAGCTCCACCTCCCGGGTTCATGCCATTCTCCTGCCTCAGACTCCCTAGTAGCTGGACTACAGGCGCCCGCCACCTCGCCCGGCTAGTTTTTTTAGTAGAGACGGGGTTTCACCATGTTAGCCAGGATGGTCTCGATCTCCTGACCTCGTGATCCGCCCGTCTCGGCCTCCCAAAGTGCTGGGATTACAGGCTTGAGCCACAGCGCCCGGCCTTCCCTCCAACGTCTTGTTTTCGGAATAAGATGACTTCTAGGCCGGGCGCGGTGGCTCAAGCCTGTAATCCCAGCACTTTGGGAGGCCGAGACAGGCGGATCACGAGGTCAGGAGATCGAGACCATCCTGGCTAACACGGTGAAACCCCGTCTCTACTAAAAAAATACAAAAAACTAGCCGGGCGTGGTGGCGGCGCCTGTAGTCCCAGCTACTCGGGAGGCTGAGGCAGGAGAATGGCGTAAACCCAGGAGGCGGAGCTTGCAGTGAGCTGAGATCCGGCCACTGCACTCCAGCCTGGGCGACAGAGCCAGACTCCGTCTCAAAAAAAAAAAAAAAAAAGATGACTTCTATTCTTCTGCTTTTAAATGGTACAACATATTAGGAAAACTGTTTTTGTTTCTCTTAAAAAAAAATAAAAGCAATAAAGCCTAAGTGGATACAGTATTTCCGTAAGGCGATCTGCCAGCATGTATAAAAAGCCTTAAAAAGGCCGGCGCGGTGGCTCACGCCTGTAATCCCAGCACAGTGACCACCTCCGACACAGCCTGGGACAGCAGTGCTTGCTACCGGCCACCTCCTCCCAGACAGCTGTGCCAGGTGCAAATGACACCTGGAGCGCTGCCCTGTTCATACCTCAGTGCTTCCCAGGGCCTGGGAAGTGTTTTATCAGCATTATTTTAAATAAACATTGAAATATATCTACAGCATAGATATATCATAATTGTTTTGCCATTTTTCCGAGGTTGAACATTTAGGTTTCTCTCTTTTCACAATCACTTTTTTCAAATACTGAAATGAATCTTTTAAAGCTTCCTATTTTTTGTTATTTATTTATTTACTTATTTATTTATTTTGAGATGGAGTCTTGCTCTGTTGCCCTGGCTGGAGTGCAGTGGTGCGATCACAGCTCACTGCAACCTCCGTCTCCCAGGTTTAAGCAATTCTCCTGTCTCAGCCTCCTGCTGGGTGGCCTGGTCACCGTGCCTTGGTGCACAGGAGGCAGGGATGGGGTCGGAGCAAAGACCTGGCAAGCAGGAGGGAGAAGAGTGATGGCAACAGTGAGGACTGGTGCTCCAGGGCAGGCAGAGAGGTGCCCAAGATGTGCCAGGCAGAGATGCTGGGGGTGGTCTGGGGTCCAGAGGGGCCAGGTGATTTGGGCCATAGGGCAGCTCAGTCTTTGCATGAAACCCACAGGAATCCACAGGGAGCCACTGGAGAGCTCAGGTGGGACATTAGTAGATTTGCATTTTAGAAAAAAAAAAAAAAAGTCAATTGGAAATACCTAAGGACTAAGGACTTCTAGGCTAAGGAAGGAGGCTGACTACATCACAGAATTTCCCTCCTTTAACTGCTATACAAAGCAAAAAAAACCCAAAAAACAAAAAACAAAAACACTACCACCACCAGCAACAACAAAAAAAATCTCTGCAACAGGAACTGAACAAGGACTGGTTGGTAAAAACCAACCACCAGGGAAAGGGGGACCCAGCGCCTCAGCTCCTAACCCCTCCTCAGACCTCACCAGCATGGCTCCACTGAGTCATCCAGAGCCTGACCCTTGCCACCGAAGTACTCGAGGTGGGGAGGAGAGCCGAGGGGGGACACTGCACTGCCCCTGCCTGCTGGGGAGGAAAGTAAAGGGCAGGGCCAAATCCCTTCACTCACTCCAGAGTCAGTAGGATGACGAGCCAAATGCCAGTGGGTTCAGAACACAGTGTTTAACAAGATCGCAGGCCAAGAAAGACGGCAAGGGCCTCTGCCAAGCCTCGATCCTCCCGCTCCTCAATTCATTCAGGTCACAGAACACAAAACACTCAGGTACTCAAAAGCACAAAACACCACAGCTTCCAGGAAAACAAAGTCTCATCTATGGTGGAAGGGCAATGGAGAGCTGCCCAAGTATGGCACAACCATCCAAGCACGGGCAAGGTACAAAGATGGAGCGCTGGGGCCCTGCAAATTCATTACTGGGACAGCCCCTCTCATGCCTACAACTGGGGAGATGAGGCCACAAGATTCCCATTCAAAAACTGATCCAGTGAGACACTCAGAAGAGCCATCAGTCAACATGGGAATCTGTCATGAAAATCAACCGGGTTTTCTTTCAAAGTAGCAGTGCTAATTAACACTGACATTAAAAAGGTAAATTCCCAAGAAACTTCATATGACTTAGGAAAGTCAAGATTCCTGGCGATCTTGGTATCCGTTAAGGAAATAATATTATTCTATGGCTTATTTTTCTGAACACAAATGTACAATAAATGCATAATACACTTACATTGAGCATGCAACCTCATGGCAATTGAATTGTAAGCATACAAAGCAATGTCCATGCTTGAGTGCCAGGTTATTTGTAATTAGAATGCAGAATCAAGTTCAAGCTCACCTGTTGCCCATCTTGATAGCTGTCTATACTTAATGTCTGTGTAGCCATCATGGTTCATCAGAGTTTTGTAAGACATCAAATCATCTTGAGTGAAAAGCAAATGGTGTCTGGAGAACAAAACCAGAAAAGCATCAGTTAACAGTCGTAGAGCATTTTTTTGTCTCCCTCATTCCGTAACATCCAGTTTTTTGTTTGTTTGTTTTTTTGAGACAGAGTTTCGCTCTCATTGCCCAGGCTGGAGTGCAATGGCGCGATCTCGGCTCACCACAACCTCTGCCTCCCAGGGTTCAAGCGATTCTCCTGCCTCAGCCACCCTAGTAGCTGGGATTACAGGCATGTGCCACCACACCCAGCTAATTTTGTATTTTTAGTAGAGACGGGGTTTCCCCATGTTGGTCAGGCTGGTCTCGAACTCCCGACCTCAGGTGATCCGCCTGCCTTGGCCTCCCAAAGTGCTGGGATCACAGGCATGAGCCACCACGCCCGGACCATAACATCCAATTTTTAAAAATACATATTTTTACATGGAGAGAAAAACAAATCATCCTTAATAGTATGTTATGACCCAAATCCTACTAAGAAGCCCTTCACTTACGTAGCAATCTCTTATTTTCCTGTGCTGGGCCCTGACTTGCTATTACATTTTCAGCCACTGCCACTCATTGCCCAGCTAATGTCAAGTCAATGCCTGCCCATGCCAAGCAGCGTGCTGGGCCTGGGGTACGACAGTGAGCAGGACAGGCAGGGCCTCTGCCTTCCCAGCACAAACCAGGCAAGAGGGAGACACAACACACAGGGTCAAGAATGGGCACAGGGTGAAGTGAGAGGGGCCTGGGCTGCCCTCCCGGGCCGTGTGGTTGGAGCAGGCCTGGCTGGGAAGATGCTGTTACACCATGACTGGAGAGACATGCTGAGATCAGGGAGTCTGGTGTTTCAAGGAGAGGGAACGGCTAACAGAGAGGCCTAAGACAGGGGCGGAAAAGAGTAGACTGACATGTGCATGCTTGTAAACACACGCACATAAAACAGGTACGTAGTGGCGCACTCGCTTCATAACAGAAAACCGCAAAATGCCACTTCTGTGCTGGAAGGCTGGAGCAGGAACGCGACCAGCGTCTGCAGTGTGGGTGTGGAAAAGCACTGCAGAGTCGGGGAGAGCAGCCGGGTTGGACCATGGCCGTCACAGCCTCGCCACTGCTGGTGCAGGTCACAGACATTCAGAGTCTGGGCTGCCCTGAGAAGGTCATGTGGAGGTCAAGGGCAGTCGTGCCACTTGTTCTGCACCGGCAAGAACACCAAAGCTCCCCCAGGAAAGCAGCACTTTAGGAGACAGTGTTAAATGGAAAGAAATCCTGTCCAGGCCTTGCAGGATGCGGAGGGACCACCATCTTGTCCAGAGCGAGGCAGTTCAAAGGAACAAGGAGCCGAGCGGCGGCTCACGCCTGTAATCCCAGCACTTTGGGAGGCTGAGGCAGGTGGATCACAAGGTCAGGAGTTTGAGACCAGCCTAGTCAACACTGTGAAACTCTGTCTCTGCTAAAAATACAAAAATTAGCTGGGCATGGTGGCATGCACCTACAGTCCCAGCTACTCGGGAGGCTGAGGTAGTAGAATCATGTGAACCCGGGAGGCAGAGGTTGCAGTGAGCCAAGATCATGCCACTGCACTCCAGCCTGGGTGACAGAGCGAGACTCCGTTTCAAAAAACAAACAAATGAAAGAAAAAGGAACAAGGAGTCTGGTGTTACAGCAGCAGCAGTGGCAGCAGCCAGGTCACCGCCTGGGCACATTGAGCCATCTTAGTGCAACCTGCCCTCACAACACCCGGGGGACGCACTGCTGTGATGCCACTTCCACCTAAGAAACCTGAGCAATGTGGCCTCAGCCACTGAGATGGCCAGAGGCTGAGCTGGGACTCACCCTCAGCAGCAACATTCTGGAGCCATTAAAAGGGTACAGTCAAAGGGCACAGGAGGCACAGTCAATGGGGTAAAAGGGAGGGGGCACAGTCAATGGGTACAAGAGTGGGGCCACAGTCAACGGCAGCAGCTTCTGTGGCCTGGGAGGGGAGGGCGTGTTGGGACATTTTAGGTTTCAGATGCTTCTCAGACACCCACATTAAAACTCTGAGCAAGGGAGTCTGGCCTAGAAACACAGATTTGGCCATCATCAAAGTATAGTTAGCACATGTAGTGGGTAACTGTGTCCTCCAAAAAGATATGTCTAACTGGACACAGTGGTTCACGCCTGTAATCCCAGCCCTTTGAGAGGCTGATGTGGGAAGACCGCTTGAGTCCAGGAGTTCAAGACCAGCCTGGGCAACATAGCAAGATCCTGTCCCTACAATAATAAAAATAAATTTGCCAGGGTGGGTGGCTAAAACTTTATTTTTAGATATTTAATGTGTTTAAATATCGATGAGACCATCCAGGAAGAGAGAGGATGGCCCGTGCTAGAAGACAGTCTAGAGTTCAGGGAGACAGGAGGACACAGCACAGGATGAAGAGCTGCCATGGGACAACAAAAGAACCAGGTGGTGTCCCCAAAGCCACATGGAGAAGGAGGACCAAGGATGTGGGAGTGCTAGCCACGGCAAGGGCAGCTGAGTGCCAAGGAAGAGCAGGGCGGAGGGTGCTTCCGATGAGCAGGAGAGCCTGCAGGGAGAAGGCTGACTGAGCAATCTCACAGCCCAGGGAAAGCCTATCTACACAGACACACGGCACGGGAGCCACTGGTAACAGAAAAGGTTGGAAACCACTTTCAACAGAAGCCTGGTGTAACGGATAACAGCCACCCATGAAATGGAATATGTGCAATTAAAATATGAGGAAAACACTTCTCAAACTCTTCCCCAAGACCCCTGTTCTACAGAGACCCTACACATCTGCAAACTTGTCACTGAGCCTCTCCTAACAGGTCTCTGCCTTGACCATAACCTGGCTCTCCTTCAAATCTCTGCTTTCTCTCCAGTTTCACTTCTATCTGCTCCCCTGCACCCGAATGCAGTGGCTCCAATTCAGCACCATCACCTCGCACCTTGATGGTGGTAGTAGGCCCCTACCTGGTTGTATGAGCCTCTAGTCTTGCCCTCTTCCAGTTCATTCTCCAAGCTTTCTTTTTTTCTCCCTTTTTTAGAAACAGGGTCTTGTTCTGTCACCTAGGCTGGACTGCACTGGTGCAATCATAGCTCACTGTGGCCCCGACTTCCTGAACTCAGGAGATGCTCCCACCACAGCCCCCAAAGTAGCAGTAACTGCAGGCCCACACCACCATGCTGGCTAACTTTAATTTTTTGTAGAGATGAAGTCTCGCTATGTTCCTCAGGCTGGTCTTGAATTCCTGGGCTCAAGCAATTCTCCTGCCTCAGCCTCCCAAAATGCTGGATTACAGGCATGATATGGTTTAGCTGTGTCCCCACCCAAATCTCATCTTGAATTCCCACGTGTTGTGGGAAGGACCCAGTGGGAGGTAATTGAATTATGGGGGCAGTTCTTTCCCATGTTGTTCTCGTGACAGTCTCACATGAGATCTGATGGTTTTAAAAAGAGGAATTCCCCTGTACATGCACTCCTCTCTTTGCCTGCTGCCATCCATGTAAGACATAATTTGCTCTTCCTTGCCTTCTGCCATGATTGTGAGGTTTCCCCAGCCATGTGGAACTGCAACTCCATTAAATCTCTTTCTTTTGAAAACTGCCCAGTCGGCCGGGCGCGGTGGCTCAAGCCTGTAATCCCAGCACTTTGGGAGGCCGAGACGGGCGGATCACGAGGTCAGGAGATCGAGACCATCCTGGCGAACACGGTGAAACCCCGTCTCTACTAAAAATACAAAAAACTAGCCGGGCGAGGTGGCGGGCGCCTGTAGTCCCAGCTACTCCGGAGGCTGAGGCAGGAGAATGGCGTAAACCCGGGAGGCGGAGCTTGCAGTGAGCCAAGATCCGGCCACTGCACTCCAGCCTGGGCGACAGAGCCAGACTCCGTCTCAAAAAAAAAAAAAAAAAAAAAAAGAAAACTGCCCAGTCTTAAGTATGTCTTTATCAGCAACATGAAAATGGACTAACACTGTAAATTGGTACCAGGAGTGGGGTGTTGCTGAAAAGGTACCCAAAAATGTAGAAGTGACTTTGGAACTGGGTAACAGGCAGAGGGTGGAACAGTTTGGAGGGCTCAGAAGAAGACAGGAAAATGTGGGAAAGTTTGGAACTTCCTAGAGACTTGTTGAATGGCTTTGACAAAAATGCTGATAATGATAAGAGCAGTAAAGTCCAGGCTGAGGTGGTCTCAGATGGAGATAAGGAACTTGTTGGGAACTGGAGCAAAGGTGACTCTTCCTATGTTTAGCAAAGAGACTGGCAGCATTTTGCCCCTGCCCTAGAGATTTGTGGAACTCTGAACTTGAGAGATGATTTAGGGTATCTGGTGGAAGAAATTTCTTTTCTTTTTCTTTTCTTTTTTTTTTTTTTTTTTTTTTGGAGACAGAGTCTTGCTCTGTCGCCCAGGCTGGAGCGCAGTGGCCGGATCTCAGCTCACTGCAAGCTCCGCCTCCCAGGTTTACGCCATTCTCCTGCCTCAGCCTCCCGAGCAGCTGGGACTACAGGCACCCGCCACCTCGCCCGGCCAGTTTTTTGTATTTTTTTTGGAAAGACGGGGTTTCACCGTGTTAGCCAGGATGGTCTCGATCTCCTGACCTCGTGATCCACCCGTCTCGGCCTCCCAAAGTGCTGGGATTACAGGCTTGAGCCACCACACCCAGCCAAGGTGGAAGAAATTTCTAAGCAGCAAAGCATTCAAGAGGTGACTTGGGTGCTGTTGAAAGCATTCGGTTTTATAAAGGAAGCAGAGCATCAAAGTTTGGAAAATTTGCAGGCTGACAATGTGATAGAAAAGAAAATCTCAGCTGGGAGTGGTGGCTCACGCCTGTAAATCCCATCACTTTGGGAGTCTGAGGCAGGAGGATCACAAGGTCAGGAGTTTGACACCAGCCTGACCAACATGGAGAAACCTCAACTCTACTAAAAATACAAAATTAACCAGGCGAGGTGGTGTACGCCTGTAATCCCAGCTACTCAGGAGGCTGAGGCAGGAGAATTGTTTGAACCTGGGAGGCAGAGGTTGCAGTAAGCCAAGATCGTGCCACTGTACTCCAGCCTGGGCAATAGAGTGAGACTCATTTCAAAAAAAAAGAAAAGAAAAAGAAAAGAAAATCCCATTTTCTGAGGAGAAATTCAAGCTGGCTGCAGAAATTTGCATAAGTAATGAGGAGCCTAAGGTTAATCCCCAAGACAATGGAGGAAATGTCTCCAGGGCATGTCAGAAGTCCTCATGGCAACCCCTCCCATCACAGGTCCAGAGGCCTAGAAGGAAAAACTGGGTTTGTGGGCCAGACCCAGGGTCCTCCTACTGTGTGCAGCCTAGGGACTTGGTGCCCTGCATCCCAGCCACTCCGGCTGTGGCTGAAAGTGGCCAATGTAGAGCTTGGGCCATGGCTTCAGACGATGCAAGCCTCAAGCCTTGGCAGCTTCCATGTAGTATTGGGCCTGTGAGTGCACAGAAATCAAGAATTAGGGTTTGGGAACCTCCGCCTAGATTTCAGAAAATAGACAGAAATGCCTGGATGTCCAGGCAGACATTGGCTGCAAGGGCAGGGCTCTCACGGAGAACCACTGCGAAACCAGTACGAAAGGGAAATGTGGCACTGGAGCCCCCACACTGAGTCCCTACTGGGGCACTGCCTAAATGGAGCTGTGAGAAGAGGGTCACTCTCCTCCAGACTCCAGAATGGTAGATCCACTGACAGCTTGCACCATGCACCTGGAAAAGCTGCAGACACTAAATGTCAGCCTGTGAACAGCCAGGAGGGAGGCTGTACCCTGCAAAGCCACAGAGGCAGAGATGCCCAGGACCATGGGAACCCATCTCTTGCATCAGCGTGACCTGGATGTGAGGCATGGAGTCAAAGGAAATCATTTTGGAGCTTTAAGATTTGACTGCCCTGCTGGATTTCAGACTTGCATGGGGGCTGTTGCCCCTTTGTTTTGGCCAATTTCTCTGATTTGAAATGGCTGTACCCCCACTGTATTTAGGAAGTAACTAGTCTGCTTTTGATTTTAGATGCTCATATGTGGAAGGGGCTTGCCTAGTCTCAGATGAGACTTTGGACTGTGGACTTTTGAGTTAATGCTGAAATGAGTTAAGACTTTGGGGGACTGTTGGGAAGGCATGACTGGTTTTGAAATGTGATTGTGAGATTTGGGAGGGGGCAGGGGTGCAATGATATGGTTGGCTGTGTCCCCACCCAAATCTCATCTTGAATTCCCTCGTGTTACAGGAGGGACCTGGTGGGAGGTAGTTGAATCATAGGGGTAAGTCTTTTCTGTGCTGTTCTCATGACAGTGAATAAGTCTCATGAGATCTGATGGTTTTAAAAAGAGGAGTTCCCCTGCACACATGCTCCTGTCTTTACCTGCTGCCATCCATGTAAGACATGACTTGCTCTTCCTTGCCTTTCACCGTGATTGTGAGGCTTCCCCAGCCATGTGGAACTGTAAGTCCAATTAAACCTCTTTCTTTTGTAAATTGCCCAGTCTTGGGTACGTCTTTATCAGTAGTGTGAAAACAGACTAACACAAGGTGTCAGCCACCCGAGTAGGCCCATTCTCCAAGCTTTCTAAAATGGAAATCTGATCATGTGACTCACATGCTTAAAATTGCCTCTGCTCAACCCTCACCCTCAGGCACCAGCATCCCCTCACTGACCCCCTTCCACACTCCAAGTTGCATAAACAAACCAATCACCACATTTAGTTTCCCCAGCATGCCAGGTTCTACCCCGCCCCCGGATCCTCCCCAGCCTGATAGCTCTGCCCAGACACACCCCCTCTCAGCATGGCTAGGTGGGGAACATGCATCACCCACATCACTTTCTCCAGAAAGCCTTCCTGATGAATCTCGCCAACACTGGGGTTAAGTTTGTCCCTGCTGGGTCCTCACACAGCACCCTCTGCTCAGCCCCGCCGTATCTCAGTTGTTTATTTGGACTACAGGTTCCTTAAGGGCCATGGGCCCGTCTTGCTGCACCCCCAACTACTAGCACTGTCTCTGATGTCAATACACACTAAATAAAAATGCTTCCTGAAGCTAATCACTGACATGACACATTTCTGGACATATAATTTGCTTGACTTCATCCTGCCCGTACCTCCTTGTTCCACTTAAGGCAATTTTAATTTATTTTTGTGTGGTTGATGCACAGTTGACAAAATATTTTGCAATTTTAATTTTTATGATTGTCAGTCAAGTGGTTGCTGGAACATAAGGCTCCCGAGGCCAGGCTCTGTGTCTGAGTCAACCTCCATCCCCACAGAGGCTGTGTCTGCTGGCACACAGCACTAGTCCTGTGGAGAGGTGCTGAAAATGAGTCAGCAGGGCTTTGGGAAACTCTCTAAGTCCTAGTTTGCTTGGGAAAAATGAAATAAACAGCATATGGGGCCAGGCGTTATGACTCATGCCTGTAATCCCAGCACTTTGGGAGGCTGAGGCAGGAGGATCACTTGAGGTCAGGAATTCGAGACCAGCCTGACCAAAATGGCAAAACCCCATCTCTACTAAAAATACAAAAATTAGGCCGGGCGCGGTGGCTCAAGCCTGTAATCCCAGCACTTTGGGAGGCCGAGACGGGCGGATCACGAGGTCAGGAGATCGAGACCATCCTGGCTAACACAGTGAAACCCCGTCTCTACTAAAAAATACAAAAAACTAGCCGGGTGCGGTGGCGGGCGCCTGTAGTCCCAGCTACTCGGGAGGCTGAGGCAGGAGAATGGCGTGAACCCGGGAGGCGGAGCTTGCAGTGAGCTGAGATCCGGCCACTGCACTCCAGCCTGGGCACAGAGCAAGACTCCGTCTCAAAAAAAAAATAAAAAATAAATAAAAAATAAATAAAAAATAAAATAAAATAAAAATAAAAATACAAAAATTAGCTGGGCATGGTGGCACATGCCTGTAGTCCCAGCTACTTGGCAGGCTGAGGCAAGAAAATCGCTTGAACCCAGGAGGCAACGGTTGCAGAGAGCCAAGATCACACCACTGCACTCCAGTCGGGATGACAGAGATTCTGTCTCTTAAAAAAAAAAAAAAAAAGAAAGAAAAAAGGACCGGGCGCGGTGGCTCAAGCCTATAATCCCAGCACTTTGGGAGGCCGAGACGGGTGGATCACGAGGTCAGGAGATCGAGACCATCCTGGCTAACACGGTGAAACCCCGTCTGTACCAAAACATACAAAAAACTAGCCAGGCGAGGTGGCGGGCGCCTGTAAGTCCCAGCTACTCTGGAAGCTGAGGCAGGAGAATCGCATAAACCCAGGAGGCAAAGTTTGCAGTGAGCTGAGATCCGGCCACTGCACTCCAGCCTGGGTGACAGAGCGAGACTCCGTCTCAAAAAAAAAAAAAAAAAAATCAAATACAAAAACTAGCTAAATTAGCTGAGTATGGAGGCTCACACCTATAATCCCAGTACTTTGGGAGGCCGAGGTGGGAGGATCACTTGGGCCCAGAAGTTCAAGACCAGCCTGGGCAACAGAACGAGACCCCATCTCTACAAAAAATTTTTTAAAAAATTAGCTGGGCATGGTAGCTAACTTATATGGCTTTCCATGTAGTTGCACTAGCTTCCACAGAGTTCCAACTAAACAAAACTTGCAGCATACACATCTGGGAAGGGCTATAACAATATAGCCACAACACAGTCAGCCACTTTGTTTGAAGACAATTCTCCATGACAATTTTAAGTCTCACCATCTAGGCTTTCTAAGCAAACTTGGTTAAAGGATGATGAACTTACACACACATCTGGAAAGCTGGCGCCAGTGCACTGTTCAGGAGAGATCGGGACTCCCCGAGTGTTTATGGTCCAGAGGAGGGATGATAGGGGCCTTCCCTGGCCTGCCTTCCACAAGAATCCTGTTAGGTCAGTTCAGCTGGAACCCCCTTCACCCTGATGTTTCCTCTTAGTAATTTTCCGTCCATGGCCCCTACCCCTGCTCCTAGGTCTCCCCCACTACACAATCCTATTGCAGCAGGCCCTATACCTATCATGATCATCCTGAACAGCCTGCCCTTTGTTTTGCTTTTCTGAGACAAGATCTTGCTCTGTCACCTAGGCTGGAGTTCAGTGGTGCAATCATGGTGCACTGACTGCAGCCTCGAACCCCTGGACTCAAGTGATCCTCCTGCCTCAGACTCCCACGGAGCTAGGACTACAGGCTCACACGACCACACTTGGCTAATTTTTAAAATTTTCTATAGACATGAGGTTTCACTATGTTGCCCAGGCTGGTCTCAAGCTCCTGGCCTCAAGCTATCATCCTGCCTTGCCTTCCAAAGCACTAAGTGCCTTGACATCTTTAATAAGGGTCAAAATAAGTTTTTCTTTAAAAATATAAACACATAAATGAATAGATGGAGAGGAGAAAAAGCTCTAAAATACAAGAGTTCTCTAATGAGTAGAGGATGACGACACCTTTCAAACATCACCATTTGGCAACCAGCACAGTAAGCCATTTCAGACAGGAATCATCAATGGATGCTAACACTAGTTTGTGAAAGTATGAGAAACAGGAAATGTACATAATCTCAAAGTACCTGCCACAAGATACACTTCATTTTTTATTTTTTTGAGATGGATTCTTGCTCTGTTTCCCAGACTGGAATGCAGTGGCAAGACTCTGGCTCACTGCAACCTCGACCTCCCGGGTTCAAGCGAACCTCACACTTCAGTCTCCTGAGTAGCTAGAACTACAGGCACACACCACCATACCTGGCTAATTTTTGCATTTTTTTGTAGACAGGGGTCTCACTCTGTTGCCCAGGCTAGTCTTTAACTCCTGGGCTCTAGCAGTCCTCCCACCTCTGCCTCCCAAAGTGCTGGGATTACAGGCTTGCGCCACAGCACCAGTCTCAAGATACTTATTAATTACAAAGGGAAAACAATGATGCACTGAAAAAGATACACTGTACTGACTTCTGTGCAGTCCTTCCTGAAATAAAAGCTGTGAGTCCAATCCTCAGGACACACCCACGAACCCAAACTGAGAGGCACTCTATAAAGAAACTGTCAAAAATAAAAGTAAATGGCCAGGTGCAGTGGTTCACACCTGTAATCCCAGCACTTTGGGACGCTGAGGCAGGTGGATGACCTGAGGTCAGGAGTTCGAGACCAGCCTGGTCAACATGATGAAACCCTGTCTCTACTAAAAATACAAAAATCAACCGTGGTGGCAAGCACCTGTAATCCCAGCTACTGGGGAGGCTGAGGCAGAAGAACTGCTTGAACCCGGGAGGCAGAGGTTGCAGTGAGTCAAGATCGCACCACTGCACTCCAGCCTGGGCAACAGAGCGAGACTCCGTCTCAAAAAAAAAAAAAGAAAAAAGAAAGAAAGAAAAAAGAAAAGAAAAGAAAAGAAACAACCACCAAAGGTGGTATGTGATCTTGGTTTCAAAAACAAATGCTGTAAAAGACAACTTAAGGAAATTTGAGATGTGAATATATAGTATTAGATATTATTAGAGATTGAGTGTTATTTTGATGGTATGATAAAGCTATATGCTCATAGCATAAATATCATCATTTTGAGAAGTACGTGCTACAATGTTTAGTTGCATGACCATGATATCCAAAACTTAATTTAAAATGGGTCAACAAAAATACAAACATAAATAAATTGGGTCTAGATATCAACAACTGTTGAATCTAGGTGGCAGATAATTATGATTCTACTCTTAGATTGTCTTTCAAAATGTTCGTAATATGAGGGAAAAGTCAGAATTTCAAAATGTATAGATTGGTAGTCCTTCTCTCTAACAAAACTGGTTAAAATGGTCAGGTACAATGGCACACACCTGTAATCCTAGCATTTTGGGAAGCCAATGCGGGTGGATCACTTGAGGCCAGGAGTTCAAGACCAGTCTGGCCAACATGATGAAACCCCGTCTCTACTAAAAATACAAAAAAAAATTAGCTGGGCAAGGTGGTGCGTACCTGTAATCCCAGCTACTTAGGAGGCTGAGGCAGGAGGGTAGCTGGAACCCAGCAGGCGGGGGCTGCAGTGAGCCAAGATCACAGCACTGCATTCCAGGCTAGGCAACAGAGCAAGACTCTGTCTCAAAAAAATAAATAAAAATAAAAAAATAAAAACTTCTATATCTGATATATAGGTATAATCACTTTAAAGAAAAACCTTCACATTTGCCTCAAAAGCTTTGAAAATGTGTTTTCCCTTCAACAGATCAGAGAAATTCTAAGCAATGAATTAAAAGAGAAAAAGGCAACTCTTTAGGCCTAATATATGTTGTTGAGTAAAAATAGGTGGCCAGCCCTCCTACCAGACACCGGAGGCCGGAGAGGAGCTGCCATAGATGGCTCTGCCTGCTCAAGAAGGCACTGTTCACGTGGAAGAGCCATTGGTAAATTCATTACTATAATTTGTGGAGTTCCTTGCTAAATTCCACTCTCCAGCAAAAGGATAAACCACATTTTGGTAGTAAAACCAACTGTTTCCTGCAATCAGGCAAATGGTTTCCAGCAGAATTTACAAGGTTCATCCCAGCACAACGTCTGAGGCTTCGGGTGACAATCTTGTGCTGAGGGCAGGACCTGTCAACCAGCTCAGATACGAGCAGACCCAGGACAGCATCTGACTAAGTGAAACCTGTCGTTCATGGGGAAAGAACTAAAAACATCCAACTGAAGGATGAGGGCTCAGCAGGTTCATCTTGATCAAAAACCGCTTTTCTCAGCATTACATAAAAACCAAAGGCTGACCTGAGATTTAGAGAAAATCGATTGATCTCTATTTCTTTCCCCACTTCCACACAAAAAATAAGTTTCTCTGATCTTCAAACTCAAACAACAGTGTCTTAACTTCTTAACATAAAATGGGGTTCTAAATTCCCAAAGAATTACCAATCCAACGTACTATAATACCACAGTGTTTAAGCATCAGACACAGTTATTTTATTTCTACAGTTTATTTCAATAGTTTACTTTATTTCTACAGTTCCACCCAATAAAAGAAGACACATTATTTATTAAAGTTCCTTGTCACCTTAAGAGCTCTGTCCAGACTAAAATAAGGAAGACACAACTTTCCAACCTTCACGTACAGAAATAGAACTCGCCAGTAATTCAAGAAATTAAAAAATTAAAATAATATATCCTTTTCCATGTAGCAATTATTAAATTTAAAACAAGAGCAATGCTCTTTGCTAGCAAAGATGAAGTCAAATCTGGAACTCCACAGGAGTCAGTGCTATGAGTCACATGGCGGTGTAACAGCTTTGGAAAGCAGTCTGACCATATGTGCCTCAGCCATAAAAAAACTTATGCTCGTCTCAAAACCACCCGAAGAATATAAGCTTTAGTGTTGTGACTTTAAAGGCCGACAAAAACACGAAAAATGGACAGAACTTAACAGGCTGGCATCTTAACACTTTTGAGGATTCTGGAGGAACAGGGCAAGTTTTTCAGAAAGGAAGCTGATGTTAACACACTGGCAGAATCCCACCAGGTGGTGGTGGTTTCCTTTGCTCAGCTCAGAGGAATGAGCGCGAAGGGAAGTCAGCGGCCAAGCAGTCCAGGGAGACTAAGAAAGGAGGTACGGTAGAGGGGCTGGGGGAGGCCCCAGAAAGGAACCCCTACTCATCAGACACAATTTCATTATTGCCTTAGTGTCTTTAGCCCCTACGAATGGTTTAGGTTTTAATATTTTAGTGTTTAGCTTCAAAATAATCTACATATTTGGCATTTAGAGGTGTTGGTAGTATTTAAGAAAATGGCCAATTAATCTTAGATTCTGACCTTGACTGCAATTTATGTGTAATTAAGTTACTAATTATAGACATTTCTTTTTTAGTTAAAAAGTACCAGAGAGAAATTTACTAAGATGGTGAATACTCCCTCATGTATTCGAGTTTACAGATTGCAGAATTCTTAGCACTGGGAACACAGCAGTGACAAGAACCAGGTAGTGTCCCCAGGTCTGAGAGCAAAGTCTGAGAACTTGAGATGTACTATGTAAATACTTTTTTTTGTTTTGTTTTTTTGTTTTGAGGCAGAGTCTCATTCTGTCACCCAGACTGGAGTACAGTAGCATGATCTCAGTTCACTGCAACCTCCGCCTCCTGGGTTCAAGTGATTCTCCTGCCTCAGCCTCCTGGTAGCTGGGGTTACTGGCACTCACCACTATGCCTGGCTAATTTTTGTGGGTGTTTTTTTGTTTGTTTGTTTGAAACAGTCTCACTCTGTTCCCCATGCTGGAGTGCAACGGCGTGATCTCGGCTCACTGCAACCTCCGCCTCCTGGGTTCAAGCAATTCTCCTGCCTCAGCTTCCTGAGTAGCTGGGATTACAGGTGCCTGCCACCACGCCCAGCTAATTTTTGTATTTTTAGTAGAGATGGGGTTTCACCATGCTGGCCAGGCTGGTCTTGAACTCCTGACCTTGTGACCCACCTGCCTAGGCCTCCCAAAGTGCTGGGATTACAGGCGTGAGCCACCACGCCCGGCCTAATTTTTGTGTTTTTAGTAGAGCTGGGGTTTCATCATATTGGCCAGGCTGGTCTCAAACTCCTGACCTAAAGTGATCCGCCCGCCTCAGTCTCCCAAAGTGCTAGGATGACAGGCGTGAGCCACTGCTCCTGGCCAATAATCTTAAATCATCATATTTACTTAAGAAGGTTTTATTTAGGCGGGGCGCAGTGGCTCACGCGTGTAATCCTAGCACTTTGGGAGGCCGAGGTGGGCAGATCACGAGGTCAGGAGATTGAGACCATCTTGGCTAACACGGTGAAACCCCGTCTCTACTAAAAATACAAAAAGTTAGCCAGACGTGGTGGCGGGCGCCTGTAGTCCCATCTACTTGGGAGGCTGAGGCAGGAGAATGGCGAGAACCCAGGAGGCGGAAGTTGCAGGGAGCCGAGATTGTGCCACTGCACTCCAGCCTGGGAGACAGCAAGACTCCATCTTAAAAAAAAAAAAAAAAGGAGGAAGGTTTTACTTGTATAGTCAGATACATACAGTGCTTATAATGTATAAGGGTATTTAAGTTGTAAATGGAAGTATCATGAAAAATTTTATATTTGGGCTGGGCGTGGTGGCTCACGCCTGTAATCCCAGCACTTTGGGAGGCCGAGGCAGGTGGATCACTTGAGGTTAGGAGTTCGAGACCAGCCTGGCCAACATGGTGAAACTCTGTCTCTACTAAAAATACAAAAACTGGCTGGGCGCAGTGGCTCACGCCTGTAATCCTAGCACTTTGGGAGGCCGAGATGGGTGGATCACAAGGTCAGGAGTTAGAGACCAACCTGGCCAACGTGGTGAAACCCCGTCTCTACTAAGAAAAAAAAAAAAACCGGCTGGGCGCGGTGGCTCAAGCCTGTAATCCCAGCACTTTGGGAGGCCGAGACGGGCGGATCACGAGGTCAGGAGATCAAGACCATCCTGGCTAACACAGTGAAACCCCGTCTCTACTAAAAAAATACAAAAAACTAGCCGGGCGAGGTGGCGGGCGCCTGTAGTCCCAGCTACTCCGGAGGCTGAGGCAGGAGAATGGCGTGAACCCGGGAGGCGGAGCTTGCAGTGAGCTGAGATCCGGCCACTGTACTCCAGCCTGGGCGACAGAGCGAGACTCCTTCTCAAAAAAAAAAAAAAAAAAAAGAAAAAAAAAAAAACCAAAAATCAGCAGGGGATGGTGGTTTGGGTCTGTAATCCCAGCTACTTAGGAGGCTGAGGCAAGAGAATTGCTTCAACCCTGGAGGCGGAGGCTGCAGTAAGCTGAGATTGCGTCACTGCACTCCAGCCTAGGCAACAGAGCAAGACTCCGTCTCAAAAAAAAAAAAAAAAAAAAAAAAGATATATTTGGTCTGATCAGTTTAAGTTGTTCAAAGACTGTCTTAAAGGTGAAAGTTAAAACTTACTAAATTTGGCTGGGCACGGTGGCTCACACATGTAATCCAGCATTTTGGGAGGCTGAGGCAGGCAGATCACTTGGGGCCAGGAGTTTGAGAGCAGCCTGGCCACCACGGTGAAACCCCATTGCTATTAAAATACAAAAATTAGCCAGGTGTGGTATTGTGCCTGTCGTCCCAGCTACTTGGGGGGCTGAGGAGGGAGGAAGGCTTGAGCCAGGGAGGCGGAAGTTTCGGTGAGCTGAGATCAGGCCACTGCGTACCAGCGTGGGTGACAGAGAAAGGCTCTGCCTCAAAAAAGCTTTTCTAAACTTTATAAAGAGAATAAAATTAGCAACTTCCATATAAAATAGAGGAAAACCAAGCCTGTAACTCTCTACATTAATAAATGTTGATTTTGGCCAGGCGCGGTGGCTCAAGCCTGTAATCCCAGCACTTTGGGAGGCCGAGGCGGGTGGATCACGAGGTCAGGAGATCAAGACTATCCTGGATAACATGGTGAAACCCCGTCTCTACTAAAAATACAAAAAACTAGCTGGGCGTGGTGGCGGTCGCCTGTAGTCCCAGCTACTTGGGAGGCTGAGGCGGGAGAATGGCGTGAACCCGGGAGGCAGAGCTTGCAGTGAGCCGAGATCGCGCCACTGCACTCCAGCCTGGGAGACACAGCGAGACTTCGTCTCAAAAAAATAAAAATAAAAAATAAATAAAATAAAATAAATGTTGATTTTAAAATAACCTTAAATAATCTTTTCTGTGTCAAAGCCTCATTTTAAAGGGCATTAAAAACTTTTAGCAAGAAAATCTAGATGCTAAAGATTTTTCAAATTCACAATAAAAAATGGAAACAAAACTACCCATCCATCGACAGGGAACAGGGAAGTCAACTGCACTTATCCATCGTGCGATCACAAGACACAAGGCAGAGTGGGAAAGAGTTTGAGGTCACCGTCCAGTGAGAAGGCAGAGCACGCAATTCTACACATGCTTCACAGAGCCCTTCACTCATTTCACAAATATTTACGGAATGTCTTCTTTATGCCTGGCTGATCTAACTGCTGAGGATAGAGCAGCAAAAAAAACAATGTCTCTGCTATCAAGAAACAATTTATTTTATTCTGAGACAGGGTCTCACTCTGTCACCCATGCAGAAATGGAGTGGCACATTCATGGCTCACTGTAGCCACAACCTCCCAGGCTCAAGTGATCCTCCCACCGCAGCCTCCTTAGTAGCTAGGACTACAGGCGCCTATGTGTCACCAAACCCAGCTAATTTTTGTATTTTTTACAGAGACGGTGTCTCACTATGTTGCCCAGGCTGGCCTCAAACTCCTGGGCACAAGCAATCCTTCTGCCTCGGCTTCCCAAAGTGCTGGGATCACAGGCATGAGCCGCCATGCTTGACCAACTTTATAACAACTTTTTATATGTATTTATAGATTCACCTGGGGAAAAGAGCTATCATTATAATAACAGATCATCCCCTCTATGAGCACAGGATCTTCTTCATTTACTGAGACCTGTACCTTCGTCCATGATTAAGTCTGATGGTCTTCTTTCTGGAGGTCTTCTTAGATTAATTCCTAAACACTTTATGGGTTTTCTGGTTACTGTCTCAAGAGCAGTTACAGTTTCTGGTGGGTTGCCAGTAGAAGTATCACTAGTTTGTGTAGACTGATCTTGTGTCTGGCAACTGTTCTGGATCCTCCTGTGGTTCTAACAGTTTACGGAGATTCCACTGGTTTTCTCAGTAAACATTATCATCTATAAATCATGCAGATATGGTCGGGCGCAGTGGCTCACACCTGTAATCCTAACACTTTGGGAGGCTGAGGCAGGTGGATCACTTGAGGTCCGGAGTTTGAAACCAGCCTGGCCAACATAGCGAAACCCCGTCTCTACTAAAAAATACAAAAAAATTAGCCGGGCGTGGAGGCGCATGCCTGTAATCACAGCTATTCGGGGGGCTGAGGCAGGAGAATTGCGTGAATCTGGGAGGTGGAGGTTGCAGTGAGCCAAGATCATGCCACTGCCTTCCAGTCTGGGCAACAGAACAAGACTCTGTCTCAAATAAATAAATAAATAATAAATAATGCAGATATAATCTCAATCAAACTTCCACAAAAATAAATAAAATAAAATAAAATAAAATAAAATAAAATAAAATAAAACTGCTCTCAAATGTAAATGGAGAAATAAAGGTCTGTGAGTAGCTAGGTTATCCTTAAAAGAGCTAAGAGGCTGGGCGCAGTGGCTCCCGACTGTAATCCTAGCACTTTGGGAGGCTGAGGTGGGAGGATCGTTTGAGTTCAGGAGTTCAAGACCAGCCTGGGCAACATAGTGAGACCTTATCTCTACTAAAAATCAAAAACTTTAGCTGGGCGTGGTGGGAGGTGTCTATAGTCCCAGCTGCTTGAGAGGCTGAAGCAGGGGGATCACTTGAGTCCAGGAGGTCAAGACTGCAGTGAGCCATGATCATATCACCATACTCCAGCCTGGGTGACAAAGGGAGACCCTGCCTTACCTTTAAAAAAAACAAAAAACAAAAAAGGCTGGGCGCGGTGGCTCACGCCTGTAATCCCAGCACTTTGAGTGGCTGAGTCGGGCGGATCACCTGAGGTCAGGAGTCTGAGACCAGCCTGGCCAACATGGTGAAACCCCGTGTCTACTAAAAATACAAAACTTAGCCAGGCATGGTGGCGCGCGCCTGTAATCCAAGCTACTCTGGAGGCTGAGGCAGGAGAATCACTTGAACCCAGGAAGCGGAGACTGCAGTGAGCCCAGATTGCACCATTGCACTCCAGCCTGGGCAACAGAACAAGACTCCGTCTCAAAAAGGAAAAAAAAAAAGAGTTAAGGAATACCAAATTTTAAAATATACAAGGCCACAGTAACAGCAAACAAAAATAAAGTGGGCAGTCACCCAGGTACGGACCTACAGGCCAAGGGAACAGGAGAATTAGGGCAGTTGACTTGCCAGGGCTTTTTAAATGCCAAAAATGCATAAAGTTTTAGAATTGTGATGTTTTTACAAAAATCTCTTTGAACACAACCACTTCCACAAACCGAAGGTGCTGGTGGAACAGTCAACAGGAGTGGGGCCAGTCTCGCTTCCTCCTGCCTAACCCCGCAGCAGGCCCGCGTGGAGGTCCGGCACAGCCACTCAAGGTGCCTGGAAGCTCGGCCTGT
The DNA here is from genome assembly GCF_047675955.1 of Chlorocebus sabaeus. Lineage (NCBI taxonomy): Eukaryota > Metazoa > Chordata > Mammalia > Primates > Cercopithecidae > Chlorocebus > Chlorocebus sabaeus. The sequence goes on along the minus strand of NC_132905.1, from coordinate 96,957,342 downwards.
GAGTCCTGTTGACCAAGGCCATGCAGAGACGAGACGCACGTTCGCTCAGTCAGCGTTTTGAGTGTCAGGAGAAGAATGGGGCTTCGTGAGGGGAGGAAAGGGGCAGTGAGGGCAGACAGAGCTGCATCTACTACACGCCAAGGCCAGTGTGTCCCCCAACTCTCTGGCATTTCTCCCATCGAGACACGAGGTCTTTGTCCTTTCCTCTGCAATCTAGGCTGACCTGAGTGACTCATTTGAGAACAAGAGAACGCAGTGGAAATGATGCTGTGCGACTCCAGAGCTGGGTCAGAAAAGGTGAGGAGGCTTCCATCTTGTTCAGTGACACTCCCTTCTGGAGCCCTGAGCACCCACGCGAGAAGTCCGACTACCAGGAAGCCCCATGCAGTGAGGAAGCCCCCTCATGATATAAAGGAGCCCCCAACGCTGTGAGGAAGCCCTCAGTGCTATTCGGGAACCCCCAATACTGTGAGGAAGCCCCCATTGCTGTGAGGGAGCCCCCCAGTGATATAAAGGAAACCCCTCAATGCTTGAGGAAGCCCTCCCCAATGATATAAAGGAAGCCCCAGTGCTGTGAGTGACCCCCCAGGGCTGTGAGGAACTCCCCAGTGCTGTGAGGAATCTCCCAGTGCTGTGATGAGCCCTCAGGGCTGTGAGTGACCCCCCAGGGCTGTGAAGAACCCCCCAGTGCTGTGAGGGACCCCCCAGTGCTGTGAGGGACCCCTTAGTGCTGAGGGACCCCCAGTGCTGTGAGGAGCCCCCAGTGCTGAGGGACCCCCCCCAGTGCTGAGGGACCCCCCAGTGCTGTGAGGAGCCCCCAGTGCTGTGAGGAACCCCCCGGTGCTGTGAGGAGCCCCCAGTGCTGTGAGGGAACCCCCAGTGCTGTGAGAAGCCCCCCAGTGCTGTGAGGGAGCCCCCAGTGCTGTGAGGGAACCCCCAGTGCTGTGAGGAGCCCCCAGTGCTGTGAGGAGCCCCCAGTGCTGTGAGGGACCCCCCAGTGCTGTGAGGGAACCCCCAGTGCTGTGAGGGACTCCCCAGTACTATGAGGGACCCCCCAGTGCTGTGAGGAGCCCCCAGTGCTGAGGGAGCCCCCAGTGCTGTGAGGAGCCCCCAGTGCTGAGGGACCCCCCAGTGCTGTGAGGAGCCCCCAGTGCTGAGGGACCCCCCAGTGCTGTGAGGAGCCCCCAGTGCTGTGAAGAGCCCCCAGTGCTAAGGGACCCCCCAGTGCTGTGAGGAGCCCCCAGTGCTGAGGGATCCCCCAGTGCTGTGAGGAGCCCCCAGTGCTGTGAAGACCTCCTCTAATCTGTGAGGAAGCCCAGGTCCTATGGTGTCTGCACACGGGTGCTCTGGTCAGCATCTCCAGCTCGTGTTCCAGCTGACAGATTTCAGAAAGCGCCTCCAGAAGACACCATTCCTCAGTCATTACATCACCCCCAGCCGCTGAGTCGTCCCAGTGAGGACACAGACCTCCTGGAGGAGAGACGGCCACTTCCTGTTCCCTCTCCATATTCCTGGTCCACAGAATTTGTCCACATAATACAATGGTTTTTTGCTACTAATAGTGTGACCGGGGGGTTCACACTAGTCATAACCAGACTACTCTAGAAGGCGCAGATAGGTTCACTGTCCTTGTTTCGCTGGTGAGGAGACAGATGGATCACAGGCTGGGGAACTTCAGTCTGTCCAGCTCAAAGCCCTGACATTTCTTCTACACAACCTGACCTCTGATGATAAAATAATTGTGCTTCTAAGATAAGGTCGAACTCACAAGCACGGGACACTTGTCAACAATCTGTACAACTCTGGTGCCTGCAACAGTGAATTACATCAATTCAACCTATGAATAATGGCATTATTCAAAATGGGAAACACAGAGTGAGCTGAGGAAGCAGGCGGTCCATGAGGCAAGCACCACGAAAGACGCTCAGCTATGACCAGGATGCAGCTTCCAAAGCCACACACGTGTAACATGCTCTGCAAACATTAACCAGGGTCTGAAGAAAGCAACGTCCTGTGGCTTACTTGTGTAGTGCATCTCCCAGCAATAGCGAAGGTTTGGAAGCTGAGTGCAGTGGCACGATCCAGCTTGGGGGATAGAGCAAGATCCCATCTCAAAAAGGAAGTGTAAGTCAGTAAGTACATAAATAAGTAAAAATGTTATTACTAACAATTCACGCACTAAAAACTGCCCAGGGTTTCTTTTTAGTTATTTTGTCTTTAGGATTTACCCTGCTAGGATGTACAATACAATTTGGTTTTTTGGGGTGTTTTTTGTGAGATGGAGTCTTGCTCTGTCGCCCAGGCTGGAGTGCAGTGGCATCATCTCGGCTCACTGCAAGCTCCACCTCCTGCCTCAGCCTCCCGAGTAGCTGGGACTACAGGCGCCTGCCACCAGGCCCGGCTAATTTTTTTTGTATTTTTAGTGGAGACAGGGTTTCACCGTGTTAGCCAAGATGGTCTCAATCTCCTGACCTCGTGATCCGCCTGCCTCGATCTCCCAAAGTGCTGGGATTACAGGCTTGAGCCACCGCGCCCGGCCAATACAATTTGTTTTGAAGTCACCTGAAATAATTCCTTTCTGTATAGTTAAGCCATCAAATTTGTGGTTTGATTATTTTTATTCATTTTGCTTTCAGTTTTTTGTTTTTTTTCTTTCTTTTTTTCTTTTTTTGTAGAGACGGGGTCTGGCTGTTTCTCAGGCTGGTCTCGAACTCTTGGCTTCAAGCAATCCTCCCACCTTGGCCTCCCAAAATGCTGGGATTACAGGTGTGAGTCACAGAACCCGGCTGCTTTCAATTTTTAGAGACTACTTCTCCCCAACTTTTGACTTCATTTTATTTTAAAACTGTATTAAAACAGCCATATAGGTTTTTTTCTTTTGTTTTGTTTTGTTTTGTTTTTTTGAGACAGGGTCTGGTTCTGTCGCCCAGGCTGGAGTGCAGTGGCACCATCTGGCTCACTGCAGCCTCAACGTCCCTCATTCAAGCGATCCTCCCATCTCAGCCCCACAGTAGCTGGAACCACAGGCACACAACACCACACCCAGCTTATTTTTGTATTTTTTGTAGAGACAGGGTTTTGCCATGTTGCCCAGGCTAGCCTCAAACTCCTGAGCTCAAGCAATCTGCCCTCCTCGGCCTCCCAAAGTGCTAGGATTACAGGTGTGAGCCACCATGCCTACCCATGATTATTAACTATACCTGTAAATGATATGTTAATATCCCTCTATCTAATGCTTCCGCCTTGTCTAACATTTTAAATCTCCCTTTTGGCCAGGGGCAGTGGCTCACGACTATACTCCTAGCATTTTGGGAGGCTAAGGCAGGCGGATTACTTGAGTTCAGGAGTTCGAGACCAGCCTGGCCAATGTGGTGAAACCCCATCTCTACTAAAAACGCAAAAATTAGCCAGGCATCGTGGCATGCGCCTGTAATCCCAGCTACTCAGGAGGCTGAGGCTTGAGAGAATCGCTTGAACCCGGGAGGTGGAGGTCACAGTGCATCAAGATGACACCATTGCACTCCAGCCAGGGTGACAGAGCGAGACTGACTCAAAAAAAAAAAAAAAAAAAAAAAAAAAAAAAAAAAATTGAAACAGAAACATAAATTTAAGTAATCAAGTAAATACATCCCCAGGCAATGTTATCCTGACCAGTCAAAAGGTCCAACTGTCACAAAAGCACTGAAAAAAAGAGGTTGGGGATAGGCCGGGCCCAGTGGCCTACACCTGTAAGCCCAGCACTTTAGAAGCCCAAGGCAGGAATACTGCTTGAGTCCAGGAGTTCAAAACCAGCAACATAGTGAGACTCTTTATCCAAAAAAAAAAAAAAAATTGGAAATTGTTCAGTCCCTTTTTTTATTCCATTTACAGAGGATATGAAGAAAGAGACATCAAACAGAAAAAGGAAGAGATGAGGGAGATTCTACAAAAAAGTCCTGAGAAGCTAAAGACCATTGAGGGGGGTTCTCATCCAGCCCGCAGGGTCCCCAGCCTATAGACCCTGACCAGTGTCCCAGGGACCAGGCCTCCTCTCATTAACCCACTCTGCTCCTGGGCCAGCCCTGACCAAGGAGCCTGCCCTGCTGTCCCAGTGGCCTGGGGGGTCAACACAATTGCTCTCAGTGAAGCACGGGAGCCACCGGAAAGAATCTGACCCTCCACAGTGACTCTCAGCAAAGCGTGTCCCAGTGCTCAATGGGAACTGGTCACTGAAGCAGAGTTCTAGACTTCAGCTGTTAGAACCACTCACATAGATTCCTTTCTAATTCTCATGGTGAGTTAAGAGCTATTTCTTTAGGCTCGACTTTTACACAGACAACACTGTATACCAATCACAGCGAGGCATGAGTCAGCTGGAGGAGAGTAGCTCACCAAATCCCCACGTGTTTTTCGTATCTCCCAACAGTTTTGCTATTTGATTCCATTTAGATCCAGACCAACTTTGATTTGGTTCAAGTAAGAACTGAGGGCTGGTCGGGCACCATGGCTCACGCCTGTAATCCCAGCACTTTGGGAGGCTGAGGCGGGCGGATCACGAAGTCAGGAGATCGAGACCAGCCTAGCTAACATAGCAAAACCCCGTCTCTACTAAAAATACAAAAATTAGCTGGGTGTGGTGGCAGGTGCCTGTAGTCACAGCTACTTAAGAGGCTGAGGCAGGAGAATCACTTGAACCTGGGAGGCAAAGGTTGCAGTGAGCTGAGACTAGGCCATTGCACTCCAGCCTGGGTGACAGAGTGAGACTCCATCTCAAAAAAAAAAGAACTGATGGGGTGGGAGGTGTGACCGGCAAAAATTTTCTGTAAAGGGCCAGAAGGTAAATATTTCAGGTTTGTGGGTCACATACTGTCTGTATTACATATGCTTTCTTTACAGCTCTTTAAAAATGTAGAAACCATTCTCAGTCCTAGGGCCATACAAAAAAAGGTCAGTGGGATCTGGCCCATAGGCCTGTGGTTTGCCAATCCCTGACCAAAATTATAGCTGTTCAAAGAGATGTGATACTTTTTTAAAAATCTGACCACTTTCTTTTCCTCTTTCTAGTACCCAGAGGAGTCAGAAAATCTGAGTATACTTTTTTTTTTGAGATGGAGTTTAGCTTTTGTTGCCCAGGATGGAGTGTAATGCCACAATCTAGGCTCACTGCAACACTCCAACCTCCCAGGTTCAAGTGATTCTCCTGCCTCAGCTGGAATTACAGGTATGCGCCACCACGCCCAGCTGGTTTTGTATTTTTAATAGAGATAGGGTTTCTCCATGTTGGTCAGGCTGGTCTTGAACTCCCGACCTCAGGTGATCCGCCCGCTTTGGCCTCCCAAAGTGCTGGGATTGCAGGCGTGAGCCACCGCACCTGGCCCGAGTATACTTCTTTTTTTTTTTCCGGAGTCTGGCTCTGTCGCCCAGGCTGGAGTGCAGTGGTGCGATCTCAGCTCATTGCAAACTCCGCCTCCCGGGTTCATGCCATTCTCCTGCCTTGGCCTCCTGAGTAGCTGGGAGTACAGGCGCCCGCCACCTCGCCTGGCTAATTTTTTGTATTTTTAGTGGAGACAGAGTTTCACCTTGTTAGCCAGGATGGTCTCGATCTCCTGACCTCGTGATCCGCCCGCCTCGGCCTCCCACAGTGCTGGGATTACAGGCGTTAAGCCACCACGCCCGGCCTGTACTTCTTTAAATCCATCTAAAATGTGCTCTCTAACTCAGTTTGGTGACACTATCCTGTGTAATGTGATATACTAGACACTGCCATGCTGGAGGAGTCCACACAGCCCCATCCCCCTTGCCAGGTGCCACGCCTAGCAGAGGACCATCTCCCACAGTGCCACCTCCTAGCTGCTACCCAGAGCAGTGATGACTAATGAGCAGTCACAATTCCACTGGAAATTCTAGGGTAATTCCAGTTCTAGCAAACAGTAACACTGAGGCATTAATAAAGCCAGAAAACGAATGAAGACAACACAACAGTCAGATCCAGAGACTGTACCTCTAGGGGCTGTGTTTGTTACCAGTCCTCCCAAAATACCTTCTCCAGGACACCTTTTAGGACACTAACTATACATCATGACAGCTGAGTGAGTTTTCATTTTGTGTGTGAGAAGTTTTAGGCACCTGGGGTTCAGAAACCACAAGCCAGTTGTCCATCTGTCTTCCACCCTGGCTTCCACAGCCCCTATTCCAAAGAGGTGTTCAGTCAATAAATGACTCATTCTGAGGAAATCATGTGTCAAGAAATCTTTTTTTTTTTTTTTCTTGAGATGAGTCTCACTCTGTTGCCCAGGCTGGAGTGCAGTGGCACAATCTCAGCTCACTGCAATCTTCGCCCCCCAGGCTCAAGGGATTCTCCTACCTCAGCCTCCCAAGTAGCTGGGATTACAGGCGCCTGCCACTGTGCCTGGCTATTTTTTGTATTTTTAGTAGACGGAGTTTCACCATCTTAGCCAGGAAGGTCTTGAACTCCTGACTTTGTGATCCACCCACCTCAGCCTCCCAAAGTGCTGGGATTACAGGCATGAGCCACCGCGCCTGGCACAAACAAGGTTTGAGGAGGTATCATTTGAAGTGTAATATTCAAATATAATCATAGCTCATAAATCCTGTTAAAATCTGTATCAAAAAGTATTTCTAACCCAAAGGTCCACATATGTCCCCTAAAGACATGACAAAATTCTAGTATCAAAGGCATTTTACATTTTAAAGGTTTTGTAAATTTTTTTTTTTTCCCCTGAGACAGAGCCTCACCTGTTGCCCAGACAGGACTGCAATGGCACGATTTCGGCTCATTGCAATCTCCACCTCCCAGGTTCAAGCAATTCTCCTGCCTCAGTCTCCTGAGTAGCTGGAATTACAGGCACCCGCCACCATGCCCAGCTAATTTTTTGTATTTTTAGGAGAGATGGGGTTTTGCCATGTTGACCAGGCTGGTCTCAAACTCCTGGTCTCAAGTCATCCGCCTGCCTCAGTCTCCCAAAGTGCTAGGATTACAGGCGTGAGCCACCACGGCCAGCCTGCAATTTGTTTTAATAGACTCTGAGCCGGATGGTCTGTCACAACTGGTAAATTTAAATTCACATCAAAGCTTTAAGACCCCAGCCGGACGCAGTGGCTCACGCCTGCAATCCCAGCATTGTGGGAAGCCGAGGTAGGCAGCAGATCAGGAGTTCAAGACCAGCCTGGCCAACATGGCAAAACCCCGTCTCTACTAAAAATACAAAAATGAGCTGGGTGTGGTGCCTTGCACCTGTAATCCCAGCTACTCCGGAGGCTGAGGTTGGAGAATCACTTGAACCCAGGAGGTGGAGATTGCAGTGAGCCGAGATCACACCCGTGCACTCCAACCTGGGTGACAGAGTGAGACTCCATCTCAAAAAAAAGAAAAAAGAAAAAGAAAAGAAAAGAAGGGGGCCGGGCCCAGTGGCTCCCACCTGTAATCCCAGCACCTTGGGAGGCTGAGGCAGGTGGATCACCTGAGGTGAGGAGTTTGAGATCAGCCTGGCCAACATGGTGAAACCCGTCTCTACTGAAAGTACAAAAATCAGCCGGGCGTGGTGGTGCACGCCTGTAATCCAGCTACTCAGGAAGCTTAGGCAGGAGAATCGCTCGAACCCGGGAGGCAGAGGTTGCAGTTAGCCGAGATCGCACCATTGCACTCCAGCCTGGGTGACAGAGCAAGTGAGACTCCATCTTAAAAAAAAAAAAAGAAAGAAAAAGAAAATGAGGAACCCTAACCCTGGAGGCAAGGACCCCTTTTCCACAGACAGCCTCTCTCTCAGGCACTGCCTGCACTGGGCACATGGCACTGTGGAAATGCACCTGCACTCCCTCCCTGCACAGCAGCCACCCCTTTCCTCCACTCTCCGTCAGCACTAAGCTTGGTGGGTCAGAGGGACTCCAGCTTTCAGATGGCAAAACACAGAAAGCACCAAAACCTAAATACTCAAAAGGCTCCACAACATCAGGCATGGCCGTAAAATAATACAAAAAACTGAAATTGGCCGGATGCGGTGGCTCACGCCTATAATCCCAGCACTTTGGGAGGCTGAGGCAGACAGATCACCTGAGGTCAGGAGTTCGAGACCAGCCTGACCAACATGGAGAGACCCTGTCTCTACTAAAAATACAAAATTAGCCAGGCGGGGTGGCACATGCCTGTAATCCCAGCTACTCGGGAAGCTGAGCCAGGAGAATCGCTTGAACCCGGGAGGTGGAGGTTGTGGTGAGCCAAGATTGTGCCACTGCACTCCAGCCTGAGCAACAAGAGCGAAACTCCGTCTCAAAAACAAAAAACAAACAAACAAAAAACTGGAATCAAAAAAGTGTATGAGATCTTAAATTTTTAAAACAAGAAATGTGTGGATTATATAAATGTTTTAAAAATTCATGGCCGGGCGCGGTGGCTCAAGCCTGTAATCCCAGCACTTTGGGTGGCCGAGACGGGCGGATCACGAGGTCAGGAGATCGAGACCATCCTGGCTAACACGGTGAAACCCCGTCTCTACTAAAAATACAAGAAAAACTAGCCGGGCGAGGTGGCGGGCGCCTGTAGTCCCAGTTATTCGGGAGGCTGAGGCAGGAGAATGGCGTGAACCCGGGGGGGCGGAGCTTGCAGTGAGCCGAGATTGCGCCACTGCACTCCAGCCTGGGGCACAGAGCAAGACTCCGTCTCAAAAAAAAAAAAAAAAAAAAATTCATTAAAATGCCAACTAAAAACATAACACAAAATAGCTTAATAAATATGTAAAAATGTATGAACAGAGCCAGGCACAGGGGCACATGTCTTTAAGTCCCAGCTCCTTGGGAGGCTGAGGCAGGAGGATTACTAGATTACTTACTTGAGCCCAGGAGTTGGAGATCAGCCTGGACAACAGTGAGACTGTCTCTTTAAAATACACATACACACACACACACACACACGTATGCATGTGAGAAACCCAATTCAAAAATGGGCAAAGGACTTGAAGAGATATTTCTCCAAAGACACATAAATGGCTGACGAACATGTGAAAAGATGCTTAACATCACTAATTATTAGGGAAAGGCAAATCAAAATGACAGTAAGATACCATCTCATATCCATTAGGATGACTACTATTAAAAAAAGCAACAACAAATAAGAAAATAAGTGTTGGCGAAGATGTGGAGAAACTGGAACCTTTGTACTGTTAGTAGGAATGTAAACTGATACTCCTTCCTTATTGGGTCCTTAGAAAAATAAAAAATAAATTAAAAGGAATAGAAAACAGTATAGCCGTTGTGAAAAATCGGATGGAGGTTCCCTAAAAAATTAAAAACAGAATTCCAGTATGATCCAGCATTACCACTTCTAGATCTATATCCAAAAAAATTGAAAGTAGGATCTTGGAGAAGTATTTACACATTCATGTTCACAGTTTTATTATTCAAAATAGCCAAAAGGTGGAAGGAACTCAAGTGTCCATTGAGAGGTGGATAAACAAAATTCAGTATATCCGGCCGGGCGCGGTGGCTCAAGCCTGTAATCCCAGCACTTTGGGAGGCCGAGACGGGCGGATCACGAGGTCAGAAGATCGAGACCATCCTGGCTAACACGGTGAAACCCCGTCTCTACTAAAACTACAAAAAAAACTAGCCGGGCGAGATGGTGGGCGCCTGTAGTCCCAGCTACTCGGGAGGCTGAGGCAGGAGAATGGCATGAACCCGGGAGGCGGAGCTTGCAGTGAGCTGAGATCCGGCCACTGCACTCCAGCCTGGGCGACAGAGCGAGACTCCGTCTCAAAAAAAAAAAAAAAAAAAAAAATTCAGTATATCCATACAATGGAGTATTATTCAGCCTTAAAAAGGAAGGAAATTGACATATGCTACAACATGGATGAACCTTAAGGACATTAGGTAAATGAGCTAAGCTGGTCACAAAAACACAAATACTACATAATTCCACTTATATGAAGTCCCTACAGTAGTGAAATTCAGAGAAGGAAATACAGTGGTGCTTGCCAGGGGCTTTAGGGAGGGGAAATGGGGAGGCAGTGTTTAAAGGGTATAGAATTTCAGTTTTACAAGATGAAGGGTTCTGAAGACAGATGGTGGTGATGGCTGTACAACAGTATGAACGAACTTACCACTGCTGAACTGCACACTGAAAATGGCTAAGATGGTAAATTTTGTTATGTGTAATTTACCATAACAAAAATTGGGAAAAAAGGGCCAGGCACAGTGGTTCATGCCTGTAATCCCAGAACTCTGGAAGGCAAAGGCAGGCAGATCATCTGAGGTCAGGAGTTCGAGACTAGCCTGGCCAACATGGTTAAAATTCCATCTCTACTAAAAGTACAAAAATTAGCCGGGCGTGGTGGTGGGCACCTGTAATCCCAGCTACTCAGTAGGCTGAGGCAGGAGAACTGCTTGAACCCAGGAGGCAGAGGTTGCAGGGAGCTGAGATTGCGCCACTGCACTCCAGCCTGAGCGACAGAGCAAGCCCCCGTTTTGGGGGGAAAAAATAGTACATATGCTCAAATACGTAACAAAAATTAGAAGAATGTAAAGTTTAGCAATCTAATGTTTATTATACTTTTTTTTTTTCCCCCTGAGATGGAGTTTTGCTCTTGTTGCCCAGACTGGAGTGCAATGGTGCAATCTCAGCTCACTGTAACCTCCACCTTCCAGGTTCAAGTGCTTCTCCTGCCTCAGCCTCCCGAATAGCTGGGATTACAGGCATGCACCACCACGCCCAGCTAATTTTTTGAATTTTTAGTAGAGATGGGGTTTCTCCATGCTGTTCAGGCTGTACTCAAACTCCTGACTCAGGTGATCCACCCACCTTGGCCTCCCAAAGTGTCATCCGGCCTTATACTCCTTTTTCTTGTCAAGTTAAATTCCTAACATTTTTAATACAAAAAAATGTACAAACCTTCATAAAATGTCTGAGAGAACATGTAACAAAACACATGCTCTCACTCAGGCATTATGTTTTGGAAACTGCGATCATAGTACCTACCAATCCACAGCCCCTTCTGAGTGATCCAACCCCACCGGCAGGCCCTGCTCAAAGGGGGCCTTCCTGGTGCAGGTGGCAGCAGCTCACTCCTCCCAAGCACCACTCCCTGGACCAGGCAGCCCCGCAACACCCAAGGCCAGCCCCCAGCCCAAAGGTCAGTGTCTGGGAGGTGGTGTGAAGGGAAAGAGCTCAGGCACTCTCTGAGGTGGGTGCTGGGAAAGGGAGAGTACAGGGCAGGTAAGACTGGGTGGGCCTCCGCTGTAGGGGAGTGTACAGGCGGAACAGACGGTGGAGGGCAACCACCTAATTGAAGCGGAAGGCCAAGAGCCCAGGTGCACAACTGGATCCTGTCAGAGTGCAAACCATGGTTCCATTTGCCCAGAGGCCCAGCAATAATACAGTGATCCCAAGGATCCCACAGATTCCTGTTTTCTTTATGCCTGCATGATCCTGAACCACCTATTCCACTACCCACCCAACTTGAAGTCAGCCTGCTCCCTGCCGCCCTGAGAATCTGACTAAAACAGCCAGTCACTCCAGTGTCAATCACAGATGGCAAACAGTACAGTTAGCTGGGTGTGGTGGCACCTGCCTGTAGTCTCAGCTACTTTGGGGGCTGTGGCGGGAAGATCACTTGAGCCCAGAAGCTCCCGGCTGCAGTGAGCAGAGATCGCGCCACTGCACTCCAGCCTGGGTGAAAAAGTGAGGCTCTATCTCAAAATAAAATAAAATTAATATTAAATAAAATAAATAATAAAATAAAGTAAGCTGCTCTGTACCCTTCTCAAGTCCCTGAAGCATAGCCTCAGAACCAGAGCTTTAAACAGGAGTTTTATACCACATGCCAGACAACACACTGACTGAATTACCACACTGCCTTCGATGTGAATTTTCCAGAAACAGTAACTAAACTGGCAGGGGCTAACAATCCAAAACAAGGAGCTACCATCTGCCAAGGCCAGGAACAGGCCAGACTCCAGACTTGCACACTCTCATGAGCAGGGCACCGCCAGCAGCAGGCCTGCTGGCTCTTTCCACCAAGGACCCTGCCTCTCAGCCCTTGAGTGCTTCTGCTAACAATTTCCAGACTGACCTTTTTCTATGTGATATGTCCACTCTACATGTCTTCCTGAACAGTGTACACAAGACAGAACCATCAGGTATCCACTCAGTGCTGCACATGGATGCAAAATGCAACTTCCCAGGGCTTGCGGCCACTTCCTTTACCCTCACCCCTAAGGACGCACACTGTTAGGCTTTGGGTTCCCCTATCTCTGCTGTTTTTATTTCCTTGTCTCTTTTGTCATCAATATAACCATTTGAGGAAGTAAAGAAAGGATACACATATATTCCCACAAATGGATAGGCTGAGAGTAAATCAACTTGGTATTTGTGAACATGAATGATAAAAGGCAAAAACTTCTGGCTGAAATTTAGCACTCTTTCAATTATAAAGGCAGACAATAAGCCCTGGAGTTTTAACAGGAATAGCAACAGGTATTTTCCAAAGTATTAGAGTGTCACAGAAATCTCATCACTACTCCCAAAGGAATTACCAGAGCCACTGCTCAATCCGGTTACTTAGCTAATAAATGGGACTATCACCAATTTGGTTCAATACAGTATTTTGATAACTGTATTTCAAAATAATTTGTTCTCTTCTTAATCTATTTATTTTCTTTAAAATTCTGTTAAGAGGCCCCCAGAGGCCAAGCAGACATGAAAATTTAAGACACCCGCTCCCCCCACCAGAGTCTACACTTTGCATCACTTTAGCAGTTTCAGGCTGTCCTTCTAAACAGTTTCAGACAGTTTTAACAATTTGCAACAAAAGTGTAAACTGCAAATAGAATGTTACTTCTCCTAAGTAGCACCTTTCTATTTCAGCTATTTACAAGTAGTATTTTTTTTTTCTTTTTTCGGACATGGAGTCTTGCTCTGTCGCCCAGCCTGAAGTGCACTGGTGTGATCTCAGCTCACTGTAACCTCCACCTCCTGGGTTCAAGCAATTCTCCTGCCTCAGCCTCCCGAGTAGCTGGGAATACAGGCTCCTGCCATCACACCCAGATAATTCTGTATTTTTAGTAGAGACAGGGGTTGCACCATGCTGGCCAGGCTGGTCTCGAACTCCTGACTTCAGGCAATCCACCCGCCTCAGCCTCCCAAAGTACTAGGATTACAGGTGTGAGCCACCGCACCTGGCCTTACAAGTAGTGCTTTTCTAAAGTTACCACCAGAGAAACGTTAACTACATCTAAACTAGAGTACAGGAATCCTAACAAAATGTACTCAGTATCATTACCACAGAACCTGCTGACACTCAGATCATAAGCACAGAATGTTAATCTTTGAAACAAGTCCTACTTCACTGACCATGTTTCATCAATTCTAAGGCACACTTTTAAATGTCTGAAGTGAAAAGCATCCTTCACTGATGGGGTAAGAAAGCACCGTGCCAGGAGGCATCGGGAGCATCTTCAGCGGCATAACACACTGCTGTATTTTAGATTCAACAGACTATAAGCACCTCATTTTACATTTTATTGTGTTTTGCTTTATTGCACTCAGCAGACATTATGTTTTTCACAAGTTGAAGTGTGGGAACCCTGTATGGAGAAAGCAAGCCTATTGGTGCCAATTTTCCAAAAATAGGAGCTCACTTTGTGTCTGTGTTACATTTTGGTAATTCTTCAGTATTTCAAACTTTGTCATTTTTATGTGTGTTACGGGGATCTGTGATCAGTGATCTTTGATGTTCCCACTGTAATTTTATTGGCGTGTCACAAACCCCTATTAGACAGTGAACTTAATGGATAAACGCTGTGTGTTCTGACTGCTCTGCTGACCGGCTGTTCTCCCCATCTCTCTCCCTCTCCGTGGGCCCCCCATTCTGTCAGACACCACAATACTGAAATTAGGCCAATCAATAACCTTACAATGGCCTCTAAGTGTTCAGGTGAAAGGAAGAGAAACACCATCTCCCACTTAAAATCAAAACCCAGGTTGGTTAGAAAGTCATGTCGCCAGGCAGGGTGCGGTGGCTCATGCCTGTAATCCCAGGACTTTGGGAAGTCGAGGCGGGTGGATCACGTAATGTCAGGAGTTTGAGACCAGCCAGGTCAACATGGTGAAACTCTGTCTCTATTTAAAAAAAAATCCAAAAGTTAGCTGGGCATGGTGGCGCGTGCCTGTAGTCCCAGCTACTCGGGAGGCTGAGGCAGGAGAATCACTTGAACCTGGGAGGCAAAGGTTGCAGTGAGCCGAGATCGTGCCACTCCACTCCAGCCTGGGCGACAGAGTGAGACTCTCACTCAAAAAAAAAAAAAAAAAAAAAAAAAAAAAAAAAAAAGTCAGTCATGTCGCCGGACACAGTGGCTCACACCTGTAATCCCAGCACTTTGGGAGGCTAAGGCAGGCGGATCACCCGAGGTCCAGTGTTTGAGATCAGCCTGACCAACATGGAGAAATCCCGCTCTACTAAAAATAAAAAAAAATTAGCCTGGCATGGTGGCACATGCCTATAATCCCAGGTACTCGGGAGGCTGAGGCAGGACAATCGTTTGAACCCGGGAGACGGAGGTTACGGTGAGCTGAGATCATGCCATTGAACTCTAGCCTGGGCAGCAAGAGCAAAACTTCATCTAAAAAAAAAAAAAAAAAAAAAAAAAAGTCATGCCAAAAACCAAAATGGGCCAAAACTAGGCCTCTTGAATCAAAAAGTTAGCCAGGTCAGGAACAGTGGTTCATATGGGTAATCCCAACACTCTGGAAGGACAAGGCAGCAAGGCTGCTTGAAAGGATTCACCATTCTGGAAAGGAACTTAAGAGACAGCTGAGACAACATAATGAGACCTCACTTCTACAGAAATTTTTCAAAATTAGTTGGGCATGGTGGCACATCCCTGCAGTCTCAGTTACTCAGGAGGCTGAGGTGGGAGAACCACTTTAGCCCAAGAGGTCAAGAGTGCAGTGAGTTATGATCTCACCACTGCATCCCAGTCTGAACAACAGAATGAGACCCTATCTCTCAAAACCATGGTTAGCCAAGGGCAGGCATAGTGGATCATGCCTGAGGCTGAGGCAGGAGGACCACTTGAGGCCAGGAGTTCGAGACCCGCCTGGACGACCTAAGGAGATTTCATCTCTTTAAAAAAAACAAAAAAGGACTGGGTGTGGTGGCTCATGCCTGTAATCCCAGCACTCTGGGAGGCCAAGGCAGGTGGATCATTTGAGGTCAGAAGTTCAAGACCAGCCTGGGCAATACAGTGAAACCCTGTCTCTACTAAAAATACAAAAATTAGCCAGGCACGGTGGCTCACGCCTGTAGTTCCAACTACTTGGTAGGCTAAGGCAGAAGAATCTCTTGAACCAAGGAGGCAGAGGTTGCAGTGAGCCAGTATCGCGCCACTGCACTCCAGCCTGGGTGACAGAGCAAGACTCCATCTCAAAAAAAGAAAAAAAAAGGAAAGAAAAGAGAAGAAAAACAACGGCTAGCCACGTTGTAAATGCAAAGTACAAGTTTCTTTTGAATTTTTGAAATTAAAAAAAATATATACACAAATTTTTGAAATTTTAAATCACCTCTCAGAACAAAGGAAAAGTTCTTAAAGGCCATTAAAAGTGCTACTCCAGTGAACACATGAATAAGAAAATGGTTGGGTCTGGCGGCTCACACCTGTAATCCCAACACTTTGGGAGGCCAAGGCGGGCAGATCACTTGAGGTTAGGAGTTTGAGACCAGCCTGGCCACATGGTGAAACCGTACCTCTACTAATAATACAAACATCAGCTGGACACATGCTGCACACCTGTTATCCCAGCTACTCGGGAGGCTGAGGCAGCAGAATTGCTTGCACCCAGGAGGCAGAGGTTGCAGTGAGCCATGATCATACCACTGCACTCCAACCTGGGCAACAGCCTCAAAAAAAGAAAGGGAGGGAGGGAGGGAAAGAAAGTGAAACAGCCTTACTGCTGATATGGAAAGTATGAGTGGTCTGGATAGATCAAACCAGCCACAACATTCCCTTAAACTGAAGCCTAATCCAGAAGCAAGCCCAAATTTTCTTCAATTTTATGAAGGCTGACAGAGGTGAGGAAGATGCAGAAGAAAAGTTGGAGCCAGGCACCGTGGCTCACCCCTGTAATCCCAGCACTTTGGAAGGCTGAGGCAGGTGGATCACCTGAGGTCAGGAGTTCGAGACTAGCCTAACATAGTGAAACCCCATCTCTACTAAAAATACAAAAAATTAGCTGGATGTGGTGGCGGCCGCCTGTACTCCCAGCTACTACAGAGGCTGAGGCAGGAGAATCGCTTGAACCTGGAAGGCGGAGGTTGCAGTGAGCCGAGATCACACCATTGCACTCCAGCTTGGGCTACAAGAGTAAAACTCCATCTCAAAAAAAAAAAAAAAAAAAAGAAAAGAAAAGACAAGACAAGAAAACTTGGAAGCAGCAGAGGCTGGTTCATGAGGTTTAAGGAAAGAAGTTGTCCCTATAACACAAACGTACCAGGTAAAGCAGCAAGTGCTAACTAACAGAAAAGCAACACCAGGTTATCCAGGTCTAGCTAAGATCATTGATGAACGCAGCTAGCCGAAAAAGCAGATTTTCAGTATAGACAAAACAGTCTTCCGTTGGAAGAAGATGACACTTGGGCCTTTCATACCTAGAGAGAACTCAATGCTTAGCTTCAAAGGGCAAACTGGTTCTCTTGTTAGGGGCAAATGTCACTGGTGACTTTAAGCTGAAGCCAATGGTCTTTGACCATTCTGAAAATCCTAGGGTCCTGAAGAATTATGTTAAATCTACTCTTGACTGTGCTCTAGAAATGGAGTAACACATTACTGAATATTTTAAGCCCACTGTTGAGATCCACTGCTCAGAAAAAGATTTCTTTCAAAATATTACTGCTCACTGACAATGTACCTAGTCACCCAAGGCTCTGATGGAGATGAATGCAAGGAGATGAACGCTGTCTTCATGTCTGCTGACACCACATCCATTCTGCAGCTATGGATCCAAGGAGTAATATCGACTTTCAAGTCTTAATTATTTAAGAAATACATTTTGTAAGGCTATAGCTGTGGTAGTGATTCCTCTGATGAATCTGGGCTAAATTGAAAACCTTCTGGAAAGAATCCACCATTCTAGATGCCATTCAAGATTCATGGAAGGAAGTTAAATATCAACACTAACAGGAGTTTGGAAGAAGCTGATTCTAACCCTTGTAATGACTTGGAGGAGTTCAAGACTTCAGTGGAGGAAGGAACTGCAGATGTGGTGGAAATAATGAAGAGTTGCCTCTTATGGATGAGCAAAGAAAGTGGTTTCTTGAGATGGAAGCTATTTCTAGTGAAGATGCTGTGCACATTGTGGAAATGACAACAAAACATTTGGAATATCACATCAACTTAGTGGATAGCAGTGGCAGAGTCTGACAATAGCCTCCAACTTTCAAAGAATTTCCACTGTGGTTAAAATGCTATCAAAACAGCATCACACGCTACAAAGAAGTCTTTCATGAAAGGAAGAGTCCATCAATGCAGCAAGCTTCACTGCTGCCTTATTTTAAGTAACTGACACAGCCACCACCACCCTGATCAGTCAGCAGCCATCCACAATGAGGCAAGATTGTCCAAGTACAAAACGAGCAGGACTCACTGAAGGCTCAGATGATCATTAGTATTTTTAGTACTAAAGTATTTTTTAATTAAGGTAAACACATTTTTATAGATATAATGCTTGCTATTGCACACTTTAAATAGTATAGCATAATTACAACTTTTATATGCACTGAAAAACGTAAAACTGTGTTGTGTCACTTGCTTTACCGCAATACTTGCTTTACTGCGGTGGTCCGGATTAGAACTCGAATTATCTGAGGTATGCCTGTATACAAAGAGAGGATTCCCAAATCACTCTAAGTAAATTAAGCAGAGTGATGAAAGCCTCATTTCCGTCAGCCTGCCATCTTCCAAATTAATCTACGACTAAATGCAAGAGCATCACCAATAACTACACTGGCAAAGAGGTTCACATTTCACCTCCATTCTTCTTTCTGTTTAGAGAAAGCCTGTTGTTCACTATGCCAGGAAAAATCATGAAAGTAGACCTAACTAAAGCTGGGGGTTTCTTTCATCCTGAAGAGGAAACTACCCACCTCCTAAGGAAAAAGCATCTACTGTTTTGAAAAGCAAACTCTTTCTAAAGAGTTGGAGGAGAACCCCTCACACAGGTGGAGCACCCCCCGCTGCAGCCCCCCGTCGCACTCAGCCTGGCCTGCCCCGGGCCCGACCTCAGGGGGCCGCCATTCCCGGACCCTCGGGCCTCCCGTCAGGAATCTGCCATCGGAACGGAGGCCCTAACTGGTCCGGTCGCAGAGCCGCTGTCCAAATAAGGCATTTCGAGAGCCACGAGAATGACATAAAGCAGACTCCGCATTTCTTCATTCTTCGTTCAGTGACACGATTTCCCTCACAAGGAAGGTGCAAACCCACAGGGCGCCCAGCCCCTGCTTGGCACTTCCTGTCATCTATTTCCACGACCCGTGTGACAGAAGCGGCTCTTCCCACCGATTCCCGGGACGCCAGAACCGCTTCCCCAGCACCCGGCCCCAAACACTGCCGTCAGCGCGCGGACCTGGGCTGCTCCCGCGCCGGTGCCCCGCTGAAAGCGCAAGCCCCATCGCGCCCACAGCCCCCAAGACCCCGACCCACGCGCTCGCCACAGCCGAGGCCGGGGCCGGGGTCGCGGCCGCCATCTTCCCGCCTGCGCCGCCACGCACCCCACACCCTTCGAGCTGCCCCGCCGACCCGGAGGACCCCGCGAGGCCGCGGACCCGACCGGCCCCACGCGCGCCGCCCGCCCGGGCCCCGCCCCGCCGCGCGCCCCCGGCCCTCACGCCCGCCGCCCCGCCCGCGCCGGGCTCAGCGCGCCCCCGCCCCCGCCCCGCGCCGGGGCGCGCGCCGCACTCCGAAAGGGACGGTTAGGAGCGCGCGCTTCGATTCGGCCCAGCGCGGCGGCGGCGGCGCCTTCCAGAAATTTCCGCGTCCCTCAACCCACACTGAAAAACCAACTGGGCGCGTCCCCGCGCCGGCTGGCCGGAAGGCGCCCCCTCCCCCGCGGGTGCCCGCTCCCCTCCCCCACCCGCGCCCCCTCCCCGCCCCCTGCCCCGGACGGCGGGTCAAGTGCGGGCCCTCCCGGGCAGCGCCGGCCCTCCAGACCCGGGCGGCAGCGGCGGCGGCGGGCGGCGGCCGCGGGCCGGTGTGATTGATAGGGACGGCGGCGGCGAGAGCGGCGGCGGCGGCGGCGGAGCGGTTGAGTGACAGCTTACCTGGGTGCCAATCTTCATCACACTGACAAGCGGCTGCAGCAATCGGGACCCGCAGTGCCGCGCCCGCGTCCAACCGTCACGCCGACGCTGGGCCACGCGACACAGCCTCGCTCAATGGGAGGAGGGCGACGCCGACGCGCGCCGCATCAATATTCAGAGAGGGGGCGGGGCCCGCCGGAGACGGGCCCCGCCCCTCCCTGCGCGGCGGCGGGCGCGGGGCGGGGCCTAAGGGCTGGGGGAGGAGAGCGAGGGCGGGGACAGGGTCGTGGCCGGCCCCGCCTCCAGCCCCGCCCGCACCCGGAGCCAGGCCCTGCCCCCAACCGGCCGCGCCCGAGCGCGAGGAGCTGTCTGCCCCGCCCCGAAGGCAGAGCCTCCCGCCTTATGACTATGCAGTAGGGGCGTGGCCTCAGCGCGCGTCACGCCCCCTCCGCGCGTTTGGTTGCCGCCCAGAAGAGGTGTGTGGAGCCGGGCGAAACCATCTGCCTCGAGCAGACGGGGAGAGAGGGCTGTACCATCCGTAGCCCCGGCGTCCCGGCGCCGAAGGCCCCCATTCTGTGTGTGCCCCGTTTGAATGTAAGCCTGCGGGAGCCTCGCAGCCTTTCTCCTCAGGCTCCAGAGCCCGGGTGGGCAAGGGCCTGGGCGGCACAGTGGATGCTCACGTGCCTCCCAGCCTGCGGCAGCGCGAGTGCTTAGCACCTGAAGCTTTACCCTGGGCGCTGACTTCCCTCGGTGTAAGGACCCCAGCAAGGACTCATGATGTCCACAGGTGCTTCGGGGTGGCCTCTGGGCTACTTGGCCTCACTTGAACACAACTTCCGGCCCAGGCGAGCCTTGCTGGTCTAGGTGACCAACGCAGCCACCAGATAAAGGGCACCTGCCTTAGGGGACGCCCACAAGTGTCTGCATTTCAAACTGTGCTTTGAAAGACCACCTTAACTGATCACTGCCACAATGAACCCACAAGTGCCGATGGTGGCTTTGGTCTCCAAGATGTAAGGAAAGGGCGACACATTCCCCAGTGCGTAGGAAAGCACACGGTTTGCCTGACTGGCCTTCAATACTCATAAACATCCATTTATGCAGTGGCCCACCTAGTGCCGTCAGTGCCTTGAGTCCCTACACAGCGGGGAGAGGGCAGCTCTGTGGGCCCCCACTCCTCCCGGAAGGAAGGCAGGCCCAGGACAGAAGCTGATTGCTGGAGGGAGCCAGGGGTAGGTCTAGTGATGAACAGCTCAGAGGACATCCCTTCTGTGTCTTCAGAGCTCCACACCGCCAAGAGCCCTTGGCCAAGTGCTGTGCAGCTGCAGAGCCCTCTCTTTCAGAAAGATGGAGGGCAGCAGGGTGGGCAAGAGGGAGGCCCTGAGATACTTGCCTCAGGAGGGAAGTTCAAGGGGACAGAAAAAGCTCAGTATTCAAGACTGAGCATAATCTGCAGAGCCTAGTGCAAGATGCAGATGCACGTGTCAAGAGATGTGGGAACAGAGAGACTCCATAGGGGCTGGGTTAACTGAAGCTGAGACCTGCTGGGCTGCACCCCCAAGACGTTAAGGCATTCTTACTAATAGGATGAGATAGGAGGTCGGAACAAGACACAGGTCACAAGCATCCTGCGGGTAAAACAGGATGCAGTAAAGAAGCTGGCCAAATCCCACCAAAACCAAGATGGCGGGGAAATTGACCTGTGGCCTTCCTCACTGCTGATTATACACTAATTATATTAGCTTGGTAAAACACACTCCCGCCAGCGCCATGACAGTTGACAAATGCCCTGGCAACGTTTGGAAGATACCCTAAATGGTCTAAAAGGGGCCGGGCACAGTGGCTCATGCCAGTAATCCCAGCACTTTGGGGAGGCCAAGGTGGGCGGATCACTTGAGGTCAAGCAGTCGAGACCAGCCTGGCCAATATGGTGAAACCCCATCTCTACTAAAAATACCAAAAAGCTAGGCAGGCGTGGTAGTGTACGCCTGTAGTCCCAGCTGGGTGGCTGAGGCAGGAGAATCGCTTGAATCCAGGAAGAAGAGGTTGCAGTGAGCCGAGATCGTGTCATTGCACTCCAGCCTGGGCGACAGAGCGAGACTCCATCTCAAATAAATAAATAAATGGAAGAGGAATCCTAAGTTCTGGGAATTCCCCACCACTTTCCCAGAAAGCTCATGAATAATCCACCCCTTGTTTAGCACATGATCGAGAAATAACCAATATAATTCAGGAACGGATTCTAGGGGGAAAAAAAGGACCATAAAAATAGCCACCAGCAGCCCTTGGGGCTGCTCTGTCTATGGAGTAGCCATTCTTTTGTTTATTTACTTCTCTAATAAACTCACTTTCACTTTACTCTGTGGGTTCTCCCTGAATTCTTTCTTGTGTAAGCTCCAAGAACCCTCTCTTGGGATCTGGATTGAGACCCCATTCCGGTAAGACAAGGTCCCTGGATCAGAAATTACAGTGAAGAATTTCAAGGCAGTGACAGCAGAACCTTACCCCAAGCCTGGACCCGTCTCAGCAGGGGCAGGGGCCCTGTGACATGCTGTTCAGGCCCCAGGAAGCAGCCCTGGGCTACACCGAGACCTGCCCCCGGTGTGAAGCATCCAGCCTATGAGACAGCAGGAGCTCCACAAGAGGACCCGGGAAGCAGCTGCAGCAAGTTTAGGGCAGACAGAAGCCCAGGCCCTGCCACCCCCCTCTGGGCCCAGAAGGCTCTGGGGTCATCAGCTAGGTGCCTTCTCTGCCAGCTGCTTTGCCCTTTCACCCACCATGAGCAGCCGCCCTTCTTTTTTTTTCATTTCTGAAGTCTGTCTTCAGAAAAAGGGGAAAGGATGGGATGTGTTGCCAGAAAAGGGGTCCTGAGCCAGACCCCAAGAAGGGGTTCTTGGATCTTGAGCAACAAAGAACTCAGGGCGAGTCCATAAAGTGAAAACAAGCTTATTAAGAAAGCGAAGGAATAAAAGAACGGCTACTCCATAGGCAGACCAGTGGCGGGGCTGCTCAGATGCTTATACTCTTTGTTTGTTTGTTTGTGTTTCTTTCCTGCCCTGCCTTCCTCGCCAAGCAGCTTATACGTATTGTTAGCTCTTGATTATATGCTAAACACAGGGTGGGTTATTCATGAGGTTTCCTGAACAGGGGTGGGAACTGAGGGTTCCTCCCCTCTTTAGACCACATAGGGTAACTTCCTGCCATTGCCATGGCATTTGTAAACTGTCCTAGCACTGGTGGGAATGTCTTTTAGCATGCTAACGCATTATAATTAATGTATTATAATTAGTGTATAATGAGCAGTGAGGACCACCAGCAGTCACTTTCATCACCATCTTGGTTTTGGTGGGATTTGGCCGGCTGCTTTGGTGGGATTTGGCCGGCTCATTTACCTGTTTTGTGAGCAAGGTCTTTGTGACCTGTGTTTTGTGCTGACCTCCGACCTCACCCTGTGACTAAGAATGCCTTCACCTCCCGGAAATGCCGCCCAGTAGGTCTCAGTCTTATTTTACCCAGTCCGTATTCAAGATGGAGTTGCTTTGGTTCAAATGCCTCTGACAGATGCACCATCAGTAGTCTCCTCCTCCAGGGATGGGCCAGGTTTTCTGGGCCCTGAAACTTGCATACTGTAGGGAGTCCTTAGGAAAATAATTCAAAGTTAAGTAGGTGTGGGGCTTTAGAGGGGGCGAAGACTCATTTGCTTCCCTGTGAATCACCTT
Source organism: Chlorocebus sabaeus (assembly GCF_047675955.1). Classification (NCBI taxonomy): domain Eukaryota; kingdom Metazoa; phylum Chordata; class Mammalia; order Primates; family Cercopithecidae; genus Chlorocebus; species Chlorocebus sabaeus. The sequence goes on along the minus strand of NC_132905.1, from coordinate 96,934,346 downwards.
TGCCTCCATCCACACCTGTGAGGCCACAGGGGGCCTCCTCCAGGTGTTGAGCACCAAAGCGGCTTCTAAAGAAAAAAAACAGGCCGGGCGCGGTGGCTCAAGCCTGTAATCCCAGCACTTTGGGAGGCCGAGATGGGCGGATCACGAGGTCAGGAGATCGAGACCATCCTGGCTAACACGGTGAAACCCCGTCTCTACTAAAAAGTGCAAAAAACTAGCCGGGCGAGGTGGTGGGCGCCTGTAGTCCCAGCTACCTACTTGGGAGGCTGAGCCAGGAGAATGGCGTAAACCCGGGAGGCGGAGCTTGCAGTGAGCTGAGATCCGGCCACTACACCCCAGCCTGGGTGACAGAGCGAGACTCCGTCTCAAAAAAAAAAAAAGAAAAAAAAGAAAAAAAAACAGACTGGGCTCAGTGGCTCACACCTGTAATCCCAGCACTTTGGGAGGCCGAGGTGGGTGGATCACAAGGTCAGGAGATCGAAACCATCCTGACTAACAGTGTGAAACCCTTTCTCTACTAAAAATACAAAAAATTAGCGGGGCATAGTGGCGGACGCCTGTAGTCCCAGCTACTCAGGAGGCTGAGGCAGGAGAATGGAGTGAACCCGGGAGGCAGAGCTTGCAGTGAGCCGAGATCACGCCACTGCACTCCAGCCTGGGCAAAAGAGCAAGACTCCGTCTCAAAAAAAAGAAAAAAAACCAGGTACATTTTAATTCAAATAACCAGCCATTCTGTCTATTCTCTTTACAACAAGTTTTCAATATATTTGTTAATTTTTTTTTTTTTTGAGACGGAGTCTTTCTCTATTGCACAGGCTGAAGTGCACTGGCATGATCCTGGCTCACTGCAGCCTCTGCCTCCTGGGTTCAAGCGATTCTTCTACCTCAGCCTCCCAAGTAGCTCAGATTACAGGTGCCCACCACCATGCCTGGCTAATTTTTGTATTTTTAGTACAGACGGGATTTCTCCTTGCTGGCCAGGCTAGTCTCAAAGTCCTGACCTCAGGTGACCTGCCCGCCTTGGCCTCTCAAAGTGCTGGGATTACAGGCATGAGCCACCATACCCAGCCAGATTTATTAATAATTTTCTTGGGAAAATAGATATATGAAGTAAAAAGGCACATATAATTGTTTATAGAAATAAATGACTAGGCTGGGCGCAGTAGCTCACACCTGTAATCCCAGCATGTTGGGAGGCCAAGGCGGGCAAATCATCTGAGGTCAGGAGTTCAAGACCAGCCTGGGCAACATGGTGAAACCCTGACTCTACTAAAAATACAAAAATTGCCGGGTGCGGTGGCTCACGCCTGTAATCCCAACACTTTGGGAGGCTGAGGCGGGTGGATCACCAGGTCAGCAATTCAAGACCACATGGTGAAACCCCGTCTCTACTAAAAATACAAAAAAATTAGCTGGGCGTGGTGGCGGGTACCTGTAATCCCAGCTACTTGGGAGGCTGAGGCAGGAGAATCGCTTGAAACCGGAAGGTGGAGGTTGCAGTGAGCTGAGATTGTGCCATTGCACTCTAGCCTGGGCAACAAGAGCAAAACTCCGTCTCAAAAAAAAATAAAAAATAAAAAAATTAGCTGAGTGTGCTGGCAGGCGCCTGTAATCCCAGCTACTTGGGAGACTGAGGCAGGAGAATTGCTTGAACCCAGGAGGCAGAGATTGCAGTCAGCTGAGATCGTGCAGCTGCACTCAGCCCGGGGTATAGAGCAAGACTCTGCCTCAAAAAAAGAAAAAGAAAGACATGACTAGACTGAGTGTGGTGGTTCATTCCTGCAATCCCAGCACTTCGGGAGGCTTAAGGCCAGGAGTTTGAGACCAGTGTGGGCATTATAGTGAGACCCCCGACTGCCCCCTGCACATCCCCACCCCAGTCTCTACAAAAGAAGAAAAAAAAAATTTTTTTTTTTGAGATGGAGTCTTGCTCTGTCGCCCAGGCTGGAGTGCAGTGGCGCAGTCTTGTCTCACCGCAACCTCCGCCTCCTGTGTTCAAGCAATTCTCCTGCCTCAGCCTCCCAGGTAGCTGGGACTACAGGCGCCTGCCACCACGCCCAGCTAATTTTTTGTATTTTTAACAGAGATGGGGTTTCACCGTGTTAGCCAGGATGGTCTCGATCTCCTGACTTCGTGATCTGCCCGCCTCGGCCTCCCAAAGTGCTGGGATTACAGGCGTGAGTCACCGCGCCCGGGCGAAAAAAAATTTTTTTACCTAGTCAGGTGTGATGGCGCACACCAGTAGTCCCAGCTACTTGGAAGGCTGAAGTGGGAGGATCGCTTGAACCCAGAAATTCGAGGCTGCAGTAGGCTGAGACCATGCCACTGCACTGTAGCCTGGGCAACAGAGTAAGACCCTGTCTCAAGAAAAAAAAAAGGAGAAATATTTGAGGCATATGAAGAATAGCAACTCCATCTTGAATTGGAGCTGGGTGAAATGAGGCTGAAACCTACTGGGCTGCATTCCCAGACGGTTAAGGCATTCTAAGTAACAGGATGAGCTAGGAGGTCAGGGCAAGATACAGGTTGTAAGGACCTTGCTGATAAAAGAGGTTGCAGTAGGCTGGGTGTGGTGGCTCACGCCTGTAATCCCAGCACTTTGGGAGGCAGAGGCAGGTGGATCACAAGGTCAGGAGTTCAAGACCAGCCTGGCCAAGATAGTGAAACCCCATCTCTACTAAAAATACAAAAAATTACAGCTGGGGGTGGTGGCACCCCCAGCTGTAATTCTAGCGACTCAGAAGGCTCAGGCAGAGAACTGCTTAAACCTGGAGGGACGGAGGTTGCAGTGAGCCGAGACTGCACCACTGCACTCCAGCCTGGGTGACAGAGCGGGACTCCATCTCAAAAAAAAAATAAACAAACAAATAGGTTGCAGGTTAAAACCCACCAAAACCAGATGGCGACGTGAGTGACCACTGGTCGTCCTCACTGCTACACTCCCACCTAATCCCATGGCAACATCAGGAGATTACCCTATATGGTCTAAAAGGGGGAGCATGAATAATCCACCCCTTGTTTAGCATATCATCAAGAAATAACCATGCTGGGCGCGGTGACTCATGCCTGCAATCCCAGCACTTTGGGAGGCTGAGGCTGGCAGATCACCTGAGGTCAGGAGCTGGAGACCAGCTTGGCAAAACCCTGTCTCTACAAAAAATACAAAAATTAACTGGGCAGGCTAGGCGCAGTGACTCACATCTGTAATCCCAGCACTTTGGGAGGCTGAGGCGGCTGGATCACCTGAGGTCAGGAGTTCGAGACCAGCCTGACCAACATAGAGAAACTCTGTGTCTACTAAAAATACAAAATTAGCCGGGCGTAGTGGTCCATCCCTGTAATCCCAGCGACTTGGGAGACTGAGGCAGGAAAATCGCTTGAACCCGGGAGGTGGAGGTTGCAGTGAGCCAAGATCACGCCATTGCACTCCAGCCTGTGCAACAAGAGCAAAACTCTGTCTCAAAAAAAAATAAAAAAATAAAAAAAAATTAACCAGTTGGTGGCGTGTGCCTATAATCCAGCTACTAGGGAGGCTGAAGCAGGAAAATCAGTTGAACCTGGGAAGCGTAGACTGCAGTGAGCTGAGATCGCGCCACTGCACTCCAGCCTGGGCAACAGAGCAAGACTCCGTCTAACAAACAAAAAAAAGCAAGGCAGGATATAGAGAGTTTGGACTTTCAGTACCGCCCCAGTCCCCAGGGAGTGGGGAGAGAGAGTAAAATTGATCACCGATGGTCAGTGGTTTAACTAATCATGCCTAGGTAACAAAGCCCCCATAAATCCCCAGAAATAAAGGGTTTGAAGAGCTTCTGGATAGGTGAACACGTGGAGCATCCTGGGAGAGGGCCTTGAAGCTGCGCGCCCCTTCTCACATGGCTTCCCATTTGAGTTTCTCTGTATCCTTCGTAATACCTTTTTTTTTTTTTTGAGACAGAGTGTCACTCCGTTACCCAGGCTAGAGTGCAGTGGCACAATCTTAGCTCACTGCGTCTTCTGCCTCCTGGGTTCAAGCAATTCTGGTGCCTCCGCCTTTCAAGTAGCATTACAGGCATGTGCCACCACACCCGGCTAATGTTTTTTTCTTTTTTTTTTTTTGAGACGAAGTCTCCCTCTTGTTGCCCAGTCTGGAGTGAAATGGCACGATCTCGGCTCCCTGCAGCCTCTATCTACTGGGTTCAAGTGATTCTCCTACCTCAGCCTCCCAAGTAGCTGAGATTACATGCATACCCCACCACGCCCGGCTAATTTTTGTATTTTTAGTAGAGATGGGGTTTTGCCATGTTGGCCAGGCTGGTCCCGAACTCCTGACCTCAGGTGATCTGCCCGCCTCAGCCTCCCAAAGTGCTGGGATCACAGGGGTGAGCCACCACACCCGGCCTCTGTAATATCATTTGTAATAAACTGGTGAACGTGTTTTCCTGAGTTCTGTGAGCTGCTCCAGCAAATGTATGGGATCCACAGTGTGGGGCCTGGGAACTCGGGTTGATAGCTGGCTGGTCAGAAACTCCGGAGGCCTGGACTTGTGATTAGTTCGGGGAGGCAGTTTTGGGGACTGAGTCCTCCACATATAGGATCTGACACCATCCCCAGGGAGATGTGACAGAATTAAGCTGGAGGACCCCACTTGGTATCTGCTCACTGCAGAACTGACCACGTGCTTGCTGGAGGGGAGAAATGCCCTCAACATTTGGTCACAGAATGTCTTGAACCTACAGAAGTTTTCTGTGTTCACTGTTGTGGTGTGAGAGGAGGCCAGGGGTGGTGACAAACACCTGTAATCCCAACACTTTGGAAGGCTGAGGCAGGCAGATCACCTGAGGTCAGGAGTTTGAGACCAGCCTGACCAACAGGGTGAAACCTCAACTCTACTAAAAAAATAGAAAAATTAGCCACGCGTGGTGGCGTGTGCTTGTAGTAATCCCAGCTACTCGGGAGGCTGAGGCAGGAGAATCACTTAAACCTGGGAGGCAGAGGCTGCAGTGAGCTGAGATCGCACCACTGCACTCCAGCCTGGGTGACCGAAGGAGACCCTGTCTCAAAAAAAAAAAAAAAAAAAAAAACACCAAAAAAAAAAAAAGAAAAGAAAAAAAGAGGAGAGGAAAACATAGTAAATGCTTTTTCCACTCACAAAAACACAGCACATGAACCCCGCAGGTGACACAGAGAAGGTGAGTGAGGGATGGCCGTGAACATTTAGCGTGGCCTGGACTCAGTGGGGACAAGGAGCAGTAGTGGGAGGTGGGTGGGCGGGGCAGGGCACTCTGAGGGGAGCTATGGTGCCAGCCAGACTGACCAGCACTCACTGTGCACCTGGCTTGGGCCCAGGCTGGTGGGGTATAGGAAAGAAAGGGGGCAGTAACCCAGGTGGGGCACAGCACACGCCAGAGCTACGGCACATGGGCAAGAATTGGAAAATGACACTGGAGGAAGTGGAGAAGGCAGGGCTCGGGTTGTTCTTAAAGGATGGTTAGGATCTGAGAGGCTTCACTGAGAAAAATGAACCAGAAGCTACTGAAAACTAGGGAGCTGATCTCAGCTCACTGTAGCCTCTGCCTTCTGCTTCAAGCAATTCTCCTGACTCAGCCTCCCGAGTAGCTGGGATTACAGATGCTCACCACCACACCCAGCTAATGTTTGCATTTTTAGTAGAGACGGGGTTTCGCTGTGTTAGCCTGGCTGATCTTGAACTCCTGACTGACCTCAGGTGATCCACCTGCTTCGGCCTCCCAAATTGTGGGGATTACAGGCCTGAGCCACCACACCCGGCCCTCATGGGCTTTTGATTTTGCATGGAGTTCATTCTCACATACTGCTCCAATGTCTCATACGTCGCATGCCAGGAGCTGTTCAATTTCTTTTTTCTTTTTTGAAACGGAGTTTCCCTCTTATTGTCCAGGCTGGAGTGCAATGTCGCCATCTTAGCTCACCACAACCTCCACCTCCTGGGTTCAAGCGATTCTCCTGCCTCAGCCTCCCGAGTAGCTGGGAATACAAGCATGTGCTACCACACTCAGGTAATTTTGTATTTTTAGTAGAGACGAGATTTTTCCATGTTGGTCAGGCTGGTCTTGAACTCCCGACCTCAGGTGATCTGCCCACCTCAGCCTCCCAAATACGCATAAGCCACCATGCCCAGCCGGAACTGTTCAAATATTATATTAGTGTGCACTCTAATTAGTCTCCAAATTACTCCAGTTTATTAACTGATAAAAGTCAATTCTAGGGCTGGGGCCAGTGGTTCACTCCTGTAATCCCAGCACTTTGGGAGACTGAGGCAGGTGGATCACCTGAGGAGATGCGTTCGAGACCAGCCTGGCCAACATGGTGAAACCCTGTCTTTACTAAAATTACAAAAAGTAGCCGGGTGTGGCCCGGGCACGGTGGCTCACTCCTGTAATCCCAACACTTTGGGAGGCTGAGGTAGGTGGATCACCTGAGGTTGGAAGTTCGAGACCAGCCTGGCCAACATGGTGAAACCCCATCTCTACTAAAAATACAAAAATTGGCCGGGTGCGGTGGCTGACACCTGTAATCCCAGCACTTTGGGAAGCTGAGGTGGGCAGATCATGAGTTCAGGAGTGAAACCCCATGTTTGTAAAAATATAAAAATTAGCTGGGCGTGGTGGCACGTGCCTGTAATCCCCACTACTCAGGAGGCTGAGGCAGGAGAATCGCTTGACCCCGGGAGACGGAGGCTGCAGTGAGCCAAGATCATGCCACTGCACTCTAGCCTGGGCAACAGAGTGAGACTCTGTCTCAAAAAAACAAAAACAAAAATTAGCTGGGCATGTTGGTGCACACCTGTAATCCCAGCTACTTGGAAGGCTGAGGCAGGACTATCACTTGAACCCAGGAGGTGGAGGTCGTAGTGAACCGAGATCATGCCATTGCACTCTATCCTGGGCAACAAAGCAAGATTCCATCTCAAAAAAAAAAAAAAAAAAATTAGTCAGGTATGGTAGCACGTGCCTGTATTCCCAGCTACTGGGGAGGCCAAGGCAGAAAAATTACTTGAACCCAGGAGGCAGAGGTTGCAGTGAGCCAAGATCTCACCACTGCACTCCAGCCTGGGTTACAGAGAGACACAATGTCTCAAAACAAAACAAAACAAAATTAAAAAAAAAAAAGCTGGGTGAGGCCGGGCGCGGTAGCTCAAGCCTGTAATCCCAGCACTTTGGGAGGCCAAGACGGGCGGATCACGAGGTCAGGAGATCGCCACCTGGCTAACACGGTGAAACCCCGTCTCTACTAAAAAAATACACAAAACTAGCTGGGCGTGATGGTGGGCGCCTGTGGTCCCAGCTACTCGGGAGGCTGAGGCAGGAGAATGGCGTAAACCCAGGAGGCGGAGCTTGCAGTGAGCTGAGATCCGGCCACTGCACTGCAGCCTGTACAACAGAGCCAGACTCCGTCTGAAAACAAACAAACAAACAAAAATAGCTGGGTGTAGTGGTGCATAACTGTGGTCGCAGCTACTTGGGAGGCTAAGATGGGAGGATTGCTTGAGCCTCGGGGGGCACAGGTTATAGTGAACCCAGATCACATCACTACACTCCTGGCTGGGTGACAGACTGAAAAGCTGAGACCCTGTCTCAAAAAAAACAAAGCCAATTCTTCAAAGATGTAATTTACTTTACTTTTCTTTTCTTTTTCTTTTCTTTCTTTTTTTGTTTTGAAACAGGGCCTCACTCTGTCACCCAGAATGGAATGCAGTGGCATAATCTCAGCTCACCTCAACCTCTGCCTCCCAGGCTCAAATGATTCTCCTGCCTCAGCCTCCCGAGTACCTGGGATTACAGGCATACGCCACTACACTGGGCTAATTGTTGTATTTTTAGTAGAGATGGGGTTTCACCATGTTGGCCAGGCTGGTCTTGAACTCCTGACCTCAAACGATCCACTTGCCTCAGCTTCCCAAAGTGCTGGGATTACAAGCATGAGCCATCGAGCCCGACCTTCTTTTTAATTTTATTTTAATTGAAATTATATGTTTTTTTCTTTTTTGAGACAGTGTCTCACTTTGTTGCCCAGACTGCAGTGCAGTGGCAGGATCTCTGCTCACTGCAGGCTCATCCTCCCTATGCTCGGGTGATCCTCCCACCTTAGCCTCCAGAGTAGCTGGGACTACAGGTGTGTGCCACCATGCCCAGCTAATTTTTGTATTTTTTTGTAGAGACAGGATTTCACCATGTTGCCCAGGTTGGTCTTGAACTCCTGGGTTCAGGGGATGCTCCTACCTTGGCCTCCCAAAGTGTAGGGATTACAGGAATGAGCCACCGTGCCCAGCCCAAATATCTAATTTCTCAATGAGGTCAATGAACAGTTGAAACACAATTAACTGGTCGGGCTCCATGGCTCACACCTGTAGTCCTAGCACTTCGGGAGGCCAAGGCAGGAGGACTGCTTGAAGCCAGGAGTTTGGGACCAGCCTGGACAACATAGTAAGACCCGGCTCTACAAAAATAAAAACAAAAAAATTCCATGCACAAAAACTACAGCAACAATAGAGAAATATGCTGCCAGGCATGGTGGCTCATGCCTGTAATCCCAGCACTTCAGGAGGCCAAGACGGGTGGATCACCTGAGGTCAGGAGTTTGAGACCAAATGGTGAAACCCTATCTCTACTAAAAACACAAAAATTAGCTGGGCATGGTGGCAGGCGCCTGTAATCCCAGCTACTCGTAGGCTGAGGCAGGAGAATCGCCTGAACCCAGGAGGTGGAGGTTGTGGTGAGCCAAGATCGCACCATTGCACTCCAGCCTAGGTAACAAGAGTGAAACCCCGTCTCAAAAAATTTTTAAAAATTTTTTAAAATGGGCCGGGCGCGGTGGCTCAAACCTGTAATCCCAGCACTTTGGGAGGCCGAGACGGGCAGATCACGAGGTCAGGAGATCGAGACCATCCTGGCTAACCTGGTGAAACCCCGTCTCTACTAAAAAATACAAAAAAACTAGCCGGGTGTGGTGGCGGGCACCTGTAGTCCCAGCTACTCGGGAGGCTGAGGCAGGAGAATGGCGTGAACTCGGGAGGCGGAGCTTGCAGTGAGCCAAGATCGCGCCACTGCACTCCAGCCTGGGTGACAGAGCGAGACTCCGTCTCAAAAAAAAAAAAAATTTTTTTAAATGGAGAAAGATGATGAGCCCCAGCTCAACAGGGCAAGTGACCAATGGAAGAGACCAAAGCCTTGGGGAGCCTGGATGGGGAGAGCAAGAGAAGGCTCTGGGTCCCTGACGGACAACGACTGTACCTGAGCCAAGTGTGCTCAGACAGGCGAGGAAGCTCGATGAGCAGGAACTCCAATACCATGGTGTGTGCGGGTGGCACTGGACATGGGGTTACCTGCCCTGGGACAAGATGATACTTTCTGAGCTTTGGGACCTGGGCTGATTAATTTTATGTGTCAATGTGGCTAGGCTATGGTGCCCGGCTCAGTGGTCACACAGCACCCTAGATGTCTCTGTGAAGATGTTTTTAGATGGGATTAACATTTTACTAAGTAGATTTGAGTGAAGCAGGTTACCCTCCATAATGTGCGTGGGCCTCATGCATCCATTTAAGGCCTTCAGAGAAAAGACTGAGGTTTCCTAAGAAGGAAGGAATTCTGCCTCCAGACTGCCTTTGAATTGAGACTCACGCCGCAACATCATCTCTTGCTAGAATTTCCAGCCTGCCCTGCAAATTTCAGACTTGCCAGTCTCAATTCTTAAAATAAATCTCTCCCTCTCTCACTATCTGTGTACATCTATCTCCATCCTATCGGTTCGGTTTCTCTGGAGGACCCAGAGTAATGCAGGACGCATTCTTGTCTTGGGGCCCTCACAATGGCATATAATTTAGTGACATTTACCCACACATGGCACCATTGCCTGCTTTCCCACTGTGGACACCAAGGGCTGCTGTAGGACGATCCTGGAGGGCCCATGCTCCCAATGACCTCTCACCCTTGGCCCTTCCTAGCGGGACTGTGCAGCTAAAATCAGGCACAGAGAAGGTGCTTCCTAATCCCCGTGGTCCTTCTTCCTACCTGCCCACAGCCGTGCTACGTGGGCAGGTTGCCTTCCTGCCTGCACAGGCCCCCGGGCCTGGACACTCCCTGGAGGGTATGTGCCCCATCTCAGCCTGGATGAGCAGTGGGGTAGGGGAGAGAAGAGGGAGGGGCTGGAGGGATGGTGGGCCCCTCTCCAGGCTACAGACAAATGCCCAGAGGGAAGGGAGGCGAGCTGGTGCCCTGTATCCTGTGCCCGGGCAGCGCACAGTTAGCACAAAAAGGAGCATGGAGCTGAAAATATTCCTTTCTCTTCTTGCCCCCTCATTCTTGGCTGTTTTCCTAATCGTGCGAAATGAACGTTTACCATCTTGTGATATATTTGAGAACACAGTTACTGTTCCTTTTTTTTCTTTTCTTTTCTTTTTTTTTTTTTTGAGACAGAGTCTCCCTTTGTCACCCAGGTTGGAATACAGGGCGTGATCTCAGCTCACTGCAACCTCCACCTCCTGGGTTCAAGCGATTCTTCTGTCTCAGCCTCCTGAGTAGCTGGGATTACAGGTACACGCCACCACACCCAGATAATTTTTGTATTTTTAATAGAGATGGGGTTTCACCATGTTGCTTAGGCTGGTCTCAAACTCCTGACCTCAGGTAATCCTTGGCCTACCAAAGTGCTGGGATTACAGGAGTGATCCACCGTGCCTGGCCCTTTCCTTTCTATTTTCAAAAGAGACAGTTTCTGCCATGTTGCCCAGGCTGAGCTCACGCAATCAGCCTGCCTCAGCCTCCCAAAGTGCTAGGATTACAGGTGTGTGCCACTGTGTCGAGCCAACACGGTTGCTGTTTCTACTACATATTTTCTTTTCTTTCTTTCTTTCTTTTTTTTCTTTTTTTTTTCTTTTTTTTAAGACGGAGTTTTGATCATGTAACCCAGGGAAGAGGGCAGTGTCCTGATCTCTGCTCACTACAACCTCCACCTCCCGGGTTCAAGCTATTCTCCTGCTGTAGCATCCCGAAGAGCTGGGATTACAGGCATGCACCATCACACCCGGCTAATTTTTGTATTTTTAGTAGAGACGGGGTTTCACCATGTTGGCCAGGCTGTTCTTGAACTCCTGACCTAAGGTGATCCGCCCGCCTCGGCCTCCCAAAGTGCTGGGATTACAGGTGTGAGCCACTGCAAACAGCCCTCTTACAATGTATAGTCAATGAGGATAGAAAGAAGCTTGCAGGGCCAAGCACGGTGGCTCACACCTGTAATCCCAGCACCTTGGGAGGCCGAGGCAGGCAGATCATGAGGTCAGGAGTTCGAGACCAGTATGGCCAAGACGGTGAAACCCCGTCTCTACTAAAAATACAAAAATTAGTTGGGCATGGTGGCAGGCACCAGTAATCCCAGCTACTCGGGAGGCTGAGGCCGAGAATTGCTTGAAACCTGGACACGGAGGTTGCAGTGAGCCGAGATCGCGCCACTGTACTCCAGCCTGGGAGAGTAAGACTCCATCAAAAAAAAAAAAAAAAAAAAAAAGGAAGGAAGGAAAGAAGGAAGGAAGGAAGGAAGGAAGGAAGGAAGGAAGGAAGGAAGGAAGGAAGGAAGGAAGGAAGGAAAGAGAGAGAAAGCAAGCTTGTGGGCTTGGTCTAGACGGGGCCCTCCTGTTTCCTGCCTATGTAACTAGACTGCACCTTTCTTACATATACGAATAATACTGTCCCTACCTCCACATATCATAGCATCTACAAGTACATTTTTGTGTATGTGTAATTATCAGTCAGGATCAGTGGAAAGGTTAAGGAACAGAATGTGTTCACAGAATTCTAGAGATGGGAGAAATCTCTCCAGCTCCTTTTACATGAGAGAAAACCGCTGGGCATGTTGAAGACGGGCTCCAGGCCCGGGTCTTCATCCTGCCAGAGCTCTTTTAACTGTGTAGGGGAGGGAAAATTGCTCATTTTCTTCTACCTTCCGGATTCTCACTGGGGACCCTGCTACAAAAGACAAATTAGTCGGACGCGGTGGCTCACGCCTGTAATCTCAGCATTTTGGGAGGCCGAGGCGGGTGGATCACAAGGTCAGGAGATCGAGACCATCCTGGTTAACACGGTGAAACCCCATCTCTACTAAAAATACAAAAAAAATTAGCCAAGCGTGTTGGTGGGCACCTGTAGTCCCAGCTACTCGGGAGGCTGAGGCAGGAGAATGGCGTGAACCCGGGAGGCGGAGCTTGCAGTGAGCCGAGATCACGCCACTGCACTCCAGCCTGGGTAACTGAGCAAGACTCCATCTCAAAAACAACAACAACAACAAAAAGACAAATTAACAGGGGAAAGATGGATGTTTACTAACACGTATCTCTCAGGCATATGTGGAGAAACTCGGGGATGAGTCAATTTAAAAAGGTGACATAGAATTTGGGCTTCTGCTGGGAGTGTTGGCTCACACCTGTAATCCCAGCCCTTTTGCAAAAATTGTAAGTGAGTCAATCATTACAGTGAAAGACATCTGGCCTAAGTCCATCTTGCTTCTAACCTCCAAGCTGTCCTTGTTTGTTCCTGGGTGGAGGCCGAACTAACTCTGGGAGGAACTTAGTTTATGGTACCGCTTTGAAACAAAGAGGATAGAGCCCTTTCCCAAAACAAACCCTCTTCCTACCGGGGGACTAGATTGCCTTTGCAGGACTACCAAATTAGCCACAAGATTATAAATTATTGTTCAGGAGTCTTGCAGCTGGAGGCTGCAAGATTCTAAATCTCCCAGATTGCTCCTGGGGATAACATCACTACTGTCAAACCTAAGGTCAGTGCTTGAGATATTTTGCACACCCTGCACTCGATGGATTAGCTGGCACCACCCATACCAAAAAACTGCCTCATGGGGTCTTCTGACCTCCTCCCGGGAACCAACTCAGCCCAAGAGGACAGCCTCAACTTCCTGTAATTTCATCTCCGACCCGACAAATCAGCACTCCTGACCCAATGGCTCCCTACCCACCAAATTATCCTTAAAAACTCTGATCCCCAGCCAGGCGCAGTGGCTCACGCCTGTAATCCCAACACTTTGGAAGGCCGAGGTGGGTAGATCACTTGAGGTCAGGAGTTCAAGACTAGCCTGGCCAACATGGTGAAACCCCGTCTCAACTAAAAATACAAAAATTATCAGCCTGTCTAACATGGCGAAACCCTGTCTCTACTAAAAATACAAAAGTTAGCTGGGCATGGTGGTGGGCACCTGTAATCCCAACTACTCGGGAGGCTGAGGCAGGAGGATCGCTTGAAGCTGGATGGCGGAGGTTGCAGTGAGCTGAGATCACACCACTGCACTCCAGCCTCAGGGACAGAACGAGACTCTGTCTCAAAAATAAAATAAAATAAAATAAAATAAAAAGGCCAGGCGCGGTGGCTCACGCCTATAATCCCACCACTTTGGGAGGCAGAGGCAGGTGGATCACCTGAGATCAGGAGTTCGAGACCAGCCTGATCAACATGGAGAAACCCTGTCTCTACTAAAAATGTAAAATAGCTGGGCGTGGTGGTGCATGCCTATAATCCCAGCTACTCGGGAGGCTGAGACAGGAGAATCACTTGAATCCAGGAGGTGGAGATTGTGGTGAGCCAAGATCACGCCTTTGCACTCCAGCCTGGGCATACAGAGCAAGACTCCATCTCAATAAATAAATAAATAAATAAATAAATAAATAAATAAATAAAATAATAATAATCCTATGCCAAGAGGTGCATTTGAAGTGCATATTCTGGCCGGCTACAGGGGGGTGTACCCTTGCACTACTTTTGGTATGAACCAGGACAACGAAGTCTTGCCTGATAAAGATATTTAGAGGCTTAATAGCTTGACAGAAATAACACCATTAGCTCAACTTTTGCTGGTGTGATCGTAACAGGTCTGTTGTCGGATGCACAAATCCAAACACCGATCGAGGGTTGCAGCAGAGAGAGAAAGGTGTTGTCCTAAGGCTGTGGCATGCGGAGAGGAGAGGACACCTCAAAGCTGCTTCCCTCAGGAGTCTGGGGCTGGGGATCTTAAGCGGTTTGAAGTGGACCAAGGTGTGGACATCACTGATTGGTTGAGAAATGCAGGTTGGAGACGGAGAGACACCTGGATTCTCACGTTGACTTGGTTCCTCTATGAAGGGCTTTAAACTGGTTAGTGTCAGCCATTCTGCTGGAATTCAGAATCTGCAAAACATCTTCTTAAGCAATTCTTTTTTTTTTTGAGACGGGTTTTGCTCTTGTTGCCCAGGCTGGAGTGCAGTGGTGCAATCTCGGCTCACTGCAACCTCTGCCTCCCAGGTTCAATCGATTCTTCTGCCTCAGCCTCCAGAGTAGCTAGGATTACAGGCACGCACCACCATGCCCGGCTAATTTTGTATTTTCAGTAGAGACAGGGTTTCTCCATGTTGGTCAGACTGGTCTCGAACTCCTGACCTCAGGTGATCTGCCCACCTCGGCCTCTCAAAGTGCTGGGATTACAGGCGTGAGCAACTGCGCCCGACCTTGCATTTTTAGTAGAGACAAGGTTTCACCATATTGGCCAGGCTGGTCTCAAACTCCACCTCAAGTGACCTGCCTGCCTCATTCTCCCAAAGTGCTGGGATTACAGGCATGAGCCACCACGCCCGGCCTACATCTTAAGCAATTCTTAAACAAAGCCTTATGATTCTAACGTCAGAGATCCTATCTATGGGAACAATGGAGGTGCAAATGGTCAGTATCTATGGCTACAGGACTTTCAGCTCCAAGGAAGTGGGCTAAAGTGCAGCCTGATTAATGCTCAGTTACAAGAACCCGAAAGTATCTGAGTCAGGTCTCAACTAATTTAGAAAGTTTATTTTGCCAAGGTTTGCTGTTTTATATTTTTAAGATGGAGTGTCTCTCTGTCGCCCAGGCTGGAGTGCAGTGGCGCCGTCTCAGCTCACTGCAACCTCCTTCTCTCGAGTTCAAGCGATTCTCCAGCCTCAGCCTCCTGAGTAGGCAGGATTACAGGTGTGCACCACCACGCCCAGCTAATGTTTGTATGTTTGTATTTTTAGTAGAGACGAGGTTTCACCATGTTGTCCAGGCTGGATGTTTTGCCAAGATTCAAGGACATGCCTGAGACCCAGCCTCACGAGGGCCTGAGGATATGTGCCCCACGCGATCAGGGCATAGCTTGGTGTTTACATTTTAGAGAGACATGATATGAATACAGAGGGTTAGAAACAATAGAAAAGAAACAAAAAAGAAAAAGAAAGACGTAAAACGTCAATCAATGTGTGTAAGATGTACATTGGTTGGGTCTAGAAAGGCAGGACAACCCGAAGTGGAGGCTTCCAGGTCACAGGAAACGAGACACAAGGTTGTATTCTTTTTTTTTTTTTTTAAGACGGAGTCTCTCTCTGTTGCCCAGGCTGGAGTGCAGTGGCACCACCTTGGCTCACTGCAACCTCGGCCTCCTGGGTTCAAGGGATTCTCCTGCCTCAGTCTCCCCAGTGGCTGGGATTACAGGCGCCCGCCACCACACCCGGCTAATTTTGCATTTTTAGTAGAGACAGGGTTTCGCCATGTTGGCCAGGCTGGTCTTGAACTCCTGGCCTAAAGGGATCCATCCACCTGGGCCTCCCAAATTGCTGGGATTGCAGACAGGAACCACTGTGCCTGGTCAAAGCTTACATTTTCTCCAGTCCTTCATTGGCCTTTCGCTGAATACACACTTTACATGTGAGAGGTGGGTAGAGGAATAGTCACTTGTGCCTTAGTCTGGCTCAGTGAATCTACATTTTTGCATAAACAATAGGGCATTTGTGTTGGAGAGATAAGCCAAAAATAATAAATAATAAATAAACAAACAATTGGGCAGAGGAAGCAATCAGATAGATGTTTGTCACAGGTCACCAGAGGGCTGACTTTGAATTCTGTCCTTTGTCCCACACCTGTGAAGATGAGCTACCAACTTACCTCGCCAGGTAAAATTCAAAAGAACCGTTTTAAAGTAAATATCTTGAGGTTCCCAAGGAATATCCCTGTGGGGGAAATGGTGAGGAAGGTAAGTAGCTTCCGGTTATCTTCCTAGCAACCTTGCTTAGGAAAACAGTGGGAGGCGGGTTTGCCTGAGGCAGCGTGAGGTCCTGAGATGGACTTTCCTTTCACAGTTATAACTATATTTCTGTCGAGAACCAGGTATGAATTCTTGTTAACCCTGGGGGGCAGTTTCACTAGTTATATTTTTTTTTAAAAAAAAGGTTTTTTCAATGAGGAAAGATAATTCTAAAAGCAATATAAGATTTAGAAAAAAAAGTTTTCAAAGTCCTCTGAAAATCATTTTTTCTGTTTATACAAAGATTCCTTTTTTAAATTTTCTACCCTTTTTCTGTTTTTGAAGCTCGTCACATGGAAGTATTTTTTTAATGTTCTTTTTCTTTTTCTTTTTTGAGACGGAGTCTCACTCTGTCGCCCAGGCTGGAGTGCAGTGGAGAAATCTCATCTCACTGCAACCTCTGCCTCCCGGGTACAAGCAATTCTCCTGCCTCAGACTCCCGAGTAGCTGGGATTACAGGGGCCTGCCATCACACCCGGCTAATTTTTGTATTTTTAGCAGAGACGGGGTTTCATCATGTTGGTCAGGCTGGTCTAAATCTCCTGACCTCGTGATCTGCCAGCCTTGGCCTCCCAAAGTGCTGGAATTACAGGCATGAGGCACCACACCCGGCCTGCATTTTTTTTTTAGTAGAGACGTGGTTTCACTGTGGTGGCCAGGCTATTCTCAAACTCCTGACCTCCTGATCTGCCTGCCTTGGCCTCCCAAAATGCTGGGACTGCAGGCGTGAGCCACCGCACCCAGCCATAAATTTTATTTTTCATTTCCTTGTTTTGCTTTGTTTTTGAAATGATTCTCCTTTAAGCCATATTTACATCATCTTGTTATCCCAAGACCAAATGGTTTTTTAAACAAAGATAAGCTTCAACTGCTCTCTTGTTTTAAACATCAGTGCTCCTGAATTACCAAAGACTTCTGTATACCCATGTTTTATGTTTTTTAAAAAAGAGAGGACCAGACTGAGAGAAGAGGGACAGACCCTCTCATGTTGTTTTATATTGTTTTATACTCAAAAAAGGAAAGGAAAGCAAAACAAAAGACAGGTAGCCCGGCACCTAGGAACCAGACTGGAAACCAGGCCTGGGCCTGCTTGATCTAAGCCTGGTAGTTAAAGATCGACCTCTGACCTAACCGGGTATGTTATCTATAGATTCCAGACATTGTATGGAAGGACATTGTGAAACCTCCCGTTCTGTTCTGTTTCACTCTGACCACCAGTGCTCGCAGCCCCTGTCACGTACCCCATGGCTTGCTCAATCGATCAGGACCCTCTCACGTGGACCCCCTTAGAGTTGTGAGCCCTTCAAAGGGACAGAAGTTAAGCACCTGATGAGTTCGGATTTGAAGACGCTAGCGGGCTGATGCTCCCAGCTGATTAAAGACACTCTCTTCACTATCTCGGTGTCTGAGGGGTTTTGTCTGCGGCTGGTCCTGCTACATTTCTTGGTTCCCTGATTGGGAAGCGAGGTGATTAACGGACAGTCGAGGCAGCTCCTTAGGCGGCTTTAGCCTGCCCTGTGGAACATCCCTGCGGGGGACTCCAACCAGCCCGAGTGACACGGATCCTGAGAGCACTCCCGGGTAGGCATTTGTCCTGGTGGGACGCCTCACCAGAGCAGTGTGTGGCAGGCCCCCATGGAGGATCAACGCAGTGGCTGAACACTGGGAAGGAACTTGCACTTACAGTCCAGACATCTAAAACTTGGTAAGACTAGTCTTTGTAACCTTCCCACTCCATTTGAGTGGACGCGTGACCTGATCACTCACGGCATGCCACGGCGTGCCTTTATTGGCACTTTGGTTTTGGTTTTGACTTGGTTTGAATTGCTTGACAGGACTGGTCTTGGGAACTTGCCTATTCCATTTGAGTGGCAGCGTGGCCTGATCACCCATGGTGTGCCTGTACCGGCACTTTGGTTTTTGTTTTTGACTTGACTTGGATTGCTTGATACTTTGGTTTTGGTTTTGACCTGGCTTGGATTTCTTGATACTCTGATTTTGGTTTTGATTCTGGTTTGGCATAAACTGTAAAAGTGTGTGTGTGTACCCTTTTCACCCGTTCTTTGTTTTGTGGTGTGCGTGTGGTGTAAGCATGGTGTTTTGTCTCAAGGAGACATGGGTCAGGCACAAAGTAAGCCCACCCCACTAGGAACTATGTCGAAAATTTTCAAGAAAGGATTTAAGGGAGATTGTGGTGTTACTATGACACCAGGAAAACTTAGAACTTTGTGTGAAATAGACTGGCCAGCATTAGAGGTGGGTTGGCCATCAGAAGGAAGCCTGGAGAGGTCCCTTGTTTCAAAGGTATGGCACAAGGTAACCTGTAAGCCAGGGCACCCAGACCAGTTTCTATACATAGAAACTTAGTTACAGCTGGTTTTAGACCGCCTTCCCCTGCACAGTAGTTAAGAGAAGAGCAGCATAAGCGGCTGGCAGAGGCAAGGAAAGACCAACAGAGAGAAAGAGGAAGAGACAGAGGCAAAAGAAAAGTCAAAGAGAGAAAGGAAAAGAAAGAGAGAAATATACAAGTAGTTAAGAAAAAAACAGTATACCCTATTCCTTTAAAAGCCAAGGTAAATTTAAAAAGCTATAATTGATAATTAAAGGTATTCTCTGTAACCCTGTAACATTCTAATACCACTTTGTTGTCAGTGTAAACAAGGGCGTATCCCAAAAGCACTGAGGCCTTCCTATTAAAAATCCCTAACCCAGTAACCCGTGGATGGCCCAGATGCATTCAGTCTGTAGCAGCAGCTGCTTGGCTAACAGAAAAAAAAAAAAAAAAAAAGGCCATCTATACCAATTCTAAGTTAATTTAGACTAAACAAGGTCTTATTAATAGCAAAGGATAATTGAAATCCCAAACTTACAAAGTTTTCAACAAAAGTAAAGTTTGCTAAAAGTTAACAGTGTAACATGTATTATAGTAACTTCTAATCTTGTGGTCTTAGACAGTCTAGTCCACAGACATAAAGAAAGTTCACTTAAAAAAAAAAATGGGCCGGGCGCGGTGGCTCACGCTTGTAATCCCAGCACTTTGGGAGGCCGAGGTGGGCGGATCACAAGGTCAGGAGATCGAGACCATGGTGAAACCCCGTCTCTACTAAAAATACAAAAAATTAGCCGGGAGCGGTGGCGGGTGCCTGTAGTCCCAGCTACTCGGGAGGCTGAGGCAGGAGAATGGCGAGAACCCGGGAGGTGGAGCTTGCAGTGAGCCGAGATCGCGCCACTGCACTCCAGCCTGGGCAACAGAGCGAGACTCCGTCTCAAAAAAAAAAAAAAAAAAAAAAAAAAAAAAGATTTTCTTAAAAAAAAAAAGGAAAAAAAGGGGGAATGCAGAATTTACGTAAAAAGAGTGTTATATGGTAAATTCTTGTCCTGAAATAAATTAACTGGTTGTTTAAAGAAAGAAATGTTTGTAATAAGTCAGAAAATTAAGACATGTCGAAGAATTGTCTGTGAAAGTCGTGAAAGAAAAAATGTTATAAAAATTTTATGTAAAAAATGTTATATAATTTAAAAGTAATAAGGCCTCCTGAGTACTATCAAAGAAACAGTTTATGTGCAAGGTGTATAAGAAAAGCAAAATAGGCCGGGCACGGTGGCTCAAGCCTGTAATCCCAGCACTTTGGGAGGCCAAGACGGGTGGATCACGAGGTCAGGAGATCGAGACCATCCTGGCTAACACGGTGAAACCCCGTCTCTACTAAAAAATACAAAAAACTAGCCGGGCGACATGGCGGGCGCCTGTAGTCCCAGCTACTCGGGAGGCTGAGGCAGGAGAATGGCGTAAACCTGGGAGGTGGAGCTTGCAGTGAGCTGAGATCCGGCCACTGCACTCCAGCCTGGGTGACAGAGCAAGACTCCGTCTCAAAAAAAAAAAAAAAAAAAAGAAAAGCAAAATATACATTTGGTAAAAGGATTATAAACAGGCATAAGAATGTGGATTTTTACCTACATTAAAAGGTTAAAAAAATTATTGTTTTAAAAGTTTAAGCAAGTTTTAAAACGTTAATTGTAAAAAAAAATTATGTGTGTAAACATATTAGCTAAAGTCAAAAAGGTATCATCCAGTTTTTCCGTGAACTGGACATTAAAGTAAAAATACAGGCTGGGCGCGGTGGCTCAAGCCTGTAATCCCAGCACTTTGGGAGGCCAAGACGGGTGGATCACGAGGTCAGGAGATCGAGACCATTCTGGCTAACACGGTGAAACCCCGTCTCTACTAAAATACACAACAAACTAGCCGGGTGAGGTGGCGGTCGCCTGTAGTTCCAGCTACTCGGGAGGCTGAGACAGGAGAATGGCATGAACCTGGGAGGCGGAGCTTGCAGTGAGCTGAGATCCGGCCACTGCACTCCAGCCTGGGCGACAGAGCGAGACTCCGTCTCAAATAAATAAATAAATAAATAAATAAAGTAAAAATACAACAGGTTTTTCTTAAAGCACTAACCTGCTCTTTAACAAAGATTATAAAAGGTTAAAGAGTCTATGAAAATCTTACCTTATAGTCCAATATTAAAAATTGAATAAATATGTATACAAAGTTTTATTAAAACTAAGATTAACCTTAATAGCACATTAATAGAAAGGTGAAATTTAGCTTATCTGTTATAAACATCATACAAGAATCATTAATACATATAAAATAGTGTTTAGCTTTCTTTGGTCTAAAAACTAATAAAAATAGGTGCTAAAGGAAACATTCATTCTACTAGAGGATCATAGAAGTTAAATACTTAAAACAAACTTTGGCAATTAAAACAGCATACCAAGATGCAAATGCCTGGTTGGAATGGATCAAATGTTCCATCTGTACGTTAAACAAAAGCACTTATTATGCTTGTGCACATGGCAGGCCAGAGGCCCTGATTGTCCCCCTTCCACAAAGGTAGTCCTGCAGTCAACCAAGCGTGGGCTCCATGGTAGCTCTTTTCCAGGATTCTACAGTCTGGAGTAATAAGTCATGCCAGGTTCTCTCTGCTATATCCCAAAGTCCGGCACCCTGTGGGTCAGCCCCCGAGGGCCATCCAGCTTCCGTCTCCCAACACTAAATTCACTTCGTGTCTCTCACAACAGGGAGGAAACTTAGCATTCCTTGGAGACCTGAAGGGATGCAGTGAGCTTATCAAGAGCTTATCAATCAGTCAGCCCTTGTTCATCCCCAAGCAGATGTGTGGTGGTATTGTGGTGGACCTTTACTGGGCACTCTGCCGAATAACTGGAGTGGCACTTGTGCTTTACTCCATTTGGCTATCCCTTTCACCCTGGCATTTCATCAACCAGAAGGAGAAAAAATAAGACATCATAAAACGAGAGAAGCCCCTTATGGGTCTTTCAACTCTCACATCTATTTAGATGCAATTGGAGCCCCGCAAGGAATACCAGATCAATTTAAAGCTTAAAATCAAATAGTTACAGGATTTAAGTCAATATTTTAATAGGTGACAGTTAATAAAAATGTAGATTAGATAAACTACATCTATTACAACCAACAACAGCAAGCTTTTCATGAGTTAAAAGAAAAACTTATGTTGGCCCCAGCCCTGGGGCTACCTGACCTGACAAAACCCTTTACACCCTATGTGTCAGAAAGAGAAAAAATGGCAGTTGGAGTTTTAACCCAAGATAGGCCAAGGCCAGTGGCCTATCTCTCAAAACAACTAGACAGTGTTTCCAAAGGCTGGTTCCCATGTCTAAAGACCCTGGCAGCAACAGCCCTGTTAGCACAAGAAGCAGATAAGCTAACTCTTAGGCAAAACCTAAACATAAAGGTGGTGACTTTAATAAATACCAAAGGACACCATTAGCTAATGAATGCTAGACTAACTAGATACCAAAGCTTGCTCTGTGAAAATCACCACATAACCATTAAAGTTTGCAACACTCTAAACCCTGCCACCTTACTCCTGGTATCAGAGAGCCCAGTTAAACATAACTCTGTATAGGTGTTGGACTCAGTTTATTCTAGTGGGCCCAACCTCCAAGACCATCCTTAAACATCAGCAGACTGGGAGCTGCACATAGATGGGAGCATCTTCGCCTGCAAAGTGACTCTGAAAAAGACGACAAGCCCTGCTCCAGTCACACCTGGAAGCTGACTGGTCCACGCATGACCAAAGCATGAGAAAACCCATCGCAGGACTCATGTTCCTTAAAATTTGGACTTGTGCAGTAAGGACTTCGACTGACCTTCCTCAGACTGAGGACTGTTCCCAGTATATACACCAAGTCACTGAGGTAGGACAAAAGATTGCTACAGTCCTATTATTTTATAGCTATTATAAGTGTACCAGGACTCTAAAAGAAACTTGTTTGTATAATGTTGTTCTATCCAAGGTATATAGCCCAGTCTCTAAATGTTATGTTTGTGGAGGAACTGTAATAGGAGATCAATGGCCATAAGAAGCCCAAGAATTAGTGCCTACAGACCCAGTTCCTGATGAATTCCTGGCCCTAAAGAAGCACCCTGATCATTTCTAGGTTCCGAAAGTCTCAATTACTGGACAATATTGCATAGCTAGAAAAAGAAAACAATCCACTCATTCTGTAGGATGACTTAGTTGCCTAGGACAAAAACTGTATAATGGTACCACAAAAACAGTTACATGGTGAAGTTCAAATCACACAGATAAAAATCCATTCAGTCAATTTCCAAAGTTGCAGACCACTTAATCCCACCCAGAACCCCACCGGGACTGGACAGCCCCCTCTAGGCTACACTGGATATGTGGACATAGAAGCGATGCTAAGCTGCCTGGCCAGCGGAAAGGTAGTTGTGTTATTAGCACGATTAAACTGTCTTTCTTCCTACTGCCCATAAAGACAGGTGAGCTCCTGGGCTTCCCTGTCTATGCTTCCTGCAAAAAGAAAAGCATAGCTATAAAAAATTTGAAAAATAATGAATGGCCCCCTAAGAGAATCATACAATATTATAGGCCTGCTACTTAGGCACAAGATGCTTCATGAGAATACTGGACCCCCATGTACATGCTCAACCGAATCATACAGTTGCAAGCTGTTTTAGAAATCATCACTATTAAAACCGGTCAAGCCTTGACTATTCTGGCCCGGCAAGAAACTCAGACAAGAAATGCTATCTATCAAAATAGATTGGCTCTCGACTACTTGCTAGCAGCTGAAAGAGAGGTCTATAAGAAGTTTAACCTCACTAATTACTGTCTACACATAGATAGTCAAAGGCAAGTAGTTAAAGACATAGTTAGAAATATGACAATACTGGTACATGTGCCCATACAAGTGTAGCACGAATTCGACCCCGAAGCCATGTTTAGAAGCTGGTTCCCAGCACTAGGAGGCTTTTTTTTTTTTTTTTTGAGATGGAGTCTCGCTCTGTCGCCCAGGCTGGAGTGCTGTGGCCAGATCTCAGCTCACTGCAAGCTCTGCCTCCCGGGTTCACGCCATTCTCCTGCCTCAGCCTCCCAAGTAGCTGAGACTACAGGCACCCGCCACCTCACCTGGCTAGTTATTTGTATTTTTTAGTAGAGACGGGGTTTCACCGTGTTAGCCAGGATGGTCTTGATCTCCTGACCTTGTGATCCACCTGTCTCGGCCTCCCAAAGTGCTGGGATTACAGGCGTGAGCCACCGCACCCGGCCAGGAGGCTTTAAAACTCTTATCCTAGGAGTTATAAAAGTAATAGGAACCTGCTTACTGCTCCCTTGTTTGCTACCTGTACTTCTTCAAATGATAAAAAACTTCATCGTTACATTAGCTCACCAAAATGCTTCAGCACAAGTGTACTAGATGAATCACTATCAGTCTATTGCACAAGAAGACATAAGTAGCGAAAATAGGAGTGAGAACTCCCACTAACAAAAACTGAGAGTCTCAAAGGGGGGAAATGAGAGAAGAGAGGCAGACCCTCTCATATTGTTTTATACCCAATAAAGGAAAGGAAAGCAAAACAAAGGACAGGTAGCCCGGGACCTAGGAACCAGACCCGAAACCAGGCCTGGGCCTGCCTGATCTAAGCCTGGTAGTTAAAGATCGACCTCTGACCTAACCGGGTATGTTATCTATAGATTCCAGACATTGTATGGAAGGACATTGTGAAACCTCCCATTCTGTTCTGTTTCACTCTGACCACTGGTGCTCGCGGCCCCTGTCACGTACCCCATGGCTTGCTCAATCGATCAGGACCCTCTCACGTGGACCCCCTTAGAGTTGTGAGCCCTTCAAAGGGACAGAAGTTAAGCACCTGATGAACTTGGATTTGAAGACACTCACGGGCTGATGCTCCCAGCTGATTAAAGCCACTCCCTTCACTATCTCGGTGTCCAAGGGATTTTGTCTGCGGCTCATCCTGCTACAAGACGATTCCATACTTTATTTATTTTTATTTATTTATTTTTTAAGTGGAGTCTTGCTCTTTTTGCCCAGGTCGGAGCACAATGGCACGATCTTGGTTCACTGCAACCTCCACCTCCCAGGTTCAAGTGATTCTCCTGCCTCAGCCTCCCGAGTAGCTGGGATCACAGGCATGCACCTCATTGTCACCCAGGCTGGAGTACAGTGGCGCAATCTTGGCTTACCTCCACCTCCACCTCCCAGGTTCAAGCAATTAGTAAAGACAGGGTTTCTTTCTTTTTTTTTTAAGACAGAGTCTTACTCTTGTTGCCCAGGCTGGAGTGCAGTGGCTCAATCTCGGCTCACTGCAACCTCCACCTCCCAGGTTCAAGCAATTCTCCTGCCTCAGCTTCCTGAGTAGTTGGGATTACAGGCCCCTGCCGCCATACCCTTCTAATTTTTGTAATTTTAGTAGAGACGGGGTTTTGCCATGTTGACCAGGTTGGTCTCGAACTCCTGACCTCAAGTGATCTGCCCACCTCGGCCTCCCAAAGTGCTACGATTACAGTCATAAGCCACTGCACCCAGCCTTATTTATTGTTTTTAAAGACGGAGTCTCACTCTTTGCCTGGGCTCGAGTGCAGTGGCTCCATCTCAGTTCACTGCAACCTCCACCTCCTGGGTTCAAGTGATTTTCCTGCCTCAGCCTCCCGAGAAGCTGGGATTATAGGCATGCACCACCACGCCCGGCTAATTTTTGTATTTTTAGTAGAGACGGGGTTTTACCATGTTTACCAGGCTGGTCTCAAACTCTTGACCTCAGGTGATCCGCCCGCCTTGGCCTCCCAAAATGTTGGCATTACAGGCTTGAGCCACTAGGTCTGGCCTATCCCAGTATGTTAGCTGGGCTTCGTGGCACATGCTTGTAATCCCAGCTACTTGGGAGGCTGAGACAGGAGAATTACTTGAACCCAGGAGGCGGAGATTGCAGTGAGCTGAGATCGTGCCACTGCACTCCAGCCTGGGCAACAGAGCGAGACTCTGTCTCAAAAAAAAAAAAAAAAAAAAGACTAGTAATGTATCTACTGTAAAATACTCAGACTTGGGACTACAGGCACCCGCTACCATGCCCAGCTAATTTGTGTATTTTTAGTAGAGATGAGGTTTCACTATGTTGGCCAGGCTGGTCTCCACCTCCTGACCATGTGATCCTCCCACCTCAGCCTCCTGAGTAGCTGGGACTACAGACGCCCGCCACCACACCCTGGTAATTTTTGTATTTTTTAGTAGAGACCAGCTTTCACTATGTTGGCCAGGCTGGTCTTCAACTCCTGACCTTGTGATCCGCAGGCCTCAGCCTCCCAAAATGCTAGGATTACAGGCGTGAGCCACCGAGCCTGGCACTGCATTACTACTCTTCAGATAATTCTCTTTATACTATTATAGAGAGATCAGGGGATTCAAAGAAGCCAGCAATAGTTTATTCTTTAACATACTTCTTGCAAGTAGGAACAAGGTTGTTGTTTCTTTTCTTTTGTTTTTTTTTTTTTTTTGAAAGAGTCTTGCTCTGTCGCCCAGGTTGAGTGCAATGGCGTGACCTCAGCTACTGCACCCTCTGCCTCCTGGGTTCAAGCGATTCTCTTGTCTCAGCCTCCTGAACAGCTGGGATGACAGACGTGCACCACCACAACCGGCTAATTTTTGTGTTTTTAGTAGAGACGGGGTTTCACCAAGTTGGCCAGGCTGGTCTCGAACCCCTGATCTCTTGTGATCCACCTGCCTTGACCTACCAAACTGCTGGGATTACGGGCGTGAGCCAGCGCGCCTGGGCGTTGTTTCTAATATTTAATAGCATGCACTCCATTACAAAACATATTTCAATGCTCTACCCTTCTATATAGCTCACACTGCACTTTTCACAACACACAGTCCGTGCTATGGAAGCACAGTGTCCTACATTTATTGAATTCTCTTCTTGGTTCACTAATTCCCTAAACTCAACAAACCACAATAGGTTAACATGAGTCAGTCTGGTGGAAATTAACCAGCTTCTGCATGAGCTTCTTTGTATTCAGTGTGCTCATCTGCCTCTGGGAACCAATGATTTATAAATATGAATTTATTATTTATCATTTATGAGACTGGAAATGTTACACCTATGGAACTCCGCAAATAAATTGCCAGCTACTGGGCAACATATTTTTGATATATTGGAAATGTATTTCCTATGTCTCCAATTTGATCGATGGGCTTCCCATTTTTCATACTAAGATTGAATCCTCCAGGTAGCATCCCAGGCTTTGGAAGCTTTATCTTCATCTTTCACAGCCATTCTTCCCCTGGGTTCTCATCTATTTCCGGGCTCCTTGTCAACAATACCTCAAGGTGTGATGCAATACTTCAGGGCCACAGAGGAATAACTGCATCTCATACTGATGCAGTACCCTTCTCCAGGGAACAAAAGGTGTCCTAAGGACAGTGCTTAAAGTCACAGCATTTCTTGCACTGCAGGCAGGGCATGGCATTTCTTTTACTTTTTATTTTGGAAAATTTCATACACATTGTGTTTGGATGTTCTTGCATTGCCATAAAGGAATACCTGGGACTGGGTCATTTATAAAGAGCAGAGGTTTCATTGGTTCATGGTTCTGTTGGCTGAACAGGAAGCTTGGCACTGGCACCTGCTCGGCTTCTGGTTAAAGCCTCTGGGAGTTTTTACTCATGGCGGAGGGCAATAAAGTGGGAGCAGGCACATCACATGGTGAGAGGGAGCAAGCAAGAGAGTGGGGAGGTGACACACACCTTTCTTTTTTTTTTTTTTTTTTTGGAGACAGAGTCTCGCTCTGTCATTCAGGCTGGAGTTCAGTGGTGCGATCTCGGCTCACTACAAGCTCCGCCTCCTGGGTTCATGCCATTCTCCTGCCTCTGCCTCCCGAGTAGCTGGGACTATAGGCACCCATCACCATGCCCAGCTAATTTTTTGTATTTTTAGTAGAGACAGGGTTTCACTGTGTTAGTCAGGATGGTCTCGATCTCCTGACCTCGCCTCGGCCTCCTGCTCCAATTACAGGTGTGGGCCACCATGCCCAGCCACAACTGGCTGATTTTGTATTTTTAGTAGAGAGGAGGTTTCACCATGTTGGCCAGGCTGGTCTTGATTTCCTGACCTCGTGATCTGCCTGCCTCGGCCTCCCAAAGTGCTGGGATTACGGGCGTGAGTCACTGCGCCCGGTCACCTTATTCTTTTTTATGGCTGCATCGTGGCCTTTTATTAGTGTTACAAAGGCGGTTTCAGCCCCAAACAAGGAGTGGTTTAAATTTAAGGAAGGACTATTATCGTCCTTGCTTCAAAGTTAAACTGTATATTCCTCCCATGGTTAGCCTGGTCCAGGAATGAGGGAGGACAGCCAGCCAGCCCATGAGGCAGGAAGCAAGATGGAGTTAGCCATGCTAGACTTTCTTCAACCTCCTCATCTTTACAAAGTCAGTTTCATGACATTGGGTCAGTCGCAACTCTGAAAACACATTTTGTCATTGCTGCTATTCTGTTGGTAATACTAACATTCCTGTGAGGAGAATTTTTAGCAAACACCGTCTCCCACGAAGACACCTTGGATGTCTGGGGTTTTCTCCTGACCAGCCTGCGCGGGGGGCACCTTGGGCAGTTGGGGGAGTATTGGGAGATACCTCAGCACCCTCAGGCTCCCTCAGGGGTGAGGCTTTCCGAGTGGCTCCTAGAGGAGACAAGACTGATTTGGGGGTGTCTTGGGTCCTCTGTAGTGCTACTGGAAAGCTGCTGTATAACAAAGCATTTCGCTGGTCTTTGTCCTGGTTCCTGGAAGGAAGCCTCTAAATACTTGGAATTTGTGGTGTGATCAGTGTCCTTGTTACCTAGAATTGATGCTAAGGAGGTGACTCATGGTGGACCCTCGGTGCAGGGGTTCATGATGGGCCAGTCATGCAGAAAAGAACCACTGTGTCAGTGGAGGACTGATGTTTTCAGCCACAAGACATCAGCGGACTTCCTGACCTCCCGGGAGAGGAGGGGGCTGGAGACTGAGTTCAGCCAGGTGGCCAGTGATTCCATTCATCATGTTGTGGTATGAGCCCCGATAAACTACAGCTCATAGATGAGCTTCCTGGTTGGTGATTGTATTAGTCTGTTTTCATGATGCTGATTAAGACATGCCCAAGACCGAGCAATTTACAAAACAAAAAGGTTTAATGGACTCACAGTTCCACATGGCTGAGAGGCCTCACAATCATGGTGGAAGGGGAAAGACATGTCCCACAGGGCAGCAAACAAGAGAAGAGAGCTTGTACAGGGAAACTCCCCTTTACAAAACCTTCAGATCTTATGAGACTTATTCCTTATCAGGAAAATAACATGGGAAAGAACCACTCCCACGATTCAATTACCTCCCACAATACATGGGAGGTATTAAATTGTAACTCCCATGTATTGTGGGATTCAAGGTCCCTCCCACAATACATGGGAGTTACAATTTAAGATGAGATTTGGGTGAGGTCACAGCTAAACCATATCAGTGACTGTTACTCCTACAGCCACCCTCACTTCCCATCACGGTGTCCAGGGGTCCTCAGGTCCTCTCTCTGTAGCCACACAGGCTGTGTGAATTCCCAAGCCAGTCTTTAAGCAGAGACAGGAGGTTCTTCCCTGTGCCAGGGATGGGCTGTTAGCCCTAGTGTATCTCCTTGTGTTAGCACTGTTATTGATTTATATTTAAAACAGTCGTATTACATTTTATTAAATAACACACACTGTTAAAATTTCAACTATAGAAGCTGTTAAAATAAAATCCTTAGGCCAGACTCGGTGGCTCATGCCTGTAATTCCAGTAACTTGGGAGACCAAGGTGGTTGGATCATTTGTGGTCGAGAGTTCAAGACCAGCACAGCCAACATGGTGAAACTCTGTCTCTACTAAAAATACAAAAAAAAGAAAAAAAAAAATGGCCAGGTGCAGTGACTCACGCCTGAAATCCCAGCACTTTGAGAGGCCAAGGCAGGTGGATCACCTGAGGTCGGGAGTTTGAGACCAGTTTGGCCAACATGGAGAAGCCCTGTCTCTACTAAGAAATACAAAATTCGCTGGGCATGGTGGTGCATGCCTGTAACCCCAACTACTCGGAGGGCTGAGGCAGGAGAATCGCTTGAACCCAGGAGGCGGAAGTTGCGGTGAGCCGAGATCGCGCCATTCAGTCCAGCCTGGGCAAAAAGAGTGAAATTCTGTCGCCAAAAAAAAAAAAAAAAAAGAGGGGGCATGGTGGCATACACTTGTAGTCCCAGCTACTTGGGAGGCTGAGACGGAAGAATCAGTTGAACCCGGGGGCAGATGTTGCAGTGAGCTGATATCGCACCACTGCACTCCAGCCTGGGTGACAGAGTGAGACCCTGTCTCAAAAAAAAAAATGTTAAATGTAACAGAATTTAGTTTGAATTAAGAATCGGGTACACCCAGAACTGGGCATGTTCAGAGTGACTCCAGGGCTGCCGTGTGGTCAGGCAAGATTTGTGGACAAGAGAAGGAAAGTGGAAGGAAAGTGGCACAAAGAAAACAGAAGTGAGGCACAGAACCAGCCAGTAGGCCAGGTGCGGTGGCTCATGCCTGGAATCCCAACACTATGGGAGGCTGAGCCTGGACAACATAGTGAGACCCCCACCTCTTAGGAAAAAAAAGAGCCAAATTGGTTACAACTACAACTGGCATCTGCCTTACTGAAACAGTTTGAACAGCTGAGGGCTGAGGGCTGAGGCTTGGTGATAGGGGCAAGAGTAGGCTATAGTCTGCACACTCATCAGGTAGGTAACGGTTTACTGTGTGTGGAGAAACCTTTAGTTAGAACTTAAAATATGTAGCTGGGCATGGTGGCTCATGCCTGTAATCCCAGGACTTTGGGAGGCTGTGGCAGGCGGATCAGGAGGTCAAGAGTTCGAGACCAGCCTGACCAACATAGTGAAACCGCACCTCTATTAAAAATACAAACATTAGCTGGGTGTGGTGGCAGGCGCCTGTAATCCCAGCTACTTGGGAGGCTGGGGCAGGAGCATCGCTTGAACCTGGGAGGTGGAGGTTGCAGTGAGCCGAGATCACACCACTGCATTCCAGCCTGGGTGACAGGGCGAGACTCCATCTCAAAAAAAAAAAAAAAAAAAAAAAGAGAATTTAAAATATGTAAGAATGCAGCTGGCTGGACGTGGTGGCTCATGCCTGTAATCCCAGCACTTTCGGAGGCTGAGGCAGGTGGATCATCAGCCTGACCAACATGGAGAAATCCCATCTCTACTAAAAATGCAAAATTAGACTGGGCGCCATGGCTCAAAAAAATTAGCCAGGTGTGGTGGCACATGCCTGTAATCCCAGCTGCTCTGGAGGCTGAGGCAGGAGAATCGCTTGAACCTGGGAGGTGGAGGTTGCAGTGAGCCAAGATTGCACCATTGCACTCCAGCCTGAGCAACAAGAGTGAAACTCCGTCTCAAAAAAAAAAAAAAAAAAAAAAAAAAAAGAATTCAGCATTAGGTTAAACCTAATTTAACAAAGCAAATAAAGAAAAAACAAAGAAGCAGCCGGGAATGGTGGCTCATATCTGTAAACCCAGCACTTTGGGAGGCCAAGGCAGGTGGATCACCTGAGGTCAGGAGTTCGAGACCAGCCTGGCCAATATGGTGAAACCCCATCTCTACTAAAAATACAAAAAAATTAGCCAGGTGTGGTGATACATGCTTGTAATCCCAGCTACTCAGGAGGCTGAGGCAGGAGAACTGCTTGAACCCGGAGGCAGATGTTGCGGTGAGCTGAGAATACACCACTGCACTCCAGCCTGGGCAACAGAGTGAGACTCCCTCTCAAAAAAAAAAAAAAAAAAAAGAAGCTAATAAATGAAAATACCCTTAATGTCCTCAGAGGCAACGGCTGCCCCTAGAAAGGGGGTGCAGTCCACTCTTTCTTTTTTTTGAGATGGAGTCTCACTCGGTCGTGCAGGCTGGAGTGAAGTAGCATGATCTTGGCTCACTGCAACCTCTGCCTCCCAGTTCAAGTGATTCTCCTGCCTCAGTATCCCAAGTAGCTGGAACTACAGACATGTGCCACCACACCCAGCTAATTTTGCTGTATTTTTAATAGAGACGGGTTTTGCCATGTTGGTCAGGCAGGTCTTGAACTCCTGACCTCAAATGATCCACCTGCCTCAGCCTCCCAAAGTTTGGGATTACAAGTGTGAGCCACCGCGCCCGGCCTCTGCCCACTTCTTAGAGGAGAGCCCCCTGTTTTGTGGAGGAGTTCACAGAGCTGTCCTGGTTCCCAGAGAAGCTGAAGCAATGCCGGTGCTTTCTATGTCTGCCTCCCCGTCCTGCCTCCTGGTGGAGGCTCCCAGGAAAGTGAGGCCAGGGATTTATGCTGGGCCTACCTGGGTGCAGCTCCCTCCATTCACCTACCATCCTGGGTTGGGGTAACTGCTCCCCCGGTCCTGCATTTTGTGGGCTCCCAGCTGCTGCTAACCCCAGGGACCCGGCAAGATCCCTTGGCCCTGGCTTGGAGACAGTGCCTTGCTAAAGTGCCCTCTGAGGGACCGGTATGCAGGTACATTCAGTATCCCATTGGCCCCTCGACCCACAGTAATGGGGAGGGGGCAGGAGGCAGCCCCACCCCTGCCCAGCATTGACACTTGTCACAGAGATGACCAATGCCAGGTGGATGGGGACAGGGTGAGTGGAAGTCTTCTAGGAGAGAAGGCAGAGGCGAGGTTCCCTTGGCCAGGCAGGCCATCTGCACCACGGGCCCTTGGCATGACGTACATCCTGGGGAACACAGAGGCCTGAGGTCTCCAAAGTTTAAAAATCAATCTTGCCAGGCGTGATGGCTCACGCCTGTAATCCCAGCACTTTTGGGAGGCCCAGGCAGGTGGATCACCTGAGGTCAGGTGATTGAGACCAGCCTGACCAACATGGAGAACCCCTATCTCTACTAAAAATGCAAAAATTACCCAGGTGTGGTGGCACAAGCCTGTAATCCCAGCTATTCAGGAGGCTGAGGCAGGAGAATCGCTTGAACCTGGGAGGTGGAGGTTGCAATGAGCCGAGATCGTGCCACTGCACTCCAGCCTGGGCAACAAGAGCGAAACTCTGTCTCAAAAAAAAAAAAAAAAAAACCAACCTTATACCCAAAGGATTATACACAAATCATTTTACTACAAAGACACATGCACACATATGTTTATTGCAACACTAGTCACAATAGCAAAGACTTGGAACCAACCCAAATGCCCATCAATGATAGACTGGATAAAGAAAATGTGGCACACATACACCATAGAATACTATGCAACCATAAAAACAATGAGTTCATGTCCTTTGCAGGGACATGGATGAAGCTGGAAACCATCATTCTCAGCAAACTAACACAGGAACAGAAAACCAAACACCGCATGTTCTCACTCATAAGTGGGCTGAACAACAAGAACATATGGGCACAGGCAGGGGAACATCATACACTGGGTCCTATCAGGGTTGGGGGGCAAGAGGAGGGATAGTATTAGAAGAAATAACTAATTTTTGGTGGGTGCAGTGGACCACCATGGCACGTGTATACCTATGTAACAAACCTGCACGTTCTGCACATGTAGCCCAGAACTTAAAGTATAATAATAATAATAATAATAATAATAAATTAACCTCCTGAACCATGTGTGGTGGCTCATGCCTGTAACGCCAGCACTTTGGGAGGCTGAGGTGGGCAGATTGCGTGAGTCCAGGAGTTCAAGACCAGCCTGGGCAACATAGCGAAACCCTGTCTCTACTAAAAATAGAAAAGTAAAAAAAATTAGCTGGGCGTAATGGCGCATGCCTGTGGTCCCAGCTACTCTGGAGGCTGATGTGGGCAGATCATTTGAGCCCAGGAGGCAGAGGTTGCAGTGAGCCATGATCTTGCCACTGCACTCCAGCCTGGGCAACAGAATGAGACCTTGTCTCAAAAACAACAACAACAAAAATCACCTCTATGATGGGACATCATGGCAAGCATTGGAGAGAAGCCAGGCGGTTCCCCATGTCCTGACCTGCCTGAAGATAACCTGAAGATAACGGGGTTTCACCGTGTTAGCCAGGAGGGTCTCCATCTCCTGACCTTATGATCCGCTCGCCTTGGGCTCCCAAAGTGCTGGGATTACAGGCGTGAGCCACCGCGCCCGGCAGCATCGTTCTCTTACCACACTCAGCACCCTGAGGGTTTCCACTTCTCTTCTGTCCCTTCGGTGAATGTTCTATTTATGATTCTTCTTGTAAAACTGAACACCTTGGGTAGCTCTTCCACTCAGTCCAGCTTGAGCCACACTGCCTACAGGTCAGGGTGATCCTGGGATGCCACAAGGGTGGTGAAGGGACCCTTATGTTACAGGAAAGGGGTCCAGATCCAGACCCCAAGAGAGGGTTCTTAGATCTCGTGCAAAAAATTCAGGGGCAGTCAGTAAAGTGAAACCAAGTTTATTAAGAAAGTGAAGGAATAAGGGAATGAATGGCTACTCCAAAGATGGAATAGGAATAGGACTAGGAAATGGCATGTAGTGCTACTAGATAGTCAAAGTTTCAGATTTTTGAATTTATTGTTGGAGTTGGGGTATCATTAGAAAAAAATACCAAAAGAGACGGTTAGCAGTGCAGTTGAAGACAATGTTAGGTTAATATATAATGTATGAGTCTGTGTAATGGATAGTTTTTATTCATCATAAAATTTTCAAATGACTCGCAGATGTGTGGCCCTTGCAGCTGTTCTTCCCTCGCTAACGGCGTCAGGCTCTGACTCAGACAGGAGTTTTGTGCCAAGGAATTCTGGCAGCGTCTACAGTCCTTGTGATATTCCCAGTGAGGAAATCATTCATTGTGAGCAGGGGCGATGGTGACAAGAGGATCCAGGCGGATTGGGAAGGAGTCCAGGAAGAAAGAAGACTGGGCCCCAGGCACGTGAAATCTATCGGCCTCAAAATTCTTACCTTTCTTTAAATCTTTCTATTTACAAAGTCTTGTTTTTGTTTTTGTTTGAGATGGAGTTTCATTCTGTCGCCCAGGCTGGAGTGCAATGGCACCATCTTGGCTCACCACAACCTCCGCCTCCCGGCTTCAAGTGATTCTCCTGCCTCAGGCTCCCGAGTAGCTGAGATTACAGGTGTGCGCCACTACACCTGGCTAATTTTGTATTTTTAGTAGAGATGGAGTTTCTCCATGTTGGTCAGGCTGGTCTTGAACTCCTGACCTCAGGCGATCTGCCAGCCTTGGCCTCCCAAAGTGCTGGGATTACGGGCGTGAGCTGCCACGCCCAACCCTGTTTTTGTTTTTTGACACGGAGTCTCCCTCTGTCACCCAGGCTGGAGTACAGTGGCATGATCCCTGCTCACTGCAGCTTCCACCTCCCAGGTTCAAGGGATTCTCCTGCCTCAGCCTCCCCAGTAGCTGGGATTACAGGCACCCACTACAACCTTTAGTAGAGATAGGATTTCACCATGTTGGCCAGGCTGGTCTCAAGCTCCTGACCTGAGGTGATCCACCTGCCTTGGCCTCCCAAAGTGCTGAGATTACATGTGTGAGCCACTGCACCCAACCCAAAGTCTGTTTTCCTTGGTGGGGGTTGGGGGTCGGGGAGCAAATCAGAGTGGCCTATGCACAAAAGGCTTAGAACAGAACTGTGATTTGGAGAGGGAATTCTCCAGCCAGGGTGTCACAAAGCCGCTCACCTCCTCGTGTGAGAGTGTTTGAGTGTCAGAGGCGTGTGAACCAGAGCAACTCAATCTTGAACAGGGGCTGGGTAAAGTGAGGCTGAGACTTCCCAGGGCTACATTCCCGGATGGTTAAGGCATTCTAAGTCACAAGATAAGATAGGAGGCTGGCACAAGATATAGGTCATAAAGACCTTGCTGATAAAACAGGTTGCAGTAAAGAAGCCAGCTAAGGCTGGGCACGGTGGCTCATGCCTGTAATCCCAGCACTTTGGGAGGCCGAGGCAGGCGGATCATCTGAGGTCAGGAGTTCGAGACCAGCCTGACCAACATGGAGAAACCCCATCTGTACTAAAAAATACAAAATTAGCCGAATGTGGTGGCACATGCCTGTAGTCCCAGCTACTCGGGAGACTGAAGCAGGAGAATCGCTTGACCCCGGGGAGGTGGAGGATGCGGTGGGCCGAGATCCCACCATTGCACTCTAGCCTGGGCATCAAGAGCGAAACTCCGTCACACACACACACACACACACACACACACACACACACACACAAAGTTATAGGTAGGACAATTTCCAGGTATGGTTGTTTTGCAATCAGGGCATCTCAGCGGGTCTGCCAAACAGGAGGTTTATCTCTGTGCCTGGATGGTTTCACTACTCATTCATGAGACAAAGAGCAAGAAGGTAGAGGGTCTGGGTGTGGTTTTGTCACAGGTAAACACTGGCGCCGGACAGGCACAGGCACGGTGGCTCATGCTTATAATCCTAGCACTGGGAAGGTCGAGGCAGGAGGATCCGTTGAGCCCAGGCATTTGAGACCAGCCTGCACAACATGGTGAGACCTCATCTCTACAAAAATTTAAAAATTAACCAGGCATGGTGGTGCATGCCTGTAATTCCAGCTACTCTGGAGGCTGAGGTGGGAGAATCGACCGAGTCCAGGAGGCAGAACTTGCAGTGAGCCATGATTGCACTACTGCACTCCGGCCTGGGCAACAGGGCGAGACCCTGTCTCAAAAACAAAAACAAAACATAGTATATAATGAATTCCTCTTCAAAGGTTTTAGCCTGTAAATTGTTAAGTACAATGAGTTCTGAGACCCTCTCTAAAGAACCACTGTATCAGTATGTTCAGCTCCCCCATCCTTTGTTCTTCATTTTAAAATTTAACTTCATCTTTCCCTTCCTCTCCTTGCCCCTACTTTCAGTAAACAATCCTCTCCTATCCTCTATCACCTGCTCCGTCCTGAGTCACCCCTGGTCACCAGCTCTGACCTGAGTCATCCTGAGTCACCTGTTCTGCAACCGTCCCTCCCGCCAAACTACTCACCCCCCCCACTCCAGCTAGTACCCCTGCTCTCTTTAAAACAGCCAATTGGAATTAGCTTAGACGGTGAGGTCCAACCCTAGCCAATAGGGGAATGACACAGCAGTAGGGGCTGCCTGCTTCAGGGATAAGAACCTCTTCCCAGGCTGGCTCAGTGGCTCATGCCTGCAATCCCAGCACTTTGGGAGGTCGAGGCGGGCGGATTAGGAAGTCAGGAGATCCAGACCATGGTGAAACCTCGTCTCTACTAAAAAAAATACAAAAAATTAGCCGGGTGCAGTGGCAGGCGCCTGTAGTCCCAGCTACTCAGGAGGCTGAGGCAGGAGAATGGCGTGAACCCAGGAGGCGGAGCTTGCAGTGAGCCGAGATCACGCCACTGCACTCCAGCCTGGGCGATAGAGCGAGACCTGGTCTCAAAAAAAAAAAAACAAACAAAAAAACACACAGAGAATGATGCACTTAAATAACTGAAAGATTCAAGAAAGTATGAAGAGCATCAAAAGATGCTGCAAAATACACCTTAAAAATACTTCGACCAGGCACGGTGATCACGCCTGCAATCCCAGTACTTTGGGAGGCCAAGGTGGGTGGATCACCTGAGGTTGGGCGCTCGACACCAGCCTGATCAACATGGAGAAATCCCGTCTCTACTAAAAATACTAAAACAATTAGCTGGGCGTGGTGGCACATACCTGTAATCCCAGCTACTCGGGAGGCTGAGGCAGGAGAATTGATTGAACTCGGGAGGCAGAGGTTGCAGTGAGCGCCATTGTACTCCAACCTGGGCAAAAAGAGCAAAATTTTGTCTCAAAAAACAAAAAACAAAAAGCAAAAAAACTTCAAGCCCCATGAGCTGGCTTAGGCTGACCTCTGCAAGTAGATGCCTTAGTTTGCAACTCTGTCTGGTGACACAATCAGGATTTTTAAAGTGCTCGGTGGCACAAGGAAAAGGGAGGAAGGGTGGAAACTAAAGCCATGAGAAAGACAAGGGCCTTGGCCGGGCGCAGTGGCTCACGCCTGAAATCTCAGAGCTTTGGGAAGCTGAGTTGGGAAGATCACTTGTGGTCAAGAGTTTGTGACCAGTCTGGCCAACATGGCGAAACCCCGTCTCTACCAACGAATACAAAAATGAGCTGGGCGTGGTGGTGCACACCTGTGGTCCCATCTACTTGGGAGGCTGAGGTGGGAGAATCGCTTGAACCTGGGAGGTGGAGGTTGCAGTGAGCCAAAGTCATGCCACTGCACTCCAGCCTGGGGGACAGAGTGAGACCCTGTCTCAAAAAAAGAAAAGAAAGACAAGGGCCTGCTTCTAAGTATCACTCAGGCCAAGGAAGGGCTCCTCCATGCAGAGGAGCCTCACTGAGAACAGCAGGTTAACATTGCACTTGTGTCCTGCAGAGGCCCCTGGACTCCCCCTTCCCTTTCCTCAGATGGGAACGTTCAGATTCCCAGGGCTTAGGTCAGTTTGCAGAAACGTTTTTTCCCCCTTTCTTTTTTCCATAAACTCCATAAAGATTTTTTTCCTGGAAAATAGCTGTTGGTGCCATGAAACTTTGCCTGCTGCACTAGAACGTCCTTTCCAGAATTTCTCCCTTACTCTGGCAGCAGCGACTTTCCATATGTCCCGGAGAAGATAGTGCTTTACCTTGGCTTCCTCTCATTGGCTCAGAGCCGAGGATGATATATTTTAAGCCGTACATTTAAAAATAAATGTCTTGGCAAGGGTTCTGATGAACTAAAACCATCAAGACATACTTGTGAGCCTAGGCTCCCATCCGTTTGGATTTCATAAGATTTCAAAGCCAGTGCTGGAAAGAGAAAAAGAAGGCCGGGCGTGGTGGCTCGTGATTGTAATCCCAGCACTTCGGGAGGCAGAGGCGGGAAGATCACTTGAGCCCAGCAGTTGGAGACCAGCCTGGGCAATATAGCTAGACTCTGTCTCAGCAACAACAAAATTAGTCGGGCATGATGGCACGTGCCTACGGTCCCAGTTACTCGGGAGGCTAAGGCATGTGAACCCTGAAAATTTGAGGCAGGTTTCAGTTAATTTAGAAAGTTTATTTTTCCAAGGTTGAGGACTCACCTGCGACACAGCTTCAGGAGGTCCTGACAACACGTGCCCAAGGTGGTCGGGGCACAGTTTGGTTTTAGACATTTTGGGGGGCCATGAGACATCAATCAATATAGGTAAGAAGTACCTTGGTTTGGTCTGGAAGGCAGGACAACTTGAAGCAAAGGCAGGACGACTGGAAGCGGGGAGGGGCTTGCAGGTCGCAGGCAGGTGAGAGGGGGAGGCTGCATTCCTCTGAGTTTCTGATTAGCCTTTCCAAAGGAGGCCATCAGATACGCATCTATCTCAGTGAGCAGAGGGGTGACTTTGAATAGAATGGGAGGCAGATTGGCCCTAAGCAGTTCCCAGCTTGACTTTTCCTTTTAGCTTAGTGCTTTGGGGTGGGGGTAGGGGCAAGATTTATCTTCCTTTCACAGGCAGGAGGATCACTGGAGCTCAGGAGTCTGAGATCCTAAGTGAGCTGTGATCATGCCACTGTACTCCAGCCAGGACGACATGGTGAGACCTCATTTCTAAAAACATAGAAGAAAAAGACTAGTGGGTGCCAGTGTGGAGCAGTAGGCCTTCATCCCTCAGAGCAGTGGTCCTGCTCCCCGCTGGGCTGGCATCATGGGAACAAACAACCCGGTGGCACCGGAAGCTGCTCTGTGGCCCTGGGGAGCCTCCAGAAGGATCCTGCCATGCGGATCTGCGGGTCAGGCCTTGACTGACTCAGAAGTACAAAGAAGCTTCCCTCTGGTCAGCCACTCTCCCCACGTTTCCAGCAAGACTATGATTCCCTGATGTGTTCTTCCTGCCTGCCGCATAGATAACATCAGGTCACTGAGACTGACTGTGGTATTGCAGTAAAGAAAGAGTTTAATTAACGTGAGGCCAGCCCCATGGGATGTGGAGTTCCTACTCAAATCAGTCTCCCAAAAGGCTTGCAGGTTAGCGTTTTTATGGACAATCTGGTAGGCATGGAGCTAGGGAATGGGTGCAGATAAATGGTTGGAGATGAAATGACAGAGGTATCACGTGGGCACTGTGGCTCATGCCTGCAATCCCAGCTCTTTGGGAGGCTGAGGTGGGAGGATCATTTGAGGCCAGGCGTTAGAGACCAGCCTGGGCAACATAGTGAAATCCTTGTCTACAAAAATTAGCCAGGATGGTGGCTCATGCCTGTAACCCCAGCACTTTGGGAGGCTGAAGTGGGTGGATCAACTGAGGTCAAGAGTTTGAGACCAGCCTGGCCAACATGGTGAAACCCCATCTCTACTAAAAATATAAAAATTAGCAGGGCATGGTGGTGCATGCCTGTAAATCCCAGCTACTGGGGGTGCTGAGGCACAAGAATCACTTGAACCCAGGAGGTAGAGGTTGCAGTGAGCTGAGATCATGCCAG
The DNA here is from genome assembly GCF_047675955.1 of Chlorocebus sabaeus. NCBI lineage: Eukaryota > Metazoa > Chordata > Mammalia > Primates > Cercopithecidae > Chlorocebus > Chlorocebus sabaeus. Next base: position 96,894,449 of record NC_132905.1, on the reverse strand, counting down.
TGCACTCCAACCTGGGCAACGGAGCGAGACTCAATCTTAAAAACAACAACAACAAAAACACAACAACAGCCGAGCACAGTGGCTCACACCTGTAATTCCAGCAGTTTGGGAGGCCGGGGTGGATCACCTGAGGTTGGGAGTTCTAGACCAGCCTGACCAACATAGAGAAATCTTGTCTCTACTAAAAATACAAAATTAGCCGGGTGTAGTGGCACATGCCTGTAATCCCAGCTATTCGGGAGGCTGAGGCAGGAGAATTGCTTGAACCCGAGAGGTGGAGGTTGCAGTGAGCCGAGATCACGCCACTGCACTCCAACCTGGGCAACAAGAGTGAAACTCCATCTCAAAAACAACCACCACCACCACCACAACAAAGCAATTAGCCAGGCGTGGTGGCACATGCCTGTAGTTCTAGCTACTTGGGAGGCTGAGGCGGGAGGATCACTTGAACCACAGAGCTGGAGGCTGCTATGAACTGTGATAGTGCCACTGTACTCCAGCACTCCAGCCTGGGAAACAGAGCCAGCCCCTGTCTCAAAAAAAAAAAAAGAAAGAAAAAGAAAAATGTCAGGTCTCTGAGCCCAAGTCAAGCCATCGCATCCCGTGACTTGCACATATACAACCAGATGGCCTGAAGTAACTGAAGAATCACAAAAGAAGTGAAAATGCCCTGCCCCGCCTTAACCGATGACATTCCACCACAAAAGAAGTGAAAATGGCCGGTCCTTGCCTTAAGCGATGACATTATCTTGTGCCTGGCTCATCCTGGCTCAAAAAGCTCCCCCACTGAGCACCTTGTGACCCCCACTCCTGCCCGCCAGAGAACAACCCCCCTTTGACTGTAATTTTCCTTTACCTACCCAAATCCTATAAAACGGCCCCACCCTTATCTCCCTTCACTGACTCTTTGGACTCAGCCCACCTGCACCCAGGTGATTAAAAAGCTTTATTGCTCACACAAAGCCTGTTTGGTGGTCTCTTCACAGGGACGGGCACGACATTAGGTTCTACAACAGTGATGTTATCTATTGGAGCAACTGAGGAAGTCACAAATCCAGCTGCCTCTGGTTCCTGGGCAGTAAAGCATTACAGGCCCAGTGTAGTGGCTCATGCCTGTAATCCCAACATTTTGGGAGGCCAAGGTGGGAGGATCCTCTGAGCCCAGGAGTTCCAGACCAGCCTGAGCAACACGGCGAAACCCCCATCTCTATAAAAAATACAAAAACTTAGCTGGGTGTGGTGGCACGCGCGTGTGGTCCCAGCTACTTAGGAGGCTGAGGCAGGAGGATCACCTGAGCTCAGGCAATGGAGGTTGCAAGTGAGCCAAGTTTATACCACTGCACTCCAGCCTAAGCAACAGAGTGAGACACTGTCTGAAAAAAATTAAAAAAAAAGAAACTACACTCCTGGGCACGGTGGCTCACGCCTGTAATCCCAGTACTTTGGGAGGCAGAGATGGGCGGGTCACGATGTCTGGAGTTCAAGACCAGCCTGGCCAACATAATGAAACCCCGTTACTACTAAAAATACAAAAATTAGCTGGGCACGGTGGCATGCGCCTGTAGTCCCAGCTACTCGGGAGGCTGAGGCAGGAGAATCGCTTGAACCCGGGAGGCGGAGATTGTGGTGAACCAAGATAGTGCCACTGTGCTCCAGCCTGGGTGACAGAGCGAGACTTTGTCTCAAAAGGAAAAAAAAAAAGAAAGAAAGAAAGAAAGAAATTACACCTACATTTATTCAGGCCTGTCCCATAATATTATTCTTGTGGCCTTTCATTAGTCTTTGAAAGGCGGCTTTTGGTCCCTGAGCAAGGAGGGTGTTAGTGTCAGGAAGGGACTATTAACATCCTTGTTTTCAAGTTGAATTACAAACTAAATTCCTCCATGGTTAGCTTGGCCTACGCCCAGGAATGAGCAAGAACCGCTAGAGATCAGAAGCAAGGTGGAGTCTACTCTGTCAGATTTCTCCTACTGTCAAATTTCTCCTTTGTTTTTCAAAGGCAGTTTCAAGACACCTGTGAAAGGAAAATAAATCTCGGGACCCCCAAATCACTAAGCCAAGGGAAGAGTCAAGCTGGGAACCATGTTAGGAAAACTGTCTCCCATTCTACTCCTAAATAAAATAGGTACAAAGATAAGAAAATATAAATCTCCCTCACAATTTGCTCATAAGGAAATTCCTGTGGACAACGGACAGACAACTCAGTCATCCCTCTGAGGTTCCCCTGAGACAAACGCACATCTGACGGCTTCCTCTGCCTTATCGTTTATGTAAAAATGCAGATTCACTGAACCAGACTCAATTGTGTATTCAGTGGAAGGCTGATCAAGGACTCAAAAGAATGCAACCTTTTGTCTTTTTTTTTTTTTTGAGATGGAGTTTTACTCTGTTGTCCAGGCTGGAGTGCAGTGGTGCCAACTCGGCTCACCGCAACCTCCACCTCCCGGGTTCAAGCGATTCTCCTGTCTTGGCCTCCCAAGTAGCTGGGACTACAGGCACCCGACACCACACCTGGCTAATTTATTTTTAGTAGAGATGGGGTTTCACCATGTTGGCCAGGCTGGTCTCAAACTCCTGACCTCAGGTGATCCGCCCACCTCAGCCTCCCAAAGTGCTGGGATTACAGGCGTGAGCCACCATGGCTGGCCTCACACATATTAATTGATGTCTCATGTCTCCCTAACATGTATGAAAGCAAGTGTACCCGACCACCTTGGGCACATGTCCTCAGGTCCTCCTGAGGCTATCACAGGTGCGTCTGTAAACTTGGCAAAATAAACTTTCCACATTGGCTGAGAGGTGTCTGGGATGCTTTGGGCTCACACACTGGCTGCCTGTGTCAGTCATTCAACGAGGTGCAGCCGTCCCCAGCTTGTCTATGCTCCTAGATTTATCCTGCCCCCTGTATTCCCTAGGTGAAAAGATAGCCCAGAATGTTCTGTGCTCTGCTAGGCTTGCACAGAGAGACCTCAGCTGGGGACTTCACTCGTGCCTTCCACCCAGGCCTAGCGCAATTGTTTAGTCATTTAGTCCCTGAATACCTGCTTCACTCATTACAATCATGTTTCTAAATTTGTAGAATTTGTGATACAAAGAACAAGCCAATAAATCGCTTTTGTATTTTAATGTAAATTGTTGGCGAGCAATTTAGCAAGTGCCTCTTTTTTCCTTTACAAACCCACTTGTGGGCGGGCGTGGTGGTTCATGCCTATAATCCCAGCACTTTGGGAGGCCAAGGCAGGCTGGATCATTTGAGGTCATTTGAGGTCAGGAGTTTGAGACCAGCCTGGCCAACATGGCGAAACCCCATCTCTACAAAAAAATAATAATTAGCTGGGCATAATGGTGTGCACATGTAGTCCCAGGTACTTGGGAAGCTGAGGCAGGAGAATCGCTTGAACCCGGGAAATGGAGGTTGCACTGAGCCAAGATTTCACCACTGCACTCCAGCCTGGGCAAGAGAGTTAGACTCTGATTCAGAATTAAAAAAAAAAAAAAATTCCCACTTGAGGCCAGGCACAATGGCCCACACCTGTAATCCCAGCACTTTGAGAGGCCAAGGCAGATAGATTACTTGAGGCCAAGAGTTTGAGATCATTTTGGGTGTGAACCTGGAAAATCTGAGACAGGTCTCTGTTAATTTAGAAAGTTTATTTTGCCAAGGTTGGGCACGCACCCCTGACAAGTTTATTTTGCCAAGGTTGGGCACGCACCCGGAACACCGCCTCAGGAAGTCCTGATTGAAAGATTCTCCCTGGGGCCTGAAAGCTTGAGGGAATGAATAACTCCTCCTCCTCAGGCCAGTCCTAAGGCGCAAACGAGCACCAGCAGCAAGATAGCAGAGGCTGGAAGAGAGCTGGCTGGAAGACGCATACCCTCCGCAGATCAAGAGGGAGGCTGTCCCAGTGCTACACAGCAGTCACGTCAGACTGGGACAATTCCTGTTTACGGAGGACTAAAACTCCTGCTCTGTCCTCACTTGGGGCTGATGCCATGTTCGGCCTCAGGCTGTCTGCACCCAGGCGCTCATTAACACAGCGTGTTGCTCCACACGGCCTCGTGTTGTCTGTTGGCGTGTCCTCTGGGTTCCAACCAATGCAAGAGCCTTGCATCCGGTGCTGAGACCCGCAAGGGGCTTCGGTCCACGTCCCCCGTGGACCTGCCACCCCTCCATCCCAGAGAGCAGGCCACAGCAGCCGGACACAGGAAGCTTCTCAGCCTCTAGTCGCCTCTCTGGGCCTGCACATCGGTCACTGATCTCGCCTACTGGTAAGTTTCCTGGAAGCCCAGTTAACAGGGAAAAATCCACACGGCCTCTCTTGGTTTCTCTGGCCCCAAAATCCAATGTTGGTCCAAGAAGGCTATGGCATGGCTAGGCGTGGTGGCTCACGCCTGTAATCCCAGCACTTTGGGAGGCCGAGGCTGTTGGATCACGAGGTCAGGAGTTCGAGACCAGCCTGGCCAAGATGGTGAAATCCCATCTCTACTAAAAATACAAAAACTAGCCAGGCGCAGTGGCAGGCCCCTGTAATCCCAGCTACTTGGGAGGCTGAGGCAGGAGAACAGCTTGAACCCGGGAGATGGAGGTTGCAGTGAGCCAAGATCGTGCCACTGCACCGTAGCCTGGGTGACAGAGTAAGACTCTGTCTCAAAAAAAAAAAAAAAAAAAAGGCTACAGCATGTGCCAGGCACCCGCTGATCATCTGGTCTTAGGGGGACGCCTCTAAGCCATTTGATCCCGTTCTGGGAATTAAGAAGGCAGTGGTGACAATTGCCCCTTTTATCATCTCCCTCCGGCTGTCCAGGAAGGTCTGCTTTTCCCTGTTCTCTTGAGCCTACCCTCCGTTATGGGAAATTCCTAGTCTTGCATTCCAAAGGACAGCCCTTTAGGTTGCCTCATGAAAAACCTGCAAACCTTAGGCCTCAGGCAAGATACCCCTCTCAGCACCTTGTTCTTTTTTTGCAATTCAGTCTGGCCACAGTACGAATTGAAAAATGGGTCCAAATGGGCTGCAAATAGAACATACGACTTTACAATTTTGACTGACTTAAGCAATTATTGCTGACGGTTGGAAAAATGGGGAGAAATTGCTTATATCCAGGCCTTTTTCGCACTCAGATTACAACCCGACCTCTCCAATTCTTGCTCACCTGTTCAAATCCTCCTCCTCCATTCTCGCTGCCCTGATCACCTTTCTCCTCCCAACCCTACCTCTTTTTTCTTGTTACATCCAGCAGACTGCTGTCCACCCGTCCCTGCTCCCACCTCTTCCTCTCAACCGTCTTCTTTAACCCAAGCCTCCTCTTTGTCTTCCCAGCCAGCACTGCCTCCAAGAGTATCCACTTCTTTTCCTACACCATCCTCCCCTCAGGACAATTCTAGCACTGCCTGTACCCATTCTCCTCCCTCGCCGCCCTCTCCTGAGGCCTGCAAACCCACCCCGCCACCTTAGGCTCCTATCTATCCTCTGTTGCCTATTAACTGAACCCCCCTTCCCCCTTCAAACCCTCAGCAGGAACCACTTCCGGTTTTTCTTTCTCTCCCGCCCTTACTGGTTCAGGCATCATTTTTGGCCCATGCCCCACCCTTACTTCAGCATCTGTGCTAGCATGCCCCCTTGGGGAAGTCGCAGGAACTGAAAGTATTGTTGGAGTTCAAGTTCCCTTCTCCCTCACTGGTCTCTCTCGAATTCACAAAAGACTTGGTTCATTTCCAGAAGACCCCGCCTTTTATATTATAGAGTTTCAGTACCTCACCCAGGCTTATGAACTAACTTGGCATGACCTCTACTTTATTCTCTCTTCCACCCTCACCCCGGAAGACTGGGATGTATCTGGACCCTAGCTCAGACACAGGCTGATACAATTATCACCAAGCTCCTGCCCAGCCTACTGGTGCAGAGGTAGTCCCCAGCCAGGACCCCCACTGGGATTATCAAGGTGGGGCCTTTGGACACCGCCCCCGAGACCACATGATTGTCTCCTTGCAGGACTCAAAAAGGGTGCCCATAAAGCGATAAACTATGAAAAACTTTCAGAAATCACCCAGGGCCCTGACAAACACCCAGCCCTTTTTCCTCTCTTGTTTAACTGAAGCCACGAGAAAATACACCAACCTAGACCCAGCCAGCCCAGAAGGAACCACTCTCTTAAATGTTCGGTTCATCACCCAACCCATCCCTGATAGCCGGCACAAGCTTCAGAAGCTTGACGATGACCCTCAATTGAATCCCACAAATGAGGCCTTCTAAATTTAGCCTTCAAAGTCTTTAACAGTCATTATCAGGAAAGTAAAAGGCAAAAACAGGCAGAGTTTCAAATGGTTGCCTCCGCCATCGGGGCCCTGCAGGCCCGTGGGGCCGCAGCTCCACACGGGAGCCTCCTAGCAATCCACCTCCACCTGGCGCCTGTTTCAAGTGCGGCAATGAAGGCCACTGGTCCAGACAATGCCCAAACGCAGGTAAGCCCACCAGGCTGTGCCCCCTCTGTGGAGGACACCACTGGACGTTGGACTGTGAGCGGCCCCTGCAAGGACCGCCCCCATCCCTTCCTGAGCTGGCTAACACTACTCGAGCTCATCAGCCTTGCTGCTGAAGACTGACGGTGCCCTGGAACGGACACCCCGGCAACTACCATCGCTTCATCTGAGCCAAGGGTAACCCTGATGGTGGCAGGTAGCCCAGTATGTTTTTTAAATTAATATCAAGTCAACCTACTCTGCTTTACCTAATTTTTCAGGACCCACTGAGTCCTCCCAGGTCTCTGTTGTGGGAACTGAAGGACAAGTCTCCAAACCCCGAGCACTGCCTCCACTTTTCTTCTCCCTTCACACCTTTCCCTTCACTCACTCTTAGTCCTGCCCTCATGCCCAACTCCGCTTCTAGACAGAGACATCCTTTCAAAACTCTACACCACTTTCCACTTCCATGTTCCCCATAGTACCCAACACATCCACCCAGACCTCTCCGGGCCATCTAATTTTCTTCTACTCCTCTAACCTCCCACCTTAAAACATGTAACCTTTCCTAATCCCCCATCCGTAGTTAACCCTGCTGTTTGAGATACTTCCACACCCTCAGTCGCAAAATACCACACCCCCTTCCACATTACCCTCAAAAACCCCACCTAGTTCCTATCACAGAAGCAGTATCTAATCCCCCATGCAGCTCTTATAGGCCTAAAGCCTATCATTTCTCGCCTCCTCACCTGTCAACTACTCTGCCCAACAAACTCCCCTTTTAACACACCAATTCTACCTGTTAAAAAGCCAGATGGAACTTATTGCTTAGTCCAGGACCTCAGGCTCATTAACCAAGCTGTACTCCCAGTATGTCCAGTATTTCCTAACCCATACACTTTACTTTCTGCAGTTCCCTCCAATATCACCCATGTTTCTGTCCCAGACCTAAAGGATGCTTTTTTTCCACAATTTCTTTGCACCCTGATTCTCAAGACCTCTTTGCTGTTACATGGGAAGACCCCAACACCCACCTTTCACATCAGCTCACCTGGTGCATATACTATCTCAAGGTTTTAAGAGACGGCACCCACCTTTTTGGACAGGACCTTGCTCGCGACCTCTGTGCCTTAGCCCTAAAACTGTCCACTCTCCTTGATGATGGGCTCCTGTGTAGCCCCTCTCAAAGAGACTGCAACGCCCACACTCTCTCTCTTTTAAACGTACTGGCAGAGCGGGGGTATGGGGTCTCCTCTAAAAAAGCACAAGTATGTACCCCCTCAGTCACCTATCTAGGCCCAGCTCTTACCCCATGAACCTGAGGCCTCACAACTGACCACATATCCCTCCTGTAGTCCCTCCCCCCTCCACAAACTAAGGAAGAAATTCTCTTTTCTAGGACTAACAGGATATTTTAGGCTCTGGGTTCCCTCCTTCGCTCTACTTGCCAAACCGTTATACCAAGCTGCTAAAGGCCCTCTCCATGAGCCTTTAAACCCTACACAGCCTATTACCCAACCTTTCTGTCTACTCCAGAAGGCTCTCACCTCAGCCCCCGTCCTCACCTTCCCAGACATCACCAAACCTTTCTGCCTCTATACCGATGAACGGCGTGGAGTTGTACTACATGTTCTAACCCAGTCTAAGGGATCCACCCTCCAGGTTGTTGTCTACCTCTCTAAACAGCTGGAAATCACAGTTCTCAGATGGCCTGCCTGCGTCCAAGCACTGGTGGCAGCTGCTGTCCTCACCCGTGAAAGCCCAAAACTATCCCTCCATGCCAACCCAACAGTTTATTCAACCCATAACATCAAAGACTCGCTAGCTCACCGCAGTGTACTAAGTCTTATCTATGCCCCACGGCTCCTCCAACTGTACACTTTATTCCCAGAAACCCCCCAAATCATCGTGCTAACCAGCTCCCATCTAAATCCGGCCACGCTCTTACCTGAAGCAACTACCTTCCAAGACCCTGCACATTTCTGTGTGGACACTGTTCAAACCTTTCTTATACCTTTTCCAAACCTAACAGACCAGCCCCTTCCAGATGCCTCCTGTACTTGGTTTGTAGTTGGCAGCTCCTTCCTACATCAAGGACACCGACATGCTGGCTATGCTATAGTGTCACCTGCCCACACTGTTGAAATCAATCCGCTCCCCTAGGCGCCACCTCCCAAAAGGCTGAACTCATCGTCCTCACTCGAGCTCTCACTTGAGCAGCCGGACAACAGATCAATGTATATTCAGATCCTCATTATGCGTTCCCCATAGCGCACTCACACTGGTCCATCTGGAAAAACGGGGTTTCCTAACTGCAAACACCACCCATGTCATACATGGCTCTGTCATCAGCAAGCTCCTTCAGGCTGCCAGGCCCCCGCAGAAACACGCCATCATTCACTGCAGGGGCCACCAAACCCCAGACAATCCTACACTGGCTAGAAATGCTTTAGCAGATAGAGTAGCCAAACAAATAGCCCTACAACCCGTGCAAAGCCAGTTTCTGTCTCTGTCCTCCTTCTCTCCTCTTTACTCCCCAGAAGAAAAGGAGGACCACCGAGCCCAAAACCTTCAAAAACAAGGACCACGGTGTGTCAAGGAAGGGCACTTCGCTCTTCCTCACTCTCAAACAATCCCTGTCCTCCAAAGCCTCCACGACTCTTTCCATGTCGGGTACGCACCTCTCCTGCCACTTCTCCGCCCTGGCCTCACTTGTCCTCATCTTTCCAGCCGTGTTCGAGAGATTACCCAGTCCTGCTCTATCTGCCGCTCAGTGTCACCCCAGGGTTCCCTCTGGCAGCTGCCTTTTCCTACCCACCAAGCCCAGGGCCAGGTACCTGGGCAAGACTGGCAGGTAGACTTCGCTCCCATGCCGCCTGATAAACGGCTCCGCTACCTTCTAGTCTTTGTACTTTCTCTGGGTGGGCAGAAGCGTTCCCAACAACTTCAGAAAGTGCAGATGTCATCACACAAACTCTCACCATGCATCTAATTCCCCGTTTCGGACTCCCAGTATCCATCCAGTCCGATAACAGGCCTGCCTTTATCAGCCAAATTACCCAAGGCGTCTCTACATCCTTGGGAATAAAATGGGTTCTCCACACACCCTACAGGCCTCAATCTTCAGGCAAAGTTGAAAAGGTCAACTCTGTCCTTAAAGCCCAGCTCACCAAGCTCACTCTAGAAATCTGCCAGTCGTGGCCGAGAAATCTCCCTTTCGCCCTCATGAGACTCTGCCAACACCAAAGGCAGCCTCTTTTTACAGTCCCTTTGAGATCATGTATAGCCAAACTTTTGTCTTAGGGCCTCCACCCTTACCAGACTCTGAGCCACTTGGGAATTACCTCCCCTCCTTAATCCAGACACAGTCTTTCATTCGTGAAGCAGTGAATGAGGCCACGCCTCTCCTTGCCGACACCTTGTTCTCTCAACATAACTGTCTTGCAGGCACAGACGTGTTTATCGGCCAACCCGACCCTCACAAAAGCTACAACCGAAGTGGACAGGCCCCTACACTGTGGTCCTCGGCACGCCAACTGCAGCGAGAGTCCAAGGACTCCCCCACTGGATCCATCGTACCAGGGTCAAGCTCGCCCCCAAGGCTGCTTCTCCCTCCAAAACATTAACAGCTAAGTGTTGCCCAGGTCAATTTCTCCTACCAAGCTTAAATTAACCAACATTTTTTTCCTAAAAATCAAAACACAAGGAAGACTGACCACCTGCTTCCAGGAATGGCCTGTACCTACCCAACCGCTTGCTATACCTCTCTTCCACCCAAAAGTCTTAATACAGGAATATCCCTCACCCCGATCCTAATACTGTCAGTAGCTGTCCTGCTGTCCGCGGCGGCCCCTCCCAGCTGCCGTGAGTGTTATCAGTCTTTCCACTACAGAGGAAAGATTCAACAATCCTTTACTTACCATACTCACATAGAAAGATCCTGTTATGGAACCTTAATTGAAGAATGTGCTGAATCAGGAAAGAGTTATTATAAAGTAAAGAATCTAGGAGTATCTGGCAGTCGTAATGGGGTTATATGCCCCCAAGGGAAGCAGTGGCTTTGCTTCACCAAAATTGGACAATGGGGAGTAAACACTCAAGTACTCGAGGACATAAAGAGAGAACAGATTATAGCCAAAGCCAAAGCCTCAAAACCAACAACTCCCCCTGAAAATCACCCGCGGTATTTCCATTCCTTTATACGAAAACTACAAGCAGATGCATCCCTTCCCAAGCCAGGAAAATATCTGTTTGTAGATCTAGGAGAACCATCGCGCTTACCATGAATGTGTCCAATTGCTGTATGCCAGGGAGCTCGTGTGAGGGAACAGGGGCTGTGGGACGGGCTAGACATTCCCCCTTACTTACTAGCATCCCAAAACCCCAGCCTCGCTGTCACTCCTCAGGAACGCCCGCAGTCCTGGACGCTTACCAACCCAGTGAGAATATCCCGCAAGTGGACCAATAAAACCCATCGCTCCGTAGGGGAACGCCCGTCACCAAACCCTAACAGTCAACACCTCCAGAGCTGAGTGGCGGCCAAGCTTATCCCCTGGAGCCTGGTCTCCTTCTAACTTAAGCTACCTCAATTGTGTCTTGTCCACAAAGGCCTAGTACTGTACAAACACCACTAACCCTTATGCCGCACAGCCCTGCCTAGGTGCACTATGCGGCAGTCCCATGAACACCAGCCTACAATGGACTGCCCCTGACGGATTCCTTTGGATATGTGGAACCCAGGCTTACTCGTGGCTACCTGTCACTAGCAAGGTACTTGCTTCCTAGGCACAATTAAACCTGGATTCTTTTTACTTCCAAAGCAGGCGGGCCCTCAGAATCCCTGTGTATGATAACCACAGGAAAACGATCCTCGGAGGTAGGAGGGAGCCAAAGATGGCGAGAGGACGAGAAACAGGCCTTATAGTCCTGCCACTTGGGCGGAGGATGGTTCGTGAGGTTATCGCACTTCCATATATACGCCAAATAGAACAATTAGACTACAGGCTGTTCTAAAGATAATCATCAACTAAACCGCCTGAGCCCTAGAAATGCTCGCACAACAACAAACCCAAATGTGCGCGGCAATTTATCAAAACAGGCTGGCACTAGACTACTTATTAGCAGAAGAGGGTGGGGCCTGTGGTAGGTTTAATATCTCCAATTGCTGTCTTAACATAGGCGATAATGGAAAAGTGGTTCTAAAAATCACTTCAAACATCAGAAAAGTAGCCCATGGACCAGGCCAAACCTGAAGGAAGGGGACCCAACAAACCTTCTAGGAAGTGGTTCTCTAATTTAGGAGGATTGAAAATGCTGCTAGGGACGGTCATCTTCATCGCTGGGTTCCTCCTATTTCTCTCCTGTTATCCTACTGATAATGAAAGCCTAAAACTCTTGTTGAAACTACAGTTAGCCGCCAGACAGTCGAGACGATGCTCCTGCTACAACGGCACGATGGATGCCCACCCGTCTCTCAAGAATCCCCCAGAATTAAGTTTTTCTTTTCCCAAGGTGCCCACGCCACCCTATGTCACGCCTGAAGTGGTTATTGAGAAAGTCGTCCCTTTTCCCTCTTTTATAACCAAATAGACAGGAATGCAAGATTCTTCCCAGGGCGTGAAAGCTTGAGGGAACGAATAACTCCTCCTCCTCAGGCCCAGTCCTAACTTGCGCCAGCAGCGTGCGTCAGCAAGATAGCAGAGGCAGGAAGAGAGCTGGCTGGAAGACGCATACCCTCCGCAGATCAAGAGGGAGGCTGTCCCAGTGCTACATAGCAGTCACGTCAGGCTGGACAATTCCTGTTTACAGAGGACTATAAAACCCCTGCTCTGTCCTCACTTGGGGCTGATGCCATGTTCGGCCTCAGGCTGTCTGCACCCAGGCGCTCATTAACACAGCGTGTTGCTCCACACGGCCTCGTGTTGTCTGTTGGCGCGTCCTCTGGGTTCCAACCAATGCAAGAGCCTTGCATCCGGTGCTGAGACCCGTGAGGGGCTTCGGTCCACGTCCCCCGTGGACCTGCCACCCCTCCATCCCGGAGAGCAGGCCACAGCAGCCGGACACAGGAAGCTTCTCAGCCTCTAGTCGCCTCTCTGGGCCTGCACATCGGTCACTGATCTCGCCTACTGGTAACTTTCCTGGAAGCCCAGTTAACAGGGAAAAATCCACACGGCCTCTCTTGGTTTCTCCAGCCCCAAAATCCAACATTGGTCCAAGAAGGCTATGGCATGGCTGGGTGTGGTGGTTCACGCCTGTAATTCCAGCACTTTGGGAGGCTGAGGCTGTTAGATCACGAGGTCGGGAATTTGAGACCAGCCTGGCTGGTGCACTCTCGGGGTTACAACCAATGCAAGAGCCTTGCACTGATGACATGTCCCCAGGGTGGTTGGGGCACAGCTTGGTTTTATACATTTTAGGGAGACCTGAGACACCAATCAGTATATGTAGAAGTACCCTGGTTCTTCTGGAAAGGTGGGACAACTTGAAGCAAAGGCAGGAACACTCCAAGCAGGGAGGGAGCTTGCTGGGCACAGATAGGTGAGACACTGGAGGCTGGATTCTTTTGAGTTTCTTATTAGTCTTTGCGAAGGAGGCAATGAGATACGCATCTATCTCAGTGAGCAGAGGGGTGACTTTGAATAGAATGGGAGGCAGGTTTCCCTTAAGCAGTTTCCAGCTTGACTTTTCCTTAGTGATTCTGGGGCCCAAAATGTTTTTCTTTCACACGGGCAGCATGGGAGGATCACTCAAGCTCAGGAACCACAGGTTGCAGTGAGCAGAGATCACACCACTGCATTCCAGTCTGGGTGACACAGCCAGACGCTGTCTCAAGAAAACAAAACTAGGCTGGGCACGGTGGCTCACGCCTATAATCCTAGTACTTTGGGAGGCCACGGTGGGTGGATCACAAGGTCAGGAGTTTGAGACCAGCCTGACCAACATGGTGAAACCCTGTCTCTACTAAAAATACAAAACTTAGCCAGGGAGGCGAAGGTTGCAGTGAGCCAAGATCGAGCCACTGCACTCCAGCCTGTGCGACAGAGCGAGACTCTGTTTCAAAAAACAAACAAAATAAACGAAACCCACCTGTAGGCCTGGAGTAATCATGCTTGTAATCCCAGCACTTTGGGAGTCTGAGGCAGGCGGATTGCTTGAGTCCAGGAGTTCGAGACCAGCCTGAGTAGCGTGGTGAAACCCCATGTCTACAAACATTTGTTTTTTCAAGCTGGATATGGTGGTGCACACCTGAAGTCCTAGCTGCTCTGGAGGCTGAGGTGCGAGAATCCCCTGAACCCAGGAGGCGGAGCTTGCAATGAGAGGAGATTGAGCCACTGCACTCCCGCCTGGGCGACAGAGTGAAACCACTTCTCAAAAAAATAAAAACAACAAAATACCACTGAACTCCCACCTGGGTGACAGAGTGAGACCCCTTCTCAAAAAAAAACAAAAACAAAAACAAAACAACAAAATAGCACTTGTAACTGCAGCTAATCAGAGCATGGATATTTGGGGCCACTTGAGTCAGTGCTCCTGGCTTGCAATCTCTAAACTTGGCCCAGAGAAGCTCTTCTCACGTGAGTTTTGCCCCTGCTTCTTTCTTTAGGTCGACACCTGCTAGGCTTAGGACATTGTGGGCAGGGACAACAGAAGGGATATTTTCAATCTTTTTTGGTAACAAGAGTTGTTTCTTTTTTCTTTTTTTTCTCTGCCCTGTCTTACAATGATAAAAGAGTTGCCTCTTTATTTTTATTTTTTTATTTTGTTATTATTTTTTTGAGACAGAGTCTTGCTCTGTTGCCCATGCTGGAGTGCAATAGCGCAATCCCGGCTCACTGCAAGCTCCGCCTCCCAGGTTCACGCCATTCTCCTGCCTCAGCCTCCCAAGTGGCTGGGACTATAGGCACCCACCACCATGCCCAGCTAATTTTTTGTATTTTTAGTAGAGACGGGGTTTCACCATGTTAGCCAGGATGGTCTCGATCTCATGACCTCGTGATCTGCCCACCTCGGCCTCCCAAAGTGCTGAGATTACAGGCATGAGCCCCCACACCCAGCCTATGTTTATTTTTTATCTATTTTTTTGAGACAGGGTCTCACTATGTTGCCCAGGCGGGTCTCGAACATCTGAGCTCAAGTGACCCTCCCATGTCAGCCTCCCAGAGTGCTGTGATTCCAGGCATGAGCCAATATGCCTGGCCAAGAGTTGCTCTTTATTTTATTTATTTATTTAGAGACGGAGTCTCACCCTGTTGCCCAGGCTGGAGTACAGTGGCGTGATCTCAGCTCACTGCAACCTCCGCCTCTCAGGTTCGAGCAATTCTCCTGCCACAGTCTCCCGAGTAACTGAGATTATAGGCCAGCGCTATGATGCTCGGCTAATTTTTGGGTTTTTAGTAGAGACGGGGTTTCGCCATGTTGGCAAGGCTGGTCTCGAACGTCTGACCGCAGGTGATCTGCCCACCTGGGCCTCCCACAGTGCTGGGATTACCAGTGTGAGCCACCACGTCCAGCCTCCAAGTTTCTATTTTACATTTCTCATCTCCATCCTGCCAAGTGTCTATTCCGCATAGTACCGACTCATTTGCTGTGAAGGATGAGCTGAGTTCTCCTGGGCTACCTCCCAAGCTCCTGTTTGTGTCCTCCAGGTTCCTGGTTTATCTTTTGCTTACTTGTTAGGGTTTATAACACTCTCATTCTGTCTTGCAATCTCCATAGTTGTTTAGCTTTAATTCACAGGCAAATAGGTTCTAAGGTCTCCTCCAGTACTACTGTAGCCTTCGATTCTTGATTTTTTTTTTTTTTTTGAGATGGACTTTCGCTTTTGTTGCCCAGGCTGGAGTGCAACGGTGTAGTCTTGGCTCACCGCAGCTTCTGCCTCCCAGGTTCAAGCGATTTTACTGCCACAGCCTCCCAAGTAGCTGGGATTACAAGAGCCCGCCATCATGACCAGCTAAGTTTTGTATTTTTAGTAGAGACAGGGTTTTGCCATGTTGGCCAGGCTGGTCTCAAACAATTTCACCATGTTGGCCAGGCTGGTCTCAAACTCCTGACTTCAGGTGATCCGCCCATCGCGGCTTCCCGAAGTGCTGGAATTACAAACGTGAGCCACCGAGCCTGGCCGAGTTTTGAATGTTGAATGTTAGTTCATCTCGTTTGGCTGGATTTCATTGTCTAGTTTTCCTCCCACAAAGGGCTTGGGGAGGTGACAGAGTCTCTGAATACAGGCAGTTGAAAGATGGCATCTATGGGCCAGCACAGCGGCTTCCGCCCTGATCCCTGCACTTAGGGAGGTGGAGCGGGGGGAGATAGCTTGAGGTCAGGAGTTTGAGACCAGCCTGGCCAAAATGGTGAAATCTTGACTCTAGTATAAATACAAAAATTAGCTGGGCCTGGTGGCCTTTCCTAAAGGATTGGCCTCAGCCACTTAGCCCAAGGCTGCTCTGAGACCGCAGTGGAGAGCCAGTGGGCTGTGGCTTCCTCACACCCAGATGCTGCTTCAGCCCCAGTACCTCTCACACCCCCATCCAGAGGCCTTGAGGACTGCCCTCCAGGGCTCCCTCCATCAATGCCCTGTGCTCCTGGCGAAATCCCTTTCAACATCCGGGTGAGGCATGATGTCCTTCAAAGCCTTCTCTGATGAATCCCCATCTTTTCCCCTCCCCAGGCAGCTCCCCTGCCTCGTCTTCCACGTCTGTTATTATCCGGCACAGCGCCATGCATCTCTCAGCTGCCCCTTCCCAGGCCATGCACTCACAGAAGGCAGGCTATCTCCATCATGTCTGAACTCATGGCTGAGGCATAGTGCCTAGCATATAGTAGGCTTTTCAAACACTGTTTATTACAGACGGGTCTGTAAGAGTGAATGTTACACTAGAAGGAACACTGTTTTAGCAGTTGTGAATTTTTTATATTCTATTGCTTCAGATCCCTTCTAGAATAAAGGCCAACCAAGGTCAGGGGGAAGGGGAAGGAGGGTCAGGGAGAGAAGGTGATACAACCAAGGAAGCTGAGCACCTAAAACACTCACTTATTTTAATCCTATCTCTGGCCAGGCCTTTTATTAAATTAAAATTACCCCTTTAATACTGGATCAACAAACTATAGTCCAAGAGACAAACCCTGCTTCCTGCCCCTTTCTGTAAGCTAAATTTTTTTCTTTTTGTGATGGAATCTCGCTCTGTCGCCCAGGCTGGAGTGCAGTGGGGCAAACTCGGCTCACTGCAAGCTCCGCCTCCCGGGTTCACGCCATTCTCCTGCCTCAGCCTCCCGAGTAGCCGGGACCACAGGTGCCCGCCACCACACCCGGCTAATTTTTTGTATTTATTTTAGAAGAGATGGGGTTTCACCGTGTTAGCCAGGATGGTCTCCTGACCTCGTGACCGCCCACCTCCGCCTTCCAAAGTGCTGGGATTACAGGCATGAGCCGTGCCCGGCCTCCGACAGCACTCTTTTAAAGACAGAATGTGGGAAATCACATAGATCCAAACAATAGCCCCGTGGGTGCCCACCGTATTGCCACCAGATGGACTGTCAAGAAGTCATCTGCAATGCTAGCTACAAAATGCAGAACTGTGCTTGGTGCTGGCTATTGGGTTTTAAGCCCTTTCAATGGGTGGAGGAGCGTAAACCAAAATCCCAGAAAGACTAGCCCAACAGGACTAGTTCCAAGGGAAGAACTTTATATATTTTTTGAGATGGAGTTTTGCTCTTGTTGCCCAGGCTGGAGTGCAATGGCGCAATCTCCGCTCACTGCAACCTCCGCCTCCCGGGTTCAAGTGATTTTCCTGCCTCAGCCTCCCGAGTAGCTGGGATTACAGGCACACGCCAACACACCTGGATAATTCTGTATTGTTAGAGATGGGGTTTCACCATGCTGGTCAGGCTGGTCTCAAATTCCTGCCTCAGCCTCCTAAAGTGCAGGGATTACAGGCATAAGCCACCGCGCCTGGCCAGGGAAGAACTTTATACAAGTCTCTTGCTTCATCCTAAAAATATATGCAAATCAAAATATATTCATGTTCATTTTAATATTAAAGGAATTTCCATTTCCAAAGCATCACCGCCCATCACAGTAGTTCCATGGATCCTAGCTTGAGAAGCTATTAAATGAAAAACCAAAAAAAAGCAAATAGCAGGATAGAAAAGTTGTATGTACATTAAAATGGTTACATCACTTTAACCACCACTAGGGAATCCTGTAAGATGTTAATGGCTGGGCATGGGGGCTCATGCCTGCAATCCCAGCACTTTTGGGGGCTGAGGCAGGCTCCGCCTCTACAAAAAATACAAAAATTAGGTGGGCATGGTGGCCAGTGCCTGCAGTCCCAGCTACAAAGTGAGCTGAGATGGGAGGATTGCTTGGGCCTGGGAGGACGAGGCTGCAGTAGGCTGAGATTGCACCACTGCTCCGGGCAAGAGTGAGGCTGTCTCAAAAAAAAAAAAAAAAAAAAAAAAAAAAGCCTGGATTAGCTTAGTGGATTTTAGGTAAGTTTACTATTTTCTTTTTGGTAATGTAGTTTTACCACTTTTATTATAAAAAATGTGTTTAGAAGAATCTGGCTGAGTTGCTAAGTCTCCTGTGTGGTAACACAATCTGAGGCAGATGACCACAATACTAGTTTTCAATTTTGATATTTAAAAAAAAAATTTTTTTTTTTTTGAGATGGAGTCTCATGCTGTCACCCAGACTGGAGTGCAATGGCATGATCTCGGCTTACTGCAAACTCTGCCTCCCAGGTTCAAGCGATTCTCCTGCCTCAGCCTCCTAAGTAGCTGGGATTACAGGCGTGTACCACCACAGTCGGCTAATTTTTGTATTTTTAGTAGACACAGGGTTTCACCACATTGGCCAGGCTGGTCTCAAAACTCCTGACCTCAAGTGATCCACCCGCCTTGGCCTCCCAAAGTGCTGGGATCACAGGTGTTAGCCACCATGCCCTGGCCCTCACCTACATTGGTTACTTTCTCTAAGTCAGACTGGGCTCTGTCTCTGCACAGCGCTGGGGGAGTGTGCTCCATGTGATGCACAGGAGCCCCACTGCCCCTACTGCCCCCGAAGGTGTGCCTTAAAGTTGTCACAAGGGATGGAAGGTTACTTGGCCAACCCCCGAAGGTGTGCCTTAAAGTTATCACAAGGGATGGAAGGTTACTTGGCCAACCCCCGAAGGTGTGCCTTAAAGTTATCACAAGGGATGGAAGGTTACTTGGCCAACCCCCGAAGGTGTGCCTTGAAGTTATCACAAGGGATGGAAGGTTACTTGGCCAACTCAGAAACCCTCAATAGGTAAAATAGCTCAGCAAGTGCCTATGGCCAGCTAGGATCAACTTTGTTGTTGTACTGCACAAAACTTTACCTCTTCCTAATCTCACCAATGAAAATGTCCCCAAGTTTACACAAAATACCTAACAGAGGCAAACGAAACAATTCTCTTCCTTTTCTGACAGTAAAAGACTGCAATACGATTTGTTTGCAATGCAGCAGGTAAAATTAGTAACATTCCTTTTTTTTTTTTTTTTTTTGATGGAGTTTCGCTCCTGTTGCCCAGGCTGGAGTGCAATGGCGTGATCTCGGCTCACTGCAACCTCCGCCTCCCAGGCTTAAATGATTCTCCTGCCTCAGCCTCCCGAGTAGCTGGGATTACAGGTGCCCACTAGCATGCCTGGCTAATTTTTGTATTTTTAGTAGAGACGGGGTTTCACTGTGTTGGCCAGGCTGGTCTCAAACTCCTGACCTAAGGTGATCCACCCGCCTCGCCCTCCCAAACCGCTGGGATTACAGGCGTTATCCACCGCACCTGGCCAAAATTCCCGTTTCTAATAATCAAAAACCAGAACTGTAGGATTAGAAGTCACTATTACTGGCTGGGTGCAGTGGCTCATGCCTGTAATCCCAGCATTTTGGGAGGCCGAGGCAGGTGGATCATGAAGTCAGGGGTTCAAGACCAGCTTGGCCAAGATGGTGAAACCCTCTCTCTACTAAAAATACAAAAAAAAAATTAGCCGGGCAGGGTGGTGCAAGCCTGTAGTCCTAGCTACTTGGGAGGCTGAGGCAGGAGAATCGCTTGAACCCAGGAGGTGGAGGTTGCAGTAAGTCAAGATTGTGCCATTGCACTCCAGCCTGGGCGAGAGTAAGACTCTGTCTCAAAAAAAAAAAAAAAAGTCACTATTACATTATTGATACTCAGCTGATAATCAGTTTAATGCTAAATTGACTAGGCTCAGCACAGTAGAATCACACCACTATAAAGCGCTTAAAATTCTCTAATTATATGGATTTGTCCCGTGATCCATAACCTTAAAGAAAAAATTCCTTGCACACAGTAGATATTCCAAAATATATGTTGGATAATCAGCATTACTGTTGCTAATTCACCACTCACTGTAAAAAGCGTGAAAGTGGACGGGCACAGTGGCTCACGCCTGCAATCCCAGCACGTTGGGAGGCCGAGGTGGGCAGATCATCTGAGGTCAGGAGTTCGAGACCAGCCTGGCCAACATGGTGAAACCCTATCTCTACTAAAAATACAAAAATTAGCTGGGCCTGGTGGTGAGTACCTGTAGTCCCAGCTACTCAGGAGGCTAAGGTAGGAGAATCACTTGAACCCAGGAGGCGGAGGTTGCAGTGAGCCGAGATCGCACCACTGCACTCCGGCCTGGGTGACAGAGTGATACCCTGTCTCAAAAAAAAAAGTAAAAGTGAAACTGCTTATGCACACTGGGCTTTGTTACTCTTGAGTGGATTTTATTTTTGCACTCCAGGATGCACCGAAGACAGTGGAAGGTTCATCTTCACAGCGAGGGCCCTCAGTGTCGAGGTGACTCCCGGCCTGAGGAGGGCTGAGGCATCCTGAATTTGGAGAGATCGAGGTTTAGGTCTAAGAAGGTGTACGTGGTGTAGTCATGATGCTGGAGGTTCTTGTAGGTAGTGTTGTCAAATGGCTCAGCAGGCATTGGGGCCGGCTCTGTGGAGGAAACACGATGCCCATGAGACCAACACAAGGACAGCTCTTTATGAATGACTTGGCTCACACACAGGCCCTTATTATCTACCAAGCATTCTTCATCAACCCTATCTGTGAGGAACAAACTGTCTAATTAAAAAAGACTACAAAAGCCACAGTAAAGAAAAAGAAAGATATTACTTAGAAGTTTATTCTAAAACATACAGCCTTACCAATTTAAGAAATGGAATAGTTATTACAATGTGTGTCTTTTTTTTGAGATGGAGTCTTGCTCTGTCGCCCAGGCTGGAGGGCAATGGTGCGATCTCGGCTCACTGCAACCTCCACCTCCCGGGTTCAAGTGATTCTCCTGCCTCAGACTCCCCAGTGGCTGGGATTATAGGCGTCTGCCACCATGCCTGGCTAATTTTTGTATTTTCAGTAGAGATGGGGCTTCACCATGTTGGCCAGGGTGCTTTTGATCTTCTGATCTCAAGAGATCTGCCCGCCTTGGCCTCCCAAAGTGCTGGGATTACAGGCGTGAGCCACTGTGCCAGGTCATACAACATGTCTTAACGTCTTAGTTTGTATACTTCTAGGCTTCTCAAAAGTTTGAAAATGACTAGAACAATTATGGCAGGACTTTCAGGTAACTTAGAGATGCATGATAAAATCTACCTCTATTAGAAATCTGGGCTGGGCATGGTGGCTCATGCCCATAATCCCAGCACTTTGGGAGGCCGAGTTGGGAGGATTGCTTGAGCTCAGAATTTCTAGATCATTCTGGGCAAAATAGTGAGACTCTGTCTCTACAAATAATAAAAAAGCAGGGGCCAGGCGCAGTGGCTCGCACCTGTAATCCCAGCACTTTGAGAGGCCGAGGTGGGCAGATTGCTTGAAGCCAGGAGTTTGAGAGCATCCTGGCCAACAAGGTGAAACCCCGTCTCCACTAAAGTTACAAAAGTTAGCAAGTCCACGTGGTGGCACACGCCTGTAATCCCAGCTATGTCGGGAGGCTGAGGCACAAGAATTGTTTGAACCCAGGAGGCAGAGGTTGCAATGACCTGAGATTGCATCACTGCAGCCTGTGTGACAAAGTAAGACTGTCTCAAAAAAAAGAAAAAAAAAAATTTAGCAGGTCATGGTGATGCACCTGTAGTCTCCAGCTACTCAGAAGGCTGAGGTGGGAGGATCTCACTCTGTCACCCAGGCCGGAGTGCAGTGGTGCGATCTCGGCTCACTGCAACCTCCGCCTCCTGGGTTCAAGTGATTCTCCTACCTTAGCCTCCTGAGTAGCTGGGACTACAAGTGCTCACCACCAGGCCCAGCTGATTTTGAGACTGGGAGGTGGAGGTTGCAGTGAGCCGAGATCACATCACTACACTCCAGCCTGTGGGACAGAGCAAGACTCTGTGTCCAAAAAAAGAAAAAAATTGAAAAGTTTAAAGTAAAGGAGTCTTCTGAATCTCTGATACAAGAAAATTAGATAAATTCTAATAACAACACAGCATTTAAACATTTAGTAATTCTAAACTACAAGTTGGGGTCGAGGCAAAAGAAGTACTGGTTTCCTGCAGTAGGACATAAAATATAACATAATGGCAAAATCAAAACCAGCATGGGAACAAGGCTGACGTTTAGGTTAAGATTTGTACTGACTCAATTTCTGGAAATCAGGTCATTAGGTCTATCTTAACTTCCATTCATGCTCCACAAAAAAAAAAAAAAACGAAATACATGTATTTTCTCACTATTTCAATTAATATCAAAAGCTCTGATTTTCAGTTTTAAGTTATGTTAAACAAAAACGATGTCTTATTTAAAAAGCTGGCATCATTCCAATCTCCACAAGCTGAGTGTCTTTGGTGTGGTGTAGATACACCTTCAAAGCAGAACATATTATTTTAGTTACTATAGGAGGGTGATAACTGACCAAGATGTGGGTTATAAAACTCTGATCTAAAACCACGCTACCTGGAAGGCAAGTACTGGGGCACGGACTGCCTAGCGAGACTGTGGCCCCACACAGACACAGCTCTGCAAGGTGGGTTGTGCGCATGGGCACAGAAGATATTTAAGAAACAACACATCCATGAAATGTTAGAATTTTCTCTTCAGAAAGGTTTGCAATCTGAAAACTCTCAATTCTGTTTTTATCCTGCGAGTTGTGTTATTCGTCTCCATTTTAGAGCAGGAGGAGTGAAAGCAGCAGCATCAGGAAATGCAGTTCCTGAGGCCTGGGAAGTCTGACAAGCCCCGGCACTTGGCGTACTGATGAAAGAGCAGATGGAGAGGGGAGAAAACACATAAATCCCGCCGCACAACGAACCAGGAACAAGAAGGCGTCAGGTAAGGCACATAAGGCAAGGGGCGGCGGTAGAGGATGGAGAGCAGACACAGGACGGAGCCGCGCTTGTTCGGGACCATGCATTTTAGAGAAGTCTTCAAGAAGAGCCATGGATTCCAAAACGGAAGCTGGCCTTTTCATGTTTGCCACGACTCAGCTAAAGCACATTGCATTTTATCAAGTTTAGTGCTCAAGAAAATGGTAACATAGCCGGGCGCACTGGCTCACGCCTGTAATCCCAGCACTTTGGGAGGCAGAGGCGGGTGGATCACCTGAGGTCAGGAGCTCGAGACCAGCCTGACCAATATGGCAAAACGCTGTCTCTACTAAAAATACAAAAATTAGCCAGGCGTGGTGGCAGGCGCCTGTAGTGGCAGCTACTCAGGGGGCTGAGGCAGGAGAAACGCTGGTACCTGGGAGGTGAAGCCAGCAGTGAGCTGAGATCGTGTTGCTGTACTGCAGCCTGGGTGACACAGTGAGACTCCATCTCCAAAAAAAAAAAAAAAAAAAAAAGGAAATGGTAACATAATAGGAACAAATGCTGTTGCCCTTTAAAAGCCTTCATACGCTAGGCATGGTGGCTCATGCCTGTAATCCCAGCACTTTGAGAGGCCAAGGTGGGTGGATCACCTGGGGTCAGGAGTTTGAGACTAGCCTGGCCGACGTGGTGAAACCCCGAAAATACAAAAATTAGCCAGGGGTGGTGCCACACGCCTGTAATCCCAGCTACTCTGGAGGCGAGGCATGAGAATCGCTTGAACCCAGGAGGCGGAGGTTGCAGTGAGCCGAGATTGCGCCATTGTACTCCAGCCTAGACAACAAGAGCAAAACCCATGTCAAAAAAAAAAAAAAAAAAGCCCTTCATAAAATTTCTTCTAGAAGAGTAAAGCAGCCCATATGTGTTTTCAGTTAACCGGAGAAGGAAATGCTGTCCAGGGGAAAGGATGCGTATGCAGCGGCTGCCCTGTACAACACCCTGCTTTAATTCCTGAACTGTGAATCTGCCCTGTGCACAGGATGCTAAAAGTAATCATCTAATTTACCCGAAGACTCTCATGCCAAGTGACTAGCTACTACTCTTCACCTAAGCAAGTTAAACCGGAGGCTCCCCTTTTCACTTAGTGAGATGCCCCACAAGGTCATCAATGAACACTTAGACACCTTCAAAAGTCAGCGATGACAATGTTAAGCTGTCAGTTTTCAAAAATTATACCGGTTAAGAAATGGTCAAGAGTGCCAAGGACATACCCTTTAAGATGAAGGTTGGGGGCTGGGCGCGGTGGCTCATGCCTGTAATCCCAGCCCTTTGGGAGGCCAAGGCAGGTGGATCACGAGGTCAGGAGACCAAGACCATCCTGGCCAACATGGTGAAACCCTGTCTCTACTAAACATACAAAAATTAGCTGGGCGTGGTGGTGGGTGCCTATAATCCCAGCTACTCGGGAGGCTGAGGCAGGAGAATGGCTTGAACCCAGGAGGTGGAGGTTGCAGTGAGCCAAGATCTCACCACTGCACTCCAGCCTGGTGACAGTGTAAGACTCTGTCTCAAAAAAAAAAAAAAAAAAAAAAAAAAAGGTGAAGGTTAAGCAGGGTACAGATGCTCATGCCTGTAATCCCAGCACTTTGGGAGGCCGAGGTGGGTGGATTCCTTGAGGTCAGGAGTTCGAGACCAGCCTGGCTACTATGGTGAAACCCCGTCTCTACTAAAAACACAAAAAAATTAGCCAGGTGTGGTGACCTGCACCTGTAATCTCAGCTACTTGGGAAGCTGAGGCAGGGGAATTGCTTGAACCAGGGAGGTGGAGGTTGCAGTGAGCAGAGGTCGCGCCTCTGCACTCCAGCCTGGGCAACAGAGCAAGACTCCATCTTAAAAAAAATAAAAAGAAAGTTAAATATTATATTTTAGGGATTCTGAATATAAGGATGTGGATTGTCCATAATTAAGACATACTTTTCTGCCTGGCTGAGACAGCATTACAGGCCATGTTTCTAGTACAGAATTTGATTGACTGTAACACTGCTCTACAAGCATACGTAAACTAGTTCTTTTGCCTCACTACCCTAAGGGACAGGGTGCACTTGGGAGCGCGAGTCAAGATATACCCTGTGTGCCGCCTCGGTCATCCCCTGGCGCGGCCGCGTCTTCCATGGCCTCGCCCTCGGCCTCAAGCTTCGATGCTGCTGTCTTTTCATGGAAACCGTGGTTATGCTCAACAGGAGCTGTCTCCAAATTGCTTGGTGGTATCTGATCTTCCACAGTTGCCTCTCCAGCCTTCAGGTGTCCTTCTATTCCCTGTGTCCCTGAGGTTTCCTTTCTGGGCAGGGGACGGGCCGCCTTGCGCTGGGGCTCTCGCACGGGTTTTTCCAGATGCCCCTCTGCTGCCCCAGGAGGAGTGGCTGGCAGCTGCCCCCCTGCTGTGGCCTCTTCTGCCAGCACAGTAGGCGCTGGGCTGCCCTTCGGTGGTGCAGACGACCCTGATTTTGTGTGGACCAGTAACGGTCCTTTAACTTCGAATGGCTTTTGGCTTTCTTTATCTATTTCATTTAATCTAAATGTTTCCTGCAGTTGTTTTTCCTTTAAACTTTGCTTCAAAAACTCTTCATCTGCTTGAGATCTGGGCACTGTGGTTTTTGGTCTCGCGTCTTCCCTGCCTTCTGATGGCTTAGCAGGGGGCCCTTTCTTCTTTGGCTGGTGGGGCTTCTCTGGACCAGTGATGTCCGCATGCGGCTTCTGCAGCAAGGTTTTCTCTTTTGCTGATACTGTAACTCGGGGGGCTCTGCTTTCAGAGGAACGAGAGGCCTCTGGTTTTCGAAGCCCCCCTCTGCCTTTGCTCACCACTCGAGGAGTGACCTCTGAAACGTCAGCCTCGTCATCAGATTCAGAATCAGAGGAGCTGGATGAGGATGAAGACGAAGGCGACGTCACTTTCCGACCCACCCGATGAGCTTCTGAGTCGGAGCCCTGTTTTCTGAATGGAGACACAACTTTCTGTGGAAACTCTATCAAAGTCTTTCTTGACATAAATTTCGGAACCCCTTCATCTGTGAACAGCACGCTGCCACTGGGACTGGGACTAGCTACCATCCCGCCCTTATTCGCAGCTGGTGGGTAAGAACCGGGTGAAGATAAGTTTTTAGACAATTCAGCTGCTGTCTGGGTGGCTAGGAGCTTGCCCCTCTCCTTTGGTTCCACTACATCTAGGAAATGGCATAAAGAGGAATATCATTTAACAAAACAACTTAAAACTCAGTCAAAATCACAGACATTTCATGACGCATTACTTGTCACTGATGGTATCTTCAATACACTCATCCTAAGACAGGTCCCATAGAAACCCACCAAGCAACCAACTGAGGATGGAAAATGTTCAGAAAATCATCTGCTTTGACAAGCTTTTTTCCTTGACATTATTCCCTAAACAGCACAACAACTATTTACATAGTATTTACATCGTATTAGGTATTATAAGTAATCTAGAGACGATTTAAAGTATACAGGAGGATGTACTTAGATGATATGCAAATACTGCATCACTGTATATCAGCGACTTGAGCATATGCAAACTTTGGAATCCTGGTGGGAGGGGTGGCCTAGAACCCATTCCCCGCAGATACTGAAGGACGACTGTATAATAAAACACAAAACTACAGACCTAAGACTAGCTGCGTAGGCCTATCTCACAGCCTAAGACGGGGACTTTCAGAGACTGTTTCTCTTCTCTGAGAGACCATAACAAACTATGTAACATAAAGGTCTACAAATACTGTACTGGTAATTAGTGAAGGCAGGAGTTCGCCTTGTTGCTTCCCTATCACCTCTCAATATAGAACTCAAATTTCCTGAATCTCTTTTTTGCTGTGTTGAAAAGTGAGGGCACGGCCTTCAAGTTTTTAGGGATCCCCCTATCATAAGTAAAAAGGGTTAGGGTGTGAGACATGGATTAGCAACCTTAAAATACTTCCGTATCTTGTCAAAAGGTCACAAAACTAACTTTGGAAACAAGGCACATTCAGAAACAGAGGTGCATTTAAACATTACATTAGAGAATAAAGTTACTCAAATTTTATATGGTAATGAAAACTTCTACAGATGTTTCACTATAAAAAGGTTTTTTTTACTTATTTATTTCGAAATGGAATTTTTCTCTTGTTGCCCAGGCTGGAGTGCAATGGTGTGATCTCAAGTCACCACAACCTCTGCCTGCCGGGTTCAAGCAGTTCTCCTACCTCAGCCTCCTGAGCAGCTGGAATAACAGGCATGTGCCACCACACCCAGCTAATTTTGTATTTTTAGTAGAGATAGGGTTTCTCCATGTTGGTCAGGCTGGTCTCAAACTTCCGACCTCAGGTGATCTGGCTGCCTTGGCCTCCCAAAGTGCTGAGATTACAGGCGTGAGCCACCGTGCCTAGCATTTTATTTTTAAATAAACACATGAGAATCGAGAATTTTCAGAAGGAAGACAGCACAGTGATTAAAATATAAACTGCACTGCCAGAATGCCTGGGTTCAAATCCAGGCTTCTCCGCTGACACCTGTGTGGACACCGCATGACTCGGGCAGCTCAGTCCGGCACCTCGACTTCCTTGTCTGTGACATGGGGATAACAGTAGCATCTACTCCCTGGGTTGCTGAGGACTGGGGAAGATGGAAAAAGTGCTCAGAACAGTGCCTGGCACTGCTTGTTATAATTGGACATATACTTCGTTTTCTTTTTGTTTCTTTCTTGAGATGGAGTCTAGCTCAGTCACCCAGGCTGGAGTGCAGGGGTGCAATCTCGGCTCAGTGAAACCTCCGCCTCCTGGGCTCAAGTTATCTTCCTGCCTCAGCCTCCCGAGTAGCTGGTACTACAGTTGTGTGCCACCATGCCTGGGTAATTTTTTTTTGTTTTTTGAGATGGAGTTTCACTCTTTTTGCCCAGGCTAGAGTGCAGTGGCGTAATCTTGGCTCACTGCAACCTTAGGTTCAAGCGATTCTCCTGCCTCAGTCTCCTGAGTAGCTGGGATTACAGTCATGCACCACCATGCCAGGCTAAATTTTTTGTGTATTTTTAGTAGATACGGGCTTTCACAATATTGGTCAGACTGGTCTCGAACTTCTGACCTCAGGTGATCCACTCCCCTCAGCCTCCCAAAGTGCTGGGATTACAGGTGTGAGCCACTGTGCCTGGCTGGATACATTAAATTTCTATTTCCAGGTATTCCTCACTTTCAAAACTGAAACAAGGACTTCAAATGGATAATTAACTTTGGCTTCTGGACATACTCTTCAAAAAGCAACACAGAAATTACTCAGTCAACAATTTATTACTGACTGTTGCAAAATTAGGCCTGGTTACTGGATTCAAGGAAAGCAGCAAGCTGGAGAGCCCGGCGGTTCCCCAAGGTGCACCTCCAAGAACACCCAGCCCCTGACATCTGTGCCGGCAGCCTTCATTAGGGAGAACGCATGTGCTGGGGAAAGCTGGACACCTCTGATGAAATAAGGCACAGCATGTCCCATCGCCCCAGGGTCTTGTCCCGTGGCAGACACTCTGACTAGAGATTTGATTCCAACGATAAGAGCTTTGGGTGCTCTCACTTGCATGTAGGAAACTTCCATTAGAGCTTCCAAAGCCACTTCTGGCTGAGAAAGGTTTGATCTGGCAACGTGCCATGGAGGGTGAAAAGTTCCTCTGTATCTTACACTTACCAACTACCAACACTTCAGGGGAAAATATGGGCCTGCACGTGTCCATTTACAAGGATTATTTATTTTTCTTTGTACAGGGATTTTTTGTTTGTTTTGAGATGGAGTCTCGCTGCGACGCCCAGGCTGGAATGTAATGGCACAATCTCAGCTCATTGCAGCCTCCACCTCCTGGGTTCAAGCGATTCTCCTGCCTCAGCCTCCTGAGCGGCTGGGATTACAGGTGCCCGCCAGCACGCCCAGCTAATTTTTGTATTTTTAGTAGAGACGGGGTTTCACCTCATTGGCCAGGCTGTTCTCGAACTCTTGTCCTCAAGTGATCAGCCTGCATCGGCCTGCAAAAGTGCTGGGATTACACGCGTTAGCCACCACGCCCGGACTCAGTATTTATTTTTGTCGAGACAGGGTCTTACTCTGTCACCCAGGATGGAGTGCAGTGGTGCAATCATAATTCACGGCAACTTCGACCTCCTGGGCTCACATGATCCTCTCGCTTTAGCCTCCTGAGTAACTAGGACCACAGGTGCACGCTACCATACCCAGATACTTTTTAAAATTTTTTCTAGAGATGGGGTCTCACTATGTTGCTCAGGCTGGTCTCAAACTCCTGAACTCAACTGATCCTCCCGCCTCAACTTCCCAAAGTTCTGGGATTACAGGCATGAACCCCCATGCCCAGCCTGTGCAGGAATTCTTTTAAAAATTATGAGATACATGGCCCGGTACAGTGGCTCATGCCTGTAATCCCAGCAAATTTGGGAGGTCGAGGCAGGAGGATCACCTGAGGTCGGGAGTTCAAAACCAGCCTGGCCAACACGCAGAAACTCTGTCTCTACTAAAAAATACAAAAAATTAGGCGTGGTGGCGCACGCCTATAATCCCAGCTACTTGGGAGGCTGAGGCAGGAGAATAGATTGAACCAGGGAGGAGGAGGTTGTGGTGAGCCAAGATTGAGCCACTGCACTCCAGCCTGGGCAAAAAGAGCGAAACTCTGTCTCAAAAAAAAAAAAAAAAAAAAAAAAGGTTACGAGATACAGCTGTTCTGTGTATTGATGAGCTTAGTTCTGAAAACTCTCCTCCCACCTCAAAGCTATCCCACCGCAGCCAGTCTCACAACCACCCAGCGAGGCTGGCATGCTCATCCTCCTTAAGCACAAAGGAACCAAGGCTCAGAGGCCTGCAGGGCCCGTCAAGGCCAGAGGCAGGAACTCCATGAGAGCCCAAGGCCCACTCCCAGGTCAGCGTTCCCCTCCCCAAACCACACCCCAGATGGCCACAGAATGAAGCATTCCGTTTCCACTCACACACACACGCATGTATCTACAAAGGGGGCTCTTTGGCTCTGCCATGATATTTTAAAATCCATTTAATCCAAATTCATAAGTCTATGATGTAGGATTGCAGACACAGACTAAAATTCACCAAAGGAGAGGATAATGTTAGTAATGAAATTCAACTAATTGTTCATCAGTAAACATTTAGAGAAATGTCAAAAACATGCCAGGTAGGCTGGGCACAGTGGCTCATGCCCGTAATCCGAATACTATGGGAGTTTGAGGTGGGGAGATTGCTTGAGCCCAGGAATTCAAGACCAGTCTAGGCAATATAGTGAGACTTCGTCTCTATGGAAAATTACAATATTAGCCAGGGTATGATGGCGTGCACCTATAGTCCTAGCTACTCCAGAGGCTGAGATGGGAGGATCACTTGAGCTTGGAAGGTCGAGGCTACAGTGAGCTATGATTGTGCCACAGTACTCCAGCCTGGGTGACAAAGCAAGTGTCTGTTTCAAAAAATAACAACAACAACAAAACAGGCCAGGGATACGCCAGGCGTGGTGGTATGTGCCTGTAGTCTCAGCTACTCAGGAGGCTGAGGTGGGAGGATTGCTTGAGCTCAGGAGTTTAAGGCTGTAGTGAGTTATAACTGTGCCACTGCACTCCAGCCTGGGAGAGACAGCCAGAGCCCCTCTCTTAAACTATGTAGCTAGTAAAATTCATTGTTGTGCTTGGAAGGCTGACTAATGTATTTTCTTTTTGCATTCTCTTTCCCTTATGACTACCATCAAAATCTTACTTTTTGGTGGACTCTGCTTCTTGGGATTCTGTGGCTGACCCTTTTCATTCTTCCCTGATTCCGCAGACAAAGAAACCGTAGAAGCAAGTCCTCGAAACACCTGGGCTTCCTGGAGTACAGCCTGACAAAAGAATGAACGAATATGGATGTTTAGAGTTATGCCATGATAATAGCTAGTACTATATACAAATACTTTTTTTTTTTTTTTTTTTTTTTTCGAGTCCGGGTCTCCCTCAGTTGCCCAAGCTGGAGTACAGTGGCACAATCAGTCATGGCTCACTACAGCCTCCAACTCCGGGGTCCAAGCGATTCCCTGACACAGCTAGGACTACAGGCACACACCACCACGCCTGGCTAATATTTTTTATTTTTTTAGAGACGAGATTTGGCTATGTTGTCCAGGTTGGTCTTAAACTCCTGGCGTCCTCAAACTCCTGACCTCAACTGATCCTGAAGCCCCAGCCTCCCGAAGTGCTAGGATTGGCCAGGTGCGGGGGCTCACATCTATAATCCCAGGACTTTGGGAGGGTGAGGTGGGCAGATCACTTGAGGTCAGAAGCTCCGAGACCAGCCTGGCCAACCCCGTCTCTACTAAAAATACAAAAAAAATTAGCCGGGCATGGTAGTGTGTGCCTGTAGTTCCAGGTACTCCAGAGGCTAAGGCAGGGGAATTGTTTAGACTCAGGAGGTGGAGGTTGCAGTGAGCTGAGATCACGCCATTGCACTCCAGCCTGGACAACAGGGTGAGACTGTCTCAGAAAAAAAAAAAACATCCAAAGTGCTGGGATTGTATGCATGTAGGTACTGTGCATATGAATATTATATATCACCACTACGTATAAGTGCAAAATATTCACATGGTATACTTCTAATGGTTATTACAGTTTTCATAGTGTATGTATATCACGGACATTTTGTAAAATACAAAAAGGCTGCAAGAAGAAAACACCTGAGTTCAAGGACAATCACTACTAACATTTGGTTTAATAAAGATTATTTATTAACTTACAAAATACTATGTTCCTTTTTATTTTATTTATTTAGTTTTTTGGAGACAGGGTCTCACTCTGTCTCCTAGGCTGGAGTGCAGTGGCGCAATCTCGGCTCACTACAACCTTCGCCTCCTGGGTTCCAGTGATTCTCGTGACTTAGCCTCCCAAGTAGCTGGGATTACAGGTGTGCACCGCCGCGCCTGGCTAATGTTTTTGTATTTTTTTTTGTTTTTTGAGATGGAGTCTCACTCTGTCACTCAGGCTGGAATGCAGTGGGGTGCAATCTCAGCTCATTACAACCTCTGCCTCCTGGGTTCAAGCGATTCTCCTGCCTCAGCCACCCAAGTAGCTAGGATTACAGGCATGTGCCACCATGCCCAGCCAAGTTTTTGTATTTAGTAGAGACAGGGTTTCACCATGTTGATCAGGCTGGTCTCGAACTCCTGGCCTCAGGTGATCCACCCACCTTGGCCTCTCAAAGTGCTGGGATAACAGGTGTGAGCCACTGCGCCCGGCTCTTTTTGTATTTTTAGTAGAAATGGGGCTTTACCATGTTGGCCAGGCTGGTCTCGAACGCCTGACCTCAAATGATCCGCCTGTCTTAGCCTCCCAAAGTGCTGGGATTACAGGTGTGAGCCACCCACCAGGCCCTATGTTTCTTTCTGCAAAATGTTTTCTTATCCTTAGAAAATAGAGTAGAAGAAATATTATCTGGCCATTAAAATGATGTAGGTATACAATAACTGCTTCAAAAATGTCTACAATATAAGTATTTACATCTTACATTATGCCAACTCACTCAGCATATATTCACTAAGGCCTACTAAGTGCTAGACAGTACAATGTTCTAGATGCTGGATACAGAACAGAGGTGCCTGTATGTGCGCATAT
Source organism: Chlorocebus sabaeus (assembly GCF_047675955.1). Lineage (NCBI taxonomy): Eukaryota > Metazoa > Chordata > Mammalia > Primates > Cercopithecidae > Chlorocebus > Chlorocebus sabaeus. Next base: position 96,862,060 of record NC_132905.1, on the reverse strand, counting down.
AAACATGAAACATTTATGTTCATGATTGTAAGCATGAGTACATGTGCTTTTGTGAACATATAAAAGCTGATAGAAATCGTTAGGAACTAGATGCTTGAAGGAGTAATAGTGGACTGTCAATGGATTTCCCTATCTGTACTTTTAAATTATTCTGTAGGCTGAGGCACGAAAGTCGCTTAATCCGGGGAGGTGGAGGTTGCAGGGAGTTGAGATGGTGCCATTGCACTCCAGCCTGGGCCTGGGCGAGAGAGTGAGGCTCTGTCTCAAAAAAAAAAAAATAAATAAATAAATAAAAATATATATATACACACACACACACACACACGACCACCCCCCTCCACATATATACATATTCTGCAGGGAATAGTTACTGTTTTTGTAATAACAACCATTTTTAAATTTGTAAGATACCAAAGTGGCCTTAGTCTTATTTTATTTATTTATTTATTCTGTTCCCCAGGCTGGAGTGCAGTGGTATGATCTCGGCTCACTGCAACCTCCGCGTCCTGGGTTCATGGGATTCTCCCACCTCAGCCTCCCAAGTAGCTGGGATTACAGGAATGCACCACCACGCCAGGCTAATTTTTCGTATTTTTTAGAGACGGGGTTTCGACATGTTGGCCAGGCTGGTCTCGAACTCCTGAACTCAAGCGATCCGCCTGGCTCGGCCTTCCAAAGTACTGGGATTACTGGCAGAATCCCAAAGTGCCCGCGCCCAGCCTTGGCCTTAGCTTTCTATTTGCAGAAAAGAAAGCCCTTCTCCTTTCCACAGGTCGGGTCATGTCAGCTGGCTTCTCAACGGCTGTCAGTAAGTTACCGGGTTAACCAGGTCCCTGAAAGTTCCCTCATTTCCTCTCTTGGCTAAATGGAGAAGTCACTGTCCGTCAAAGAAGCCGTGCGGGAGGCCACACTGCGGCTGACCCCAGCGGCGCGGCAGCATCACCTGGGAAGGTCCGCCCGTCTGCCGCCCAGGCATGCAGCCCCCAGGAGCGCCCGTCGGCACGGGGCACGCCAGCCTCGGCCTGCGTCTCGGGCAGCGGCGGCGGCTGACGGGCTTGGGGGAACCTCGGGACGTTCGCCGGCCACACCCGGCCTGGCCCCCGGCTGTCAGTCCTGGGCCCAGGGAGCGGGGTCAGCGGCCCAACCAGGACGGATGAAGGTCGCGGACAGGCCCGGGCCTGACCAGCACCGCGCCCCCTCACCCCATCCCCTACGTGGGCTCTGGGCCGCGAAGTCAGCCCAGGGAGGCTCCTCCTTTACCTTCAGGGACCCGGCTCGTCCTTGCCGCAGCAAACACCGGGCAGCCATGGCGGTGACAGGGGCGCACCAGGAAGGGCCGCGGCAGCTGCGCGGGCACCCGCGCCTGAACACCCGCCCCTTGGGCCGAGTGAGCCAATCACAGGCCAGCTGGGGGCGGAGCAGAGGCCGTGGGCCTGCGCGCGCATCCCCAGTAGGGCTACGTGCCGCCCTTGGGGCCACGCCCTGGACCAGAGCCACCAATCACAGGGAGCAGCGTGAAGGGCCAGTCCCCGGCAGGTGCCGAGCCCTGTGCCCGGCGGGCGCCCGGGCGCTGTGGCGGGGGCGCGGCAGAGACCTGTAGGGGCTGCTGGGTACCTCTCCCAGGCGTCTGCGCTGGGCCGGCCTGAATGTACACCCGACCGCTTCGCACTTCTTTGCCCTTGTCCTCGCAACCTTAAATCTGCGACCTTCCCCAGGGGCACAGTTCCTACTTGATTGATAGTTCTGTGCTTTGAGAGGTTTTAAAGCTCCTCAGCTCGCGACCTCAGCGCCCGCACCACGCGCCCAGCTCCCTCACCCTCTGTCGGCAACGCGGCCACCACTGCACACCGCCCCTCCTGCACGGCCCCTGCCAACGCTAATACCAGAGTTAGGCCGACTGGAAATGGAAGCTTTGTTTCACCTAAGTGTTTATGACTTTCAGAGCAAAGAATTTGCCCCCAACGTTAGTCTTAATTGTGGGGTTGGTGTAATTAGTTATTAGCTTCCTTCTCTGCCTCTTGAGTTCTGTGCCTTCCCCCGCGTGCCCAGCGCCCATTCGTATTTCATCGGAGATGGACGTGCCCACACCTTCAGCTTCCACAGGGGAAGAGGCCCTGCCACAGTCATTTAAATGGATTGTGTAGGGATTCCTGACTCACAGCTAGCGATTCATTGAGGTGGCAAGATAAACTGGCAGAATGAGGTACCCTCAAGCCCTTATCAAAGAGGAGTCTGGAAGCAAGTAATTGCAAGGGCACCTGCCACCATCCACCCTGGGAGGCAAAGAGATCTTACGATAATCTTAGATCTTAGGATAATCATGAGAAGGGAATCCTTTGTCTCTAAAGGGAAAAGAAAAAAAAAATACCAACAGATTTTTTTTTTGGTTTAAATATATATATTTTTTAAGACGGAGTCTCGCTCTGTCGCCCAGGCTGGAGTACAGTGGCGCAATCTTGGCTCACTGCAAGCTCCGCCTCCTGGGTTCGTGCCTAGCCTCCCGAGTAGCTGGGACTACAGGTGCCTGCCACCACGCCCGGCTAATTTTTTGTAATTTTTAGTAGAGATGGGGTTTCACCATGTTAGCCAGGATGGTCTCGAACTCCTGACCTCAAATGATCGCCCGCCTCGGCCTCCCAAAGTGCTGGGGTTACAGGCGTGAGCCACTACACCTGGCCAGATTTTTTTTTTTCTTCACCACCAGGCTAATTCTGTTGTGTCCAGGGAAAAGGTCACGTTTGCCTTTGTGAGGTGTGCTTAATTCACAGGTTAGTAACACATTTGGGGATCCTGATCTGGAATTGGACGATCCACATCACCCTCCTTCATGGACCTGGAGTCCCCCACTTCCACACCACCACCAGTGGGCACATGCAGCCAGATGTTGACATCTTGCTGGAGTTGCAACACTCAAGAAGAAACAAAAAGAAAAGACCTCCTCCAGCGTGGTCCCCGGCCAGGTTGGTAAGGGTGGGGTACATATGGTTGAGGGGGCATGAACCATCTTGATGATTTTTTTTTTTTCTTAGACGGAGTCTCACTGTGTTGCCCAGGCTAGAGTGCAGTGGCGCAGGGACAATCTCGGCTCTCTGCAACCTCCGCCTCCCGGGTTCAAGTGATTCTCTTGCCTCAGCCTCCCCAGTAGCTGGGATTACAGGGGCTGCCACCATGCCCATCTAATTTTTGTATTTTTAGTAAAGACAGGGTCTCACCATGTTGGCCAGGCTGGTTTATAACTCTTGACCTCAAGTGATCTTCCTACCTTGGCCTCCCAAAGTGCTGGGATTATAGGCGTGAGCCACCGTGCCTGGCCTTTTTGCCCATTTTTCCATTGTGCTAATGGAAGGATTCTCAGGTTCCTAATACCTTTTACTCAGGACAGGACGGGAAATACACAACAATCCATAACTTTTTTTTCCCCACTTTTCTGAGATGGAGTTTCACTCTTGTTGCCCAGGCTGGAGTGCAATGGGTGATCTTGGCTCACTGTAACCTCTGCCTCCCGGGTTCTAGTGATTCTCCTGCCTTGGCCTCCCAAGTAGCTGGGATTACAGGTGTGTGCCACCAAGCCCAGCTAATTTTTGTATTTTTAGTAGAGATGGGGTTTTGCCGTGTTGGCCAGGCTGGTCTCAAACTCCTGACCTCAGATGATCCACTTGCCTTGGCCTCCCAAAGTGTTGGGATTACAGGTGTGAGCCACCGCACCTGGCCAATCCATAAATTTCTTAATTGAAAAAGAAAGCCCATACTCACTCTAGGCTAATGTAATCGATGAATTATAAAAATGGCCATAGTTGGGCCAGGTGCAGTGGCTCATGCCTGTAATCTCAACACTTTGGGAGATGAGGCAGGCAAATCACCTGAGGTCAGGAGTTTGAGACCAGCCTGACTAACATGGAGAAACCCCGTCTCTACTAAAAATATAAAATTAGCTGGGCGTGGTGGCGTATGCCTGTAATTCCAGTTACTTGGGAGGCCAATGCAGGAAAATCGCTTGAACCCGGGAGGTGGAGGTTTTGGTGAGCGGAGATCATGCCATTGCACTCCAGCCTGGGCAACAAAAGCGAAACTCCGTCTCAAAAAAAAAAAAACCCAAAAAACCCCTATAGTTTTCATGAGCTTGTTGATCTATATCTAGGACTACAAGGAAGATATGCATGCTACAGACATTTGTATCTAGCAGTGGGTGCTACTGTAACATGTGGCATTAGCTTTGGACTAGATGCCTGGAAAAGCAGTGGGGAAATTGGTAGTGAACACTGGAACAATGGTGAGAAAAACTACGGGAGGTGGACAAATGGTGGACTCTGTATCATGGTGAAGGATTTGTAAAATTGTGTCCCTTCAGTAAGATGGGCAGAGAAAAAGGCAACCACTGAACTCTGGAACTTGAAAAAGATCATCTCAGTATAGTGTTGAGATTAACCTGTTTTTCTTTTGCTTGACTATGTTGAGACACTTATAGAAAAGAGTGTGGTTAAAAACAAACAAACAAACAAGTTGGCTAGCAGAATTTAGAACACACATTGGGTTGGAGCTGGGGAAAGTATTATTAGACTATAGTTGGTAACAAGTTCTCAAAGTAAGTCATGACCTGGGCCAAAGACCAAATTCAGAGTGGTGCTAGTAAAATATGGCCTTAAGAATAATGCTGAAGTCAAGGTGATCTCAATGATTTAAATGTTAACTAGTATACCCTTTCAGCAATATACAAATATTTATTAAAAATCTTAGAGCGAGGCTTGTTTCAAGACTAGTGGGAGTGTTGGCCAGGCGCGGTGGCTCACACCTGTAATCCCAGCACTTTGGGAGGCCGAGGCAGGCGGATCACAAGGTCAGGAGATCCAGACCATCCTGGCTAACACGGTGAAACCCCATCTCTACTAAAAAATACAAAAAATTAGCCAGGGGTGGTGGCGGGTGCCTGTAGTCCCAGCTACTAGGGAGGCTGAGGCAGGAGCATGGCATGAACCCGGGAGGCGGAGCTTGCAGTGAGCCAAGATCGCACCACTGCACTCCAGCCTGGGAGAGAAAGCGAGACTCTGTCTCAAAAAAAAAAAAAAAAAAAAAAAAAAGACTAGTGAGAGTGGCTTCTGGGGCATGGAGAGCACCTGAATCAGATTCTTGAGAAGCCCACAAAGTTTTTAAGGGACTCGCAGTGAACAAAGCACCACCAGCTGCCAAAATGTGGACAGAACAGTTAGAGTGAAAAAAGATCTGTGGGCCCACAATTTGCTAATGACAGGAAGTAGGTTGAGAAAGTGTCTCAAAGGGCACATTCTTCAAAATGGCCAAGAAAGTGCTGGAAAAGGAGGGACACCCAAGATGGCAGAGGCAAGAGTTGTGCAGAGATACAGCTTGGGGAGACACTCCCAGGAAGCAGAACTCGGGCCTGGTTAAGGAGGACTTCTTATTCTTGTAGGGCCTGAAAACATCTTCCAATAGGATTTGAGAATTGCTCTGGACCAGTGATTGCTCTGTCTCCTCCTCTTCTCATTTTCACATGCAAGTATTTATTGTGGTTATCTGGTCCTGGTTCACCATCATATGTTGGGTGCATGGGACAGAAAATTCATCTTCTTAGTTTGTAAGTCTCTGAATCAAAAGCTGCTGCACTGGACAAGCCAATCTAAGACAGACCATGAGATCCTAGATTTTGTGCCTGATGCTGGGATTGTAAGAGGCTTTTGGGGATTAGTTTCTGGAAACTAATCATAGTTTGGGTTGAAAATATCACTCCAATTTGGAGATTTTAAGGCATCTTTGGCTTTTCTAACTGCAAAGATTAAGTAGGCTTACCTTTAGCGACCTCAGACTTAACGCCACCCGAGACACTCACACCCATGACCACATTTTGGACTTTTTTTTTTTTTTTGGGAGAGAGGGTCTCGCTCTGTCGCCCCGGCTGGAGTGCAGTGGGGCAATCTTGACTCACTGCAACCTCCACCTCCCGGGTTCAGGCAATTCTTCTGTCTCAGCCTCCCAAGTAGCTGGGGCTACAGTCGCACGCCACCACGCCCAGCAAATTTTTGTATTTTTAGTAGAAACGGGGTTTCACCATATTGGTCAGGCTAGTCTCGAACTGCTGACTTCATGTGAGCCACGCATCAAGTAGCTATCAGGTCTCTCCAGTTACTGCGGAAAAAGATCCAGAACCAGCCCTACCCCGTCTAGAGGAAAGGATGAACATTAGGCAAGCACTTGGAATCGTGCGAAGTGCACGCCATTAGATCACCTTGGTGAGTGAACCGCCAAGCCCGAAACACCGAAGGCCACGCATCCCAACCGGGAGGATGGTCACAGCGCCTACCGCGCATGCTCAAGGCACGCTCGCCTGGAGCATGCGCAGTAGGTGAGGGATACGTCATCTATCGGCGTCTGCGCCTGGCGTCACCGACCGGTGCCGACAGGAAGAGGCTCTGGGGGGGCACATGTGTATGGCGGCGAGGCGGGCGGGTACATGGCGGGCTCTGTGGGACTGGCGTTGTGCGGGCAGACGCTGGTGGTGCGGGGCGGCAGCCGATTCCTGGCCACCTCCACAGCAAGCAGGTGAGGGGGCCTTGGTCTTGGAACAGGGAGCCCAGGCTGCGGGCGCGCGTCGGGTCCTGGCGACCCCGCTTCTCCCGCACCGCTTGGTCGCACCTGCTCTGGAGTGACCCCGGGGAACCCCGCTCCGGCCTGCGAGCCCTCCGCCGCAGTCTCCGCCTGACCGCGTGTCTGCCCCTGGAGGGTGCGTTTTCGGCGCTCCCTCCCCGGCCGCCGGCGCGCTCCCTGTCCTAGATGGCCGGTCTGCGGTGTTCTTGCCCGGTTAGCGCTGGGTCACTTCCGGTCTCCGCGGCGCCGGCTGGGACCGGGTGGGCAGAGCACGTGGGGCGTTGCTGACTAGTCAGCAAGGCCCGGCCGAACACGCTCTGGAGAACTGGGAAGAAGTGGGTCTCGGGTCTCCCTGGTGAGAAGGGAGGGGCTCATGGCGAGCTCACTGACCTCCGAGCGCGCTCCCTCTCCTTGCAGGGGTTGCCTGTTCCCTCTTCCCGGCCTGCACCCACTCAGCCGGCCTTAATTGCTCCTTAGGGCTCCAGGTCATCTCCGACACTTACTTACTCGACCCAAGGGTGCACGTAGAGCTCGCAGCGCGCACCTCCTAGTGGCCCTTCACACGGCTTGGGTTTTGCTTTCCGTAATTTTATTCTCCTTCGTTAGCGTATCGCCAGTGCTAGGACGACGCCGGGGATTTTTAGATTAGTTAATGTTTGTTGATGGAATAGTCTTAACTCAGGACTCTGGGAGCAATTAGTAGTGCTGTCAGTTTCAGCCCCTCGTTTTCTTTCCCAGGTTATTTGTGATTTCATACTTGAAACGGACGACGTGTCTGTCACATGTACTGTATATTCTTCGTTTGGTTTCAGAAAGCCAATTCGATGTTAAATTAGGTCTCACAAAAATTGTACTCAGAAGCTTGTCACGTATCCCAGATGATTTTGTTTTAGACTCCCGGTCTAATACCTGCCAGAGTGAACTGTGGATGTATTAGACATGATCTGCTTACCTTCAGTCTATGTATTTTGAGAAAATTCTGGTGGTTGGTGGAGTTTCTGACTTGGAAGACAAGTCTGCGGTTCCATATGGAAAGTTTTTTGGTGCACTCACTTTAAAGGCTATAAATATGTACAGGATACGTGCCGGGGGGGTGGGATGGGGTAAACCGAAGAAAGTTTAGCGTTTAGGTTCGGTGTGGAAGATGGGTGATTCTTATGTTGTTACGTGCTTGGGGTCATGGGAACATTTTCAGGTAGGTGAGATGTGTTTCTGAATAGGTAATGGCTCTTTGAAATTTGTATACAGAATCCCACTGAAAACTCAGCAGTATCAGGACATGATTTCTTATAACCATGCCACATAGATTTTCTGGTGCCTGAGAGAATAGCATGGTAATTCCTGTTGAGTATTTATCCCTCATTTGTTTTACTGAGCTTTTTTTTTTCCCACAGAACTATGCAGGTGGTGTATGACATATTCCAATAAGAGATTAAGCAAATAAAGTTTGTTAACTGTTCCCTGAAATACTGTATCTAGACAGTTTTCTTGTCAAGGATAAGACTTTTAATGAGTATGCAAATATTTTTTGTTCCACAGAGAAAAAAGAAAATCAACATTTTTTTGTTTTGTTTTATTTTAATAAAGTGCTCCTTTACAAATCATTGTTAGGCAGGCCGAGCATGGTGGCTCACGCCTGTAATCCCAGCACTTTGGGAGGCCGAGGCAGGTGGATCACCTGAGGTCAGGAGATCGAGACCAGCCTGACCAACATGGAGAAACCCATCTCTACTAAAAACACAAAATTAGCCGGGTGTGGTGGTGCATGCCTGTAATCCCAGCTACTTGGTAGGCTGAGACTGGAGGATGGCTTGAACCTGGGAGGCCAAGGTTGCAGTGAGCCAGGATTGCACCATTGCACTCCAGCCTGGACAACAAGAGCGAAACTCCGTCTCAAAAAATAAAAATAAAAATCACTGTTAGGCTGGGCGCAATGGTTCTACCTATAATCCCAGCACTTTGGGAGGCTGAGGTGGGCGGATCACCTGAGGTCAGGAGTTTGAGACCAGCCTGGCCAACATGGCGAAACCCTGTCTCTACTAAAAATACGAAATTAGCCGGGCATGGTGGCACATGCCTGTAATCTCAGCTACTCGGGAAGCTGAGACAGAATCGCTTGAACCCAGGAGGCAGAGGTTGTGGTGAGCTGAGATCGTGCCATTGCACTCCAGCCTAGGCAATGGGAGTGAAACTCCGTCTCAAAAAAAAAAGAAAAAAATATTAAAAAAGTGTTATTTCTGTCTAATGGTAACTCCTTTTAAAATCATTCTGTTATTTCTCTTTAGTGATGATGACAGCCTCTTCATTTATGACTGCAGTGCTGCGGAAAAGAAGTCACAAGAAAATAAAGGGTGAGATGTGGGGAAGCTTTTCAGGGCCTGATTTAATGGTTCGATAATGGGACCAGAGGGTCTAAGAAGCAATTGTTGTCTTACTTGCTGAATTCTTAGCTTCTGTCACACAGTGGTGCGGGTAAGCACCACCTCAGCAGAGACATGTAAAAGTAACTTTCAAATTAGGCATTAAGAGTACATTGTTGGCTGGGCGTGGTGGTTTATGTCTGTAATCCCAGCACTTTGGGAGGCCAAGGCGGGTGAATCACCTGAGGTCAGAAGTTCCAGACCATCCTGGCCAACATGGCGAAACCCTGTCTCTACTAAAAATAAATTAGCTGGACGTAGTGGCAGGCACCTGTAATCCCATCTACTTGGGAGGCTGAGGCACAAGAATCTCTTGAACCTGGGAGGTGGAGGTTACAGTGAGCCAAGATCGCGCCATTGCACTCCAGCTTGGGGGATAGAGCAAGACTCCGTCTCCAACAACAACAACAACAACAACAAAAAGAGTACAGTGTTAATGCCAGGTGTGGCACTCATGCCTATAATCTCAGCACTGTGGGAGGCCAAGGTGGGAGGATCACTGAGGTCAGAAGTTCGAAGCCAGCCTGTCCAATGTGGTGAAATGCCATCTCAACTAAAAATAAAAAGATTAGCCAGGCCTGGTGTCAGGTGCCTGTAGTTCCAGCTACTGAGGAGGAGACTGAGGCGGGAGAATCACTTGAACCTGGGAGACAGAGGTTGCAGTCAGCCGAGATCATGCCACTGCACTCCAACCTTGGTGACACAATGAGACTCTATCTCAAAGAAAAACAAAAAAAAAACACAGTGTTAGGACTTTTCTAAATACTTTTAGTTTCTGTCAGTAATCACATATCTTTTTTTTTTTTTTTTTTTTGAGACGGAGTCTTGCTCTGTTGCCCAGGCTGGAGTGCAGTGGCCGGGTGTCAGCTCACTGCAATCTCCGCCTCCCAGGTCCACACCATTCTCCTGCCTTAGCCTCCCGAGTAGCTGGGACTACAGGCGCCCGCCACCTCGCCCGGCTAGTTTTTTGTATTTTTTTGGTAGAGACGGGGTTTCACCGTGTTAGCCAGGCTGGTCTCGATCTCCTGACCTCGTGATCTGCTGGTCTCGGCCTCCCAAAGTGCTGGGATTACAGGCTTGAGCCACCGCGCCTGGCCTTTTTTTTTTTTTTTTTTAAAGACAGAGTCTTGCTGTGTTGCCCAGGCTGGAGTGCAGTGGCGCAATCTCAGCTCACTGCAAGCTCTGCCTCCTGGGTTCACGCCATTCTCCTGCTTCAGCCTCTGAAGTAGCTGGGACTACAAGCACCTGCCACCACACCTGGCTAATTTTTTTTGTATTTTTAGTAGAGACGGGGTTTCACTGTGTTAGCCAGGATGGTCTCCCATCTCCTGCCCTCGTGATCCACCACCCTCGGTCTCCCAAAGTGCTGGGATTACAGGTGTGAGGCACTGCGTCCAGGCTGCCTAATTTTTGTAGTTTTTTGTAGAGACGTGGTTTGGCCATGTTGCCCAGGCTGGGCTTGAGCCCCTGAGCTCAAGCGATCCTCTCGCCTTGTCCTCCCATAGTGCTGAGATTATAGGTGTGAGCTACCACACCGGGCCTGTTACTAGTATTTTTAATGTGAGTTTATCCCTGCCTCTAGCCTTGGGTTAGTCCTTGCCCGTGAGGAAGAGGGCCATGTGTCTTTGAGAGTTCTCCCAGCTTAGCTCTCTGGGTTCTGGCATGTATGCTGGGAGATTTTCTGTTTAGTTAGGCTTCATGCTGATAAAATTAGAGCTGTTTGGAACTTCCCCATGTCCCTTTAGTATGTCTGTAATTTGGCTACATGAACCCCTTAACAGTTTCTACCTCCTCCCGTGTTAGAAATTACCATGCTGGCCATGGGGGAATGCATTCTTATTTCCTTAGGTGAAGCTTCACTGTCTTCCTCTCTTCCTCAGGGAGGACGCGCCCTTGGACCAGGGGAGCGGTGTGATTCTGGCGTCCACCTTCTCCAAGTCTGGCAGCTATTTTGCTTTAACCGATGACAGTAAGCGTCTGATTCTTTTCCGTACAAAACCATGGCAATGTCTGAGTGTCAGGTATGAGATGCTAACGCTGGATTATTAAGCTGTCGAATGCACACCTTGTCCTTGCATGCCTGTAGCAATAGTGACCATAACATGGTGATAAGTGATTGACATGGAGCTGCAGTTCGGTGCCAGGCACCGCTCAGTGCCGTATGTGTGTTGGCTGATCTGATCCTCACAGCAGCTCTGGGAGGGTGCAGGGGTGCTGTTCTGTTCCCCGTTGGGTGGTGAAGAGTTAGGTAGCAGACCTCCGGTGAGTGGGCTTGGAAGACAGAGCCGGGCCCTGTGGCTAGTCCCTCCGGCTGCAGTGTTGGTGCCCCTGCCTTCCAGGGCGGTCCTCTGTCATTGTGATTAGCGGGAAGGAGGCTGTGGGCCTGCACTGGAGAGTGGTAGGGATTTGGGGTCTGTTGAGGGTGGGTTTAGTGCACATATGTCTGAGTGTCTGAAGAGTGGATGGGGAGTGCATCTGTGTGGGTGAGGAGGCCAGTAACTCTGGCAAGAACGGAGATATCGCTATGCCTTGCCCTCTTACCAAGCAAAGTCCAGAAAGGTTCTTCTGCCTTCCCTATTCCTCTTTTTTTATTTTTTTGAGACGGAGTTTCACTCTTGTTGCCCAGGCTGGAGTGCAGTGGTGCGGCGATCTTCACTCACTGCAACCTTGACCTCTCAGGTTCAAGCGATTCTCCTGCCTCAGCTTCCCAAGTAGCTGGGATTACAGGCCCTTGCCACTGTGCCTGGCTAATTTTTTGTATTTTTACTAGAGACGAGGTTTCACCATGTTAGCCAGACCAGTCTTGAACTCCTGACCTCAGGGTGATCCCCAGCTTCGGCCTCCCAAAGCTGGGATTACAGGTGTGAGCCACTGTGCCCGGCCTGTCTTTAAGATTTTTATTTCATCTTCTTTTTTTTTTTTTTTTTTTTTTTTTTGAGAAGGGTCTCATTCTGTCACCCAGGTTGGAGTGTGGTGGTGTCATCTCCGCTCACTGTAGCTTCCACCTCCTGGGTTCAAGCAATTCTCCTGCCTCAGCCTTTCAAGTAGCTGGGACTGTAGGTGCATGCCACCACGCCCAAAGATTTTTGTTTTTTTTGGCTAGAGACGGAGTTTGACCACATTGGCCAGGCTGGTCTGGAACTCCTGATCTCAGGTGATCCACCCGCCTCAGCCTCCCAACGTGCTGGGATTACAGGCTTGACCCATCTCTCCCAGCTTCATCTCATTTTCAAAGAGAAGAGTAAAAATCCAAATTCAGCTGGGTGCAGTGGTTCCCACCTGTAATCCAGCACTTTGGGAGGCCGAGGCAGGTGGAGCGGATCTCAGGAGTTTGAGACTAGCCTGGCCCACATGGCAAAACCCCGTTTCTACTAAAAATGCAACATTAACCGGGCATGGTGGTACATGCCTGTAGTTCCAGCTACTCGGGAGGCTGAGGCAGGTGAATCTCTTGAACCTGGGAGGCGGAGGTTGCAGTGAGCTGAGATCATGCCATTGCACTCCAGCCTGGGTAACAAGAGCAAAACTCCATTTTTTAAAAAAAAGCCAAATTCTAGGTGGCATCAAAAGCAATGAATGCCTGTTCTGTCCTCTCTTCCAGTCAGGTTAAAAAGAAAGCCCTGAAACGCTGCATCATTTCTACTTTATGTGTTTTTGTGTATATGGGTTTTACTCTACATGTTTTTATGTGTATGTGATTCACAATACGTTTTTGTGTTTTTGTGTATCAGGTCGGTAATAGATGCGCATGGTTTAAAAACTTAAAACACAACAAAATTAAACCAAAGTGTATGCGACAGCCTCCCTTCTCACCTGCCTTCTGGCTCCTTCCCCATAGGCAGTGATGGTTTCCCAGTAGGAAAATGACTTTTAACTGCATGTCCCCACATATCCGAGTCATAACTGATAATAAATGTCTGCTTCCACCTGACTGCTGTGGATTGCATCATCTTTATCTTGAAAGACGTGTGAACGGCAGCCTCTTGCTAAGATAGCCGCAACACGAGTAAGTCATTTAGGACCTAGAATAGAGAAGATGGGAAGTATTTTCAGGATTCAGGGTGAATGCCTCAAGGTGACCTTGAGGTGTCCTGCCCTGAACCCTCCACAGGGATCTCTGCAGGTGGCAGGGGCTTTCTAGGAGGTTGGCCTTGACTTTGGGTTTCTCGGACAACCTGTGGGAGGGAGGGATGGATAGGTTTTCACCCTCAGTGTTGAAAGAAGATGGTCGTTGTCCTAATCTACTTGGGCTGCCTAACAAGATACCACAGACTAGGGGTCTTAAGTAACAATTTTCTCATAGTTGTAGAGGCTGGAAGACCAAGATCAAGGGGCTGGCAGGGCAGGGCTGGTTCCTCTGAGGACTCTCTCCTTGGCTTGCCGATGGTGTCTTCTCCTTATGTCTTCACAGAGTCATGCTTTTGTGTCTATGTCCTCATTTCCTATTCCTGAAAGGAGACCGGTCAGATGGGGTCAGGACTGCCCCACTGGCCTCTGTTTCACCTCCGTAAAGGTCCCATCCAAATACAGTCACATTCTGAGGTCGTAGGTAGGTCAGGGCTTCCACTCAGGAGTTGTGGGTTGGGGGATTCAGTTAAGCACATAACAGTTCGTCTTGCCTTTTGGACACTGGCTGCTGTGGAGAGCTCTCATGATTCACATGAGATTCTCAAAGGGGGGGCTTTGACTCCCAAAAGGTAAAAATGAAATGATCTAAAAGAATCTGATGGTCATTTTTAAATTTTTTTTTGGGGGGGGCGGAGTTTCACTCTTGTTGCCTAGGCTGGAGTGCAATGGTGCGATCTCAGCTCACTGCAACCTCTGCCTCCCAGGTTCAAGCAATTCTCCTGCCTCAGCCTCCCAAGTAGCTGGGATTACAAGCATGTGCCACCATGCCTGGCTAATTTTTTGTGTTTTTAGTAGAAAAGGGGTTTCATCATGTTGGTCAGGCTGGTTTCGAATTCCTGATCTCAAGGTGACTCACCCGTCTCAGCCCCGCAAAGTGCTAGGATTATAGGAGTGAGCTACCGCACCCGGCCTGGTAATTATTTTCCTAAAGTAAAGGACCTGGCTGAGCTCTGACAGGCATGTGCACAAGAGCCACCTGGGTGTCTTGTGAAAGCGCAGACTTTGTGATTTATTTCATCTGGGCTAGGCCATATGCTCTGCAATTTATTTATTTGTTTATTTGTTTTGAGACAGAGTCTTGCTCTGTCACCCAGGCTGGAATGCAGTGGCCCAATCCCGGCTCACTGCAACCTCTACCTCCTGGGTTCAAGCGATTCTTCTACCTCAGCCTCCTGCGCAGCTGAGATTACAGGCGCTTACCACAATGCCCAGTTAATTTTTGTCTTTTTAGTAGAGATGGGGTTTTGCCTTTTGGCCAGGCTGGTCTTGAACTCCTAACCTCAGATGATCCACTCATCTCGGCCTCCCAAAATGCTGGGATTACAGGCGTGAGCCACTGAGTCCAGCTACAGCAATTTTCTTGACTGTCCGTCTGCTGGTGGTCAGCATTTTTTGTTTTGTTTTGTTTTGTTTTTGTTTTTGAGATGGAGTTTCGCTCTTGTTGCCCAGGCTGGAGGGCAATGGTGTGATCTCAGCTCACTGCAACCTCCACCTCCCAGGTTCAAGTGATTCTCCTGCCTCAGCCTTCTGAGTAGCTGGGATTACAGGCATGCACCACCATGACTGCCTAATTTTTTCAATTTTTTTAGTAGAGACAGGGTTTCATAATGTTGGCCAGGGTGGTCTTGAACTCCTGACCTCAGGTGATCCACCTGCCTCGGCCTCCCAAGGTGCCAGGATTGCAGGTATGAGCCACTGGTGCCCAGCTGGAAGAGCAACTTTTTATATACTTAAGAATCATTTGTGTTTTTTAAACTTTTTTTTTTTTCCATATCCTATGTTTTTCCATTGGGGTATTGTTTATTGGTTTGCAGGAGCTCTTTATATTAGGACACTTTATTTTTACAAAATAAGCGCATCTACCAAAGTGTCGCTCTCACATGGCCTTTCTCTGGCACAGGTGTGTAAGGTGAGCTGCACCGGTAACCACTGAGACTGGATTAGCATTTTCCAGTACTCTTGCCTTAACTTCAAAGCCCTGGGGTGGAGAACAGGTGCAGAGCTGAGATCCATGTGCTGATGTGTACATGGATCTCAGACTTGATCCAGTTACTTAGACGACAGTGGAATGTGTGGGTTCCCATTCAGCTATGGTGAGTGGGGTCATAGAAGTTGGGAGCAAATTCTCACTTGTCTGCTTCCCCTGGAGTACAGTTCGGTGTCCTTCCGTGCTACCTTTTGCCTTTTTTATCCTTTGATTTTGGTCCGTACAGAAAATTGGAAACCACTGAGAAGTACAAAATGAGAACAGTAACAAAAACCACCCTGAATCTCACCACCCAGAGTCAGGGAATGTGATGAGCACTGGGGCCAGGCCCTCCTCCTCTCTGCAGATGTATTACAGTATTTGCATGTGTTACATTGTTGCGGTGGCATGTGCTAGCCTGTAGCCTGTTTCCCCACCCAGGGCAGTGTTGACAACACTGTGTCATTCCCTGTAGCTGGGCCGTTAGATTGTTTGCACTGTTCCACTGTTCAAATGCTACTGTTTCCTTGTACTTCTTCCTGCCTTTAAACTCTGGGAAGTTTGAGTCAGAGCAAGTGGGACTACAGAGGTGTGGACAGCGTGGGTTTACTGGCACCGATGTGTGACAACACACACAGTGAAGCCTCCCAAGCCTTGGTGTCCAGCAATTTTCTTGGGGTTGATCACACGCTGTCGGGGTGGCTGGCCTCAGTTCCCAGCCCCTCCAGAGGTGGAGTGGACACCTTGTGGCCACAGGCCCCTGCCCTAAATCACGTACTGAGGCTGCCTGTGGGGCCCAAGGCCCCTACTCTTAGAGATGAGGCCAAAGGCAAGGTTAATTCTTCACTGTGCAGAGGGTGTACCCTGTGCCAAGGCTTTTGATGTCTGGTACCAGACACCATTTGAGAAGTAGCCACTGCCCGCAGAGGGTAGGGGAGGTGGGGTCTGGCTGTGTGTGCCACAGGCCTGGCGGGGGGTAGGGGTGAGGGGCAGGGAGCTTGCTCGTGTCTTGAACTCTTTCAAGTCCGGACAGTGCTGTGGCTGTGAAGTTCTGAGGTCACCAGAAAGATGGAGACGTGGGTGGAATGTCACTTCAATGTGGGCTGGCTGTCTAGAGGTAGTGTCTCACTTTGAACTTGGGAGAAAGGGTATGTCCAGTCCGCCTGCCCGCTGTGTCCTGGTTCCTAACAGTGGAGCTGCTTCACCTTGATGGAAGTGCGGAGGCCCAGGGCTCCTCCAGGGGTTCTGACTCCTGCAGAGGGACAGGGCCTCTGCTCCTGGCATCGTGCATGGCCCAGAGCAGGGAGGAGTCTAGAATTCTCTCCCCTCAATGTGGTTGCCTGTGCAGTTGGCTTCTCCGAGGAGGCCGCTTGAGGTTCTCGGAGGAGGCTGTTCAAGGTTCTCGGAGGAGGCCGTTTGAGGTTCTCGGAGGAGGCCGTTTGAGGTTCTCGGAAGGAGGTTTGAGGTTCTTGGAGGAGGCCGTTTGAGGTTGGGAGTTCTGTGATTTGGGACTCACGGTGGGTGCAGACACCGCTGCCGCCTGGTTGGGGGCGGGGCCTCTTCATCCTTGGTTGCAGGTGCTTTGCCGAGAGGGAGATGTCTGGCTGTGTGGACTCCCCTTTTGAAGGTCGTGTGCTGGTGTGATTCTCTTTATGTAAACACCTGGTAAAACTCTGGGAGGCTGGCATTGTAGCTCACGCCTATAATCCCAGCATTTTGAGAGGCCAAGGCGAGAGGATTGCTTGAGGCCAGCAGTTCGAGGCCAGTCTGGCCTCAACATAGTGAGATCTCATCTCTACAAAAAAAAAAAAAACAAAAAGCACAAGTCCAAGAGTGGGCAGTGCACTCAGTACCCCTAATCTGAAATTCAGAGTCCTCCAAAATCTGAAATTTTTTGAGCACAGGCAAGATACTCAAAGGAAATGCTCACTGGAATGTTTCGGATTTTGGATTTTTGGGTTAGGGATACTGAGCCAGTAAGTATTTGCAAATATTCCAAAACCTGAACAAATCTGAAATGCAAAGCACTTTTGGTCCCATGCATTTGGGATGAGGGATGGGCAGCCTGTGGTGCGTGAGCAAGGAGCAGAGGCTGGCTCCTGTCAGTGCCCCTTTACCTGCGAGTTCACTGTTTTTGTGTGTGTGTGTGTGTGTGTGTATGTAGTGGTGTGTCTCTCTGTCACCTAGGCTGGAGTGCAGTGGCGTGGTCTCGGCTCACTGCAACCTCCGCCTCCTGGGTTCAAGTGATTCTCCTGCCTCAGCCTCCTGAGTAGCTGGGATTATAGGAATGAACCAGCATGCCTGACTAATTTTTTGTATTTTTAGTAGAGATGGGGTTTTGCCACGTTGGCCAGGCTGGTCTTGAACTCCTGACCTCAGGTGATCTGCCCACCTTGGCTTCCCAAAGCTCTAGGATTACAGGCGTGAGCCACTGCTGCCGGCCTACTCTTGGTTTTGAAAGTGATGTCAGTGGTATAACTTCGTGTAGGGAATGTTTGCCTTAGGTGGTATGGAAGACGGACCATGTGATTTGGTGCAGTCCAGGCAGCAAATTACAAACTCCGGCCTCGATCGTGTGCTTGGGATTTCTCCTGACCTTGGTGTGGGGCACGCGTTGCCGCCTCCCCTTTCTCTAGTTGAACTGCAGGACAGTGGGCACAGGTGTGAAGTTACTGCCACTTTCAACATCCCTTGGCAAATTCCTCAATAATCTTTTTAAAATTCCTTTAGAATTGTGGGTTTGTAAACTTTTCAGCATCAGGTGGAGTGAAATCTTTACGCTTTCTCTCAGTGAGAAAGTGGAGGGGATTATTGTGGCAGGAGGAGTACATTTGGGGGATGAGAGTGGGGCAGGGAGAAGGGCATAGGGTGAGTTTTATCAGGAGCTGCTTTCAAGGAGAGGACGGGGATGAGTGGAACCATGCTGAACTGGCAGGCAGCACCCTGTGCCTGGTCCGCAAACATGGGGGCTGCTCCCCACACCTGGAGCCTTTTTACGCAGACTCTTAGATCGGATGCACCCTCTTCCCAGAAAACCACCTACGCTTAGCACATCCACCTCCATTCAGTTTTAGAGGTTCCATGTACTCGTGGCCTATGTGCGTTTCACTGAGGCCCTGCACTGCTGCGGGATGCCCCTGAGCTGGACGAGACACCAGGCTCTGTCCAGTGGTGGCTTTGTTACTGAGCTGCTGATAAGCTTCCTGTTGAAGGGTTTTGAGGCACAGCCACGATGGAAGTTGTGGGCAGCAACAATTCTTGCCCAGGTAGTGGTTTAGAACCGCACGGGCCAGAGGGCCTGCCACCTGGGCAGTCAGGAGACTCCTGGCCCGAGAGACCGAGGCCAGGCTTTCCAAACCAAAGATGAGGACACAGGGTGACGAGTGACACATTGATTTTGAC
This sequence comes from Chlorocebus sabaeus, assembly GCF_047675955.1. NCBI lineage: Eukaryota > Metazoa > Chordata > Mammalia > Primates > Cercopithecidae > Chlorocebus > Chlorocebus sabaeus. The sequence goes on along the minus strand of NC_132905.1, from coordinate 96,843,550 downwards.
ATGTGCGTTTATGAGGGAGGAATCCTCCCAGTGGAGTCAGTGTTTCCGAAAATGCCTGTGAGGGCCACGGCAGCACGTGGGAAAGGCAGAGCCAGGAAACCATCCGATTTGCTCTGCCTGTGGGATGGAGAGAGAGTGCCTGGCTGCTGGAGTGTGGGTGTGGATGGTGCCTGGCGCCCTCAGTGCCCTGTTGGGGCTGCCCAGGCGGATCTCTGGAGGGGGGCTCGGGGCAGCGCCAACTCAGTCTGGGGGTTCAGGGCTCAGCCACTCGACTTCCGGCAGAGGACAGAGGGCCTGGCCCCCCTGGGGGGCCTGTGGAGATGGGCAGATACTTGCTGGGTTCTGCTGGTCTCTGGGCCCTGAACCCAGTGACTGTGGAGGGAGTGCTGAGACCCGAGACCCTGCACAGGCTGGTGGTCTGAGGGTGGGGTTGTGCCTCAGCTAGGGTGACAGGCCAGCTTGCCGTTGGTCCAATGACCTGCCCCATTCTGTGACCTCCCTCGGATCCTAGCACCCAAGCCCGTGAGTACGGCTCAGCTGCATCCTAGAATCGGTGCCAGGATAAGCCCAGCTGGAGAGGCTGGGAGCCTCCGGCTGGGGCAGGACAAAGGGACGAGGAGCAGTGCCCTCTGCTGAGCTGGGCAGGAGGCGCGGTGTTGGGGGCCATCTGTGCCACGCGCCTTCCAGCCTGGCTGTGGGGATGAGCGCCCCGTGAGTCCAAGTCCAGCCCCCCTCCCCGTGGCGTCCTGTTGGGCTGCTCCTCTGTGCCACCATGGTCGTGTTTGTGGCAGCTGCTTAATGAGGCCATCGGACATTGGGGGCTCTGTTGCTAGCGCAGCGCAGGGCTGTTTGTTTAAATTACAGTGCACCCTGAGAATTCTGATTAATCTTGGCCCAGAGCGTCATTATCTTTCTTTGTCCTTGTTTTCTCTGTGTTTACCCTGTTACGCTTCCCTTCTGCCTCCTTTCTGCAGCTGCACTGCACAGCTGCGGGGGAGGAGGAGGGGCGCTGCTTCCAGGCTGTGGTGTGACCCAAAGGTCCTGCCTGCCCTTTTCTGTCCTTTTGTCCCTCTGCCCCTGAGAGAAACAGGGGCCTTGTTGAGGACAGCGTTCCTGAAGCTTCCATCTGCATTTCCAGCCGCAGGGGGCCGGGCACGCTGTACTTGTCTGCCTGGTGTTGGCTGTGTCTTGGGCAGTGTGCACCGCCACAGCCCTGGGGGTGGTGAAGCAGGGCTGGCCGCTGTTCTACGGTGAAGCCCTGTGGCTAACTGCGTGTGTGGGAAGCAGTGTTACAACTCATATCTATGTAAAATAGAACATAGGGTCCCTGCCTTGTGGAAAGGACACAAATACGGGATGATTCCAGTAGAAATGGTGTGGAAATGAGAGCCCCAGGAAGTAGTGTAGCCCTGAGCCCTGGTGAAGGAGAGGGAGCAAACTGTGACTTTGGTTCTTATGGAATGAGTGTGCAGACGTGCTGTATCTGGAACTCTGGCGCATCCGTGACTCTGGGTCAGGGTTGGATTCGTGGATGTGCTGATCTGGATGTGGACTGTGGGGAGCGCAGGCCTCTCACGCGCTGGGTAGCGGCGCTTCCTCCCAAGGAGGGTAGGGTGCTGCCTCACTGCTGCCCTGGGCTGGGTCCTGCCCCGAGGGTGGCCGGGCCCCTCCATCCCTCTGCAGGGCATGATGCATGGCTGGCTGTCTGAGGCTCCTGGTCCGACGCAGCAGAATGACAGCAGGGGTCAGTGCAGGTCGGGAGCAGCAAGGCTTGGGGGGCCCTGGAGGCTGGTGGCTGCCTTTGTCCTTGACAGTGGCCCCCAGCACACTCAGCATTTATGGAGAGGGCCGTTGTCTCCCTCAATGTACAATGAAGACTGTGGGGTCAAGGAACCATTCCCCCATTTCTTGATGACAGTTTTCAAACACACAGGAAAGCTGAGGATTTTGTCACCCTTTTATCCACCACCTAGATCCCACCATCAGGAGCAATTTTCTTTTTTTTTTTTGAGACGAAGTCTTGCTCCGTTCCCCAGGCTGGAGTGCAGTGGCGCCATCTTGGATCACTGCAAGCTCCGCCTCCCAGGTTCACACCATTCTCCTGCCTCTGCCTCCCGAGTAGCTGGGACTACAGGTGCCCGCCACTGCGCCCGGCTAATTTTTCGTATTTTTAGTAGAGATGGGGTTTCACTGTTAACCAGGATGGTCTCCATCTCCTGACCTCGTGATCCTCCCGCCTCGGCCTCCCAAAGTGCTGGGATTACAAGCGTGAGCCACTACGCCTGGCTAGGAGCAATTTTCTTAAAGAAAAATGTTGTGAAAGTAAGTTTGTCAAAGGCACTGGCTTTGTTCCAGTTGTTAGCATTGCTTAATTTTTTTGGCACCATCTTCAGCAGCTGGAAAACAGAGCATATGATCAGGTACCGGTGCCTACCACTGCCCACAGGGCCTGCTGGGCTGTCAAGGACCTTGTGCTGCTTCTGGAAGCTAATGGGGGTGTCTCTCTGGCCTTCTAGGACCGTGGCGAGGAGGTGTACAGCCCTGACCTTCATAGCCTCTGAGGAGAAGGTCTTGGTGGCCGACAAGTCTGGAGACGTCTACTCCTTTTCGGTGCTGGAGCCACACGGGTGTGGCCATCTAGAGCTGGGGCACCTGTCCATGCTGTTAGATGTGGTAGGTGGGGGACACGATAGGTGGGGGACATGGTAGGTGCAGGACGCGGTACATGGGGGATGCGGTACGTGGGGCATGCGCTGAGTCAATGTCTGCCCAGTCAAGGCTCAGGCAGGTGGGGCACCTGTCCATGCTGTTAGATGTGGTAGGTGGGGGACACGGTAGGTGGGGGACATGGTAGATGCAGGACGCGGTACATGGGGAATGCGGTACATGGAGGACGCGGTACATGGAGGACGCGGTACGTGGGGCATGCGCTGAGTCAATGTCTGCCCTGTCAAGGCTCAGGCAGGTGGGGCACCTGTCCATGCTGTTAGACGCAGTACTTGGGGGGCATGGTATGTGGGGTACAGGCTGAGTCAGTGTCTGCCCGGTCTGCGCCCCAGCATCTGGTGGGGAGAGTGGGGCTCCCCCATAGCAGGGATAGCCTTCTGCAGATTTGGGAGCAGGGGAGTGGTGGGAACAGGATTTAGGAAGGTGAAGCAGGCAGCAGGGAGAACGAAGAAGGCAGGTGAGGCAGGAGGTGGCCAGTGGGGTGGCCCCAGATCGCAATGAGGTGTGGGAGGAGCAGGTGCAGCCACGAGCCTCTGGCTTCGCCTCCTTGGCCCGGAGCTGTGCCAGGTGCTATAGGAACATCACCTCAGCACTGCTCCCAGCAGCCCCTGTCACCCCATTCTGCCTGCCCCATGTGTCACAGACAAACATGTGGAGCTCCAGAGGGCCCAGGCCCACAGCCCGGGTGGTAGAGCTGGGATTGGACGCATGCAGGGACAGTCAGGAACAGTGGCGAGTGCGGGGTATCAAGGGAACCTCACTGGGACTTGGTGACAGCTGGGTGTGGGGACATGTGTGACAGGAAGGCAACCCAGTGTTGGGCATGAGGGTGCAGCGGGCCTGGGGTGGGTGGAAATGGGAGTGGGGCCTGGATTTGCCAAGATTCGGGAGACGGGCAGGCAGGGGTGGCCCAGCCCTACCCCAGAAGCCTGCTCTAGCGCTGAGGAGTGAGGGCTGGAGGTGGCCGGGGACCCTCTGGGGAGGGAGAAGGAGGGCCAACAATTAGATGCAGGGACAGGAGGAAGGGAGGAGCCAAGCTGGTCTGTCCTCAAAGGCCGCATCCTCTTGGCAGCCAGGCTGCAGCCTCCCTGCCTGCTTCCATGAGGGACTGGATTCGGGAAGACTCAGGTGAGCATCTGTTTCTTTTCTGGCCCCTGGTGGTGCAGGCTGTGAGTCCTGATGACCGCTTCATCCTCACTGCCGACCGAGACGAGAAGATCCGAGTCAGCTGGGCCGCGGCGCCCCACAGCATCGAGTCCTTCTGCTTGGGGCACACAGAGTGAGTGCCGCTTCCTGCCCCTCCAGCAGAAAAAAGCTCTTTTTGAAAACAGCATCAGCTTGCAGCTCAGCAGGTGCCACTGTAGCTGGCGAGGCCCCACGCAGGTGACAGCAGCCCTGGTGCTTGGTCACCGCAGGCGCCGTGGGTGCTGCCTGCAGAAGCCCTGAAAGGGTGGGGTTCACTCTGCGCTGTTGCCCGTAGTCTGTGCGGTGACTTCCCGTTGGTCCTGACCGAACGGGAGGGCTTGTTTCTGGGAAACCCCTGTCTCAGTGTGGAGAGCCCTGCGCCATGCCCGGCCGTTGTTGGCTGGTGGGCGGTGGGTGTGTTGGGGGCGAGGACAAACTTCCATGATTTCAGCTATGCAAGAATTAAGCAGCCTCTGCGGCCCGGCGGCGGCCTCTCTCGTGGCAGCAAGTTCTGCCAGGACCCGTGTGGAGGTGTTTCTGAGTGCCCGCTTCTCTCTCTCACAAAACGAGCTCTGCCAGGACCCACGTGGAGGTGTTCCTGAGTGCCCGCTTCTCTCTCACACAAAAGGCTCATTAGAATTTACACAGAGGAAAAGTGCTCAGTGTAATTGGCTGAAATGTTTTAAAATACATTATTTGAGGCAGTGGAAGAAACTGGAGGGAGGGAATTCAGTGCCGAGGTTGCCTACATTTTCCTGGTTTTGAACGGATGCAAACATTTCCTGTTTAAGAAGACCAGTCACTGGTGTGTGCCTCAGGATAGCTATTCTGACTTGCATTTAGTTCCCTAGTGATCCAGCTCCGGAGTTCTCTGGACTGCAGCCCCCGGGCCCCTCCCCTTCGCCATCTCTAGCTGGGGTGTCTGCAGCTCCCTTGCCTCACCAGGCACATGAGGGAGATTTCTGCTGACGGGAACATGCTTCCCAGCCCTCTAGGGAAATGCTTCATCACTTGGATATATTGAGTAAAAACATAGTATTAAAATTAACTTCAATAGCTTTCTTCCTTCCTCACTCCCCTCCCCTCCCCTCCCCCCCCACTCCATCCCTCCCCTCCCTTCCTTCCTTTTCTCTTTCTTCCCTCTGTTGCCCAGGCTAGAGTGCAGTGGTGCGATATTGGCTCACTGCAACCTCCGCCTTCCAGGTTCAAGAATTCTTCTGCCTCAGCCTCCCAAGTAGCTGGGACTACAGGCTCCTGCCACCATACTTGATTAACTTTTTTTGTATTTTTAGTAGAGATGGGGTTTCACTATGTTGGCCAGGCTGGTCTTGATCTCCTGACCTCGTGATTTCCCCGCCTTGGCCTCCCAAAGTGTTGGGATTACAGGTGTGAGCCACTGCGTCTGGCCTGCTCGTTTACTTTTCAACACAGTGACTGGCAAATTGAAAACAAACCCGCGTGGCCCCCGTGTGGCTGGAGCCGCGTTTCTGCTGGATGGCGCTGTTCTGTACCCTTTGCTGACACTGCAGTATCGGTTGGTTCACTGGCCGTCTCCCGCTGCGTCTGAGTGGTTCTGTGGGTCGGTTGGGCCTGTTGCTGTGTGCAGCCCTCAGCGTGGTGCCTGGCATGAGTAGGCACTCAGTAGATACTGCAGTGATTAGAAGGAGAAGTTTTTGAGATGTTTGTTTCAAACCCATGGTGAAACTCCTTTCAAACTGTTGAGAACTGTGAGGCCACTCGTACCCTCTGCATGGGGCGTCCTGTGCCCTATCTGTCCTGGGCCGTGGGCTGCTGTCACTGCTGTGGTGCCGTGCAGGGCGGTGGCTGCAGGACTGGGCCCAGCTCATGCCATGGCTAGCTCAAGGTAGCAGAGGCCATGACTGGCGGAGATGGAGTGAGTCTCACGAGCCACCCCATTCCAGGGTCCCTGGGAACCCGTGCATGAGGGATTGCTTGAGGTCACTGTGTTAGAGCAGGAAGAAAAGGAGCTTGTCACCCTTGTAGGTGCCCGAGCCAGATGGGTTTCCGGGCGAGCTGGGCTGCTCGGGTCACTCTTCGTGGCTGTGCTGATGGGAGGGTGCCTATGACTTTGGGTCCTGTGCAGCTGCAGGCCAAGCCCTCACAGGAGGACTGGGCCGGGCTCAGCAGAGACAGCTCTCTGGCCAGGTCACTCAGAGTTGTTGCTGAGGGGCTGTCGGACCCTGATAGAAATCTGTCTGGGGGCTTGGCTGCTTCTCCCTCCTCCCTCCTCCCTCCTCCCTGTGTGCTGTGTCTTTGAGTCTCCCCCAAGGCTCCTTTCATCACAGTGCAGGTGCCTTGGGCCAGGTGGGTGCTGGGGGCCTATGGAGGTGCCGCTGAGCAGAGCTGCTGCAGAGGGGGCTGCAGAGGGGCACAGAGGTGCTTGGGTCTCTGGCAGGCATGGCTGAGGAGCAGCCTGGGTTAGAGGTTGCTGTGCTGTTGGGGACCCAGGAATGACCTCACTTACCTCCCCGATCGTGTCCAGGGGCCTACACCTGGTTAACCCTAACCAGGTTAGGGTTAACAGATACTTCCCACGTTGGCTGTTTTTACTGGGTCGGGGGTTTGGGGCAGAGGCCTCTCTTCCTTAGATGAACAGCCAACTTCCCCAGGCCTTCCCGTCCCCGCGGCTGCTGGGCTAGCTGACTCTGCTTCTCTCTCTCACCCTCACAGGTTTGTGAGCCGCATCTCCGTGGTGCCCACTCAGCCCGGACTGCTTCTGTCCTCCTCTGGGGTAAGTGTTCTGCCCAGCGTCACTCACCTCTGGATTCTTAGGCCTGCGGGGAGGGTGGGGTGGGCGCCTCCTGGAACTGGCCCCTCTGGATCGCTGGCCCTGGGTGTCCGCGGCTGTCCACTAGATGGTGCTTGTTTTCGAATCTTAGAGCTGCCTGCGGCTTGCTCCCCGCTCGTGCTGCTCATTCAGGACTGTGTGTGGGGCGTGTGCAGGTGCGTGTGTGTTCACACGTGGGATGAACTAGAACAGGTGTGTGGAAGGCTCCCTTCTGAGAGGGCGGCTGCTCCATCTGCGATAGTATCAGCGATCAGGATCTCAGGTAGACACAGTAGACGGGGGCCTGTCTGACTCCTGGAGGGGTCTCAGTCCATCCCATTATGGGCTGCATTTTTTTTTTCTTTTTGAGATGGGCTCTTGCTACATTTTTTCAGGCTGGTTTCAAACTCCTGGGCTCGAGCAATCTGCCTCCTCGGCCTCCCAAGTAGCTGGGACCACAGGTTCAGGTCCCCGCACCCGGGTTACCGCAGTGCATGTTTACTTGCTGGCTACAACTTCTGTGTCCCAGCGGTTGGGTCCTGGAAGCCTTACAGTTCAGTGATGAGACGTGTTTCCCCTGAGGAATACAGTAGAAGGATTGTTAGTGATTTTGCCAAAGTGAGGGCCTCGGATTCCTCACAGGGTCTGATTCTGTCCTTTCGTGGAATTGTTGCCCGCATCCCACCACCTTCCTCTCCGCTGTCCTTCCCTGTGTTGTCTGTGTTGGTCCCTTGTGTGGTGTGGCAGGATGGCTGATGGACCTTCCGGCCGCTCCTACATTTCTTCTCTGATTGGGCTTCATTCGAAGCCTCCTGTTCCCTGCTCTTTAAATTAATGCACAGCCATGTGAGAAGAAGAACAGTGTGGCCACAGTCTCCGGGGGGTCAGGGTCAGGCTTCGACAGCGTTTTGTTGTAGACCTTCCAGTCTTTTTCATGATAGTGAGGAGAATCTTCCACGGGCAGAGAGGCCTCCCCAGGCCCCATCTGTCCCTCGTGGCTTTCTGCTTTGTTTGAGTGGAACGTGTCATCTAGCTGCCAGAAGACGTAAGGAGGGTGTTTTCTGACTTTGCCTTTCTGGAATTACCTTTAATCTCCTTTTGAGGCCTGGTTGTTAGTTTGGCGGACAAGTCCTGGTTGAAACGGTTTCCCTCAGAGCTTGAGAGGCCTTGCCCGCTCTGCTCTCCCGCTGGTTGCTCCTGTGGGCTTCCCTTCGCTCTTCCCGTAGAAGCCTGCAGCCGTCTGCTGTGGGTCCGTGGGGTGACAGCTGGGCTCTCCTGCCTGGAGGGCCTTCTCTGCCCCAGTGTGCGATGTCGAAGCCGCTGAGGTGACTTGGTGGACCCCGGAGAGGAGTTGGCTGTGCAGCCAGTTATCTCCTGTGTCCTCCGACCTGGGGCATTTTCTTACATAATTGCTTTCTGTTCTCTATCCCCGCCTCCTGCTGGCTTTTTCTAAAGCTTGTGTTAGTTGAACCATTTTAATTCTCTGATTCTTATTTTTTTTGAGATAGGGTCTTGCTCTGTCGCCCAGTCTGGAGTGCAGTGGCGTGATCTCGGTTCATTGCAACCTCTGCCTCCCAGGCTCAAGCAATCCTCCCACCTCAGCCCTCCCGAGTCGCTGGGATTACAGGCAACACACCACCACACCGTGCTCACTTTTTATACTTTTGTAGTGATGGGGTTTTGCCAAGTTGGCCAGGTTGGTCTCAAACTCTTGACCTCAAGTGATCCACCCACTTCCACCTACTGGGATTATAGGCGAGAACCACCATGCCTGGCCATAATTCTCTATTTCTTTTCTTTCCTGTTCAGTCTCGTGTTTCTACTTCTTTAGGAATAGTCTTGGGAGATTGCTTCAGCTTTACTTCCAGCCTTCTGTGGAGACTTGAGTTTTATTAGAATTGTTTTGAATCTTCAGTTCTTTCTTGCCCTCGGCACGTTCTTTTTTGAGCCACCCATTCTTGGATAGCGCACGTGTCTCTTATCTCCTGAGATGAGCATGGGCTTGTCTGTCTTCGATTTGTTCCTGGCGTTGTGTTTGATTCCCTTCTCTGGAGCGTGTTGCCGCCTTTCTCATTGGAGGTTTTTGTCGGATGTCTGGTGATCCCATCTGCCTGTGTGTGGTGGGAATCAGCACCAGCCGGCCTCAGAGGCTGGATGCGTGCGCCTAGGATGGGGCCCGAGGGGCTTCAGAGCAGGTGTCTGAGTGTGGGCAGCAGCCCCTTGCTTGTGGACCCCGTAGAATGTGTGGGTCAGTTGGTCTCTTCTGGGTGGTCAGTGTCCCGGCCTTCACTCTTCCCCAGGTCTGTCCCCTGGGGCTCTGGGAGGTGAGCGCGAAGGGGCTAGGTGGCCCTCTCCTCATTGGGTATTTGGCATCCCTGAGACAGGGCCTCTCGGCTCCGGTTCCCCAGAGCCTTCTGCTGGCCTGGAGTTTGGGGCTGAGGATGCATCGGGGAGGTCCTGCTTCTCTTTGGAAAGACATTTGACAGCTCCCCTCACCACCTTGGCCTTCAGCTGCCTGGCCCAGTTTGGTCTTCGGAAGGTCCTGGCACCTCTCGGGCTTCTCTGTGGCTGGCCTGTTTGTTCCCTGGCCTCAAGTCCCCAGGTTTCCTTGTCTCTCCGCGGCTGCCTTCTCTACTTACCTGTTGCCTTTGTCTTAGTGGGTTCATGGTTATTAAATATCTTTTTGTCATTGTAGAGAAGTTTGGAGGTGAGTGAAATACCTGTAGATGTGTGTGTTGGTCTCCATGTTTATCTGCCACATTTGTGGCAAGGTGTGTGTGCGTGCTTGTGTGTGTGTGCGTGTGTGTGTGTGTGCATTCATACATCCACTCTTACCTTGGCACCCAGAGGATATGCATCTACTGTTAGCTGTTTGGGGTATTTACTTTTCATCTTTTTCATTTAGTCTTTTAAAAATACTCACAGATAGTGCACAGACACTCTCGTTAGATTTAGTGAGTATTGATTTATTTCTCTCCACTTAATTAGTGCTGTAATGAATTTTTTTAAGCCAGGTGTGGTGGCTCCTACCGTGGTCCCAGCCACTCGGAGGCTGAGGCAGTAGGATTGCCTGGACCTGGGAGTCAGAGGCTGCAGTGAGCCGGGAGCAAGCCTGTGAATAGCCACTGCACTGCAGCGGGCCGCGTGGCATACACCCCATTTCAATTAAACAAAAAAATAACAACAGATAAAACCAAGAAAAAAAGAGAAACCCTTTTTTCCATTTATGGTGGTTTTAGAGCATGGAGGCTCTTGGTTCCCGTGTTGGCTTCCTGAAGGGTTGTACCAGTCGCCATAGGATGGTTGCCAATGACCATGTCCTTCCTGTCATTCTTAGTGAAATGGAGCGGTGGCCACGCGCTCGTGAGGCCACGCGTGTCTCCCTGTGGGAATGCATGATTGCTGAAGCGAAGTGTCTGCACCTGTGTGCATTCCCGTGTCTGTGCCTGGCCCGGGCACAGCAGGTGTGGTCTGGCCTCCTGGCAGATGACAACCTGGCCGTCTGGTGGCCTTGGCTCATTTTGCTGGGATCTGCCTCATTGGCTTTGTCATCTGCCTGGGCATATTGGCACTCGAGAAACAGGCAGTCGGTCACCTTCCTTTCTCCACTGTTGTTCTTGATGATTTGCATGAGTGATTTACGCAGTCCGAGCAGAGAGCCTTTAATTCCTGAAGGTGGATGGCATGGCTGTCACTGAGTGGACCCCCGACCACATGCAGCTGTCCTCTCTGTCACCTTGCCTGACGGAAGCCCTGCGACCGTGTGCTAACCTGTGTGTTTGGTGTGTGCAGGACGGTACCCTGAGGCTCTGGGAGTACAGGAGCGGCCGCCAGCTGCACTGCTGTCACCTGGCCAGTCTACAGGAGCTGGTGGACCCCCAGACCCCCCAGGTAGCTGCTTCTGTTCACTCCTGGGCGACTGAGTGCTTGTAGGCACCTGCAGTCGCTTGGCTTGAGTGAAAAGGCACTTCGCCGTTGGAAACATTTGCTCTCAATGCCAGACTTCTTCCTGTGTGAGGGAAATCTCATATTTCAAATTCTGAAGGTGGCTAGTCACGTCAGGGGGAAATAGTTTGTCTCACCGTTGCATGCAAACAGTTAACGTACAGGAAGACCTCTAATCCTTTTCTGAAGTGGAAGGAGTAGAAGTGCTTGAGCATGCACCTTTGTGGGTCTGCCAGCCAGGTGAGGCAGGGGCGGGACCAGGCCCACCCCAGCATTCTCCGGCCGGCTTGGAGCAATCTCATGATGCCCTGAAAGCCCAGGCCTTGGCAAAGTTTCCCGCCAAATGGTCTGTTCTGTTTCCTAGAGAACTGTGTGATGTGGCCTCTGCCCCCTGCCAGGCAGCCGTGTAAGAGAGGACCAGGCCTTTTCCTCCATGCTTCACATGGACTCAGGTTCCTGGAAGTTTCCTTCATTTAAAAAAAAATTTTTTTTTTGAGATGGAGTCTCACTCTTGCCCAGACTGGAGTCCAGTGGTGCTATCTCGACTCACAGCAACCTCCCCCTCAGGCTCCTGAGTAGCTGGGATTAAAGGCGTGAGCCACTGTGCCCAGCCTCTTCTTCATTTTTACTATTTCCTCTGCCAGGAAGCGTGGGAGCTCCCAGGGCAGTTGTGTGTGTAGCTCTCGTCTCTTCCTTTCCGTGTCCTCCGCTCCCTCCTCTCCTCACTGTCTGACCCATTTTGTTGGCTTTGGAGGCTGTCACAGGCCCTGTAGGGAGTGTCAGAGCCACTGGGGGGCTTTTGCCATCTGCTTGGGAAACAGGGAATCAGCTACCCTTGTTTCTCTGCTGATTCCAGAATGTTCCAGCGCTATTTCCTCTTCCTTGGTATGTGGGGGTGTGAGCGTCCTTCGGTTTTGCTCTTGTTGGATCAGAGCACCCAGCGTCAGGCCCCTGCAGCTGGCGTTAAATTAATGGGCTGCTTCTTTCAGAGGTTTGCTGCGTCCAGGATTGCGTTCTGGTGCCAGGAGAACTGCGTGGCGCTTCTGTGCGACGGGTAAGCTGCGGCAGCACCTCTATGGCCTCCGGTTCTGCAGACCTGCAGGGGGAAGAGTTAGGGGGTTGGCCACTGGCCCATGTTGTTAATGAAGATGTCCTGGACAGTGGTGGTGTTGGTCCAACACCTCCCCCTGAGAATGTCACTTTTGATGACTGCTGCTGCTGAGGGTAACCTGACAATGAACTCCCCTGGCGTAAAGAGCATCAGCAGCTTCTGCCTGGCCTTCTGAGATGACAGACTTTCCCCTGGGCGAGTCGCGGTGGCATCACCTCATTCCCTGCTCGGGGCTGGTTGGATGGGACCCCCCTGGGGTTGGCGGTGCTGACAAGGTGGGTTTAGGATGGAGTGCAGTTCTGCTGCTTCTTCCTGAGCAGCCTGTGTGTGTCAGGAAAGGTATTCTATTTGGTGCTTTCGGCACTTTGCATCTTGTCCTTATGACAACTTGGGGAGGTCTCTTAGCTCGTTCTAGCAGTACGCAGATGTGAGAGGAGAGCTGTGCCTGAGCCCAGGGCAGGCGTCCTCCCGCCCTGCCCGCCTGTACCGTGCGGTTATCTGTTGCTGCACCATGAGCCTCCCCAGAGCTTAGGACTTAAACCACGAGCGTGCATCACCCCGTGGTTTCCCGGCGCCTGCACTTGCGAGTGGCACAGCTGGGGCTTTTAGCGCAGGCTCTCCTGAGGTGGCGCCGGTGAGGGCTGTGCCGTCTGGGGTGCTGGCTGCAGAGCGGTGACTGTGGGCCTGCAGTCCTAGTAATCGTGCTCTCTTTCTTCATGGCAAGCACTCCTGTGGTCTACATCTTCCAGCTGGACGCCCACAGACAGCAGTTGGTGTACAGGCAGCAGCTGGTGCTCCAGCACCAAGTGTGGGACGTGGCTTTCGAGGAGACCCAGGGCCTGTGGGTGCTCCAGGACTGCCAGGAAGCACCCTTGGTGCTCTACAGGCCTGTGGGCGGCCAGTGGCAGGTGAGGCTCGGGCACCTTCCTCATATCCAGTGCTCTGCTGTTCCATAAGCCTGTGGGTGGCCAGTGGCAGGTGAGCCTCGGCACCTTCCTGATGTCCTGTGCCCTCCTGTTCCACGAGCCTCAGGGTGTGGGGTGGCAGCTGTGGTTTTTGGGTCCAAACGTGAGCCTTTTTCAACTCAGCCACTTCTGGGGCCCAGGCTCTGTGTCCTGAGGGGCAGTGGTTGGGGCTTCCACTGTGGGTGAAGGGAGTCGGTGCCTGGCTGGCTTATCCCGTGTGGTGATGTCTGTAGCAGTTATTTTTTCGGGAAAGTGTGTGCCCCCCACCCCACACTTAGTGATGAAGTTGGCACTCAGTGTGGCTAGGGTGTGTGAGACTAACACTTGCAGGCTGGGTTAGCACAGCCTCAGGCCTGGGGCACGGGCTGAGCACTCGGGAGCACGTAGAGCCCCGGGTAGAGGAGGGGGCAAGGGCGGCGGGCTGAGCTGCTTCCTTGCTGGGGGACGGGGCGAGCCCTGTACCTTGTCTGCATCGCTCCTGGTAACATGGGAGCAATGCCCCTGCCTGCTCCGTGTCTCACGGGATTGCTGTATAGTTGAGTGGAGTAGGTGCCCATTTACTAAAGCTCATTTGAGCACTTTGGAAGCACTTTGTTTTTTTTTTTCCTTTTTTTTTTTTTTTTTTTATTTGAGACTGAGTTTCACTCTTGTTGCCCAGGCTGGAGTGCAGTGGTACGATCTTGGCTCACCATAACCTCTGTCTTCTGGGTTCAAGTGATTCTCCTGCCTCAGCCTCCCGAGTAGCTGGGATTACAGGCATGCGCCACCACACCTGGCTAATTTTGTATTTTTAGTAGAGACAGGGCTTCTCCATGTTGGTCAGGCTGGTCTCGAATTCCCAACCTCAGGTGATCCACCCGCCTTGGCCTCCCAAAGTGCTGGGATTACAGGCGTGAGCCACCGCGCCTGGCCTGGAAGCACTTTTAAGCCATCCAGTTCTTTTTACCTGAGAAGTGGTGGGCCACATGATGTCCCCAGTGGGTGCCTGTCGCACCTGCTGGAACCCTGAGGTTGATGAGCTGGGTGTGAAGAGCTCACCCTGGCATCATGGGCCAGCTGTGGGTGCTGCCTCCCCAGGTCTCCATGGAAGGCGAATGGGGGTCACCAGGCACCAGGTGGGGACCTCTCCTGCAAGCCTCTGTGGCCAGTGTGTGTTGCGTCCTGGTGCTGGGTTTCCAGGCCTGCCTCTTTCTGATGAAGGTTTTCCGTTTGTCATCTGCAGTCTGTTCCTGAGAGCGCCGTGTTAAAGAAAATCTCTGGTGTTCTTCGTGGGAACTGGGCCATGCTGGAAGGTGAGAGCACAGGTGCAGGCTGCCCTTGGGGGTCACACCCAGCACGGTCCCCAGAGAAAGGAGAAGCACACACTGTGACCCGCCCGAGGGACCCGGTGTGCAGATAAAGAGGGAGGGTAAGCGTGTGTACCCATCCAGAAGGTGGGCTGGGGCAGGAGGAGGGTGGCGCACAGGAGAAGGAGGACCCCCCCCCACCATGGGAGTCAGGCTGACGAGAGCCACGCAGGAACTGGGGGCTCAGGGTCTGAGCAGCATTCCCTGCTCCCCACCTGCCTTCAGAGTTGGGCATTGAAGGTCCCCAGGGCAGGGCTGGAATCTGGTGGCTCCCAGAGGGAGCGGGTGCTGTGCTGACTCGGGCCTGGTCCATGGTGTTGAGGGAATTGATCCCACTACAGCGTGCGTCAGCAAGTGCAGGACCCCACTGGGAGGTCAGGTGGGGGTCCAGCCAGAGGCGTGGGGGTCTTCAGGAGGCTGAGCAGGGGCTGGATGGTCACTGTCCTGACGGGAACATTCAGCTGAGGGGAGGGAATCTGGTCAGCAACTTGTGTGGCTGCGGCTGCAGGAAGGAGAGCAGCCGGGCTGAGGGAGGAGCTGGATGAGCATTTTCCACCCTGCCTTCGGGGGACACGGCGCATTGTAATTCTGGGTGTGCCATTGCGCCAGCACTGCGCTGTCTTGGAGGCGATGGTGTCTGCAGGGTAGGTTAGCCCAGCACGGAATCCAGGTACCTCATTCACGACAAGAAGTTGCTGCTCTGAGGAAGTCTTGCAAAGCCAGACCCACTGCAGTGAGCACTGAGGTTCCTTGGAGCTCTGGAGGGAATCAAACGCAGGTCGGAGGAATTTCCGCTGACGGTGGCCCGACCGCCTTCTGCCAAGCTTCCTGAGTGGTGGTGGCACACTGGCTCTGCCTCTGAGGCTTCTCTCCCTCCTGCTTTGCTTAGGATGTTGAGGGTTGAGACAGGCAGGGTTGGGCCCCCCCAGTGTGGTTGGGATCTGCTTTAGGAACACTCCAAGTGGGCCGTCACCGGCTGTGTCAGGGGCTGCAGGCGGCAGTGCTCATGGCCTGTGCTCTAGGCCACAGGTAACCTGGACCTGTTGAGTGTCACCTTTGCACAACATTCTCAGGCCAAAGCCTGGGCTCGCTCTCCTGAGATGTTTCATAGATAGAGTGGCACGTTCCCGGCGCAGACTTGGGGGCCTTGTTGGGAGAGGGACGGGGGAGGGCTGCTTCTTGAGTGTTCCACAAACAGCAGAGTCACTGGAGGGGCGGGGAGGCTGCGCCACCTGCCGGATGAACGGGCTTCAGGCCATCGCTGGTGCGTGAGTTACCGGCTGGGCCTGTGGTTTCCTGGCCAGGCTGAGGCCGTCTCTGTGTGCCTGTGGTCAGTCATTGCCCCCCAATCCTTGGCACTTAGATAAAGTAGATGAAATCCATGTCCATTCCCTGTGGCTGCAGAACATGCTATGCCACACTCGATGCCTTAAGGCACCCCACCCTGAGCGTCTCACTGTTGCTGTGGGTCAGGGGTCTGGACTCCGCTGAGCTGTGTCTCTGCAGGTGGCCACCTCAACTTCACCAGGCAGGGCCCGACCTCGCTCAGTCCGGGTTGTCGGCAGGCCAGGGGGCCTCTCTGGCTGTTGGCCAGAGGCCACTGCTCCCAATCCCCGGCCACCTGGGCCGCTTCACTGGGCGTCGCATGGTGCAGTAGTGGCTGTCTCTGGGCGCGTGAGCAGAGAGTGCTGGCAGGGTGGAGGCCAGCCTTGGTGCCCTGGTTTCCGATACATTCTTTCATCTTTGCCCCGTTCTGTGAGGAGGCAGTCCTCAGGTCCAGCCCGGGGGTGGGTGCCAGGAAGTGGGCACGGTGGGGAACCATCCCAGAAGACACCCTCCACGGTCCACCGAGGACTCCGGGTGTCACAGAGTAACTCCCTGCTGCAGGGGGCCCGCGGTGGCGGCCGAGGCCCATGTTCCTGCCCCACCTGGCACGTGTCCTTGCTCCCCCATCACAGGCTCTGCTGGTGTGGATGCCAACTTCAGCAGTCTCTACAAGGCCACGTTCGACAACATGACCTCCTACCTGAAGAAGAAAGAGCAGAGACTGCAGCAGCAGCTGGAGAAGAAGCAGCGGCGCCGGAGTCCCCCGCCCGGGCCCAACGGACAGGCCAAGAAGATGAGGCCCGGGGAGGCGACCTTGAGTTGCTGATTGTGGCGGTCAGTGGTGCCTCTCACCTCAAATTAGGAAAAGCTTTTTCACTTGTTCCCCTGCATTCTGGCATCTCCCTTCAAGAAGGAAAAGGTGAGGTCAGTTGTGAACAGCTCAGAGGACAGGACTGTCCCCTGGGCTCTAGAAAGAACATTCTGTGTCACCAGCACAGGCTCTTGCTGGGTGCCTGTGCCCCCTTTCTGGTTGAAGGGAAGCCAGACCAGTGGAGTGGAAACTCTTGAAGCACTTCCTTTTCACGTTGGAGGCCGCGTGCGAGCCTGTGGTGGCGGCAGCTGTCTGTGTTTCTGCTGTTCTCCTCTGCCCTTCATGTCTGCTGCGTCTTCCTCTAGGAGCATCTGTGGGCCGATGTTTCTGGCACGGTGGACTTTTTCATGTTGTTCCCGCCGTCTCAGCGTCCAGGTGATGCGCTGCCCCGCAGTAGCTGCTCGCCGCACAGGCTGTTGAAACGCAGCATGAACGCTTCAGCCCGCCCCAGCCCCAGCCCCAGCCATACCCCTGTGCTCAGGAGCTGCTCCTGGAGAGTGGCTCCCCTGTGGGAAGTGAGAAATGTGTTTCGGAGTCGCAGGGAGCTCTGTCCGGCAGCGCTGGGGCAGACGGTGAACTTGTTTCAGGAAGTGTGAGCACACGGGCCCGGCTGGCACCCGGTTTACAGGGAGGTGATTGAGGACGTCGTCGTGATTTGATTTGACCTTGGCACACACTGCAGAGCCGCAGGGATGTTGCTGAATTTCAGTCACCAATCAGCAAGGATGAACCTTCTCAACTTCCTGGAATGTTTAGCAGCAACATAATGTACCAAGCAAAATGCCTGGGTGCCTGCACTGTGTGTGAGTGAGGTGCGCACTGCGTGATTTGGGAAGAGGCTTCTGCAATGGGCAGGCTTTTGGGTGTATCACATAATTTGTTCAGGCCGGCTCCTACCTGCTCTCCAGTGATGAAGTCTCCACACAGGAACAGGTTCATGCTGGCGATGACTTTGATGTGGGGTATCGCTGGTGACTTAGAATCCTTTTGTGTATCAAAAGCTGGAATGCTTCAAATTTTTCATAAGTGCCTTGTTTTCCTTTTAACATTGATCTGGAAACAGTGCTGTCTGCAAAGCTGAGGCCCACTCCTCTCTGCTGGGGATCAGGGGTTTTAGAAGGCAGGGGCCACGCTGGACCACCATCCTGTACGAGCAGCCTGGTCTCCTTCACGCTGCTGGGGCATCTGGCGCAGGGCATGCTCTCTTATTCATAGTCTGCTTTGAAAGTCTTAGTTTTAGGAGAGGTTCAGGTTTGCCTTGCTGGCATCTTCACCTAAGATAGGGGCTGGCAGACAGGCCCATGCGCTGCATCCCGCCCACAGCCTGATAGATGGCCTGGGAATGGCTTTTTTACATTTTAAAAATGGTTGAAAACAAATTAAAAATATATTTCGTGACATGAAAATCATGAAATTCACATTTCATTGTCTGAGAATAAATTTTTATGCACGCAGCCATGCCTGCCTGTCCATGTCTTATCTGTGGCTGCTTTGTGCTACGGCCGCAGAGCGGAGGGGCCTGGACTGAGACCGAATGGCCTCCCCACAGGGCCACGCCTTTCCACGAGGACTGCAGGGCTTCTCCGAGGCTCTGCTTCCTCCCCAGCGGTGCCGGCTTCCTGCTATTCCTCAGTATCCTGCCTTGGTCCTGAGTTGGTCCCTCTGCCGGTAGCCATTTGTGTGTCTCAGTGGATGGTGCAGCCGCCTTCTTGCTGGTACCTTGACTGATAGACTGGTTCCTGTTCACCTGCCCGAAGTCATCCCGGAAATACCTCTTACAGTTGTATGGGTGGAACCCAGCTCCACATGTATTTAGAGTTTTGTCTCTTGCCCCTTCACCCAGAACAGCAGCACCCACCGCCTTTCTGTCCCCTGTGACTGCCTCGCAGCTGGGTCTGTTCTGTGAGATGTCGCCACCCTGATTGCCATCTGCGAGGATCTCACGCCTTCAATTTCATCTGCTCTCTTCCGTTATTTTTTAGTTTCTGTGTATTTTACTTTTGGGACATTCCTTGGACTTTGTTCTACCTCTTTAATTAAGAAAATGTGGTCATTGTATTTTTTTTTTTTTGAGACAGAGTCTCGCTCTGTTGCCCAGGCTGGAGTGCAGTGGCATGATCTCGACTCACTGCAACCTCCGCCTCACTGGTTCAAGCCATTATTCTACCTCAGCCTCCCAAGTAGCTGGAATTACAGGCACCCACCACCACGCCTGGCTAATTTTTGTATTTTTGGTAGAGATGGAGTTTTGCCGTGTTTGCCAGGCTGGTCTCCAACTCCTGACCTCAGGTGATCCTCCCGCCTCGCCCTCCCAAAGTGCTAGGATTATAGGTGTCAGCCACTGCACCCAACCTGTTGTATTTAATTCTAAGCACTTTCTTCGAGACTGTCTTACGCTGTCACCCAGGCTGAAGTGCAGTGGTGTGATCTCGGCTCACTGCAGCCTCAACCTCCCAGGCTCAAGCAGTCCCCCCACCTTGGCCTCCCAGAGTGCTGGGATTACAGGCATGAGTCACTATGCCCAGCCCCTCTTTCTCCATTTTGCTTACAGTATGTGTACTGTACATCTGAAAAGTGCATGTGAAATACTAGAACTGGGATTTCAGCAACTAAATGCACGTGTGTGACTATCCACGAGAAGCAGGACACTTAGCACCTGCTGAGAAGCCCCCACGCCCATGTTCCCTTCTAGGCACTGCACACGCATGCTGGCCGGCCTGACCTCAGTTTCCCTCTGTTGCTCTGGCTGCTTCTGCTTCACCCTCTGAGGCTCATCCCCCTTGTTGCTTGTGGTTGTGGATTGTTCATTCTCAGTGCTATGCCGAGTACTCCATTATGTGAAAATGCACAGCGCGTTCGTTCTACTATTGATGGGCGTTTGGGTAGTTTCCACAGTTCAGCTGTTAGGAATAGTGTGGTGATGAACATGCTGGCACCTGTCTTCTGTTTTTTTTTTTTTTTTTTTTTTTAATTTTTAGAGACAGTCGCGCTCTGTTGCCCAGGCTGGAGTGTAGTGGTGTGACCTTGGCTCATTGCAACCTCAGCCTCCTGGGCTCAAGTGATCCTCCCACTTCAGCCTCCTGAGTAGCTGGGACTGCAGGTGTGTGCCAGCATGCTGGCTAAGTTTTGTAGTTTTTGTAGAGATGGTGTCTTGTTCTGCTGCCCAGGCTGATCTTGAACTTCTGGCCTCAAGCAGTCCTGCCCTGGTTTCCCAAATCACTGGGATTACAGGCACGAGCCACTGCCCCCAACTAGCATCTGTCTTCTGGAACATACGTAAGCAATTTCTGTTGGGCGTGTACTTGCGCGTGGAATTGCTGGCTCTCAGTTATGCATGTTTCTCTTAGAAGATCCTGCCAGTCCTTCATCCCAGACCCCGACCCCAGCGTGGAAAACGCAGTGCATCCTCATGCCTCGTGTTCGCGACTGTGGTGGCTTGGAAGGCCCACAGTGTGTGGTGTGGAGTTTTGCAGGGGGCCGACCTGCGGTTCCTACAGACTGGTGTAGGAGCCAGTGACGCTGCCCACCTACGATCCAGACCTAACCTTGATCCTGTTCTCCGAGGCCATCTTACCAAAACCTTGGCTCACCCAGTCTTAGATCACTCACCCTGGGGGAAACCTGCTGCAAGGTCACAAGGGCACTCAGCCAGCCTACAAAGGTTACCATGGCAGAGAACTGAGGCCTCCTGCCAGCAGCCAGTAGCAGCTGACCAGCCACGAGGGCCCCTCCGGGAAGGAGAGCTTTCTGTTTCTTCCTGCACCCCGTATATGTTGACGTGATACGTTTTTTTTTCTGATTTCCCTTATGATTTCTTTGTGATTTTTTGTGGGTTATTTGGAAGTATGGTTTAATTTCCAAACATTTAGGGTTTTCCTCCAGAATTTGTTGTTTCTGGTTTCTGGTTTTATTTCCATTGTGGTCTCAGAATATACTTTGCTGACTTCCCTCTGTTTAGATTTGTTGAGCCCTGTTTTGTGCTTCATGGTTGGGGGATGATGATTGCATGTGCACGTGCAGATGTGTGTGGCCCCCACACGGTGTCTCCAGCTATCCCTGTCTTGCCTCTCCGTGCCCAGCGCACCCTTCTCAGCCCTGCTGTGTGACCCTGGAGCTGGGCCCTCCCTGTGTCCTCCTTTGCAGGTTGGCACAGTGTTTGGCCCTGTCACTGGAAGGAACTGGAGGGACTCCACAGGAGGGCGGGGCCTGCCCTGCTGGTTCCAGTGTGCTTGCTTTTCCTGGCTTCCATAGTGTGCCTGCCAAACCCATGGTGGGGGTGGAGGCTCTCAGTGACAGTCTCCAGGAGTTTAGTGACACCCAGGTTCTTTCATCATGGTGGGAAGGATTCCTGCTAAGCTTCCTTGCCTTTGTCCAGCTCCCAGGGGGTCTGCCTCCCTCCTGCCCCAGGGAGAGCTTCTGGGTGAGTCTCACTGGCACTCCTGCCCCGGGTTTCCTGCCCTCAGGCCTTGGCCTGCTGCACCTCGGCCAACTGCACCACCTGGCACATCATAGCCCCACTCAGGTCAGAGCTGCATCTCAGCTGATGTGGGGTTCCGAGGTTCTCACGGGGATCCAGACTCAACGCTTGTAGGTTTGTTGTCTGAGTCCTGGAGGTGGAGGTTTTCCCGAGGTCTCAGCGCCCCTGTGCTTGGAAGTCTCTTTACATATTAGTGGAACCCTCTGTTCCTTTTGAATCATTCTTTGTGTTAAATGTTTCTGTCTCTTGACTGATACATGATGTATCAGTCATCATGTCAGTATTCTGCGGCTGGTTTTGATTTTTTTTCTCTTTATCCCTGGATTTCTGTAATTTGATAAGCTTCAGGGTATGTGTGTGTGTTCTGGGGTTTGTCAAGATTAGTAGGATTTGTCATTTTTATGCAATTTGGAAATATTCCAGCTATTCACAGACTCCTACCCTGCCTCCACAGTCCCAGGTACTCAAATGGGCTGCTTGCTCTGGACTCACGGGTCTGTGAGTCTCTGCTCACCTTTTTCAGTTTGCGTTTCATTTTCGGTAGATTCTGTTTCCACGTCTTCAAGCTCACTGATCTTTCTTTTAAGCTGCTGTTACGCCATGGCCGTTTTCCGTATGAGCCATTGTATTTTCTCATCTCTATAAATTTGGTTTTGGTATTTTAAAAAATGTCTTCCAGGTAGGCTGGTGCTCACACTGGTGATGCCAGCACTTTGGGAGGTTGAGGCGGGGGATTGCTTGAGCCCAGGAGTTTGAGACTAGCCTGGGCAACACAGTGAGACTTCATCTTTAAATTAAAAAGCTAGATGCGGTGGCTCACGCCTGTGATCCCAGCACTTTGGGAGGCTGAGGCCAGTGGATCACGAGGTTAGGAGTTCAAGACCAGCTTGGCCAATATGGTGAAACCCTGTCTCTACTAAAAATATAAAAAATTAGCCGGGCACAGTGGTGCACTCCTGTTGTCTCAATTATTTGGGAGGCTGAAGCAGGAGAATCGCTTGAACCTGGGAGGCAGAGGTTGCAGTGAGCCGAGATTGCGCCACTGTACTCCAGCCTGGGCGACAGAGCAAGACTCCGTATAAAAAAATAAAAAATAAATTAGCCAGGTGTGATGGCACATGCCTGTAGTCCCCAGCTGCTCGGCAGGCTGAGGCGGGAGGATCACTGGAGCCTGGGAGTTTGAGGCTGCAGTGAGCCACGATCGCACCACTGCATTCCAGCCTGGGTGACAGAGTGACTATCTCAAAAAAAACAACAACAACAACAACAAAAACACGTGTCTTCCATTTCTCTTCTAATCATAATCATGCTTTAAAAAATACCCTTGGAAAAAAAAAATACCCTTGAGCATATGGAGCAAATTTAAGATAATTGTTCCTTTTCTGCTAATTCATTGTCACTGTCATATCTAGGTCTGTTTCTGTCGACTGTGGACCACTTACGTGCAATCTGTCGGCCGAAGATGAGCTTACTGGGATGTAGCTCCACCGTAAGTCGAGGAGCGCCTGTGATTTGTCCTCTGCTTGTGGGATATGTTTTTCTGCTACTGAGTCTGTCTAGTAAATTTTTGATTATGAACATGTGGAGATTTACATTGTTGAGTGCAAAGTTTTGTTACGTTCCTTTAAAGAACATTACACTTTCTGGCAGGCTGTTAAGCCCCATGTAGATTAATTTGATCTTTTTCAGGTTTGTTTTAAGCTCACTAGAGTGAGGCTGGAGTGGCCTTTCCTTGGGATGATTTAGTCCTTCCACGGTGTGACCCTAGAATCCTGGGTATTCAGAAGTGTCTGCACACTGGCTGGAGGGACGAGGGTGATTTCTGTGCAAGGTGCAGGAATTGTTTGTCTTACCGTCGGGGAATTGTTCTTTCCTCAAAAGCTACTCTTTGGCGTCCTGGGGTTTTACAGAACGTGTAGGTCGGTGTTCATTCGAAGACCCCGACGGGACCCTGGTGCGTGTTTCTCTCCGTCTGTGCGGCTCCCCTCCCCTCTGCGGGTATTCTGTCCCAAATTCTAGCTGCCTTCGCCTTACCTACACCAGGGAGGCCAAGGGGCCTGCTCAACCCACTCCCCTTCCAGACAGGGTGCAGACAGGGGCCCTCCCATCTCCTGGACGGCCGCGGCCCCTGTGCAGAACTTCTGCAAGGACACCTCGCAGTCTGGGGGCCTCTTCCCCAGGGAGTCCCCCGGTGGTGACTGTATTGCCTCAGGCTCACTGTGCACTAGGCAGGTCACATTGATGCTGCCTGAGGGGCAGGGGTTACCACCCGGTGGTTCAGGTGAGAAGCCCGAGGTCCAGGTGAGGAGTGTCTGGCTGCCCATGCGGTATTTGGACAGTATGCCGGCCCCTGCCAGGAGGCCCAGCTTCTGCAGCCAGCCCGCGCCCCCCAGGAAATGTCCCAGTTTACTTCCCTGGGGCAAAGGCCCTTGGCTGGCTGAGCGTCCCCTCTCCCAGCACTTGGAGGCACCTACAGTTGCTTGTTCATTTACTGCTGGGAGTGGAAACTCATACGCTGAGCGGCAGTGATGCTGCGGAGCTGACACCAAACCCCACACCCGCCTGGTCACCTGCTTCAGCGAGGGCCTCAGCCCTCTGGGGTCAGGCGGCCACAGGGGTCCTGCCTATGTGGGATATCCATTCTGTGGCCCTGCTCAGGATGGCACACATGGCGGGGACTGGCCCTGGGGTCGAGGCATGGGCTCAGCCACCACCCTGCAGGGATGCAGCCAGGGACCTCTTCCCGGCTGAAGCATTTGGACCAGAATCGCACGGCAGCACCCGCTCCCCTACAGCAAGACCTCACCCAGGGGTCCCCACGGAGGAGGCAGGGAAGCTTGAGGGTCCCAGAGGAGTGTGGAGTATGCACCATGCTACACACACGTGCATCATACATGTACGTACGCATGTGCCACACCACATCACACCATACATGCACAGACACCCACCACACCGTACACTACACTACACTCGTGCACCATACATGCACACCCACACACCACACATCACACCTGCACATTCCACACCATACATGCACACAACCACCACACCATGCTACACTACACTATACACATACACCATACATGTACTTACACATGTACCACACCACATCACTTGTGCACACTCCACACCATACACGCACATACCATACCACACACTATACACATGCACCTTACATGTACATACACAGGTACCACATCATGCATTCGCATACCACACATCCACATACACATGTGCCACTAAACTCACGCACCATACATGCACATTCACGTGCCACACCACACCACACCACACACACGCACCATACATGCACATACACTCATACATGGCACACATACACCATACACACAGGCACACACCACATATGCCACACAACACACACATGCACACCATAAATGCACACACGCACAACCACACACATCACATACGCACATTCCTGCACCATATATGCATATATTCATACACCACCCATATATTCATACAGCACACATCACATCACAGTACACCACACCATGTATGCACTTATGCACCATATGTGCACATACACTCACATACATACACTCACACCACACATTCCCTCACTACATACATGCACACAAACATCACATACGCACACTCGCACCATATGTGCATTGTGCACAGACTCATACACACACCACATTACACTGTACACACGCCACACCACATGCGTACACACGTCCACTCATGTGCACAGACACCATACAGATAAAGTACACACCACATATACCACACACATTATACCACATACTACACCACACACAAACCATACATGCACATGCATACAAATACTATACTATCCCACTCACACCATACATGTACATACACACCCTACACATGCATACATGCACACAGCATCAAATACACAGACACACCACACATGTACATGTACCACACTGCATACAGCTATGCACACACAAACACACCGGACCACTTACATCATACATGCACACACACATTACACTATATAGACACCATACAGACACATACCACATACACGCCACATAGATATGCACATACACAAATGCCACATCATACTATTTATGCACACCATATATGCACACACACCATACAGACACACCACACGCTCACACACATACAGAGTTGGTCTGGAGATGGAGTCACTGCAGCCAGCAGGGGTGGCATGCAGACAGGAGGGCCTAACTCAGGCAGGCACGGCAGGTACACAGAGGTGGCCCCGGGAACCCTCCTCCTGCCCAGCCCCTCCCATCCACCCACCCACCACGTTTGGGGGTTGGGGACCTCCAGAGTAGGCAGGGGCTTGCTTCCAACAGATTTGGGAGAGGGTACCCGTTAGGGAGAAGAACACAGAGGCCTTGGGAGTGAAAACTGACCATGGAAAGCAACAGGAGCACATTCTGCTAAGGAGCGCAATGAAAAACCCAGGAGAACAAATTCCTGAGCAGGAGAACAGAACAGAAGAGTCAGCCGAGGAGGGTAAAGAGATGGGGAACAGGAAAGAAAACCTGTGGGATGAGATGTTGCTATGTTGCTCAGGCTGGCCTCCAACTCTTGGGCTCAAGTTATCCTCGCATCTCAGCCTCCCGAAGTACTGGGATGCTAGGCATGAGCCATCACACCCAGCCAGAAAGCAGAGGTTTTTTGTTTGTTTATTTTTTTTTTGAGACAGAGTTTCGCTCTTGTTGCCCAGGCTGGAGTGCAGTGGTGCAATAATGGCTCACTGCAACCTCAACCTCCCAGGTTCAAGAGATTCAACCTCCCAGGTTCAAGAGAACCTCCTGAGTAACTAGAATTACAGGTGTCCACCATGCCTAGCTATTTTTTTGAATTTTTAGTAGAGACAGGGTTTCACCATGTTGGTGAGGCTAGTCTCGAACTCCTGACCTCAAGTGATCCGCCTGCTGCGGCCTCCCAAAGTGTTGGGATTATAGGCGTGAGCCACCGTGCCTGGCCTTCATTTTGCCTTTAAAAATCTCTGCTTGGCTGGGCGCAGTGGCTCACACCTGTAATCCTAGCAGTCTGGGAGGCCGAGGTGGGTGGATCACCTGAGGTCTGGCCAACATGGTGAAACCCCATCTCTACTAAAATTACAAAAATGAGCCAGTTGTGGTGGTGTGTGTAGTCCCAGCTACTTGGGAAGCTGAGGCAGGAGGATTGCTTGAACCCCGGAGGTGGAGGCTGTAGTGAGCCAAGATCGTGCCATTGCACTGCAGCCTGGGTGACAGAGACTCCGTTTCAAAAACAAACAAGCAAACAAATTTGACAGGAAACAGTCACACAGTTCAGAAAGGATTATGCAAACCAGAATCAATAGTGACCTGATGATTCCGGGTTCCTGACGGTTCTAAACCACGGAGGCTGAAGGTCCCAGCTAAACAATGACAGCACCTCGGGGAAGTGGGGGAGACATGCAGTGGGCTGTGGAAGGAGGCCAGAAGGATCCAGGCCCTAGTCCAGGCTGCTGGTGATGAGAACTAAACAGGGTACAGGGCGAGGAGCAAGTTCTGGAGCCCGAGGAGCAGCCGCTGGCGCCAGTGCTGTGGGTGGAGGTCGCACTCCCTCTTAAGGCGCAGCCAACGCGTTTGGGACCCGCGAGCAGAGCCCGCGCCTCCCCAGCGGCCTCCCAGGGGTCTCTCAGGATCACCTGGCCGGGGAGGAGGCCTCGGCTCCTCCGCAGAAACCCGGGGCGGCCGCGGGGAAGCAGCGCCCTCAGGTGACTCGAGGATGAGTCAGAGGAGCCCCGAGAAGGACCTCGCCCATCCCCGCCGGCCTCCATCCTTCTGGATTAGGTGCGGAACGGCCCAGGCCACCAGGACCCCCACGCGCAGCTCAGTCCGCGGGCGCTACCTTAAGGCCGGCAGCAGAGGACGGGGCCGAGGCCGGGGCCGGGGCCGAGGCCGGGGCCGGGGCTGGGGCTGGGGCTGGGGCTGGCGGAGGGCGGAGGACAGAGGGCGGGGAGGGCTCTCTGGGGAGGTCAAGGCCAGGGCTGGGCTTTCAGGATCAGCCCTTTTTTCAGCCCTTTTCAGAGGGCTCCCCGGGGAGATGGGGAGGGGGGCCCCGGGTGGAGAAGGTGCGGCAGGCCAGGGGTGGGGAGGGCAGCGGGGGCAGGGCAGAAACCCAGGTGGGGACTTGAGGTGGCCGAAGGGACCCTCGGGCTGCAGGGACAGGGGAGGGGAGCAAGGGGTATGCCTTGGGCAGGTGCCGGGAGATGGTGGGTGCCCTTTATTCTGAAGGGCGATGTGCTGCCCAGGGCAGTGGGACCTGGAATTACATTTTGAGATTTCCAGGAAAGTTTCAGGTGGAGGCAGAGGCTGGGCACAGAGGAAAATGTGGCAGTGGCAGAGTGTAGGGTGAGAGCTGCGAAGAGAGGAGGTCACTGAGGTGGACAGTGGGTCAGAGAGAGGGACAGAGAGAGGAAGAGGAACAGAGAGACAGGGAGAGGGACAGGAGTTTCATCAACATCCTGGACGGGTTTGGCAGCCATCAGCATTGCCTTCCATTCATGGACGAAGCGCGGGTGCCCAGAAGAAGCCAGAAGCCAGCATGGAAGCCCAGGCCTCCCTGACGCCGCCCGGTGCTGGCTGAGCTGCAGATGGCTGTGCAGACCCCCCTCCACGCCCCACCCTTGTCTGGCCCGAACCACAGGGCCCTTTGTTTTTGTTTTTGTTTTTGTTTTTGTTTTGAGACTGACAGGCTGGAGTCTAGTGGCGCGATCTCTGCTCACTGCAAGCTCCGCCTCCCAGGTTCACACCATTCTCCCACCTCAGCCTCCAGAGTAGCTGGGACTACAGGCGCCTGCCAGCACGTCCGGCTAATTTTTTTGTATTTTTAGTAGAGACGGAGTTTCACCGTGTTAGCCAGGATGGTCTGGATCTCCTGACCTCAGGTGATCTGCCTGCCTCGGCCTCCCAAAGTGCTGGGATTACAGGCGTGAGCCATCGCACCCGGCCCGGCCCTTTGGTTCTTTTCCCAGATCCTAAGTCTGAGAGTCTGACCCACACTCAGAAGCAGTGCTTGGTGGAGTCTGCCCTCAAGATGCACGTCCAACAAACACACACCCAAGGTTGTTTGTTGTGCTTTGTTCACAAGGGAGCACTGTGCAGCTGTGACAGATGAGTGACAATGTGGGGTGTTTCCCACGACCTGCTGCTGAGCATGAAGGCAGGTGCAGATGTGTGTCTGCAGTGTGTGCCCTTCAGGTAAGAGAAATGGGGAGAGAAGCAGTTACTCGGGTGCCCTGGAGGAAGAAAGGATAAACCAGGACCTAAAGAGAGTAGTGGCCTGCAGGGGTGGATGGGAGTGGGGCAGAAAGAAGGGAACAGGAATGGAGTAGCAGGGATGGGGCAGGGCAACATTTTTCCAAGGAGACTTTCTGTGAAGTGCCCCATTCTTCGAATCACAGTGACATATCACAGCCCCCAAAATAACAGTGAAGATCAACCAGGTTGTGGGAGGAATCCCAAATGGATAGAAACAGTAACAAGCAAACTTCACTGTTCAAAAATAAGTTCACCACCCTGAATTCAGGGTGAAGGAAAGAAACGAGTAACTGTGGGCCAGGGACAGTGGCTTACGCCTGTAAATCCAGCACTTTGGGAGGCTGAGGCAGGATCACCTGAGGTTAGGAGTTCAAGACCAACCTGGCCATCATGGTGAAACCCTGTCTCTACTAAAAATACAAAAATTAGCTGGGCATGGTGATACACACGCCTGTAGTCCCAGCTACTGGCAAGACTGAGGCAGGAGGATGGCCTGAACCCAGGTATGTGGAGGTTGCAGTGAGCTGAGACCACACTCCAGCCTGGGCTACAGAGTGAGACTCTATCTCAAAAAAGAAAAAAAAAAAAAAGTAACTTTGGAAAACAGGATGTTGATGGATACCCTAAGTTTAAAGACAAAAAGAACTGGACAGAATACTGGAGATCAAGCTTGTCCAACTCGCAGCTTGTGGGCTGTATGCGGCCCAGGACAGCTTTGAATGCGGTCCAACACAAATTTGTAAACTTTGGTAAGACATCCTGAGATTTTGTTGCAATTTTTTTTTTTTTTTTTTTTTTTTAGCTCATCAGTCATCATTAATGTTAGTGTATTTTATGTGTAGTATGATACAATTGTTTCATGGTGGCTCAAGGAAGCCAAAAGATTGGACACCCCTGCTGTAGATCATGAATGTTTTTCACACAGGGGTCCAGGCTAGCAGTTCTGAAATGTCTGTACACATGAGGATTGACCACACAGGGAAATCTAATCTAATCTACAGTGGACAGTGAGAGCAGGGGGGAGGCCAAGGAAATTCGCCCTTGGTGTTGGGTTGGCATCCGAGGTATCTGTGTAAACCCATGGTTTTTACCATGTGTGTATGCAGGTAGATACAGGAATAAATGCAGAAGTGTGCCTATGCTTGGGCTATTATGTATGCACATCTTTTCTAGGTCTTTAAGCTCAAAGGGCCTGGAAACGATGATGTCCCAGCCACAGTGAGCTCACCTTGCACTCAGATCTTCATCTTCCAGCACTTTTCTTTCTTTCTTCCTTCCCTTCCCTTCCCTTCCCATCCCCTTCCTTTCCCCTTCCCTTCCCCTTCCCTTCCCTCCTTTTCTCTCTCTCTCTCTTTCTTTCTCTTTCTCTCTCTCTCTCTCTTTCTTTTTTTTTTCTTTCGAAGTCTTGCACTGTCATCTGGGCTGGAATGCAATGGTGTGATCTTGGCCTACTGCAACCCCTGCCTCCCGGGTTCAGGAGATCCTCCTGCCTCAGCCTCCCGAGTAACTGGGATTACAGGCTTCCACCATCATGCCTGGCTAATTTTTTTGTATTTTTAGTAGGATGGGGTTTCACTGTTGACCAGGTTGGTCTCAAACTCCTGACCTCGTGATCCACCCGCCTTGGCCTCCCACAGTGCTTGGATTACAGGCTGCGCCTGGCCTCCCAGGCTGGGATTAAACTGCACCTGGCCTCTTTTTTTTTTTTTTTATTTTTTTATTTTTATGTAGGTCCTATGGCTATAAACTTCCCTATTAGTACTGCTTTTGCTTTATCCTGTGGTTTTGATGTATTGTGTTTCTATTATCACTTGTTTCAAGAAAACTTTCAATTTTCTTCTTAATGTCATCATTGACCCACTGGTCACTCAGGAGTTTATTGTTTTTGTTTTTTTAAATTTTTTTTTGAGATGGAGTCTTGCTCTGTCGTCCGGTCTGGAGTGCAGTGGCGCAATCTTGGCTTACTGCAACCTCCACCTCCTGGGTTCAAGCGATTCTAGCATATTGTTTATCTCCATGTATTTGTATAGTTTTCAAAATTCCCCTTGGTACTGATTTCTGGTTTTATTCCATTGTGGGCAGAGAAGATACTTGATATTATTTCAGTGTTTTGAATGTCTTAAGACTTGTTTTGTGACCTAACACGTGATTTCTCCTTAAGAGTAATCCATGTGCTGAGGAGAAGAATGTATATGCTAGAGCTGTTGGATGAAATGTTCTGTAAATATCTATGAGGTCCATTTGGCCTGTAGCAGAGATTATGTCTGATTATTTTTGTTGGTTTTCTGTCTGAAAGGTCTGTTGAATACTGACAGTGGGGTGTTGAAGTCTCCAGTTACTGGTGTATTGGGGTCTGTCTCTCTCTTTAGCTCTAATTATATTTGCTTTGCGTATCTGGGTGCTCCAGTGCTGGGTGCATATGTATTTACAATTGTTATATCCTCTTGCTGAATTGACCTCTTTATTATTTATATAATGGCATTCTTTGCCTCTTCTTTAGTTTTTGTCTTGAAATCTGTTCTGTCTTACAGAACTGTAGCTACTCCTGCTGTCTTTTGGTTTCCATATTCATGGGATATCTTTTTCCATCTGTTTATTTTCAGTCTATGTGTGTCTTTGTAGATGAAGTGTGTTTCTTGTGGGCAGCAGATCATTGGGTCTTTTTTTGGTTTTTGTTTGTTTGTTTTTAAATCCTTTCAGCCACTCTATGTCTTTTCTGGAGAGTTTAGTCAATTCTTCTTCAGTGTTATTGCTGATAAGAAAGGACTTACTCCTGCGGTTTTGTTATTTGTTTTCTGGTTGTTTTGTGGTCTTCCTTTTTTCCTTCCTGTCTTCTTTTCAGTGAAGGTGATTTTCTCTGGTGGTATGATTTAATTTCTTGCTTTTTGTTATTTGCATATTCATTGCATTTTTTTTTTTTTGATTTGAGGTTAACATGAGGCTTGCAAATACTATCTTATAATACATTTATCTTAAACTGATGACAGCTTAACATTGATTGCATAAACAAACAAGCAAAAAGAAAACTAATGAAAACTCTACACTTTAACTTCATCCCACTGCTATTTAACCTTTTGTTGTTTCTATCTATACCTTATTGTACTGTCTATGTCTTAAAAAGTTGTAGTTATTATTTTTGATTGGTTCGTCTTTTAGTCTTTCTACTTAAAAGTAGTTTACACACCATAATTACAGTGTTATAATATTCTATGTTTTTCTGTGTACTTATTATTACCAGTGACTTTCATACTTTCAGAAGATTTCTCACTTCTCATTAATGTCCTTTTCCTTCTTTAGCGTTTCTTGTAGGACAAGTCTGGTGAGGAGTGTTCTATAACCTTCTTATACTTGAATATTGATCTTTTTCTCTAGGTTTGGAAAGTTCTTTGTTGTTATCTTTTTGAATAAACTTCTACCCCTGTTTCTTTCTCTGCCTCCTCTTAGATTCATCCCTTTGAGGCTATTTTCTAGTTTTTATAAGCATGCTTCATTATTTAATAATGCCCCAGGCATTTAATAATGTGTTAAACTTTATGTGTTAAATATGGTACATTCATTTTACGGGTTACTATACAGCATTTAAAAGAATGTGAAATCCCTCAGCTTTTGTTTGTCTGGGAAAGTCTTTAAGGATATTTTGTCACCAGATGTACTATTCTAGGGCAAAAGATTTTTGGTTTTTTTTTTTCCTTCAGCACTTTAAATACATCATACCACTCTCTCCTGGCCTGTAAGGTATTCCACTGAGAAGTCTGCTGCCGGTCATATGTAGCTGTATTGTATGTTGTTTGTTTCTTTTCTCTTGCTACTTTTAGGATCCTTTCTTTGTCCTATGGAAGCTTGATTATTAAATGCCTTGAGGTACTCTTCTTTGGGTTAAATCTGCTTGGTGTTCTATAACCTTCTTGTGCTTGAATATTAATGTCTTTCTCTAGGTTTAGAAAGTTCTTATTATTATCCCTTTGAATAAACTTCTACTCCTGTCTCTCTCTCTTTCTCCTCTTCAAGGTCAATAACTCTAGTTTTGCCCGTTTGAGGCTATTTTTTGGGTCTTGTAGGCATGTTTCCTTATTTTTATTCTTTTTTCATCTCCTCTGATTGTGTGTTTTCAAATAGCCTATCTTCAAGCTCACTGATGTTTTCTTCTGTTTGATCAGTTCTGCTATTAAGAGACTCTGATATGTTCTTCATTATGTCAATTGTGTGTATCAATTTCAGAATTTCTGCTTGACGCCCTTGAATTATTTCAACCTATTTGTTAAATTTATCTGATAGAATTCTGAATTCGGTCTCTGTGTTATGTTGAATTTCTGTGAGTTTCCTCAAAATAGCTCTTTTGAATTCTCTGTCTGAAAGATCTCATATCTCTGTTTCTCCAGGATTGGTCCCTGCTGCCTTATTTAGTTTATTCGGTGAGGTCACATTGTCCTGGGTGGTCGTGATGCTTGTGGATATTCATTGGTGTCTGGGCCTTGAAGAGTTAGGTATTTATTTTAGTCTTTACAGTCTGGGCTTATTTGTATCCGTTTGTATCCATTCTTCTTGGGGAGGCTTTCTAGGTATTTGAAGGGACTTAGGTGTTTTGATCGAAGCTGTATCTGTACTGGGCAGGGAGGCAGGGGGGAGCACCTGAAGCCCAGTAACAGTGTGATTGTTGCAGACTCATTGAGGTATTTATTGCCTTGGTGGTCTTGGATAGTATCCAGAAGAATTCTCTGGCTCACCTTGCAGAGATTTTGTTCTCTTCCCTTACTTTCCCCCAAACAGATGGAGTCTGTCTCTCTCCGCTGAGCTGCCTGGATCTGAGGGTAGGGTGATACAAGCACCCTCGTGGCCACCACCACTGGGACTGTGCCGGGTGAGATCTGTAGCCAGCACAGCACTGGATCTCACCCAAGGCCCACCGTAATTACTACCTTGCTACTGCCTATGTTTACTCAAGGCCACAGGGCTCTACAATCAGCAGGTGGTGAAGCCAGCCAGGCTTATATTCTTCCTTTCAGGGCAGTGAGTTCCCCCAGGCCCCAAGTGGGTCCAGGGATGCCATCTGGAAGCCAGAAACTGGAGTCAAAAACCGTAGAAATCTGGCTGGTGTTCTATTCTATTGCAGTTAAGCTGGCACTCAAACCACAAGACAAATTTCTTCCCACCCTTTCCTCCCACTCTTTCCTCCCACTTCCATAAGCAGAGGAGCCTCCCCCGTGGCAACCACCATTACAGGCCCATGGAGAGTATTACCTGATTACCGTCAGTGTTCACTTAGGGCCCAGGGGCTCTTCAGTCGGCTTATGGTGAATGCTGCCAGGCCTGGTGCTCTCCCTCAGGGCAGTAGGCACCCCCTTGCCCAAGGCAGGTCCAGAATTGCTGTTCAAGAGACAAGGCCTTGCATCAGGGACCCCAAGAGCCCACTTGGTGCTCTACCCCATTGTGGCTGAGATAGAACCTGAAACCAACACATCTCAGTCTCATTCAAGGCCCATGGTGTACTACCTGGTGTCGTTACTAGTTATTCAGGGTCCAAGGGCCCTTTCGTCAGTGGGTGATGCATCCTGCCAAGACTGAGTCCTTCCCTTCAAGGCAGTAGGTTTCTCTCTGGCCCAGGGTGTGTCTGGAAGTATCATGCAGGATCTAGGGCTTGGAACGGGGGTCTCACAACTCTGCCCAGTGCCCTGTCCTGCTGTGGCTGAGCTGGTGTGCAAGATGCAAAACAAAGTCCTCTTTATTTTTCCCTCTCCTCACCTCTCCTCAAGCAGAAGGAAGGAGTCACTTTCGTTGCCGCGAGCTGTGCTGCCTGGGGTTGGAGGAGGGATGGTGCAAGCACTGCCTTAGCCACCCAAGCTGGTGTCTAACCAGGTCACATACCCCCCAAGTCCACTGGGTCTGAGCCTAGCACAGCACTAGGTCTTGCCAAGGAGTTGCAGTCCTTGTGGCCTAGACTGCCTTTAAAGCTTATTTAGGCCCCCAGAGAACTTTAGCGTGTGGTGGCAAAGCTTGCTGAAGTTCCAGTCACTGGGATGGGCAGTTTCCCTCTGACTAGGGCTGGTCTAAGTGCTCCCTCCATGGGTGGGCGCTGGCTGAGTTCAGCCCAGTATTGCTTTCTGTTGTGACAAAGCAGCAGCACTGAGTTCAATGCAAAGTCCCACAATCACTGCACCTTCCCTCCCACAAGCACACAGATGGTTGCTCTGTGCCATGCAACAGCTGCCAGGGGGTGGCAGAGGGATGGTGTCAGCAATTAAAGAGTGCCTTTCCTACCCATCTTTGGTGCCTCTTTCAGTAAAATGAAGTTAAAACTGTGATTGCTCACCTGGTTTTTTTTTGTTTTTTTTTTTTGAGACAGAGTCTCACCTTATCACCCAGGCTGGAGTGCTGTAGCATGATCTTGGCTCACTGTAACCTCCACCTTCTGGGTTCAAGCGATTCTCCTGCCTCAGCCTCCTGAGTAGCTGGGATTACAGGCACCTGCCGCCATGCCTGACTAGTTTTCATATGTTTAGTAGAGATAGGGTTTCACCATGTTGGCCAGGCTGGTCTTGAATTCCTGACCTCAGGTGATCACCTGCCTCGGCCTCCCAAAGTGCTGGGATTACAGGCGTGAGCCACTGCGCCCAGCCTGATTTTTAGTTCTTAATGCAGGTGCTTTTTTGTGTAGATCATTGTTAAATTTGGGAGGACAATTGGTGGAGGATTCCATTTGGCCATCTTGCTCCACCTCTTTTCCCCTGTGTTGTTTTTTTGACATGTCCCATCATTCTTTGAGCACTGCCTTCCTTGTATAAAAAAGAGATTTCAGGTTTATTTTGTACCTTTCCTGCCCAAGCTCTAGACTCAGTCATTTCTCCAGGAGCTCTGATTTCATATATTGGAGAATGGTGTTTAGAAACCAAGATCTGGGCTCTAGGTGTGTTTATTGCTGTTGAGGTCTAAGGCCCTCTCAGTGGACAGAGCAAGGAAACAAGCACATTAATACACACTTTTCTATGCAGATCTATTTTACATTCACTCATATATATTGAAGACCATGAGTACACACCAGTTCCTCCAACCCAACCCCATGGAGTGCGTTCTCGTTTTCTCCCTCTCCAGATTTGTGACTCCCTTTTCCAACAGTGAGAAACCTGGCTCCCATTATCATCAATATATTTACTATTGTATCAATCCCCAGTGTCTAACCAATCTCCAGGGGATGACCCCACCTCCTAACATGGATGCCCTGACCGCTCTTCTTGGGCCCTGGCACCCTGTGGGCCACTGATGTCCCCATAAATAAACCCTCCTCACCCCTTTTGGGATCTGGAACTCTGCACCAGGATAGTGCTGGGGCCAGGTCCCATGGATGCCTCCTCATCGCACTGGGGCTTCTGGAGGCAAGAAGTCTGAGATCAAGGAGCTGGCCTGGTCAGGTTCCCAGTAAGGGCTCCCTTCCTGGCTTGTGGACAGCTACCTTCATGCTGTATTCTCACACAGACTTTCTCCTCTCCTAGAGGGGTATCAATCCTATCAGATAAGGTCCCACCCTTAGGACCTCATGGAACCTTCCTTATTTACCTCCTAATAGCCCTATATCCAATGCAGTCACATAGGGATTCAATATTTGAATGTTGGGGGATACAACTTGGTCCATAGTGCCCAGATGGGCCCTGCCACCCTGCCGTCCTATGCTGGTCTGCCATCTTGGCCCCTCCACCACCTGGACTCTGATACCTACTCCAGGCCTGTGGTGCTGCCCCTCCTCCTGCTGCTGCCCTTCACACCACTGGGGCTCCACCATCACCTTGCTCAGTCTAATGGATTTTAGACTAAATTATTAAGGAAGGGCGATAAGGAGAGAGTGAGGAAGGAAAAGGAAGAGGAATGGAAGAAGTTGATAATTTATTAACTTTTTGAATTTAGGTTTTACGTATTTTAAAACATTTACTTAGTGGCTCATAGGTTCAAAGTTTGTTTGTCTTTCCTAAAAAATTCTTCGTTTTACTACTAAGCCAGGACCCTCATTATCCCTCATAATGCTGTTTGTCTCAAAGTCACTTTCGTGTGATACCAAAATTGTGGCAACAGCTTTCTTTTGATTTAGTATTTTCTTGGTATATTTTCCCCAACTCTTTTCCTAGTCTTTCTTTTTCCATTATATTTTAGGTATGTCTCTTGTAAACAGCAGATGGCTGGATTTTTTTCTTTTACTTTAAGAAATCTGTCTTTTAACTGACAAGATTATATATTTATATGAAATAGAATTCTCGTATATTTTGACTCAGTTTTCCCAGCTTATTTTGTATTTTCTTCTTACTGCATCCACTTTTTAACTGTCGTCAACCCCCTTCTTTTGAGTTGGTTGTGTTTTATCCACCCCCTCCTCTTTTCATCACTCCACTGGTTTGCAAGTTATACATTTGATTTATCTTCTTTGAGTGCCATGCTCTGATAAAATAAAGGACATTTATTACAGAAAAAAACCCCATAGTGTCACAGCTACCACTCCCTGGTGATGAGTAAGCACCCAGTGACATGGAGCGCGGATTTGCTCTTAGATAAGGAGGAATAGAGACCCTCTGGAAGGGCTGTGGGGATGCAGCGGTGGGGTGGCTAGGCTCAGCATTGAGGAGCCCCCATAACTCATGCTCATTCCCTGCACACAGTGAAGACTGTGGAAGCATTTCTTCTGCTTCTCCTAAAGTGGGCCCTGGAAACTGAGCTGTGGCTGATGGATTGGTCTGTTGGGGGTATCCAGGGAGTGTGTGGGAGATGTGGACCAACAGACTTGATTGTTCCGCAAGCACAATCTTCCTGGGGAAAAGAACAAACAGCTCAGGCAGTGAGATCCCAATAAAACGAAGATGGGAATTTATTGTTGAGGAAAAATACCTGCTATGTTTGAATGCTTATCCTTTCCAAAACCCATGTAGAACTTAATCCCCAATGTAGAGATTAAGTTTAAGAAGTGATTGGGGCTGGGCATGGTGGCTCACGCCTGTCATCCCAAGCACTTTGGGAGGCCAAGCCTGGCAGATCACCTGAGGTCAGGAGTTTGAGACCAGCGTGGCCAACATGGTGAAACCCCGTCTCTGCTAAAAATACAAAAATTAGCTGGGTGTGGTGGCGGGCACCTGTAATCCCAGCTACTCAGGAGGCTGAAGCAGGATAATTGCTTGAACCCAGGAGGGGGAGGAAAAAAAGGTTTTCACCGTTTTTTCTGAAATCCTTGAGTTATCACTTTGGTTAAGTGAATGACTTATTTTATTTTATTTTAGATGGAGTCTCGCTCTGTCACCAGGCTGGAGTGCAGTGGTGCAATCTCGGCCCACTGCAACCCCTGCTTCCTGGGTTCAAGTGATTCTCCTGTCTCAACCTCTGAGTAGCTGCGACTACAGGCACCCATCACCACACCCTGCTACTTTCTGTAATTTTGGTAGAGATGGGGTTCTGCCATGTTGGCCAGGCTGGTCTTGAACTCCTGACCTGGGTGATCTGCCCACCTCAGCCTCCTAAAGTGCTGGGATTATAGGCATGAGCTACCGTGCCCAGCTTGAATGACTTATTTTACAATGATCTGTGATCCTACTTTGTGATATCAAGTGTCTTAAACCTTTCATATTTGACAAATTTTCCAAAATTAAATGATAAATTATGTCTTTTTCTGACCTAATTAATCCTTTAAGATATTAGGTTCCCTAAAGTCCAAACAATGACATAATTTGGCTTATTTAGTACAAAAATTAAATAGGAAGCATTGTCAAATATGAAATGGTGTTGGGTTTTCTTTGGGCTGTATTTGTATAAATATGTTATTGGTATGTGTTCCAAAATTTTCTGTAATTCTGATATAACAGTGTACATTATCAGAAATGATCATAATTGTTATGTTAAAATTATTGTATGCCATAGAGGTAACAAATTTCCTTGTCAATTGTGGCTTTGACTATGGCTGCCCTAAAACTTTTTATCATTCACAAACAATTGTTGTCTTGTTTTGGTCCTATTTAGAGGATGATTTTATAATCAGCTATAAAACTCTAACAGGTCCTTTTGAATGCAGTTTTCTGGTAACTTTGGAGATTGTGACATCAGAATAGAGGAAAAGCTTTCAGGACTCAGGGAAAGTTAAAATGTTCACGAGTGTCAAGCAGAACAGGAGTTAACTGCATGGACTGAACTGATCTATTTGACTTTTTGCTTAAAATGCTTGCTGATCCTTTGTTTTGTTTTTCAGAGTCTCAAGATTTTTCTTTTAAACTATTGACAGTTTTTAACAATTTAGTGTACTAATTTGGTATACTTATTATAGAAAATAATGTTTTCAAATTGTTTTCCTTCTTTCTTTCAATTTTTTTTTCTAATTTGGAGTCCCTGAAAACTAAGCTGTGCTTTCTTAAAGCCCTGTGAACTGAAACCACACAACTTAAACTTCAGAAGAAAATAACAGCAACATATTTACATACATAAGCCACTTTCATACCTGCCTACTGATGTGTAGACTTCAGAGTAGTGCAGCGTCCGGCTGCAACTTAGAACTTTCTAAAAGAGGCAAAGGTAGAGGGGAACAAAGGAAGGAGGAAGTAACTTGTGGAATGCTGAGAAAGGTAAACACTTTTAAATAAGGAAGAAGAACAGGCTATGACCTAATGCTTGCTTGGACCAGTATAAGCATGCCAGGGCAAATATTTAGGAGTACAGGTCTTTGAATAAATTTTGCTTCCAAGAGAAGTTACTATTTATTCCTAATTAATTAGATGGGGAGGAAAGTCTTTGAAGAGGAACCTCTACTTTTGCTTTTTACAGAAGCCTTTGCCTTTCTGGGTGGAACCAATGTACTTCTTATATATATTGATTAATGCCTTATGTCTCCCTAAAATGTATGAAACCAGGCTGCACACTGACCACCCTGGGTACGTGTTGTCTGGACCTCCTGAGGCTGTGTCACGGGCATGTGTCCTTAACTTTGGCAAATAAATCTCCTAAAATGATTGAGACTTGTCTGGTCATTTTTCTCAGTTCACAACTGTACACCTGAATGTCAGGTTCGTCAACAGAAAGGATGAGAGAGAGACACAAGGCCGGGCGCGGTGACTCACGCCTGTAATCCCAGCACTTTGGGAGGCCAAGGCGGGTGGATCACAAGGACAGGAGATCGGGACCATCCTGGCTAACAAGGTGAAACCCCGTCTCTACTAAAAAAATACAAAAAGTTAACGCGGAGTGGTGGCGGATGCCTGTAGTCCCAGCTACTCAGGAGGCTGAGGCAGGAGAATGGCATGAACCCGGGAGGTGGAGCTTGCAGTGAGCCGAGATCGTGTCACTGCACCTCCAGCCTGGGCAGCAGAACAAGACTCCGTCTCAAAAAGAAAAAAAAAAAAAAAAAAAGAGACACAAGTTCAGGCAAGCCTTTATTAACCTGTCAGCTGCTCCATTGCAGACAGAGAAGGCAGCCCTGAGCTTACAAAATGAGGGGTTTACGTGGGAGAGACCGACCCTGGGGTCATTTGTTGGTTAAGTTTGCTGTATATCACCTTGTGACATTTATGGTAGCAGCCAAATGAAGGACTTACAGGAGGGTGTAGGTAAAGTTTGTTGATGCTTCCCACGACCTCCCCCTGTGCGGCCTGGATGGTTTGTAATTGGGGTTTGTTTATCGTAACAAGGCCTGACAGGTAAAGTCTGCTGGTTTCACTGTGGCACCTAGATAAGGGCTTAAAAATGCAAAAAGATTTTGGGGAAGGGTGAGCAGCACGGAGAGGTTTGGGGGGAGGTGTTGGCAGTACTAAGCTTTTTGGGGCAATTTGTCCCTAACACTAAAAATAGTTAAAATCATAAAATTTATGTTACACCATATGTATTTTACCACACACACAGACACATTTTTGTGCAAGACCAAACACCTGACCCGTGGATGTCCATACCAAGAGGGGGTGTGGTCAGCACAGAGGCAGTCCTGGAGGTGGACATCACCTGGTCTAGACTAATACAGTGGCCGGGCGCAGTGGCTCGCACCTGTAGTCCCAGCACTTTGGAAAGCCGAGGAGGGTGGATTGCTTGAGCCCAGGAGTTCAAGACCAGCCTGGGCAACAGTGAGACCCCATTGCTACAAAAAATACAAAAATTAGCCAGGCGTGGTGGCATGCACCTGTCATCCCAGCTACTCAGGAGGCTGAGATGGGAGAATCAGTTGAGCCCTGGAGGTGGAGGCTGCAGCGAGCCAAGATAGTACCGCTGCACTCCAGCCTAGGTGGCAGAGACTGTCTCAAAAAAAAACTAAAAAAACTCTTCAAAAACCAAACATTTCCCTCTCACGATGGGAGGACAGTAAGAGCTGACTTTTTCGTGGGTGCCTGTGTCTGCACAGCCCTGCATAGGTGCACCACATTCGCGATTTCATTTAATCTTCACAACGGGTGATGTGACTCTTACCCCTTTTAACGAAGTGAGGCCCAGGAGGTTAAGCAAAGAATGGATTTTTAAAAAATTGAGTCAGCGTCTCACTCTGTCGCCCAGGCTGGAGTGCAGTGGCACGATCTTGGCTCACTGCAACCTCCACTGCCTGGGTTCAAGTGATTCTTGTGCCTCAGCCTCCCAAGTGGTTGGAACTACAGGTGCATGCCGCCACCATGCCCGGCTAATTTTTTTTTTTTTTTTTTTGGTATTGAACTCTTGACCTCAGGTGATCTGCCCGCCTCAGCCTCCCAAAGTACTGGGATTACAAGCATGAGCCACTGTGCCCCGCCGAAGAATAGATTTTGAATGTAAACCCGGCTATCTGGCTGCAGAGGCAGAGTCCAGAGTCCCTGCTGGCCCAGGGGAGATCCCCAGGGCGGCAGGCCCCGGAGCTGGAAAGCCCGAAGCTGGGGCCTGGGAGCCTCCTTTGCAGCCTCCATGCAAGTGTTTCCTCCTCACCCCAAGCGGTCCCTTCCCACTCCAGTCAGCAGCTTCAAAACAGAATCACCCAGGGTTCTACCCTTGTAAAACACCTGCTTTCTTCTGCATCAAAACCCTTTCTTGTCAGTTGCAATTAGAAATAATTAGAGGAGCTAATTCCCATTAAATTGTCAATGACTCATCAAGGCATCCATGCTTGCTTTTTGTTTTTTTAAAAGCTTCCAACCCAATATTTTTCTATTCTTCCTTTGAACTATTCTTGCTCCGATTGAATCAAAGCAGGACCAGGCACCACCTCCCTTTGCCTCCCTGGGGTTTCCCATTTCCCAGTCTTCCAGGAGGGTTAGGAGGCGCTCTCCATCCTTTTGTCAACTGGCGGTCACCACCTTGCATTTTAATAATGGACAGTTCCCTAACGGAGAAAAGTGAATCTCTGGTGGAGGAATGACAATTTTGTTTTTCCTGTGGGGAGAGGCAGGAGGACAGTGTGTGTGTCCTCTGCCAGGGGTACTGACAGCTCGCTCAGGCGAGGGCAACTGTGCCCACGGCTGCTTCCCCAGGACGTCGCAGCTCCAGAGCAAGAGGAGTGAGGAGCAAATCTCAGCGCAAACGGAAAGAAAGCATCTCCTGATCCACTGTTAGCAGCAGGGGAAATGGAAAACCGCAGGGAAGGAAAGGCAGTGGAGTGTGTGCATGTGTATGTGTGCCTGTGCGTGTGTGTGCATGTGTGTGTGCATGCCTGTGTGTGCATGTGCATGTGTGTGCGTGCCTGTGCATGCATGTATGTACGTGTGTGTGCGTGCCTGTGTGTGTGCCTGTGCGTGTGTGTACCTGTGCATGTGTATATGCGTGTGTGTGCCTGTAGGTGTGCATGTGTGTGCCTGTGCGTGCACCTGTGCATGTGTATGTGCATATGTGAGTGCCTGTAGGTGTGCATGTGTGTGCCTGTGCATGTATGTGCATGTGTGTGCATGCCTGTGTGTGCCTGTAGGTGTGCATGTGTCTGTGCGTGCATGTCCGTGTGTATGTGTTGTGCCTATGCATGTGCCTGTGCATGTGTGTATGTACGTGTGTGTGCATGCCTGTGCATGCATGTGCCTCTGTGTGCGTGTACCTGTGCATGTGTATGTACGTGTGTGCATACCTGTGTGTGCCTGTAGGTGTGCATGTGTGTGCCCATCCGTGCGTGTACCTGTGCATGTGTATGTGCGTGTGTGCGTGCCTGTGTGTGCCTGTAGGTGTGCATGTGTGTATGTGCTTGTGCGTGCGTGTACCTGTGCATGTGTATGTGTGTGGGTGCGTTCCTGTGTGTGCCTGTAGGTGTGCATGTGCGTGCCTGTGCGTGCATGTGCATGTGTGTGTGTGCTTGCAGCATTTGGGTCCTTCACATAATGGTTGCTCTCATTTCCTGAGAATTTTTTATGCATTGGATTAAAAGCTGCCCACCTCGGAGAGCTGTGAAAGGCTTAAGGCCCTTATTCTTCCCCTTCCCTCCTGTCATGTGGTTCCCCAGCGAGGCGCCCCTGCTTCCCAGGCTGCTGGAGCACACTCCAGTCTCAAACATGCAAAGGACCTGTTCCCCTGTGTGTCTTTAGGACACAGTCTCTCCTGAACTCAGTAATTTTCAGCTTTTGCTTCATTTCATCATTTCCATCGGCTACAGATGATAGAGTTGAAAGGGAACCATTACTCTGCGGTAGACTCAAGGCTCCAGTCCCTGGGACCTCACCGAAGCTTGGAGAGGACCTCTGGCCCCCCAGGAAGGCCCCCTGCAGTCTTTAGGGAAGATCTTCCTTCCCATCCCATGGGGCTTTTGCTTTTCTCACTCACTTGCTCTAGGGCAATTTTAAAAAGCCAATTCTTGGAAGAGCCAATTTGCCAAATGACCAGCTTCCCAATGTATTGCTGCTTTGAATGAAGTAGTTTTCCTTGGACATTGTCCATTTGTGTTTCTATCAGCACACTGACCCTTCATTCTGTGTCTGCCTTAGTGCCCTGGAGATGGGGTGTGTGGGGAGTAAAGACAAGGGGATTTGAGAAGGCGTCAGAAGAGTATATTTGGAGCACATAATCGTGACTGTGAAGAATTCTTATCAATCAATCCTTTATTAAAGTAATTGTCTTAAAACAATTATTTCATATTGAAGAATAAATTCAAGACGATATTCAGTGATGCATTCTCCGTAAACCTATTTATTAAATGTATTTGATTGATGTCTCACGTCTCCCTAAAATACATAAAAGCCAAGCTGCGCCCCGACCACCTTGGGGACATGTTCTCAGGACCTCCTGAGGGCTGCGTCACGGGCCATGGCCGCTCATATTTGGCTCAGAAGAAATCTCTTGCCATATTTTACAGTGTTTGAGTCTTTTTGTCAACATCGTTACTTTTTCAATCTTTATATTCTGTGTTACAGCACTGGCCTCTGCTTTACTGTGTAATCCTTATGTCAAACATTTTATGTCAATGAATCATAATAACTAAATCTAACATTTTTATTTGCTTTAAAAGATTCTCCTTTAAAAACGATAACTTCTTTCATGGTTCATGGATGCTATTTTTTAAATCTATATGTTATCTAAAAGAAACTCATTCATTTTTAAGTATAAAGACATAGTGTGAACCTGGACAAGTCTTAGTTAATTTAGAAGGTTTATTTTGTCAAGGTTGAGGACGAGCACCCATGACACAGACTCAGGAGGTCCCGATGACAGGCGCCCAAGGCCGTCGGGGCACAGTTTGGTTTTATACATTCTAGGGAGACAGGAGACATCAATCAACATACACAAGATGACCATTGGTTCAGCCTGGAAAGGTGGGACTACTCAAAGCAAAAGCAGGAAGACTGGAGCCGGGAGGGGGCTTCCAGGCCACAGATAGATAAGAGACAAAAGGCTGCATTCTTTAGAGATTCTGATTAGCCTCTGGGAAGGAGGCCATCAGATACGCATCTATGTCA
The DNA here is from genome assembly GCF_047675955.1 of Chlorocebus sabaeus. Taxonomy (NCBI): domain Eukaryota; kingdom Metazoa; phylum Chordata; class Mammalia; order Primates; family Cercopithecidae; genus Chlorocebus; species Chlorocebus sabaeus. Next base: position 96,799,723 of record NC_132905.1, on the reverse strand, counting down.
GTGAGCAGAGGGGTGACTTTGAATAGAATGGGAGGCAGATTGGCCCTAAGCAGTTCCCAGCTTGACTTTTCTCTTTAGCTTAGTGATGTGCGGTCCCCAAGATTTATTTTCTTTTTACAATAGGTTAAAAATAAAAGGATGAGAAACGATATGTTGTGCACACAGAAGCTATGAAATCAGCTGGAGTGCAATATTCATATTAAACAAAGCTCAGTACAAGAAATGTTACCAGTGTGAAAGTTGTCAGAATCAAAATGGAATCTCTTATGTTAAAACAAAACAAAACAAAAAAGACAAAAAAAACAAAACAAAACAGAACCACCTTGTGGGTGGGCGTGGTGGCTCACACTTGTAAGTCCAGCACTTTGGGAGGCCAAGGTGCCTGAGGTCAGGAGTTCAAGACCAGCCTGACCAACATGGAGAAACTCTGTCGCTACTAAAAATACAAAATTAGCCGGGTGTGGTGGCGCATTCCTGTAATCTCAGCTACTCAGGAGCCTGAGGCAGGAGAATTGCTTGAATCGGAAGGTTGAGGTTGCCACGAGCCGAGATTGCAACATTGCACTCCAGCCTGGGCAACAAGAGCGAAACTCCGTCACAAGGAAAAAAAAAAAAAAACCTTGACAGAGAAGACCAGGAAGAGAGGGTTCTCGAGCTTGAATGTCTGACAGCAAAGCTATCCCAGAAGAATGCAAAACCCACAGCCTTGCAAAAAGGCCATTGCAAACTCACATCAAAGGTCCTTCCGTGAGGACATCTGCCCAACCTTGGCTTGGTGCCACCTGCGTTATTGGTCTTCGTAGCCAAGGATAATGATCCCAAAACAATGATGTGATCCTCCTCATTTTCCCGTCGTCTTCCTTTACCTCCCTGGGTAACACAGAGTGTATGATGATGCATGGATTTCCACGGCAGTGCTCCAATCCCAAGTAGACTTCATCTTCTTTTAGAAAGCCTCTCTCTGTTTAGGTTGACACCATGGATAAAGAGGGATATTGCATAAAGATCAAGGGGTCAAGTCTGTGGAGTCCTGATAAGGTAAGTAAGCAACAATGAGGAAGAGGTCCCAGGTGAGGGAGAACAATTGCTCCGAGAGATGGCTAATCACCGGCAACCTGCTGGCAAACTACGTGGCTCAGCGTGTAGCCCCTGCAGCACGACCCTAGAGAATCTCCCTCCAGCCCCTGCCTCTTTGCAGACAGCTCCTTCTCTGCTGTGCTGCCTGTTGCATCCTTGCAACGCATCTTTGTACTTTCTCTAATAAATCTGCCTTTCTTTTTTTTTTAAATTCTGAAATGGAGTCTCACTGTTGCCCAGGCTGGAGTGCAGTGGCGCCATCTCAGTTCAAGGCAACCTCCACCTCCCAGGTTCAAGGGATTCTCCTGCCTCCTCCTCCCGAGTAGATGGGATTACAGGTACGTGCCACCATACCTGGCTAATTTTTGTATTTTTGGTAGAGACCTACCATGTTGGCCAGGGCCAGGCTGGTCTCGAACTCCTGACCTCAGGTGATCTGCCCACCTCGGCCTCCCAAAGTGCTGGGATTGCAGGCATGAGCCACTGTGCCTGGCCGGTAATCCCAGCACTTTGGGAGGCCAAGGCAGGCTGATCACATCACCTGAGGTCAGGAGTTCGAGACCAGCCTAGCCAACATGGTGAAACCCTGTCTTTACCAAAAATACAAAAATTAGCCGGGCGTGGTGGCACATGCCTGTAGTCCCAGCTACTTGGGAGGCTGAGGCAGGGTGAATTGCTTGAATCTGGGAGGAAGAAGTTGCAGTGAACCAAGATCGTGCCACTGCGCTACAGCCTGGGCAACAGAGCAAGACTTGGTCACAAAAATAACTAACTAACTGGCCGGGCACAGTGGCTCACGCCTGTAATCCCAGCACTTTGGGAGGCCAAGGCGGGTGGAGCATGAGGTCAGGAGATCGAGACCATCCTGGCTAACACGGTGAAACCCCGTCTCTACTAAAAATACAAAAAAATTAGCCAGGCGTGGTGGTGGGCGCCTGTAGTCCCAGCTACTTGGGAGACTGAGGCAGGAGAATGGCATGAACCCGGGAGGTGGAGCTTGTAGTGAGCCGAGATCGTGCCACTGCACTCCGGCCTGGGCGAAAGAGCGAGACTCCGTCTCAAAAAAAACCAAAAACCAAAAACAAACAAACAAAACACAAAAAACTAAATAACTAACTAACTAAATAAAGGGAAAAGTCAATCTGGGATCTGCTTAGGGCCAACCTGCCTCCCATGCTATTCAATGCCACTCCCCGCTCCCCCACTGAGATAGATGCGTATCTAATGGCCTTGGTTGGAAAGGCTAGTCAGAAACTCAAAAGAATGCAACTCTCTCACCTACCTGTGACCTGCAAGCCCCCTCCCAGCTTCGAGTCTTTCTGCCTTTGCTTCAAGTTGTCCTGCCTTTCCAGACCGAACCAATGTACTTCTCACATATGTTGATTGATATCTCCTGTCTCCCTAAAATGTATAAAACCAAGCTGTGCCCCGACCACCTTGGGTGCATGTCGTCAGGACCTCCTGAGGCTGTACCACAGGCCCGTCCTCAACCTTCAACCTTCTCCTCAACCTTCAACCTTCACAAGACAAACTTTCTAAATTAACTGAGGACGGATGGGGTTTTCCCTTTCTTCTGCCCTAGAATCAAGAGAGCTTTGCTCATGTCCTGGGAGCAAGATGGTTTAATGCGCCTTCCTCAGCAGCTCAAGTCTTCCACTTGTAAGAGTGTCCAGGGAGCAGGTGGGGCTCCTACCTGCCCCAGCACCGTCCCCTCCCGTACACCCGTGTCACCCACAAGGGCTCTCTGTCATCACCTGCCCTGTCCCTCCTCTTTCCTTTTTTTTTTTTTTTTTTTTTTTATAGACAGAGTCCTGCTCTGTCACCCAGGCTGGAGTGCAGTGGCAAGACCTCTGCTCACTGCAAGCTCCGCCTCCCGGGTTCAAGCAATTCTCCTGCCTCAGCCTCCCGAGCAGCTGGGATTACAGGCGTGCACCACCACACCCGGTTAATTTTTGTATTTTTAGTAGAGATGGGGTTTCACCATATTGGCCAGGCTGGTCTCAAACTCCTGACCTCGTGATCCACCCGCCTCTGCCTCCTAAAGTGCTGAGATTACAGGCATGAGCCACTGTGCCTGGCCAGTCCCTGCTCTGTCTTAAAGACCCGTGGTGGAGAGTTTAAAAATGAGTGCATTCCCTCTGTATGGGACCCCAGCTCTCCCTATCTGTCACACAAATTGGCCTTTAAGAATTTTACTGAATCTTTCTTGTCCACCCGTATGGTGGCCACTGTTTTTTCTATACACTGTGATAAGATTCTCTGCTCGATCAAAATTTAGTCAAGCTTCTGAACCTTCTCTTGGACCATCTGTGCACTTCCTTGTAAAGTCCAGCTTTAGCAAAGAATCCTGCTAAGTCAGTTTATTTATTTATTTTTATTTTTATTTTTTGAGATGGAGTCTCCCTGTGTCACCCAGGCTGGAGGGCAGTGACGCGATCTTGGCTCACTGCAACCTCCACCTCCTGGGTTCAAGCGATTTTCCTGCCTCAGCCTCTCAAGTAGCTGAGACTACAGGCGTGTACCCCTACGCCCAGCTAATTTTTGTATTTTCAGTAGAGGCGGAGTTGCACCATATTGGCCAGGCTGGTCTCGAACTCCTGACCTCACCTGATCTGCCCACCTCGGCCTCCCAAATTGTTGGGATTACAGGCGTGAGCCACCCTGCCTGGCCCTAAGTCAGTTTAGGAAGAGCCTTTCCATCCTCGATATCTGGGTAATTTCTTCATCCCCAGGTGATGTCTGATTACCCCGTGCTGTCCTTGTCAAGAATCCTGTTAAGTCAGTTTAGCGAGAATCTCCTAACCGCTGATGTTTTCCTCGTGTAATTTTCCATCCACTGACCCCCACGCCCCTCACTCCTTGGTGAGCAATTCCCACTTGCCTGAGCCAGATTTTTTTATTTTTATTTTTATTTTTATTTTTATTTTTATTTTTATTTTTATTTTTGAGACAGAGTCTCCAGCCCAGGCTGGAGTGCAGTGGCATGATCTCAGCTCACTGGACGCTCTGCATCCCGGGTTCAGCCTCCGCCTCCCGAGTAACTGGGATTACAGGCCTGCACCATCGTGCCTGACTCCCTTTTGTATTTTTAGTAGAGACGGAGTTTCGCCATGTTGGCCAGACTGGTCTCCAACTCCTGGTCTCAGTGATCTGCCCATCTCAGCCTCCCAAACTGCTGGGATTACAGCCGTGGTCCACCACACCTGGCCTGCCTGAGCCATATTTGAAGTTGAGCTTAATTTCTTAAATCCCTGCAAATCCGTTGGCTGTGGTCCCTACACCTACCTTGATGGTCCTGAATAGAGTCTGCCTTACTGTGTTTTAACAAGTATCATTCAGCCTGGGCAACACAGCCAGACCCCACCTCTCTAAAAAAAAAAAGGATTAGCTGGGCTGGTGGCACACGCCTGTGGTCCCAGCTCCTCGGGAGGCTGAGGTGGGAGGACCGCTTGAGGCCGGGAGGTTGAGGCTGCAGTGAGCTATGACTGTGCCACTGCACTCCAGCCTGGGTGACAGAGTGAGACCCTATCTCAAAGCAAAACAAAACAAAACACCCCCAAACCAAAAAAGACACAAGTGTTATTGAATATTTTTTTCTTGGACACCTGTCAAAGCAGTTCACGTGCTCTCTCTCTGCTCGAAGGGCCCCTCCTTTCTGGAATTCAGTTCACTCTGTTCCCCTGTGATTCCCCTCCCCAGTGGTGCTGAGGACTGTCTGACTCTTCTCGTTGTTACTGTGAGAACAATGCTCTTTACAGTTTTCTACGTTCTAAGAGGAAATGGAAGTCTCTGTTATGCCTCTTGTTACAGCCAGAGCCTAATGGACTCACTCTGTGAGCTCATTTTCAGTGGGGATTTCTTCCATAGGAGTCCTAGGTAATGGCAGTAGCCCCCTGGGATATCTGTCATAAGATAAGGCCACAGCGGGCCACAGATATCACAGAAAACTGGGTCACTGAGGGAAGTTTAGTAATGAGACTATTTACAAAGCTATGGGCAGGGGGGCAGAGAACTCAGTATTCCAGGGCTAGGGAGAGCAGGCAGCTGTGCCTTTCCTGCCTTCCCTGAGGTCTGAAATGGCAGAGAGGAGACTCACCCGGATGCGGCGCAGACGGCTGCATGGAGAGGACTGTCTGGCAGGGGCTGCAGCCCTCAGTGAAAGACCGTTGCCATTGTTGCTGGACATAAAACAAACAAGGATGTAGGAGTACTTAGCACACTATCGATCTACGTGACCTTCCCAACATTCACAGAACTCTACCCAACAACAGCAACGTCTTTTAGTTTATTTTCTTCTTCTCCTTCTTCCTTCTTCTTCCTTCTTCCTCCTCCTCCTCCTCCTCCTCTTCCTCCTCCTCTTCCTCCTCCTTTTTGTTGTTGTTGTTGTTGAGACAGGTCTCACTCTGTTGCCCAGGCTGGAGCGCAGTCGTGCAATCTCACTTCACTGCAACCTCTGCGTCCCGGGCTCAGGCAATCCTCCCTTAGCCTCCCACGGGGACTACAGGCACCTGCCACCACGCCCAGCTAATTTTTTTTGTATTTTTAGTAGAGATGGGTTTCACCATGTTAGCCAGGTTCCTGACCTCAGGTGATTCATCCACCTTGGCCTCCCAAGGTGCTGGGATTATAGGAGTGAGCCACTGTGCCTGGCTCACAATTAATTTTTTGATTCACGTTACTTTAGGATTCATGAGGGTAAGAATCCTATCCTTCTTCATTTGCCATTATATATATTGAACATACTATGCCTAGAATAAAAGAAGTTCTTTTTTTAAAAAAAATTCAATTTTTATTTTAGATTCAAGGGTACATGTGCAGGTTTGTTACCTGGGTACATTGCGTGATGCTGATGTTTGGGGTACGAGTGATCCCGTCACTCAAGTACTGAGGATAGTACCCAACAGGTGTTTATCAGCCCTGGCCCCTCCCTCCCATGTCTAACAGTCTCCAGTGTCTCTTGCTGCCCTCTTTACGTCCTGTGCACCCAACGTTCCGCTCCCACTTGGAAGTGAGCACATGCGGTATGTGACTTCCCTTCCTACGTTAATTCGCTTTGGACAGTGGCCTCCAGCTGCACCCATGTTACTACAAAGGACATGATTTCCTTTTTCTCTATGGCTGTGCAGGTGATCCTTCTGCCTCAGGTGATCCTTCTGCCTCAGGTGATCCTTCTGCCTCAGGTGATCCTTCTGCCTCAGCCTCCCAGGTAGCTGGGATTACAGGCACGTGTCACCACACCTGGCTAATTTTGTATTTTTAGTAGAGACGGGGTTTTGCCATGTTGGCCAGGCTGGTCTTGAACTCCTGACCTCAAGTGATCCACTTGCCTCAGCCTCCTAAAGTGCTGTGCTGGGATTACAGGTGTGAGCTATCTCACCCGGCCTGTTTTATTTATTTATTATTATTTTTACTTTTTGTAAGGACGTTTATTCTGTAAATTTTCTTTTCTTTTTTTGTTCTTTTTTTTTTTTTTTTTTTTTTTCTGATAGAGTCTCTCTCTGTTGCCCAGGCTGGAGTGTAATGGTGCAACCTCTGCCTCCTGGGTTCAAGTGATTCTCCCACCTCAGCCTCCCAAAATGCTGGGATTACAGGTGTGAGCCACTGCACCTGGCTGTGCTTTGTTTAATTTGAAGTTTTTTCCACTTGTAAAACACTGTTACCTGCCTTCCTCAGAGTTGCCTGAAAGCTTCGAATCTCCCTTAAACTTGGCAGAAATTGAGTGACTCTGCTCTCCCACCAGATGGAAGGCCAAATGTGACAATTTCAGTGAGCACAGGGCACTCAGAATGAAACCTTGCACTCACTTTTGAGAATCCCTTAATTACAGATTTGTGCTGCAAGGAGAACGTGTAAGAATTCTTTACATTTTAAAGCTTCCTTTGATGGCTTGCAAAAATAAACACCTATGTATAAAAACTGGTGAGGCAAAATAACACCAGATATCAGGCACTCGTTCTTCACACACTCCTGAGTCTTGGAAGTTAGGCGCTGACTCCCTCCTTGACTCGCACTGGTTATAACCAACACCCCCGTCGGTGCCGGCATAGCATGAAGCAGATCAGCAGCAGGTCTCCGGCAGTCTCTCAGCACCACATGGAGGGTTTCGACAGTCTTAGAAGGTGGAATCCTTCAGTGTGAGTTCAAGGAGAATAGCATCAGATGCCAAGTTAACGTTTCAGCTATTCTTTCTTTCTTTTTTTGAGACGAAATCTCGCTCTCTGTTGCCCAGGCGATCTCCGTTCACTGTAACCTTCATGTCCCAGGTTCAAACGATTCTCCTGCCTCCGCCTCCTGAGTAGCTGGAATTACAGATGTGCGCCACCACGCCCAGTTAATTTTTTTATTTGTTATTTTTGTATTTTTAGTAGAAATGGGGTTTTGCCATGTTGGCCAGGCTGGTCTTGAACTCCTAACCTCAGGTGATCCACCTGCCTCGGCCTCCCAAAGTGCTGGGATTACAGGCGTGACCACAGCACCTGGCCTCAGCTGTTTTTTGTAATAAGGGGTCGTGGTGTGCCCTGACCCCGGAGTCAAGTAGCTCTTGGAAGTGTTAGAAAAAGCAGCAGGGGCTTGGTGATAGAGGAGGCTGAAAAGGGCATGTAAAGACAGATGCTTGAAGAGTGACTCACAATCTTGTTTTTAGCCATCTTCCTCAGTCTGGTAGATTGCTAAAAAATAAAAAAATAAAATAAATAAATAAAATTTTAAAAAATGCCATACATTCTCTGCAGCTCCTTCTGTCATGAAGTGAGTTTTTTCTTTTCTTTCTTTCTTTTTTCCTCGCTATTGCTGTTGCCCAGGCTGGAGTGCAGTGGCACGATCTCAGCTCACAGCAACCTCCACCTCCCAGGTTCACCTTCCTCACTCCCACTAGTAGCTGGGATTACAGGCACATGCCAACTATGCCAGGTTAATTTTTATATTTTTAGTAGAGACAGCATTTCGCCATGTTGGCCAGGCTGGTCTCAAACTCCTGACCTCAGGTGAGGCACCCGCCTTGGCCTCCCAAAGTTCTGGGATTACAGGCATGAACTACCATGCCCAGCCATGAAGCAAGTTTTTAAACTTGGGCTTGACCATATGATTTGCTCTGGCTGATGAGACGTAAGGATACTTGCATACTGAGACTTGAAAAGTGCTTGAGACTTGGGACTTAACGTTCTCTGACTGCTGGGAACCACTTGTCACCGTGTGAATGAGCCTTGTTAGCCTGCCACACAATGACAGAGACGTGTGCTTGAAACTGCAGTCTGCTGGCAAACCAAGTGGCAGACATGTGGGTGAGGACATTGTAAACCAGCCAGCTCTGGCTGGGCTGGTCAGACCAAAAATCTGCCTTGTCAACCCTCAAAACTGTGGAAAATAATAAACATTGTTGTTCAGGCCAGCAAGTGTTGGGATGCTTTGTTACACAGCCAGGGCTAGCTGATACACTCCCCTTTTATGTCCAGGCAGTTGAAGGCAAAAGTTTAGGTTTGAGATTGACACAAGCAGATTACACATTGGTCATGATTTGTTCTCCTGAGTTCTTACCTCCCTGTCAACCTTTTCCTTCTTGCCCCTTTCCATCAGTTTCCCCCTCCCATGTCACACTGTACCCAGTTTGTAGAGCCCCCGAGCTATCCAAGGCCTCTCAAGGAGACCTGGCTGGCAGTCCCTGGATCTCACACACACTCTGAGTCTCCAGTTCCCTTTTGGTCGTGGATTCCTCAGATCCTGACTTGTTTGGGGAAAAGACGTTCCCAACTAACAGCTCCACCCGTGCTTGCTTGGATTAGGAGTAACGATGCCTCCACACACAGGAGAGACCGAGGCAGGCCCCGAAGGGTACCCAAGGAGCGCCAGACATTGTGCAGAGCCCGGTGTTATTTCGTGTTATTAAACTTCACAACAACTGAAGAGGTAGAAGTTGACAGATGGGAAAGCTGAGACAATAAGGGTGTCGTGAGTTGAATTGTGTCTCCAAAATGATACATGCAGGTCCTAATCCCCAGTTCCTGTGACTGCGACTCTATTTGCAAATGGGGTCCTTGCAGATGTGATCAAATTAAGATGGAGTCGGTGAACAGGAGTAGGGTGGGCCTAATCCCAGCATGACTGGTATCCTTATAAGAGGAGGGACGTTTGGACACAGAGAGACACACAGGGAGAAGGCCCCATGAGGACAGACGCAGAGACCAGAGTGACGCAGACACAAACCACGCAATCTCCCAAAGTGCTGGGAACCACTTGGGAGATAAAAGAAGCTAGGAAGGACCCTGTTGATCTGCTGACCTCCAACTTCTGCCCGAGGACTCTTTGTTTTAAGCCACCAAGCTTAAATGACTCCCTGCTGTTTTAAGCCACCAAGCTGGTGTCAGTTTGTTACGGCAGCTCCTGGAAAGGAGCACAGAGGCTGAGCGGTCTCCACAATCCCGGGGCAGAGGAACGCGGAAAGCCTCAAACCCTGTCCTGCCAGGCTGTCTGCAGAGCAGGTGGCTTCTGTGTGGGCCACGTCCTGATGGCAGAGGTATCCCAACACAGCTGCAGTGATGGGCCACGCCTGAGGCTGGCAGGGGTGTCGGAGGGGCCAGCGTGGGCCGCGGGAGCCTCTGGTGGGTCCATCCAATGGTGGGCAATCCGAGGTGGGCAGGTGATGTGCAGAGGGAGCACCTGTGTGGATCCTTCCCCTGAGAGCTGTGCGGTGTGCCCCGCCTGTCTCACCTTGGCCTGCAGGGAGGCAGCAGCGATGGAGGCAGCAGCGATGGAGGCAGCAGCGATGGAGACAGCAGCGATGGAGGCAGGGCCGGTGGCCACACATGGGGAACTCTGCGAGTGCTGCTGCAGCCGCTTCCTCCAGGCCCTATGGCACAGGTGGGACATGCTCACGGCAGCTGAGGGGAGAAGCAGCCAGGCGGTGTAGCATTTCCTTCTGTTACATTCTGATTGGCACATCCAATGCATTTTGAATTTCTGGATAAAATTACTTTCAATCAAAACAACAGAAAGTGAGTCCAGACTTCTCCTTGCCATAAGTAGTTGTCGGATGCTGCATGAGGCCTTGGCGCCCGATGGTGCTGCTCCAGGAGGGACTCGCTCTCTGCCTGCCTCCCCCCTCCGCACTTGCCCCTTTGCTCCTTCGTGAAGCCCAGTGTTGCTAGCTTTTACTCTGTTCCCTGCCAGGTCTGGAAAACTGTGGCCAGGGTGCTTGCTTGGCATCTTTGCATGTTTTTGGCTTCCTTTCTCTTAGCTGGAAGCAGGGCTAGGTGAGTGATATGTGCACGTCTGCACATAATGTACACACATGCCCAGGCACACACATCACAGGAATACACATGCCTACCAGAGGACCCCCTCCTCCCCCAGCACAGTCTGCACTGTGGGATTTTTTCCTCTGAGCTTCTTTAGGTTGGCAACCACCACTCACATCCACCCGGTCATCCCACAAATGGTCACTGAACCCCTAGCATGTCCCAGCCACTGGGCTGCCCTGAGGCGTTCAGGCTCCTAGGAAGGGACGTTCTGCAGTGTGCCTATCTATACAGACACTTGGAACCACCCCAGTTCAGCATGCTAGCACCATTCTGGTGGTCAATGTCCAGTGATCCCATGACAAACGTGGCCCTGGCCAGGGGACGTGCTCTGCTGCCAGCCACGGGTGCCTGACTCCAGCAGCGCCTGGGTCTTCGGCTGACCCCGCCTGTCTGGGGTCTGGATAGAAAGTTAGAGTACATCTCAAAAGGTGGAATGTGGAGGAGCCCACGCGTCCCTGCCCAGATGGCACTGCCAGGCCGGCTGGTCTCAGGCCATTGGAGTGGGACTTGGAATTTTGGGGAGCACCACAGGGCAGGGCCTGTGGCTGTCTGAGGGTGGCATCACAGGCATGCTGAGGTTTGGGGCTGGAGGAACCCTGGACAGAACAAGGAGTAGGGGAATGACAGACAGAGCAAGCCAGCCATGTGGAGCACATGGGGCCAGGACATCAACCTCCTCCCGCCGTTAGCCTGGGCTTTTCTGGTTTTTGTACCCAAAGTGCGGAGTGGGGGTGGGGTGGAGTGGGGGTGGGGTGGAGTGGTGGTGGGGTTGGGTGAGATGAGGGTGAGGTAGGGGTGGGTGGAGTGGGGGTGGGGTAAGGTGGGTTGGAGTGGAAGTAGGGTGAGGTGGGGTGAGGCACAGGTGAGGTGGAGTGGGAATGGAGTGAGGGTGGGGTTGGGTGGGGTAGTGGTCGGGTGGGCTGAGGGCGGTGGGGTGAGGTAGGGGTGGGGTGGGGTGGGAAAAAGGGGGGGTGAAGTAGGGGTGGGATAAGGTGGGTTGGAGTGGAAGTGGGGTGAGGTGGGGTGAGGCAGGTGTGGGGTGGGGTGAGGATGGGGTAGGGTGGGTTGGAGTGGAGGTGGGGTGGGTGGAGCGGGGGTGTGGTGGGATGAGGGTGGGCTGCGGTGAGGTAGGGGTGGGGTGAGGTAGGGGTGGGGTGGGATAAAGATAGGGTGGAGTAGGGGTGGGGCAAGGTGGGTTGGAGTGGAGGTGGGGTGAGGTGGGGTGAGGCAGGGTTGGGTTGGGGTGAGGATAGGGTGGGGTGGGGTGAGCCAGGGGTGGGCTGAGGCAGGGGTGAGGTGGGATAAAGGTGGGGTGAAGTAGGGATGGTGTAGGGTAGGTTGGAGTGGAAGTGGGTGAGATGGGGTGAGGCGGGGTGGGGTGGGGTGAGGATGGGGTGAAGTAGGAGTGGAGTGGAGTGGGTGGGAGTGGAATGGGGATGGGCTGGAGTGGGGGTGGGGTTGGGTGGGGTGGGGTAGCAGTCAGGTGGGATGAGGGTGTGGTGGGGTGAGGCAGGGGTGGGGTGGGATAAACGTGGGGTGGAGTAGGGGTGGGGTAGGGTGGGTTGGAGTGGAAGTGGGTGAGGTGTGGTGAGGCGGGGTAGGGTGGGGTGAGGTGGGGTGAGGCAGGGGTGAGGTGGAATGTGGATGGGGTGGGGTGAGGTGGGGTGAGGCAGGGGTGAGGTGGAATGTGGATGGGGTGGGGTGAGGTGGGGTGAGGCAGGGGTGAGGTGGAATGTGGATGGGGTGGGGTGAGGTGGGGTGAGGCAGGGGTGAGGTGGAATGTGGATGGGGTGGGGTGAGGTGGGGTGAGGCAGGGGTGAGGTGGGGTGAGGCAGGGGTGAGGTGGAATGTGGATGCAGTGGAGTGGGGCAGGGGTGAGGTGGAATGTGGATGCGGGGGAGTGGGGCAGGGGTGAGGTGGAATGTGGATGCGGTGGAGTGGGGCAGGGGTGAGGTGGAATGTGGATGCGGTGGAGTGGGGCAGGGGTGAGGTGGAATGTGGATGCGGTGGAGTGGGAAAGGGGTGAGGTGGAATGTGGATGCGGTGGAGTGGGGTAGGGTGGTGCTGCAGTTTCTGACGGGGCGGTCAGGAAAGGCCCCCAGCCAGGTGCAGGACAGAATCCGCCCCCACCCTCCCAACAGGATTTCCTGGTCCTAATTCCTGGAACGGTGAGCGTTGGCTCCCACAGCCAAAGCGACTTTGTAGATGTGATTAAATCCCGGACTGCCCTGTGGGCCTGGGTCCTCTCGGTCCTTTCAGGAGGGCAGCAGAGGAGGGCAGGGACAGGCAGTGGAGAGGGAACGAAGGAGAGGGGAGGGGATGATAGGAGCAGAGGCTGAAATGATGGGCTTTGAACTGGAGGAAGAGGCCATGGGCAAGGCCACAGAAAAGGCTAGGGAACGAGCTTTCCTCCAGGCCGCTGGCAAGGAAGCAGTCCGGCTGGCACCTTGGCTTCAGTTCTGTGGCAGGGCCTGTGGGCTCCAGACACCCAGGGCTGTCAGAGAGGGAATCTGTGGTGCTTGGTCGGGGATTGTTACAGCAACAACAGGAAACCAGGGCAAGCGGAGAGCCGAGCCGGAAGAGAGGGGGGCGGAGGAAGGGCGGCAGCCTTAAGCGGCTCAGGCCGGGCTGGAGATCGGGGCTTCTGCCCTGCAGCCTGGGCTGTCTCAGCTCTGGAGGTCCGAAGCCGCAGATCGGGGTGGGATGGTCGGGCTCTGGGGAGGGTGCTGCTCCAGGTTGCAGGCAGTGGTCTGCCTTTGTGTGCATCCTCACGTGGCCGAAAGAGAGCTTCCTGGGGTCCCTTTCGCAAGGGGACCACTCACACTCCCCTCATGACCTCATCACCTTCCAAAGGCCCCACCTCCTAATACCCGGGGGCTGGGATTTCAACATAGGAATTTGTTCAGCCTGTTGTAGCCCTCCTGGACCACCCATTGGGAGAAGATGTAATAGGACATAGAGTTAACTGCAAGGGATCAGAATCCAGAATTTAAAAAGAACTGTGATCTGATCGCCAGGTGAGATGGCTCACGCCTGTAATCCCAGCACTTCTGCGAGGCCGAGGCGGGCAGATCACCTGAGGTCAGGAGTTCGAGACCAGCCTGGCCAACATGGTAAAACCCTGTCTCTACTAAAAATACAAAAATTACCCGGGAATGATGGCGGGTGCCTGTAATCAGCTACTCGGGAGGCTGAGGCGGGAGAATCGCTTGAACACGGGAGGTGGAGGTTGCAGTGAGCTGAGATCGTGCCATTGCATTCTAGCCTGGGCGACAGAGCTAAAAAAAACAACAACAAAAAAACTATGATCAACTTGGAAAAGACAAACTGCCCCAGCGGAATGTGGGCAGAGGCCATGGCATCACAGAAGAGGAGGTGGAATGGCCAGTGAGCAGATCAAAAATCAAAGATCAGTCTCATCAGCCATCAGAGAAATGCCTGGGAGCCTCGGGTAGGGCCCCCACGCCCACCACGGAGGCGTGACTGACGCTGGAGGTGACAGGGTGGTTGGTGACCATGGACCGACATAGAGGGTGGGGGCAGGGGTTTTACAGCTGGCTGGTAGCGTGGACAGGGACGAGGAGCAGGCATGGGAGGGCAACTTGGCGGTCCTGACAATTGAGGCAGTGCGAAGGTTGAAAGGGGTTTCACTGCGAGCTAATTAGACTCCCCTGGTGATGTTGAACAGGTTGTCACTATGGTGAGGTTGTGAATTCGATGGTCTAAGGTGCTCCTAATGCCAAGAAACAAATTACTAGAGCACAGCCGTAGCAGGTTGCGGTCCCCTGTGGGCCTCTCTGGTGACGCACACTAGGCAGCCTGTCCCTCGTATTTCTGATGCTGTGGGTGGACAGCACGAATCATTTTCCAGCTCAGTTTCTCAGGTGCAGGGCGTGTGAGATGCCTGGATGCGGTGGTGTGGGTAGCACGTCACAGTCCTTATGTCTGTGGAGGGAGAGAAGGGGCATGCAGGCTGGCTCTGTTCCCGCGCCCACTCCCCACCCAGCCATGCCCCCAGGCTGCCTTCTCCATTCTCCACCAGACCAGAGCCCCTGCAAGAATCCACTTCCAAGCCAGGACACTTCCCTGAAACAATTAGGGCCTCCCGCCCCACACTCTTGCTTCCTTTCACGTCACCTCACATGCATCAGATGTAGACACAGATGGGCAGATGCCAGCACCCAGGAGGCCGTCGAGCGTGGCACCCTACGCCTTGCATCAGAAACACACAGCTCGGCAAAACGGACTTGGCAACCGGAACAGACGTACAGAATCAGAATCTCAGGGCTGGAGCATGTCTCAGTGTCCATAGATGGCCTGAGGACCAGCCAGGCTCAGAAACTCCTGGCCCAGTGCAGCTGCTCCTGGGACTTTCAAGAGGAAAAGCTCAAGGTCATGGAGGCAGGGAAGGGAGAGGAGAGAGGGGAGGGAGAGGAGGCAAGAGAGGGAAGGGCAGGAGGGAAGAGAAGGGAGAGAGAGGAGAGGGGGGAGAGAGAAGAGGCAAGAGAGGGAAGGGAGGGAGGGGAGAGAGGGGAGGGAGAGGAGGCAAGAGAGGGAAGGGAGGGAGGGGAGAAAGGGGAGGGAGGGGAGAGGGGGAGGGAGAGGAGGCAAGAGAGGGATGAGAGGGAGGGGAGAGAGGGGAGAGAGAGGAGAGAGGGGAGGGAGAGGAGGCAAGAGAGGGAAGGGCGGGAGGGAAGAGAAGGGAGAGAGAGGAGAGGGGGGAGGGTGAAGAGGCAAGAGAGGGAAGGGAGGGAGGGGAGAGAGGGAAGGGAGAGGAGACAGGGGAGGGGAGGGAGAGAAGGAAGGGGAGGGAGGGGACAGAGGGAAGGGGGGAGGAGAGGCAGGGGAGGAAAGGGAGGGAGAGGAGGGAGGGGAAGCAGGGGAGGAAAGGGAGGGAGAGAGGGAAAGAGGGGGAGGGGAGAGAGGGGAGGGAGGGGAGGCAAGGGAGGAAAGGGAGGGAGGGGAGAGAGGGGAGGGAGGGGAGAGAGGGGAGGGAGAGGAGGAAGGGGAGGGAAGGGAGGGAGGGGAGGGCAGGCAGGCGAGGCAGGGCTGACAACAGAAAACCTTGGCCTGTCTGGCCGCCCATGCTCCTGCCATGGGGAGCTGCCTGTGTGCAGGCGCTGACTGCCAGGCACAGCTTCCTGGAGCTAGGAGTCCCCTGAATACGTCCCCCGCTTTCTAGGGTTTAGCAGGAGTGGCCATGGGGGTGTGGGGGCTCAAACCTGGCTGCCTCCAGCTCACAGAAGACAGTGTCTGCTGTCTGGAGAGCCTGTTCCTGGTGAGGAAGGAGGATAACGGGATGCGCTGTTCCATTGCCAACAGTGTTTTTCTTCGGAAAGGAGAAAGGACATGGTGCTGTTTGAGGAATTCTTGGAAGCTCGTGGTAGGTGAGCAGAGCGGGAGGAGTTTTTGGCAGGAGCGCGGGTTTCCCACCGGGCCGGGCAGCAGACCTGGCGCTGGTGCGGCTCCCCCGGGCTGCGTTCATCCCGCGCGCCAGCCCGGAGGCAGAGGCTGCATCGCCTTCGCAGCCGCGTGTGGGTGAGATCCAGGGTCCGGCTCCTGCAGAATTACACCGGCTGTGACCCCGGCTCATCGTGAGCTTCTGAGGCAACACTTGTGTTTAGAATTTTCCATGATATGATGTCTGCAAATACATTCTCATGAGAGGGAGCTTCGGACCGTGCCGGCCCCATGTCCAGCAGGAACGAACCAGAATTAAGAGGAGGGTGTCCAAGGCGGCAGCTCACCTTGTTTTCCAACTTCTCAGAAACCCTGAGAAACAACGAACATCTCTTTGCAGCAGATGGAAAATTTTATAGTCTTGCTGTCCCAAATTCTTTGGCTAAACCACCAGATTTTAAATATCTGCTAGCAAAATATATTAGAAAAGTTAGGATTAACTGGAAAAAAAACAGCACTCTATATATTTTCACTTGTAACCAGGCAGCTTAACTTCAAAATGCATTTTAACGTTTTTTTCCCCTTTCTCTTCGATTTTAAGATACAACCTTGAAGCGAACTGCAGAAGCCTTTTCTCTTAGCCTTAAAGTAGACTCCACGTTCCCGCCTTCCTCACTGTCTATACCCGCTTCACAGTTCTCTAACTGCCTGCGCGTATCTAATTATGCACCTTCTTAGAAGTTCCGGGGGCTAATCTTGAGACAGACCAAACCTGGAGATCAAGCTGCAAAGTTGCACAGATGACATCCAGGTGGCTAGTTGACCACCTGGTCACTGTTGAGGTGATGCCAACCCGAGACCCAGGTGGACGGGGACCCAAGATAGCCGCCGGAAGAAGACACACAGACATTGTACTCCACCCAATTCTTGTATTTCTTCCTTATCAAGTTCTCCTTTCTTTCTTTCTTTTTTTTTTGAGACGGAGTTTTGCTCTGTCGCCCCGGCTGGAGTGCAGAGGTGCGATCTCGGCTCTATGCAGCCTCTGCCTCCCAGACTCAAGAGATTCTCCCACCTCAGTCTCCCCAGTAGCTGGGATTACGGGCACCCGCTAACATGCCTGGCTAATTTTTGTATTTTTGTAGAGACAGGGGGTCACCATGTCGGCCAGGGTGGTCTTAAACTCCTGACCTCAGGTGATCCACCCACCTCGGCCTCCCAAAGTGCTGGGATTACAGGAGTGAGCCATGGCACCCGGCAAAAATCACTTTCCTTCTATCAGACCTCACTCTTGTTAATTGTAGAGGCAGGGGTGAGCTTCGGGACCTGCACTGGGTGGCATACCTGTCCTTTTTGTTGGTTTGTTTATCCAATAAACATCATACACCTACACTTTCAATTCCTAATTTTGAATATTTTGTTTCTTATTAAAAATGCAAATTATATAAATACAATTATCTATATTATGAATAATTGAAAATCCTGTGTGAAGGCCCAGGTATGTCATACGAAGTGTGATTGGAAGCAAATCCTAGAGTAATGGTAGAAATTTGCATTAGGTTAAAACCACATGGGAAGACTCCCAGGTAAGCCTTTTAAAATATTTTCTTTTCTGTGCAAAATATGTTTAAAATTTTTGAAGTCAAATTAGGCCTGGGTCTCGTTTGGAAGCCTAAGCTCAGTAGTCTGGGGATCACCCCGGAGGCTCCTCGAAGTCTTGGGGTCCAGGCGTCTTCCCTTCCCTTAAGGCCGCTTCATCATCCAAGATGGTGGCCTCGGTTGCAACTATCTCACCCATACTCCAGCCTTTAGGAAGGAGGAAGGAACATAGATGAAAGGGGGCAAAAATCACACCCTGCTGTTTTGTTTTGTTTTGTTTTGTTTTTGAGGCAGGGTTTTGCTCTTGTTTCCCAGGCTGGAGTGCAGGGGTGCGATCTTGGCTCAGTGCAACCTCCACCTCCCAGGTTCAAGCGATTCTCCTGCCTCAGCCTCCCGAGTAGCTGGGATCACAGGCACACGCCACCACACCATGCTAGTTTTTTTTTTTTTTTTTTTTGGTATTTTTAGTAGAGATGGGGTTTCACTATGTTGGCCAAGCTGGTCTTGAACTCCTGACCTCAGGTGATCCATCTGCCTCGGCCTCCCAAAGTGCTGGGATTACAGGCGTGAGCCACTGCGCTGGGCCTGCTCTGCTGTCTCTTGAGGATTTTTAAATGCTACCATATGATGATCACAGTTCTTACCATTTGCCTGGATCCAGGCAACATCGTCGTTGCAGGAGAAGCAAGGGAAGTTAGCCTTGATGAAGGTGCTACCCTGGGCGCTCGTGTGTTCCGCTAAAGTTCTGTCGCTAGTGGGGAACCTCTTCTGGGGTGCAACTAACAGGACCTGCCACAAGGTCCTTTGATGAAATCCACAGAATGAAAGTGACAGATGGATAAACAAAACGCGGTCTATTCATACGGTGGAATATTATCCAGCCTTAAGAAGAAGGAAATTCTGGCCGGGCGCAGTGGCTCACGCCTGTAATCCCAGCACTTTGGGAGGCTGATGTGGGCGGATCACGAGGTCGAGATGGAGACCATCCTGGCCAACACGGTGAAACCCCGTCTCTACTAAAAATACAAGAAATTAGCCGGGTGTGGTGGCGGGCGCCTGTCGTCCCAGCTACTTGAGAGGCTGAGGCAGGAGAATCGCTTGAACCCAGGAGGCGGAGCTTGCAGTGAGCTGAGATCGCCCCACTGCCCTCCAACCTGGGCGACAGTGCGAGACTCCGTCTCAAGAAAAAAATAATAGTAATAAAAATAAAAAAAAATAAAGAAGAAGAAGGAAATCCTGACACATGGCCTACATACAGCATGGATGAACCGTGAGGATATTGTGCTCAGTGCAAGCAGCCAGCCACAAGAGGGCAGTACCGTCAGATTCCACTTACATGATGTCCCCAGAGGAGTCGGATTCCTAGAGGCAGGAAGTGGAATGGTGGTGCCAGGGGCTGGTGGAGGGAATGGGAAGTGAGTGTTTAACAGGGAAGAGTTTCAGTTGGGGTGATGAGAAGTTCTGGGATCGCCCCTGCCTCTGTGTTGGCAATCTCCTTGAGGCTGTTTGCAGACAGAGCCCAGCAGCCTCTGGCTCACGGACACCCTTGAGTCCCAAATGCCCCTCTGAGTGGGCACCTGGCCTCTGGGGTGCCAATGGGACCCTCCCCTTTGCTGTGGGGGATGGGGGAATCGAGAAGATTCTTCCCAGTCCTGCAGAGCCTGAGAAGTTCTTTTCCTCCCTGGGCCAACGCCTGAGCTGGGCATGGGGCAGAGCCAGCTCCCCACAGATGAGGTCATGGGAGAGCTGAGGAGCTATGACTGCAATGCTGCTTACGTGTCTGGCTTCAAGCCTCATGTCAGACTCGGAGGCTGGTTCAGTTAACATCTTGACATCACAGGTGAGTAAGGGGTGCAAGGAGAGCTTCAGTCATCATGCCTGAGGTCACATGGCCAAGGTGGTGGTGCTGGGATGGATGGATGTTGGAAGGAGGGCCACCCACATGGCTGGTGTTCTCAGTGCCCAGGTGCCCAGGCTGTGTGCGCTGGTGCCCTGTGCCTGCTTCCTGGGGTGGGGGGGGGCCTGGGAGGATACCCTCTGTGCCCCTCAGGTGGATGGGGCTGGGCTCCCAGTGACTACCTAATTGTATCATACATCACCCCCTGGACACAGGTCCAGCTTCCAGCGCCCAGGCAGGAACGCGTGCCTTAACAGTGTTTTTGCAGGGCATTGGAGAGGGAGCAGTCTGTGGATCCCCAAAGATGTGTCCACATGCTAATCCCCAGTAACTGTGAATGTGATCTTTTTTGGAAGTAGAGCCTTAGTAGATGTAATCAAGTGAAGAATCTCAGGAGGAGATCACCCTGGATTTTCAGTAAGCCCTAAACCTAATGACTGGGTGTCCTTTTGGGAAGAAGAGAGGACACAGAGAGATGCATGCGGACGCACAGGAGGGAGCCAAGTGCGTCTCTGTGTGTGATGAATAAAGCCCAAGTTCTTTTAGGACTCACCACCCAGCACAAGAAAGACAGACATCAACAACCACCACTGATGACCAGGTTTGGACTCAACAGCGTGGACTGAGGCAGAGATTGGGGTCAGGCAGCTACCAGCCCAGGACTGAGTCAAGGACAGCGTCAAGGAAGAGTTTTGAATAGATTCTCCTTTAGAGCCTCCTGAGGGAACCAGCCCTGCTGACGCCTTGATTATGGATTTCTGGCCTCCAGAACCATGAGACAATAAATCATTCTGTTGTTTAAGTTGCCAAATTTGTGGTGGTTTGTAACACAGACACCCACTTGGCCTGATGTTGGGATCCTCCCCTCTACACCTCACTCTAGAGGTGCCCTTGGTTCCTCACAATTGCACCGACCACCTAGGTCTCTTCAAAAAATCTGGTGAACTTGTGGGGTCCATTCTGTTGAGTCTGCACCTGATCATCATGGTGGTTGTTGATGTTTGACTTGCCTGTGGTGGGTGGTGAGCCCTAAAAGGGCTTGGGCTTTATCCATCATAATTTCCTCCCATTCTTTTTTTTTTTTTTTTTTTTTTTTTGAGACGGAGTCTCGCTCTGTCGCCCAGGTTGGAGTGCAGTGGCCGGATCTCAGCTCACTGCAAGCTCCGCCTCCCGGGTTTACGCCATTCTCCTGCCTCAGCCTCCCCAGTAGCTGGGACTACAGGCGCCCGCCACCTCGCCCGGCTAGTTTTTTTGTATTTTTTTAGTAGAGACGGGGTTTCACCATGTTAGCCAGGATGGTCTCGATCTCCTGACCTCGTGATCCGCCCGTCTCGGCCTCCCAAAGTGCTGGGATTACAGGCTTGAGCCACCGCGCCCGGCCTTTCCTCCCATTCTTACAATAAGGCCTGGAATATAGTAGGTGCTCCATTTGTCCATGTATCCATCTGTCCATCCATCCTTCCATCCATTCATCCATCCATCCATCTCCATCCACCCATCCATCTGCATCCACTGATCCATCAACCATCCATCCATCCATTTATTTATCCATTCATTAATCTATTCACTAATCCATCTATCCTTCCACCTACTCCATCATCCATATTGTATCTATTCATCTATCATCCCTCTATCCATTCATCCACCCACTTCATCAATTCATTCATTCATCTTTATCCATCCATCCATCCATCCATCATCTTTATCCATTCATCCATCCGTCCTCATCCATCTATTCATCCATCCATCCATCCATCCATCTCTATTCATTAATCTATCTATTCGCTCATCCATCTATCCCCCATGCACACCAGTATCCATCTTTTCATCTATCTATTCATCCATCATCCCTCTATCTATCCACCTGTCCATTCATCCACCCATTCTATCCATTCATCCACCCATTCTATCCATCCACCCACCCACTCATCCATCCATCCATCCATCCATCCATCCATCCATCCATCCATCCAACAGGTATTAGAGCACTTGTTAAGTTCTGAGGATACATCAGTGAGTAAACAAGCCAGACAAAAGTCTCTTCCCTGTGGAGCTATGTTTTAGTGGGAGGAGATAGAAAATAGACAATCACTACAATAAATAAGAACTGTAGAGTCTGTCAGAGGTCGTAAGTGCCATGGGGACAAATGGGGCAGAGTGCTCAGTGGTTTGAGGGTAAACACAGTGGTCAGGGTGGGGCTGGTGGAAATTAGTGATGGTGGGTGTTTAACAAGATCAGCCACACTATGGCTTAGACTCTTAAATCATCTGTTTAAACAATCTCAAAGAGCAAATGGTTCCTGGCTTCAAACACTTGTTCCCTGTGTGCAGCTTGAAACACAGCCTGTTCAAGGAGGGGCTGCCCGCAGACAGCACTGGGGGAGGGGAAGGGTTAATGAGGGTGCTTGTCCCGTCGGCCTCTGGACGGGAGGGGACAGCTGGGCTGGCAAGGGGGACCTGCCCTTTCAGAGGGTATGGTCTGAGGCTGTCTCATGCTGGGGACAAGCATGAGGGATCAAAACCAAACCGGAAACAGGAAGCTGGGGCACCCCAGCAATCTGCTTACATTTTAAAACTACATCATCTCTGATAAAAGACACAGAAAATTAAATTCTTCTTAAAATCTGTGCTAGGAAAAAGTTGGTTCCACCTGAGTAATTGGTTTGCTTCTTTGTGTTAGAAAATTAGGACTGGGTAATTCATCATTTCTTTTTTCACCCTGGCTGCCGGGAAACTCAGAGCTGAGTTTTAACCTCTATTGTAATAATTTTCCTTAAGCCAGGTTTTCTGTCATAATTGACTCTGTGTCTTATTTATAAGCTCACATTTACTCCCCACTGTTGTAACTGATGCTCTCTTACTACATACAATTCAGCCCATAACAAGGGGGCTCATGCCACACACTACATTAGTGGGCTTTATTTTTCCAGGTTGGTGTCACAGTTTAGGGCACAGGCTCTGGAGTGGGAAGGCCAGGGATCAGACCAGACGTAATGGTTAAGAAAGTGCTGCCATACCAGCGCCTGAGCACAGCAAGGGTGTGGTATCCTGAGCTGTTTTGACCTGTTACATCTGTTTTAAAGTTTGCATATGTATCTTTTTTTGAGAGCTGTCTCAAATCCCTTTTGGAAGTAGGTGGGTGTATTCGGCTGCTAGGGCTGCCATAACAAAATACTGCAGACTGGGTGGCTTAAACAACAGGAATTTATTTCTGTGTTCTGGAGGCTGGAAGTCCAAGATCAAGGTGCCAGCTAAGTTGGTTCCTGGTGAGGGCTCTCTTCCTGGCTTGCAACCGGCTGCCTTCTTGCCGTGTCCCCATGTGGCCTTTGCTTGGTGCATGCATTCAGAGAGAGAAACACTGAGCTCTCCAGTGTCTCCGTTTTCATAAAGGACTGACCCACCAGGAAGGCCTTGCCCTTATGACTTCATCTAACCCTAATCATCTCCTAAAGGCTCACCTCCAAACCCCATCACATTGGAGGTTAAGGTTTCAACATGTGAATTCTGGGGAGACACATTCAGTCCATAGCAATAGGGAATAAATCAGAGATTATAATAAGGAAAATGAAAAAAAAAAAAAAGAAAGGAAGGAGGAAGAAAAGAAAGAAAGAGACGACACTGCTGACTCTCTAGTTCTTATCTTCTTCTTCTTTTTTTTTTTTTTCCTTAGAGGTGTGGTCTCATTTTGTTACCTATGTTGGTCTCAGACTCTCAAACTCCTGTGCTCAAGTGATCCTCCCACCTCGGCCTCCTAAAGTGTTGGGATGACAGTTGTGAGCCTCCATACCCAGAGGCAATGGTTCTCTGTCTGCTTTTCCAGTGCAGTCAAGGACTCAGTCCACCCCAGGCTGTGACCTTGAATGTCCCCCAGAGTCACTGGAGCTCGGGCTCGGGCTAGAGGGTGAGAGTTCGACAGCGCCGCCTCCTTCCTCCCTCTCCAGTTCACACGTGAGTGGGTGGAGGAGCCCGCCTTCCTCCCTTGGCAGCTGGAGGGGGAAAGCCGCATTTGGGGAGTGGGGAAAGGGAAAAGCATCGGCCCAGACAGTGCCTCTGATGGGCACCCTGGCCCCTCGTGGCCTCTATTGGGTCATTCAGGTCCCTGGCACCACACCAGGCCCTGTGCTGGCACTGGGAATACAGTGACAAAAGGCCCTGCTCTCATGGGGCTGCCTCTGACCAGAAAACTGGTGCCACAGCGGAGGGCTGGTGCTGTAACCCCAGCCAGAGCTCAGTGAAGGAGGGCACCGAGACCAGGAGGTCAGGGGGGGCTTCCTGGAGGAAGATGCGTCCCAGTGGAGACCCAGCGGACACTCTCTGCCCCTTTCTTTTGAGTTCCTCAGGTGGAGTGCCTTCTGTGGCCTTGGTCACTGGGCCACACGCACTGGGACACCCCACCAAGGAGCTCTCCTGGTGGCCCCTGATACCAAGCCTGAGGACCAGCCCTTCTTCTCCCACACCCTCTCCTGTTCTTCCAGCATCTCAGGCCATGCCCTCCTTGTCCCCTCTCTTGGTGCTGGGGGCCCTTCCAAAACATCCCTGGGGTGCACGAGGGAGGCCTGGTCCCGGCTGAGTCTCAGCCTCACTCCCCGCCTGGCTCTAGCCCTGCTCTCCGGGAGCCTGTGCTCTACTCACCAGGGCTCCCCAGAGAAGCAGCCGGACAGGATGTGTGCGTGTGTGTATGCATGTGTCCATGTGTGTGTACTGTGTGTATGCTCGTGTGTGTGTAGTGTGTGCAGTGTGTTTGTGTGTGTACTGTGTGTGTGTGTCGTGTATGTAGTGTGTGTGTGGTATGCATGAGTGTGTGTGTGGTATGCATGAGTGTGTAGTGTGTGCATGAGTGTGTAGTGTGTGTGGTGTTTGTGTGTGTGTTAATGTATAGTGTGTGTGAAGTGTGAGTATGTGTAGTGTGTGAATCTAGTGTGTGTAGTGTGAGTGAATGTGTTTGTGTGTGTGGATTGTGCGTGTGATGTGTGTTTGTGTGTAGTGTGTTCGTGTTTGTGTGTAGGGTTTGTGTAGTGCGGGTGTGTTTGTGTATAGTGTGTGTGCCGTGAGTGCGTGTGTAGTGTTTGTAGTGTGTGTGGTTGTGTGAGTGAATGTGTAGTGTGTGTGTAGTGTGCTTGTGTGTAGTGTTTGTGTGTACTGTGTGTGGTGTGTGTAGTGTATGTGTGTAGTGTGTGAATGTGTAGTGTGTGTAATGTGTGTATGTTTTTGTGTGTAGTGTGCGTACTGTGTGCGAATGTGTGTGTAGTGCGTATGTTTGTGTGTGTAGTGTGTGTGTAGTGTATGCGTAGTGTGTGTGTGAATGTGTGTGTAGTGTGTGTGTGCGCGCGCGAGTGAGTGTGTAGAGAGAGATTTTAAGAATTGGCCCACGTGACTGCGGAGCCTGGCAGGTCTGAAATCTGGTGGGCGAGGCCGGCAGGCTGCAGGCGAGCGGGGCGTGGCAGCTTGAGGCCAGGCCGGGTGCAGAAGGCTCCCTTTTGCTGGGGCGGTCAGCCTTGGTCTACCCAGACCCTCTCCAGAGTGGACGAGGCCCGCCCGCATTAGGGCAGCCTGCTTTACTCAAAGTCTACCATTTAGAGGCTAATCTCATCCCCGCAGAGCACCCTCCTAGAAACACCCAGAATCACGTTTGGGCCAGGTCAAGGTGGTGCGTACGTTGACCATCGCCCACGCATCCACACGCCAGCTGCCCGTTCCGGTCTCTGGTTTGCGCCCCGGGCATGCGCGCTTGGCGAATGGCAGCCCCTGCTCTCTGCCAGCATCCACCCGGAGCCTGTCCGTGACTCAGACCTGACATGCTGCAGCCACACTCATCGTCCTCCCCGTTCCCTGTCTCCTTGTTCCCTGTGCGGGGCTCCGCAGCCTCCTCCAGCCACGTGGCTCCCAGGAATGCTGTCCAGGGATGAGCGGGAGGGCTCCCGTTGCGCCTGCTCTGGGGCTCCGCGGCTCTGTGACCTGGTGCGTCACACGCCTCTCTGTGCCTGTGGCCCTCTCTGCCCTAGGGGTTACTGATGACAAGGAAGGCCGCTCAGGGCTTGCTGTGGGGAGGGGCTCCTGAACAGCCCCGGGATGGGGGCGGGGTGCTGCAGAAACGCAGGGTCAGAGCAAGCAGTTGTCAGGAGGAGGATCATCACTCAGTGACCGCTTGTGTGTGCTTCCCCAGGCGGCCCAAACAAACGACCCCAGAGGGAGCCTTCAACAGCAGAAGCTCATCTCTCACAGCTCTGGAGGCCAGAAGGCTGAAGTCACGGGTCGGCAGGGCCTGCGCTCCCTCGGAAGGCTGCAGGGGCTCCTTCCTGTCCTCCGAAGGCTGCGGGGTAGGGCTGGGGGTCCTTCCTGTCTCTTCCAGCTCCTGGTGGGCCGAACGTCTGTGATGTTGAAGCCAGACCTAGGTTGGTGGTGTTAGGAGTGGATCACTTGGCATGAGGGTGGCGCCCTTAGGAAAGAGATCCCCCCACTGACAGCTGGTGGGCCCTTTCCCGCGCCATCTGGGAACCCTCACTAGACACCGAGTCAGCCGGCTCAGAGCGGTGGGAAATCCCTGTTGCCACAGCCACGGGACGGGCTGAGACGCCAGCAGGCGGTGGCCTTGCCACTTGTGGACACAGTCACCTTGGCTTCTTCTGCACATGTCAGGCCTTCTCCCTGCAGGTTACACGTTGCTATTTCCACACCCCAGCTCTAAAATAAAATAACGTTTATTTATTTTATTCATGAAAGGAAAGCCAGTTGTGGAAAAACTGGAAACTACAGGGCAAATAATGAAAATAATTTCCCCCATCTGCGTCCTGTGGTCTCACTGTAATTCGGCTGGAATCCTAACTCGACCTTGGCGGTGAGGAACTGAGGTCAGAGGGCTTGGATTTGGGCTCGATGACCCCATCTCATGCTGGCCGTGGTGGTGGCTGGGTCCACGGGTCCTTAGACGGAAAGGCCCTGCAGGCAGCTGGCACGGACTCCGTGGCGGAGGCTTCCGGAGGGAGCAGCCTCTCCTTTTGAGGCCCCCTGTCCCCTCGCTGCGTCCTCACTGCCTGTGCCTCATAAGGGGTGAACCACAGGCCTGGCCTTGCCTGAGGAGAGAGAAGGGCTGGACGTTCCCTGAAGCTGCCTCTCCTGGCTCCCATGGCCTCAGTGCTGGAGAGTACCAGCCTTCTGGGCAGCGCTGGGGCAGGGAAATGATGATGGCTTTGCCTAAGGGAGGTTCTTTAAGGGAGCTCTGCAGGATTGGGCTGGCCCCAGAGCAACTGCGTCCCAGCGTGCGCCCATGCAGAGAGAGAGATCATGCTACCAGCGTGCGCACATGCAGAGAGAGAGATCATGCTGTGCTGGCCCCAGTCAACCCAAGCTCAACCTGTCTCCAGCGCCTGTCGTGAGCCGGGCCCACGTTGCTGCCCAGGGAGGCAGTGGTGAGGGAGGTGTGGTGTGTGAGTCTGCTCGGGCAGCCCTAGCGAGGCACACAGGTGTGTGTGTGTGGGAGCTTGGCTGGGGGCTTAAACCACAGACACTTATCTCTCAAAGTCTGAGACAAGGGTTGACAGGGCTGGCTTCTGCTGAGCCACCACTCCTCTGTGTGTTGGGTTCTGTCCTCCCCCGGTGCCCTCTGTGTGCATCTGTGCCCTGATCTCCTCTTCTTGTAAGACACACTCAGAGTGGCTCAGGGCTCACCCCGTGAGCTGTTATCTTAACCGCCTTTTAAAGGCGCTGTCTTCATAGTACTGGGAGGCACCAGGTTGGGCTTGGATGTAAGTTTTGGGGAGAGAATTCAGCCCGTAACAAGGTGACCCACCCCCACCGGCCCTGGCTCCTGCCTGAGGCCGTGTTTCACAGCGCCGTGTTCTGGCAGGGCACCGGCCCTAGCTCCCAGGAATCTAGGGACCCCTGACCCTCATGTTCCCCTGTGGCAGGGCGGGGAGTCCCAGGGTGGGGGCTGGGAAGACCTGCCTGAGGACTCAGGGAGACTGGAACCCCAGCACCTTGCTGGGCCCCTTTTGGTTACCAATAGAACACAGTCCCCTCCCAATTCAGAGTGACGATGTTATCTGTCCCTTAGACTACGGTGAAAGCCCTTGGACCGAGATTTTTAAACCTCCCTCATGGCCACAGTGCAGGAGCTGTGGGCAGAGCACAGCCTTGTCCGGGCACTGCCCGGTGTCTCCCGGCTCAGGGGCATCCAGCCCCAGGCACTGCCTCTAGAGTGGAATGAGGCGTGGCTTCCCGTGGGATGGACTAGGGTGTGACATGCTTTCCTGTTCCAGAGGCCACCTGGGAGCCGATGGTGTCCACTGATGGACATTTTCCTGGGCTGAAGTATTTCAGATGCCCAGTGTTCTCCCAGCCCTCACAGCGGTCAGTTCTGCTTCACGGGTTTCCCATGTGCTTGGGCTAAGACGTCAGCGGGCAAAGACGCTTGGGCTGGCTTTAGACATGACGAATAAAGGAAGCTGCGAGAGGCGGCCAAAGTCTGGGACATGACAGGTGACACGGGACGGCTGTGCACAGGCCGACCCTCCCTTTGCAAACTTTCTGTTGTTTTTGGCGAGATGCTTTCTGTGTGCTGGGAGGTCATGGTGGAAAGTCCCGGGCATTGCTGCTGCTGTCTCCTGACGTGCGTGCGGCTTAACCGTCAACATCTTTACCCTTCATGCTGACTTAATACCGACTGTTGGGCAGAGAGTTCACTTGGAAACACAGCGTCCTGGGAGGAGATGGTGCCGCCCACCCCAGAGGGGCGTCGTGTTCAGTGGGTTGTGCTCATGGGGGTGGGCGCCTGTGTCTGCACACTCACTCCCTATGCTGGGTGTACCCCCAGGCCTGGGGGCTGCGTTCCCCACACCTGCCTCTGCTGCTGGACCCAGAGCTCTCTGGGGCTGTGGGCACATCTGTCTTGTCCTGAGCCTCCACTACCACATGTAGCCCATGATTCGCTCACCCGTGTGGCTGCCTCCCGGTGCGGGTAGGCTCTGGGTGCGCGGGCTGACCAGGGTGGACACGGCCTCCAACTGTGGGGCCTCAGGGACTGCTGTGCGTGACAGGAGGGTGGGTTGGTGGGCTTTCTGGGGGTCCTGTGCATGGAGACCAGGCTGGCTGCATACGAACCGGGACTAACAGTAGAGGCCGTCTAGACACCTCCCCTAATGGACCTCAGTCATTTGATTTAATTGCTCCAGGATGCAGTATAGCCTAGAACCAGAGGAGGTATGCTGACATGTAAGCGCGTGTACGTGTCCATGTGTGTGCGTGTGATTGCGTGTTTATGATAGTAAAATTCAAGGGAGTGTTGTATGGAGTTTGATGAGGGGCGCAGTTGGGTGAGGTGGGCATTCCAACTGCTGTAGCAGATGAAGGTGCTGTTCAAAGAGCCTTGTTATGGATGAAGAGAGTGGGTAATAATCCCTCATAGAGGCTGGCAGGAAGGTCGAGGGCATCAATATCCACAAGCCTATGTTTTGCTTCTATTTTTGCCAACGTTGCCATATCTATTGGCTTTAGTAGGATTCAAATGAAGAACAAAAGCAGAAACAAGAAGGGGTGTAGAAATCAAGGTCCCTATACGTATTGAGCTGGAGTCAAGATGAGATGGAAAATTTTACAGGTAAAAAATGAATTATTTGAAGGTGGGAATATTCTGGAATTCACCAAGAGGAAACAAATGCTCCGAGGAAAGTGACCCAACACAGAAACGAAATGTTGACCAAGCTCCGACCACGCCGATGGCCTTTACAGACGAGCTCTGTAGGGCGAAGCGCGTCGGGAGGTGGTTCAGTCTCTGGAGTGCAGCAGAGATGGAGCCCAAGGCCCAGGGGACTTTTCCTTGCTTTTCATAAAGCGGGTCTCCAGGAGTCCACCGCATGCAGGCAGTCTCTGAGAGCTCAGGGGTGCGACTGTCCCAGCAACAACAGGAGCCTGGCCGTGACCAAGCCGGGGGCTGGGTCCCCCGTGTGGACACAGTGCCACCCAGAAGGTCCCCTGCGCTCGTTACCGGAACAAAGGTCGGAGGGACGGCCATCTCTCCTCCCGAGATAGAGACCCTCAGACGTGCTGAATACATATGTCTCTTTTCCTTATCTGAGGATTTAAATGTGAAGTCACCAGTCTTCCTGCGCAGGAGCACGTAGCGTGTGTCGTCCCCGTGGTCATGGGTGCGTTTGCTCCGACACACGTCCTACAGTCTGGCCACCCTGCCTCAGTCCCCAGATGTCCCACACACGGCACTGACGTCCCCCTCTGCTCAGAAACACAGGACCCGGGCACGTCCTTGCGCTCAGGGCACCGTTCTGACATTTAATGCTGAATTTACAGGGACGTACGCACCGTATCACACCGGTCAATTGCTCTGAGATACATCTGGGGGAAAAGCACAGTGTCCTTCGTCTCCACGAGAGAACTTACCGGAAGCAGCGTACACAACTCTAGCAAAGAAGAAGTACAGTACCCATTTCCGTATAAGAATATATTATTTAAAAGACAGTTTAAAAATAAAATTCTGTACAGCATCATGAATTCCGTGTTTTTTTTTTTTTTTGTATCAGTGAACAAAATGTTTCTTAGAAAACGTGGTCTTGTGGTGCCAGGTGCTCAGGGCAGCTCTTCCCTGCACAAGGATCCCGCGAAGCTCCGCCAGCCCATCCGGAACTGCGGCCATGCCCCTCAGTTTCCTCAGGCACAGTCTCCTAGAAGAAGGGAAAGATGACTGATTTGTGTTTTTTAGGAATAAGGCGCGGTGGCTCACGCCTGGAATCCCAGCGCTTTGGGAGACCAAGGCGGGTGGATCACGAGGTCAGGAGTTTGAGCCGAACCTGACCAACATGGTGAAACCCTGTCTCTACTAAAAATACAAAACTTAGCCAGGTGTGGTGGCACATGCCTGTAATAGCAGCTACCTGGGAGGCTGAGGCAGGAGAATCGCTTGAACCCGGGAGGTCGAGGTTACAGTGAACTGAAATTGCACCACTGCACTTCAGCCTGGGCAACAGAGTGAGACTCCACCTCAAAAAACAAGATGAAAAAAAAGCGCCAGCAGTCGCAGAAACGTAACAGGATTATACACAGACTTTTTTTTTTTTTTTTTTTGGAGACAGAGTCTGGCCCTGTTGCCCAGGTTGGAGTGCAGTGGCGTGATCTCGGCTCACTGCGACCACCGCCTCCTGGGTTCAAGCATACGCATCACTTATAAGAGTAAGGACTTTTTAAAAGTGCAATTGAAGTACTGGAAACTTCACAATCACGTGTTGGCTTTCTGTGGCTTTGAGAGTTTCTCTCTGCACTTGTTGATATAGTTATACAGCTCACGGGGAATGCAGAGCAGCCATTTGTTCACCTCATAATAAGGTCACACTGTACATGTCTAACAGATAATTCAAGAGAGAGTGCATCAAGCATGTAAGGCTCAGGGCAGGACAAACGGGACATGGCTTATAAGCGGGGCAGCAACAGGCTTTGGCGTCCAACACACCTGGTTTTGAGTCCAGGCTTGCCAATTACAAGCCAAGAGACGTGCACAAGTGCCTCAGCCTCTCTGAACCTCAGAGCCCCAGTCTCTAAACCAGAGGCAATAATACCATTGTCACTGCTGTTTTAGTGACTAAACAGTCAAAGTGCGGGTCTGGTCCCTGTGAAGGGCTCAGTCAATGTTGGTATTTAATTTTTTAAGTCAGTTCATATTTTTCAGTGGCTCAGAAAAGGGATCAATATTGTTTTATTTTGCCTAAATGTATTCAGCAATATATCTGATGGCCTCTTTCTTTTAAAATGGTCTGTGTGTCGGCCGGGTGTGGTGGTTCACGCCTGTAATCCCAGCACTTTGGGAGGCTGAGGCAGGCAGATCACTTGAGGTCAGGAGTTCAAGACCAGCCTGGCCAACATGGTGAAACCCTGTCTCTACTAAAAACACAAAAATTAGCCAGCCGTAGTGGCGCGTGCCTGTAATCCCAGCTACTCAGGGGGCTGAGGCAGGAGAATTGCTTGAACCCGGGAGGTGGAGGTTTCAGTGAGCCAAGATCACACCATTGCACTCTAGCCTGGGCAACAAGAGCGAGAATTCGTCTCAAAAAAAAAAAAAAAAAAAAAAAAAAATCCGTTCATTTAAAGGTATTCCAAAATTCAGATTTTCTCGCCTTCCTCTTCCTTCTGTCCTTTGTCGGAATCACGGTATGGACTGACGCCACGTCAGCAGGGACATTACCTTCACTGTGTTTCACATCTCTGCTTCTCTCTCTGGACTTCTCGGTGGCTCCAGACGTTAAGCTGTCAGTCTTCTTCTGTAACTGGAACAAAGTGCAGAGAAGGCCAAGTCAGGGAGCAGGAGACAGCAGGGGAGTGTCTGCCTCTCTTCCAGCAGCTTCTGTTGCCTGGAGGTGCTGCAGTGTGAAAGCCTGTGGTCTCCAGCCCCTGTGAGCCCAGTGCTCCTGACATGGGTTTTTCAGAGGCACCTCTGTGTACCCTGTCCCAGTACCCTTGGTGCCTCATCCGGGGCCTGGACAGTGAGCTCACCCAGCTGCAGCCACCACAGCCGCAGGGACTGGTGGTGTGTGCAGAGCCTGTGACTTGAGCCTTTTCACCTCTTTGGTGTGACTGTCCTTTTTGTGGGGGCTGAGAGGGGGAAGGCAGAGGTCTTGAAGAACCCTAGTGTCCCCTACTGGGCAGCAGGCTCAGGACTAGAGACTCACGGCCATCAGGGCTATGGCTCTCAGAGGGCCACGAGAAAGGCAGAAGCCCCCTCAGCTCTCCCGTGGGGCTCTGGAGAAGGAGAAGCCTTCTTGTTACATCTGTCCCTCTGTGTAAGTGCTCTCAGCCTTCCAGAGGTTTAGAGACCTTTCTGTGACTTTCCATCAGCTGGAGAAGTCAGGGCAGCTGGTCTGGATTTTCAGTCAATTTCTAAGCAATTGCTGGGCATCTACCACGTGCCTGGCCTGGCGCCCCAGGCGGGCGTGGGCACGGGGCCGTCAGTCGAGGGAGATGAGACCAACACAAGGCTACGCCTGGGCAATGGCTCAGTGCTCAAAAGGGCATCGTGGGCCACATGGGCTTCAGGAGCGCCCAGGCAGAAAAGATGGCGTGGTGGGCACAGTAACTAGGGGAGCCCTGACTGATGGGCCTTGGAGGGTGCTTCAATGGTACAATGGGCACTGTGGGGAGGGGAGGTGGCAGAGGCAACACCAGCCAAGGCCAGGAGGCGCCAAACTCTGCAGGAGTAGTGAGGCTGTTCTAGCTGCATGGGGGCGCTGGGGGGAGGAGGCAGGAGGGCGGGGCAGAGGCCACACCATGGGCAGCTGGACAGCAGACAGCCGGGGGGAATCTGTGGAAAGACTGAGTGGGCCCTGAGCCTGTGACCTTGACCCCTTCCTCCAAAACGATGTCAATCCAACAGCAACCGAAAGCCAGTCCCAGGCTCCCTGTCCCCTGAGACGTGCTGGTGTGTGTTCTGGGCCCGGAAGCTGGCAGGTGGGCGATCGCTTTGCCCCTGTGCCAGGGGAGGGCCCCTTTCTAGCCCATGGCCTCCTCTGAACAAGTCAGCCCTGGGGCCAGGCCAGGCGCTGTGCTCAGAGGGGTCCCAGATGCTCTAACAGCGGCTGATACGCCCAAGGACACCTGGGTGCCCACAGATGTGGCTGACAGTTGTGATTTTTGTGAAGGGCACGGCCAGTAAACTCCCTCGAAGGTTCTGAGCCCTGATGCGTTCTTGGCGAATGCAGTTTTGGTTTCCCGTATCACATTCCCTAGTTTCACTGAGCCAGGCTTTCTGATGGAAGGGACACGTGCGCCTGTCCATGGGGTCACCTTCAGTGGTGCCCTGCTTGGCACGTCCAAGATTCTGGAGTCAGGAGTGTGGAGGGCGGTGTGCCTGCTTGCCACAGGGAAGAAAGGTTCTTCTCGGTGCGTTTTACCTCTTTCATGGCGTCGTCTATCCGCTTTAGTTCCTCATAGCGATCTCGGGATTCCCAAAGCGGCTGCAGCATGATCTCCTCAACCATAGGGAAGAGCTGGGAGAGAAAAACGGATTCGTTCAGAGTCGCTGGTTCTTAAGGCAAATGGGGAACGTTGGAGAAAAACAGGTGTCAGGTGCACTGTGCAGAAGCATGTGGGCCAGTCCCAGCTCCTGGACACCCTCCTGCCGGCTCTGCTGCCCCCACCCGCTGCGGCTCTGTCTCTGGCCCTCATCACCCTCCATGAGGTCCTACAGAAAGTCCCCCCCCGCCTCCTGTGTCCCCCGTGCCCGTGAGATGAGGGTTGGGGACGGGTTCTGAGGTTCTAACAAAGACGAGGGGCAGGGGAACGGAGCCGACAGCCTCCCGACTGAGGGTCCTGGGAGTAGGAAGTGGGTGGGGGCGGCTCCAGATGCCCTGGAGCAGAAGGATCCACAGCACTTGGGAGCCCAGGAAGGTCGGAGGGTGCAAGGCTGTGAGCCCAGACCCCCGGGGTAAACAAGAGATGGGCCTGTTTTGGACATGCTGGGGGTGCCTCGAGGTGGGGCCTTGGCAGGGGCCATAGGCAGCTCAGGAGCCCTCGGGGGGAGCTGGGTAGGAACGAGCTGTGTGCAGGGAGCAAGCTCTCGGTGGCTGGGTGCGGTGAGACTGGGAGCTGGATGGGGGCTTCACAGCTCGAGGGCACAGAGCTCAGTGGTTCCTCCACAGGTGAGGACTCGGTGGAACTGGGACACAGAGAGGGGACAGGAGAGTCAACAGCCGGTGCTGCCTCCAGGGACCTGAAGGCCAGCAGTGATGTGGGAGGGCAATGAGGGGCCCCCCCAGGGCCCAGCGAGGCAAGGCAGGGAGTGCAGCACACAGTGGGAGATGCTGGGGTCACGGGCCAGGCTGTGGGGAGCAGGCTCTGGATGGAGCAGGGACAGCGGTCACCATGACAGCTGGGGAAGAGGCTGCTCAGGATGTGCAGGTGTGCCTGTGTGTGTGTGTGCGCCTGTGTGTGCATGTGTGTGCATGTGTACGTGTGTGTACCTGTGTGTGTGTGTGCCTGTGTGCATGTACCTGTGTGTGTGCATGTGTGTGCCTGTGTGTGTGTGTACCTGTGTGTGTGTGTGCATGTGCATGCGTGTGTGTGCCTGTGTGCGTGTGTACCTGTATGGGCATGTGTGCGTGTGTACCTGTGTGTGTGCCTGTGTGTGTGCATGTACGTACCTGTGTGTGCATGTGAGCCTGTGTGTACCTGTGTGCATGTGTGTGCCTGTGTGTGCATGTGTATGCCTGTGTGTACCTGTGTGTGTGCATGTGTGTGCTTGTGTGTACCTGTGTGTGCACCTGTGTGTGTATGCGTGTGCCTGTGTGTGCACCTGTGTGTGCATGCGTGTACCTGTGTGCATGTACCTGTGTGTGCCTGTACCTGTGTATGTGCATGTGCATGCATGTCTGTGCCTGTGTGCATGTGTACTAGTGTGCCTGTGCGTCCATGTGTGTACCTGTGTGTGGATGTGTGTGCCTGTGTGCATGTGTACTAGTGTGCCTGTGTGTACCTGTGTGTGCATTTGTGTGCCTGTGTGTGCCTGTGTACGTGTGGAGGCAAGGCATGACTGTGTGCCTGTGCGTGTGTGTGTATATGTGCTTGTGTGTGCCTGTGTATGTGTGTGTGCATGAGTGTGTGCCTGTGTGTGTGCCTGCGTGTGCCTGCGTGTCTGTGTGTGCATGCGTGTGCCTGTGTATGTGCCTGTGTGCCTGCGTGTGTCTGCGTGTGCCTGCATGTGCCTGCGTGTATCTGCGTGTGCCTGTGTATCTGAGAGTATGCAAGTGTCACACGTGGTGACAGTTACTCACCTTAGTCACTGTTTCAAACATTGGGATCAGGACAAACTTGATAAACCCAATCTGGGCTGTGGCCTTGGTCACTTTGTCTCGGTCCATGAACGGGGCCACGGGAAGGCCTTCTGACTTCTCACGGTCACTCTGCAGGGAATGTAGCAGATAGCGACATTAAAGACAGAAATGCCCCAGAACCAGATCGGTGTTCTCAGAGAAAGACAAGATGCGTCAGTTAACCACCAACCAACCAAACCACACCACAAATATGTCTCAGTAAAGAACAAGGCGAGGGCGACAGTATCTTCAGTGCTAAACAGAGCTGGGCATGCAGGTCTAGCTGGGAAGACTGAGATGAGAGACAGACAGAGGTAAGTTGCATGTAACACAGACGGCAGAGGCGCCCTGCAGAAAGCCTCCTGAGTTCTCCTAGGTTTGATCAAGCTGCTGTATTAACATTCGGTGGTTCTTTTCAGCTGGCTTGGTTTTCTACGTCCCCGACCTTCCCCGTGGCCATCTGTGTGAGCTGACCTGCTGGGTCTCAGCCCTCTGGGGGCCCCTCCTGCCTCTGCAATTCTTGCTTCTTGACTTTCAGGCAATTGGCTTGACAAGGCTGCTTCTAATAATGGTTCAATTAGCAGTGACAGGTGGCAGTTTTAGGACATTAGCTTTTCTGGATTGTCACTCTCTTTCAGGTCTCAAATTATAATCTATTTTGTTTCTGATGGACGCCTCCTGTGAAGGCTTTCTGGAGGCTGAACTGGCCGCGGCCCGGTGAATATGCGGGTCCACCCTGGCATGCTGTTTCACGCAAACCCTTACTAAGTGGGGTTAATAAGACTGGCTGGAGGCTTGATTGCTCTGCAAGACTCTTACCTGCATAAAATATTCCTCTAATAAACAGTCCACCCAGGGCTCTGCGACTTCCATTGGACGGACCTCGTTAGAGATATCACAGCATTTTATCAAAATCATCTTCAGCTGAAAGAAGAGATTTTGGAATTGAGATCACAGGAGGTAGAACATGGCCTGCTGAGCTGCTCGGGTCTGGACTTGCCATTACAGGCAGGAAGAGATGGAAGACCGTGCAGCTGGACCATGCAACTGAGCTTGGCTGACTTCAGGGAAGACAGGCTCCCTTCTCAATGGAGAATGAACCTTCAAGGTCCTGTTTGGGTCCCCTCCTTCCAGCCTTTCTCGCCATCCCAGCCCAGGTGATATCCCCGGAGCACTGCCCCGTGCCTGGTCACCCCCTATTTGCTGCTGTTCCCCAGGTGGGTGCACTGCTCATCTTCCCAGGGGACAGGTAGCTCTGTCCGAGCGTGGCCAGGGTTGGGCATACCATGGGAGCTTCAGGAGGAGATAGGGTGGACCCAGGGATGCAGCAGCTTCCACCTGAACTAGCCCAGATGTCGCCATAGGACAGGCCGTGGAGGGCCGGTGTCCCGCAGCCCTGCCTGCACTGGGCACAAATGACTGTCTGGAATCACCAGGTTTCCAGGCCAAAGTGTTGGCTGCCATTCAGGCTCTGAAGCTGATTCGACAGGAAAGCCCAGCTGAAGCACATGGCCCCGGGCTGCGGGCTGCACCTGCTGGTTTGGGGAACGTGACTAGGTGAGGGGCAGGTCAGTTCAGCTGGGTGTCTGCACGATGCTTGGTGGATCCTGCCTTCCAACCTCGGCGGGACCTCGAAGGGACCCCGCTGTGGTCACCCGTCCTTTCCCCACCCTATCAGTTCCCAGGAAGCCATCCAGGCCTTTCTTTGACTCCTCTGTGGCGTCCGGCTCCAGACCAGAGGCAATTACTAGCCTGTGCCTGGCAGCCCCTAGGGGAGCTGTCCCCACACCAGATGTAGGACAGGGCCAGGGCAGCACTGTCTCTGGGGAAGGTCAAGGTCCTAGGCCCTGCTGGCCACACTCCCTGCACCTCACACCTCCCACGTCAGCCTGTACTCTCCTTGGAGGCCTCCTTATCGAGGCCCACTTTGACTCAGAACCTTTCCCCCGGAGACCTTCCCCCCACCTCTGTCCTCCAGTGTTCATGAAGCCCCGTCTGGAGCTCCTCAGCAGTGAGAGGATCCCTGGCTGTGCTGCTTGTCATCTGACCCCGCCCGGTGCCGGTCGTTGGGATAAACGGAAGCCTGGGCTCTGAATCTCGCTTGGCCTCTGGGCTGCACAGCTGCAGTGTGTAAGGCTGGGGGTGGGAGTGGGGACCTTCAGCTGGGCTCGGAGGTCCTGACCACCTGGCACCCGATCTTCCAGCATCCTGCCCCTCCCCGTCTCTTCCCTGACCTCTCCTCCCACCTCAGAGGGAGGAAGAAGGCATCGGTGGGGCGTGGGTCACCCCTGCCTGCAGGTCCATCCCTGCCTTCCTCATATCTAAGAGGACAAGGCGGTGCCTCCCACCTTCCCTTGGTTTTTCGGGAGCGAGGAACTTGCTTGCCAGGAAGCTGTTCCATGTGTCCGTTTCCCTCTTGGGGAAGGGGCTTCTGGAGACCCTGGCCTGGGGAAGTTTGCCTGCTGTCCAGCCCTTGCCTGCGGGAGCTCCCGTCCTCTCGCACAGCCTTTGGGAATTAACTGCACCTCAGCTCCAGAGAGCTGAGTCCTAAAGACTCCACCTACGGGGACTGGATGGTTAGAAGATCAGCCTGAGCCAAGAGTTCCCTATTTTTCAACCTCTCTGGAGGTGGAAAGTGATGCTATTGATTTTTTTTTTTTTTGAGATGGAGTCTCGCTCTGTCACCCAGCCTGGAGTGCGGTGGCCGGATCTCGGCTCACTGCAAGCTCCGCCTCCCGGGTTTACGCCATTCTCCTGCCTCAGCCTCCCGGGTAGCTGGGACTACAGGCACCCGCCACCTCGCCCGGCTAGTTTTTCGTATTTTTTAGTAGAGACGGGGTTTCACCATGTTAGCCAGGATGATTTCTATCTCCTGACCTCGTGATCCGCCCGTCTCGGCCTCCCAAAGTGCTGGGATTACAGGCTTGAGCCACTGCGCCCGGCCGATGCTATTGATTTTAAACAATCAAATTTCAGAGTAAGACTGCCAGGGGTGTACCCAATGCTTAGACAAGGTTCCACAAAACCAGCTTTCTCTTTGAAGACTGGAGAGCAGTTCTCATGCACCTCTCTCTCTCTCTGTTTTTTGAGACAGACCCTTGCTCTGTTGCCTAGGCTGGAGTGCAGTGGAACGACCGTGGCTCACTGCAGCCTGGACGTGGGCTCCTGCGACCCTCCCACCTCCACCTCCCAAGCAGTTGGGACCACAGGTATGCACTGATTTTTTGATTTTTCTTTTTTTGTGGAGATAGAGTCTTGCTAATGTTGCTCAGACTGGTCTACAAACTTCTGGACTCAAGCAATCCTCCTGCCATGGCCTCCCAAAGTGCTAGATTCCAGGCATGAGTCATGCTCCGGTCCTTGTGTGCCTTGGGGTGCCCAGTGCCTGCCCTTTCTGAAAGGAAGATGCTGCACCTTCTCATGGGGGAGGCCCCCTACCCCTTCTCTGGCCACCTTGTCCTGGTGATAGAGGGGTGCTGGGCTATGGTGTGGGCCTGGGGGGGATGCCGGCTTGGGGAGCAGGGACTGTGTTGGAGTTGCCCCCACAGAGATGGGCTGGGCTGTGCCTTCATGGGAGAGCTGGTTTTATTCTCTGGAAAGCAGAGCGAGATGCATGGCCTTCACCCACTTATCTCCCTCAAATCCAAAAGAGATGGAGGAATGGGAGAGTGCCACCACCGACCACGAAGGAGGCTCCGTCAGGAGGGAGGCCCTGCCTGGGACTTTGCTAGTAAGAGTCATGACCTTGAAAACCAGATTTATAGATACCATGTTTCAAGGCAAGACTAATACTTTTGGCTTCATGGCTTCCAGTATGAGCTGGATGGATGACCCACTCAGCCAGTCCACTGCCTGGCTGCCCACACAGGCAGAACAAGCCACTCACCAGGGTCATGTGCTCTTCATTGCTGTAGTCAAAATTCTCCATTTTCTCTTTGAAAGAATCCATAATTTCTGCATGTCTTGCCATGTCAGTGGCCAAGATTAACGTGATCATTCCCTAAATAGTGAAAGAACAAAGCGTTAACACGGGCATAATTCCAACAAGTATTCAACGGAGGCCTACTGAGACCCCTGCACACCTTATTTCATGTATCCCTCATTCTGATTCATATGTGCATCCATCACCCATCCATCCATTTGTCCACACATCCATCCATTCACCCAAAAAACACATCCATCCATCCATCCATCCATCCGTCCATCCATCCATCCACCCACCCATTCATCCTCTATCCATCCCTCTACCCATCCACCCATTCATCCTTCCATCTGCCCTTCCATCCATTTATCCATCCATCCATCCATCTATCCACCCATCTGTCCTTCCATCCATCCACCCTTCCATCCATTTATCCATCCATCCATCCATCCATCCATCCATCCATCCATCCACCCATCCATCCACCCATCTGTCCTTCCATCCATCCACCCTTCCATCCATTTATCCATCCATCCATCCACCCATCCATCCACCCATCCACCCATCTGTCCTTCCATCCATCCACCCTTCCATCCATTTATCCATCCATCCATCCATCTATCCACCCATCCATCCACCCATCTGTCCTTCCATCCATCCACCCTTCCATCCATTTATCCATCCATCCACCCATCCATCCACCCATCCACCCATCTGTCCTTCCATCCATCCACCCTTCCATCCATTTGTCCATCCATCCATCCATCCATCCATCCATCCATCCATCTATCCACCCATCTGTCCTTCCATCCATCCACCCTTCCATCCATTTATCCATCCATCCATCCATCCATCCATCCATCCATCCATCCACCCACCCATCCGTCCTTCCATCCAACCATCCATCCATCCATCCATCCATCCATCCATCCGTCTTTCCATCCACCCACCCTTCCATCCATTTGTCCATCCATCCATCCATCCATCCATCCATCCATCCATCCATCTATCCACCCATCTGTCCTTCCATCCATCCACCCTTCCATCCATCCATCCATCCATCCATCCATCCATCCACCCACCCACCCATCTGTCCTTCCATCCATCCACCCTTCCATCCATTTATCCATCCATCCATCCATCTATCCACCCATCTGTCCTTCCATCCATCCACCCTTCCATCCATTTATCCATCCATCCATCCATCCATCCACCCACCCATCTGTCTTTCCATCCACCCACCCTTCCATCCATTTGTCCATCCATCCACCCACCCACCCCTCAAGCATTTACAGAATACATCTCTGTGCCAGGTATGATGTTTTCCTCTTCCAAGAACATAAAACCACAAGCATCAGATACAAAACCCAAACCCATCAATCTAGGTCATTTCAAATGTATACATATATTTTTGAGGGGGACACCACTTGCATCTTGAATTATTCAATTTTCCTGTAAACATTGAATTGTGTTATTAGTGAAGCATTTATTTGGTTATTCCTGAAATCTTCCATGACAAAATATATTTTTTTAAAAGTGGGACAATGAATTTTACCCCCCAGAGGAGAGTCACATTTTGCAGTCAGTGAAGCATTTGAAGCAGCCAATGCTGGTGTGTCCCCACGGTGGCTGGGCACGAGGACGATCCCCTGTGCAGAGGGGCTGCTTCTCCAGTCGGGTGCCGCCTCCTTCTCTTGCGGGATGCTCTCCGACACGGCTCAGTGGGACGAAGCCTACACTAAGGGGCGTTCACTTCCTTTGATTCCCAGGGTCCTGTCCCTGGAGGAGCTCCCCACTGGGGCAGCAGTGGCAGATGCAGTGTTCTCTCTTCACGGTTGCCCCTTGACCTACTGCAGACGAAGATTTGCCACAGCTTATAGCCACACAGGGCACCTGCTTGCAGGGTGGGGAGGGGCACAAACACGGATGAGAGGCCAGAGAGCCTATAGATAAAGGGGAGATAACTGTACTGGGAACCGGTGATTCAATAATGACTGTAAATTGTCTGTTGAATTGTGTATGTTTGTGCAATGATGTCGTCACAGGCCAGAGAGCACTGCTGCTGTGTCAGACCTAGGGGGTTCCGAGGTGCGGCTGTCCTTGCTCCTCCCGGGGCCATCACCATGCACACCCATCTATTCTCCTTCTGCTCATTTCACACTCCCAGTGGCCGGCACAGCACAGGCCAGCAGAGGCCTTGACCACAGCATCCCAGTGAACCACAGCCTGGTTCTGCCCACCTGCCTCTGGCACCTGGTGACATTTGACAATTTCGCAAGAGGCCGTGATGCCTCAGGGCTCCGTCCCAGGGAGCGTGCTGCTTCCTCAGAGCTTCCTCAAATGCTTCACTGACTTTAGTTTTTTACATTGGGCTTTGAACCTCCTGGAAGCGTGGACAAATTGGAAAGCCATGGTCGACGAGGCTGCTGCTCTCTGATAAAGGAGGCTCAGCAGCACTCCGGGAGGGCGGTGAGTATTTTCCCAGTGCTGGCGTCCAGACGGTCTCTGTCGGCTGCCTCTGGAAGGAAGCCACTTAGACTTCGAATGGCTGAGGTCTGCCTTACGGAACGGTGCCCCGGGTGAGTGTCCTGGGGCCGCCACATAAAGTACCACAAACTAGGCAGCTTAAAACAACACTCATTCTCTCACAGTGCTGGAGGCCAGAACCAAGATCAAAGTGTGGGCAGGGCCCTGCTCTCTCTGAAGACTCCAGGGGAGGGTCCTTCCTTGTCTCCTCCTGGTCCTGGGGGACGGGGAGTCCCTTGGTTCAGGGCCGCATCACTCACCACATCTTCACGCTGCCTTCTCCTCCGTGTCTGGACTGTCTTCTCCTCCGTGTCTGGACTGTGTTCTCCTCCGTGTCTGGACTGTCTTCTCCTCCGTGTCTGGACTGTGTTCTCCTCCGTGTCTGGACTGTGTTCTCCTCCGTGTCTGGACTGTCTTCTCCTCCGTGTCTGGACTGTGTTCTCCTCCGTGTCTGGACTGTGTTCTCCTCCGTGTCTGGACTGTGTTCTCCTCCGTGTCTGGACTGTCTTCTCCTCCGTGTCTGGACTGTGTTCTCCTCCGTGTCTGGACTGTCTTCTCCTCCGTGTCTGGACTGTCTTCTCCTCCGTGTCTGGACTGTCTTCTCCTCCGTGTCTGGACTGTCTTCTCCTCCGTGTCTGGACTGTCTTCTCCTCCGTGTCTGGACTGTCTTCTCCTCCGTGTCTGGACTGTGTTCTCCTCCGTGTCTGGACTGTGTTCTCCTCCGTGTCTGGACTGTCTTCTCCTCCGTGTCTGGACTGTGTTCTCCTCCGTGTCTGGACTGTGTTCTCCTCCGTGTCTGGACTGTGTTCTCCTCCATGTCTGGACTGTCTTCTCCTCCGTGTCTGGACTGTCTTCTCCTCCGTGTCTGGACTGTGTTCTCCTCCGTGTCTGGACTGTGTTCTCCTCCGTGTCTGGACTGTGTTCTCCTCCGTGTCTGGACTGTCTTCTCCTCCGTGTCTGGACTGTGTTCTCCTCCGTGTCTGGACTGTCTTCTCCTCCGTGTCTGGACTGTCTTCTCCTCCGTGTCTGGACTGTCTTCTCCTCCGTGTCTGGACTGTGTTCTCCTCCGTGTCTGGACTGTGTTCTCCTCCGTGTCTGGACTGTCTTCTCCTCCGTGTCTGGACTGTGTTCTCCTCCGTGTCTGGACTGTGTTCTCCTCCGTGTCTGGACTGTGTTCTCCTCCGTGTCTGGACTGTGTTCTCCTCCGTGTCTGGACTGTGTTCT
Organism: Chlorocebus sabaeus; assembly: GCF_047675955.1. Lineage (NCBI taxonomy): Eukaryota > Metazoa > Chordata > Mammalia > Primates > Cercopithecidae > Chlorocebus > Chlorocebus sabaeus. Next base: position 96,756,988 of record NC_132905.1, on the reverse strand, counting down.
CCTCCGTGTCTGGACTGTGTTCTCCTCCGTGTCTGGACTGTGTTCTCCTCCGTGTCTGGACTGTGTTCTCCTCCGTGTCTGGACTGTGTTCTCCTCCGTGTCTGGACTGTTTTCTCCTCTGTGTCTGGACCGTTTTCTCCTCTGTGTCTGGACTGTTTTCTCCTCTGTCTTGTCCAAGGACACTAGTCTTTGGATTTAGGGCCCCCTTGGACAATCCACACTGATCTTATCTGGAGATCTTAACAAGTACAAACGCAAAGACCCTTTTCCAAATAAGATCACACTCACGGGAGGTGGGCCTTGTTTGAAGGACGCTACTATTCACCCCACACATTTCTCCCAGAGGTTACTCTGAGGGCTTCCCTCCCCTGCAAACGGAGAGTGAGGGTTTGATGAGGAATTCCCGTGTGGAAGGGGGCGTTATTTCGATGAACTGGAGGTGTTTGTCTGGGGCAGGTGGACTGGGTCATCTTCCTCTCACGCAGATGTCCCTCTCACTGTCCTCCCATCACGCCCTGAGAGGCAGAAAGCCCCCTTATCTAAAACGGAAGGGGCGGCTGGGTGCGGTGGCTCATGCCTGTAATCCCAGCACTTTGGGAGGTCGAGGCAGGTGGATCACCTGAGGTCTGGAATTCAAGACCAGCCTGGCCAACATGGTGAAACCCCCATCTCTACTAAAAATACTGAAAATTAGCCGGGTGTGGTGGCGCACACCTGTAATCCCAGCTATTTGGGAGGCTGAGGCAGGAGAATTGCTTGAACCCAGGAGGTGGAGGTTGCAGTGAGCTGAGATTGCACCATTACACTCCAGCCTGGGCAACAGAGCGAAACTCTGTCTTAGAAGAAAAAAAAAAAAAAAGAAATGGAAGGGGGCTGACTGGGCTGTGGGTGGCAGGTGACAGCAGCTGGGGTTATGGAGCAGGGTAGCTCTCCTATGTTGGATGCAGCAGACGTGTCTGTCCAGGGCCCACCCCCTCCTTGGGCAGGCTCCCTACCTTCGCTAAGCCTCAGTTTCTTGGACTGGAAGAGGGACAAAGGATTTATCTCAGAGGGAGCCAGTGAAAGCTCAATTAAATAGAGGCTGGGAAGTGCAGGTCAGTGGGATACACGTGTGCATGGCGAGGGTACCCTCTTTTTGGGGCTCCACTCTGGGCCCTGGAGGAGGTGAGGAAGGAGGGAGGGCTTCCCCTGGGTCCACAGGGCACTGCTGTGGCCAGGAGCTTCTGGGAGCCTCCAGCCAGTGGAGAATGGGGGCTGCTGTCCCTGAATGTGCCCCCACTCCGGTGGGAGGGCCCTCATCCCGCGCACCTGTCGGATCTGCTTGAACCCATCAGGTGGGATGTTGGAGAAGATGTTGCACTCGGGCTCAGCGAGGATCTGGAAGGCCACGGCGCAGTGGTGGTTCTCCAGCGGCGAGATGTCATTGTAGCGAACCGCCAGCTCTGTGCGGGCGTTGATCTGGTACCTGGGAGGTGAGGGGAGAGTGAGGGGAGGCTCAGGAGCCCTCACCAGGCACCTGCACTGGGGAGCAACGCCCAGGCATGTAAGTGGAGTAGAGTCGGGGAAAAAGTGCCATGGGGGCTGGGGGAGCCGCCTGTGCCCTGCCCCACCCAGAAGGTCCCTCCTGCTGCTCGGCTGCCCCTGCAACTTCACGTCCCCATACTCCTGCAGTCCCAGAACCCCTCTGAGGAAGCAGCACGCTACCTGGGACAGGACCTGAGGCATCACGGCCTCTTGTGAAATTGTCAAATGTCACCAGGTGCCAGAGGCAGGTGGGCAGAACTAGACTGTGGTTCACTGCGATGCTGTGGTCAAGGCCTCTGCTGGCCTGTGCTGTGCCGGCCGCTGTGAGTGTGAAATGAGCAGAAGGAGAACAGATGGGTGTGCGTGGTGATGGCCCCGGGAGAAGTGCTGACTGCCGCACCTTGGAACCCACTAGGTGCCAACACACGGCAGCAGAGCTCTCAGGCCTGTGATGACATCGTCACACAAACACACAATTCAACAGAGAGAGCTGCTGCGCCACTGTGGACACGAACCCAAGCCCACGGCCTGGACCGTGTCTGCCACGTGGGGAGGAACTCTGTGCCCGTGGAGGCAGGAGTGGAGCAACGGTCTGTCCTTCTGATCCCTGGCCCCACGAGGGACACCTCACTCCCACCTCCTGTCGTTCTGCAGTCCCTTCTCTCACTCTCTTCTGGCCCCTGCCACTGCCTTCCCTGCGGAAGCCCGCCCGGGGAGAGACGAGCTCCTGAGAGGGTGTGTGGAGCCCCCATCCCTGCGTGCCCACAGGCGTTGCTCCCTGCCTGGGGTGGAGAAGGCGCCGGCGTGGCCAGGGCTCTGCCATGCACCTGAGCCTGGACCAGGCCCGCGCAGGGGTGGGAAAGTCCCCCTGGGGTTTGATAATCCCGAAAGTTCCTACTCCGGGGAGACCCGAGGCCCTGGGCAAAGTCCAGAAGCCGGGAGCTGTGTCACTGGAGGCAGAGCTGGGGCTGGGAGGCCGTCGCTGACAGCTCCTTCTGGGAACTGCTCTGAGGGTTGGGCTGACAGGTTCCCTCCAGTAGCCAGGGTGCCTTTTAAAAGGAAAACAAGAGAAAATCCTGTACATACGTGTTGTTGTAGCCGGGATGGTCCAGATCATGGCAGATGGCCGCTGTCATTAGGATTAGGATATCCGTTTGTGAGAACTTCTCCTGGATTGGAAAACAGGGCGTAGGTGTTTGCCCTCTTCACTCGGAGGGTGGGATGGGATGAGGGGGGTGGAATTGGGGGAGTGGTAAGGTGGGGACAAAGGCCCCTGCAGCCATGTGGAGTCTCCTGGCATGGTGGGAGGGGACCAGCCTTCCTGTGGGGGTGGATGGGTGACCAGGTCAGGTGCGCACCTGCTCATGTAATCCTAGGAGCAGCCTTGCTCATGGGGAGACTGACAGTGGTGTGGGGGGTGCTTCCCTAGGAGGGGCGGAGCGGCTGCGGACACCACACCTGTGGCTCTCGTGGTGGGATGGGGCTGCCACTCCCTGGAAGGGGCTTCCATCTGACCCCCGGGAGTGGAGGTCTGGGTGTGCGGCAGGCAGGACCCACCTGGAGGCCACAGAGCCAGACCATGCTGTACATCATCTGGGCCACGCAGAAGCAGTGCCGGAAGTTGTGGAAGGGGTTGTTTCTGTAGTTGTCGTGGACGCAGAGCTGTGGGAGGCAGGGGGTCTGGGTCACCCTGTGCCTGGGCCCGCCAACCTCTCCTCCCAAAGTCACCCAGAAGGCTGTGCGCTGGTTTGAACGTTCTCTGCCAAACCCTCATCCCAACCAGAGGTCAACAGTGTTCCCATGTTTACCACAGGTACCAATGAGGTGACACAGGGACCCTGAGAATGTCCAGTGGGCCACACCATAGCACCCAGGGCAGGTGTGGGGACAGAGCTCCTAGCAGGGGTTTTCACCTTGCAGTCAAGGACTGGGGTGTCCCCGGAGGTGTCTGAGGAGCTACAGTGGGGCACAAAGTTAGGGGATGGGGGAGGGGAGGCTCCAAGAGGGGGCTCTGGGTCCCCAATCACCATGAAACCTTTAATAGGCTTTTAATATTTGGTTCTGAGCAATATTTCATTAAAAAATGCCTGCTGCTAAACATACACACACATGCAGACGTCCACATGCACACACCCGCTCTCTACACACTCCACGCACACTCACAGCCCACATCCACACACACACATACACATGCACACACACCCCACATCCACCCCCCCACATCCACACATCCCACATCCACACACCCTACATCGACACAGATACATGCACACCTACATTCACACTCTCATACACACACGCCACATCCACACCCACACATGCACACACCCACCCTCATACACACCCCCATATCCACAGATACACACATGTACACACAGACACACCCCACATTCAGATACACACAGACACACATCCATACTCCCACTCCCACTCCACACACTCCCACCCCACATTCACATACCCACCCCTAAACTCACACAGACGCCCCCCACATGCTCACATCCACACCCCACACACACACGCTCCCATACTCACATCCACACTCCCATACACACACACACACTCCCACACTCACATCCACACCCCCATACTCACACACGCTCCCACACTCACATCCACACTCCCGCACACACACTCCCACACTCACATCCACACCCTCATACTCACACACACACGCTCCCACACACCGCTACGTGAGGACATGCTGCTTCGCTTGGTGATGGCAGAGTCTCACTATTTCCTTGCTCATCAGAGCAGGAGCTTGGGTGTAAAGGTTTTGGTGGAAGGCAGAACAGAGACAGGCTGAGCGTCTTCACAGAGCGCCCGGGGAATGTTGTCTCTGCTCACGGGGAGCGCAGTGCCATCAGGAAGGTGCCCTGGTGATCCATTCCCTCCATTCCTGTGGAACTGGATGAAACCACGTGCCCAGGAAGAACCGAAGGCGGGTTTGACACTCACCAGCCACCTCCTGAGGGTGACGGGGTTGATGCTGAAGTCCCTGACCAGCCCCAGGTCGTGGTACATGTGCTCCAGGCAGCTCAGCATCTGTGGGCACAGGAGAAGGATGGGCGCCGAGCAGTCATGTGGCTGGCTCCCCAGCCCCTGGCTTCCCTCCCTCTGCCGTCCTCGGAGTGCCAGCAGAGCCATTGGCAGGAGGTGGGTTCTCCCCCTCCCAGAAAGTCCCCGGAGAGGGAGGAGAGGTCTTTGGACCAGCCTTTCCAGGCTACCCAGATGGGTGAGGGTTTGAGAGCATACTGGGGGTCTCCTGGTGGGTGGAGGGCCGGTTCCGAAGTCAAGGAGAATTCTAAGAAAGAAAGGACGGCGACTGGGTGGGAGAGTGCACCCGTTCAGAGAACACTGCACCAAAAAGGAATTTATTGATTTCTACGCATGGAAAACAGTCTCAGTGGATCAATATCATAGCTGAGGTTCTAGGACAGAGTTCCATCCGATGCACACCTGAGCACGGGTGGTGTCATAGAGAGAAAGACCCTTTCCTTGCCCGAGGTTGGGGATCGAACAAGCTTTGACGATGTACATCCAGAAACGCTGAACTGTGCTCATCTGGGGCCCTGCTAGGACCGGAGACGCTTTAACGTCTTAACTGCAGTGCTCAGATGGAGTCCCTGCCCCGGCAAGCCGCTCCTAACCCTTTTTCACGGAGCCCTGTCTTCTATCAATACCCCTGTTCAAGTTGAAATAGATTTCGTTTTCAGTCCCAAAGGAGGATTTATTGTCACTGTGGTGATCTGTTTCAATACAGCTCAGTGCTCTGGAGCTAAATTAGGGAGGAAAACATGAAGTGATTTTTGAAAACAAGAGTTTGACCAAAGTGGGCTTTGCTTTCTGAAAAAAGCAGGTCTTCGGTGGGGAGCCCAGTGAGAAGGAAGATGTACACAGCAAAGGGGCCGTTTAGATGCACCTGGCAGGCGTCCTCCACCCGGGGCCCCCCACTTGTGTCCACCTCCAGCCCAGCTGCCTGCTGCTTGCGCAGGGCACTGGGCCATCCCTGCTGGAGCCTGGCATGGCTTCCTGTCTGCGTCTGCTCATTGCCTGACCTTTCTCTTCCCAAAAGGGCATGTGACGAACTGAATTGCACCCTCCCCCAGGTCAATGTGGTAAAGCCCCGGCCCCAGTGAGCTATTTGGAGACAGGGCCTTTATGGAGGTAATGAAGCTTCCATCCAGTCAGGGTGAGGCCTTGGTCCCACGGGACTGGTGTCTTCCTAAGAGGAGGAAGAGCATGCATGTGTGAAGAGAACAGGCCACATGAGGACCCAGCAAGAAGGCGGCCGTCTGCACGCCAGGGACCGAGGCCTCTGGAGAAACGGAACCTGGCAGCACCTTGATCCCGGACTTCCGGCTCCAGAACTGAGGACTTGACTTCTGCTGCTGACGCCACTCCAGTCTCTGGTACTTTGTTACGGCAGCCTCAGCAAACTAGGACAGGGCGTGCTGCCCAAAAATCCATTTTTACTTGTTACACCGTGTGTGAGACCTGGAAATGCTGCAAGGGAGGCGAGTTTTTGTAAATCGAAGCTCGCGATCACTGCATTGATGAGATGGCTCTGAAGGAGGCGGAGGGTTCTCTGGCATCGCAGGAAATCCATCTGGAAAACTGGAAACTCCCCCACACGCAGCCACAGATGGGAGCTTGGAATGTCACCTGGGAAACGTCCTTAAAGCATGTGAAGCACACACTCGTTTTCCTTGGGGGGACAGTACAGATGTAGGTTGGATAATGTGCAGGGCACGGCACCGACTTTTGGAGACGGGCCCCCTTCAGAATGGCAGGAGTCTGGGGCCCCACGTGAGGACAGGAGGGCTGGCTCCCAGGCCACTGGTCAGCTGCCACCTGGATCACCCAGCCAGGGGCCTCACTGCCCAGAGCTGCTGGCCCCCCACCCTCCTGGACGCCGGCCCTTAGGACCATAGGAGCTGCAACCTGGAAACTCCTCAGTCTCCACCTGACCAGCCCAGATGTTGCTCAAGGCAGTCCTGAAAGGCAGGTGTGTCTGCTGTGAAATCAGAATCAAGAGGGGATGCTGATGGGCAGACAGAGCCACCTGGTGCCACTTATGTGGCCGTCGTGGAGGCTGTGGGGCAGGAGGGCTGGATGCATCTGTGGCTGCACGTGCAGTCAGTCCTCCGTCCCAGGCGGGCGCGAGTGAGCCAGCAGCTCCCGCATGCTGCGGCGGGTCCTGGTCTGCGTGGGCTGCATGGTCGTGAGTGGGGGACTCATGAGATGATGGAGAGGCTCCTGCAGCCTTCCAGCTCTGCACTTGATAGAGGCAGGCCAGGCTCACACACCACAGCCCTGGGCCCTCAGAGGCCCTAACAGATGGGAGGACACAGCAGCCTGAAGTCATGTCCTCCGTCTGGTTTGTGATGAGCAGGACACTGGGTCGAGCCACTCGGAGAAAGGCAGGGTGGCCCCTGCTGGAAGGAAGAGAGGCGATCACTTAGGAGCCCTGACGTTCTCCGAGTGCCAGCTGCCTCATGGGCGGCCAGATGCAGCCGAGTGGGCTGTTTTCATGTGTGTTCCTTTAGTTGTCCCTCTTTGCCACTCACACTCCCAAATTCCTGGCATCCCCAGATCTGCTGGAGGCCAAGGCTCCTGTCTTGGGCATCTCTGCGTTCTCACACGGAGGCAGCTAGATACTTCCTGGAAGAACTGGAACCCTCATCGGTCTCCTGGGGTGCCCTTGAGATCTGCTGGGCAGAAGCCACGGGCCGTGGGAGATGCCACACAGAGGCTGAGTCCAGCCGCCGGCAGCCGTCTACCTTGCCCACCTGCCAGCCCCGAGAGTGGCTGTGAGTCCACTCTGCAGTCAGAGGACAGAGAGGTGGCCTTTCTAGATCCCTCAGCTTCATGGGGCAAGCCCCACCTCCCCAGTCACAATGGCCCACACTCAAAGGGTTCCCTGGTAGAAGTGGCAGAAAAGACAGAAAGTGCCGGTTTCCATGCAGGCACTTTGCCATCGGTGGCCCCTGGCTTGGCTCTTCCTCCCAGCAGGCTGAGGTCAAAATGGCTTTGGGGATGGTGATTTTTCTGCATGATGCTGAGGCCGGCGCTTACCCACAGGCTGGGAGCACGAGACAGTGTGCTCTAACCGTCTGCCGTGTCTGCTTGCTGTGGACTTGCTCTGCCCAATCTCAGTGGCTGTGCAGGGACCCTGGGAGCCGCTGCAGGCCGGCAGCTCCAACACGTCTCTTCCGAGCTTCCCCTCTTACTCCTTGCGTCTCTCACACCTGGAGCCCTTGCTTTTTGTGTGTTGACCTAGACAGTCATGCTGCACATTTAAAGCCTCTTCTGTCGTCTCCGTGCCCTGGTCCTGTAGTCTCAGGGCTGGGAAGCAAGTTGCCACATGGTGGCCGGAGGTTTTGAGCAGGTTTGCAGCAGTGCCGCCCCTGGGACTGGCTGCCTGCTGCTCTTCTCGGGTGAACTGGGGTGGGGAGTGGAGGCTGGAGCTTTGCTTTTCTGGCTGGTGCTGCAGTTTTTCTCCTGCTGGGAGACCATGGGCGTAAAAGAGGTTCGCTTAGGAGAGGGCAGTGCCCCAGGTGTCAGCAACCCGGCCTCAGGGATGCCAAGAGGCAAGATCCCACTTTCTGCCCTTTGCGAAGACATCGCTGCGGCCGAGGGTGTCAAAGAGCGCAGGTGAGCTTGCTGAGGAGCCTGTGCATTCTCTGTGTTGCTGACAAGCAGGAAAATGTCCTTAGATTTTGGTGGGTTGAAAACAGCTGGGTCCGAGGTCTGCAATGAGGGAACGTTTTCATTTTTTGGGGTGTGAAAAGATGGGGTCTATTAGCCAATGAGATGAAACCAAAAATTCCCCATTCTTGTACTCTTCAGCAAATAGGAATTTTAACACTTTTTTTTTTTTTTTTTTTGTAGCGACGAGGTCTTGCGATGTGGCCCAGCGTATTAGTCTGTTCTCACGCTGCCAATCAAGACATACCTGAGACTGGGAAACTTATAAAGATAAAGAGTCTTAAGGGACTCACAGTTCCACATGGCTGGGGAGGCCTCATGATTACGGCGAATGGCAAAGAAGGAGAAAGTCACTTACATGGGGGCAGGCGAGACAGCGTGTGCAGGGGAACCCCCATTTATAAAACCATCAGATCTCGTGAGACTTACTATCACGAGAACAGTACGGGGAAACTGCCCCCACGATTCAAGACCTCCACCTGGCCCTGCCATTGACACGTGGGGACTATGACAATTCAGGTGACATTTGGGTGGGGATACAGCCAAACCATATCACTCAGGCTGGTCTGGAATTCCTGGCCTCAAGCCTTGCTGCAGAAGGTGACACAGTTCCCGGAATCCCACATGTCCACTTATCTGGGATAGCCGGCTGCCTGTGCCTTGCCTTTGCAGACACTGCTCTCAGAGCAGAGCACTCTGACCGCGGCCCCTTCCTTGAGGAGAGATCTGCTCCTGGCATGGGCGTTCTGCAGCACTGGGCTGCCACTCGTGTGCATGAGGGTCTGCAGGGTGAGCAGATGACCCCGGGAGCCCGGTGCCATCAGGAGCCCTGGGTGGAGGGTCCCTGCCCCGACAGCTGTCTCCCTACGCACAGAATCCCCTTGCTGTGAGGTCTCCTGGGCCCTGCTATCAAGCATTAGTTTCAACTAAAACCCAGCAAAACAAGGGGTTTTTTTTTTTTTTCCCCAGTCTTTAAAAAGAGGAGAAAGCATGAAAGAGGAAGAGCGACGGGGGTGGTCCCACTGGGGTCCACGATCCTGAGCTGCCTCCCCACGGGACGTGGTGCCCACAAGCCCCGCACTTACCTCGTTGGGCTCCCAAAGCCAGACATCAAAGGTCGGCTTCCGCAGGGCCTCGACGGTCTCTGGAGAGAGTAGGTACTAGAAAGGACAGGAGTTCCGTGTTAACCAGGTGCCGGGGGCCTGTGATGGCGATGTGCATGCTGGGATGTTTCTCCTCGCTCTCCCGTTCTCTTTCTTTCTTTTTTTTTTTTTTGAGATGGAGTCTCACTGTGTTGCCCAGGCTGGAGTGCAGTGGAGTAATCTCGGCTCACAGCAACCTCCGCCTCCCAGGTTCAAGTGATTCTCATGCCTCAGCCTCCCAAGCAGCTGGGATTACAGGTACCCGCTACCATGCCCAGCTAATTTTTGTAATTTTAGTAGAGACAGGGTTTTCACGATACTGGCCAGGCTGGTCTTGAACTCCTGACCTCAGGTGATCCACCAGCCTCGGCCTCCCAAAGTGTTGGGATTACAGGCGTGAGCCATCGCACCTGGCTTCTCCCGTTCTCTTTCTAAGGCACCTCCGTCAGACTCACAGGCCACATCCTTCTGGAAAGGGCCAACACTATGGCTGGAAATCCCGTCAGTGGATGCCGGAGGCAGGGCGAGGGGGGTGGGGGGAGGTTTTGGGGTGACAGAAATGTTCCATATCTCGCTTGTGGTGGAGGCCACAGGACTAAACAAGTTTTGTCAAAATTCACTGTACTCCAAACCTAAAGAACTTTACTGCATGTAAATCAGACCTCAACAAGCCTGACGATAGAACAGACAATAGCTGGGCATGGTGGCTCATGCTTGTAATCCCAGTGCTTTGGGAAGCCTAGGTGGGCCAATCACCTGAGGTCGGGAGTTCAAGACCAACCTGGCTAACATGGGGAATCCTGTCTCTACAAAAATACAAAAATTAGCCAGGCATGATGGCGGGCGCCTGTAATCCCAGCTACTTGGGAGGCTGAGGCGGGAGAATTGCTTGAACCCGGGAGGCGGTGGTTGCAGTGAGCCAAGATCGTGCCACTGCACTCCAGCCTGGGCAACAGAGCGAGACTCCATCTCAAAAATAATTAAAAAGGGCAATAAAGTGAAGTGTGGGGGTAAAATTCACTTGGCATAAATTCAAACACCAGCTAAGAAGTTACTCTGAGATGCTCCCATTGGGAACCCATCCCTGGTTTCTGCTGAGAGCTAGAAGAGCAGCCCTGCTGACGGGGCAGTGCCCGGGGTTGCTTCTGAGGACATCAGGCTTTAGGTTAAGCTGTCGCAAGGACAGAAGGCTGTGGTTTTATACAGAAGAACACGCTTTGGTATTACACACTGTCTTCTCCCAGGTCTTATTGGATATTTGCTTTTTGTTTTTTATAAGGGGATGGATCTGGAGTGCTGCCACCTTTTACTTTGGATCTAGGCTGTGCTTCACGGCTCCCTGGGACAGGATCCTGAGAAGCGTGGGCCATATTTTCCAATGGAAAAAGGCACTCGTCTCCATTCAAAAACCTCAGATAAGGCTGGGCACAGTGGCTCACGCCTGTAATCCCAGCACTTTGGGAGGCCGAGGGGGGTGGATCACCTGAGGTTAGGAGTTCAAGACCAACCTGGCCAATGTGGTGAAACACCGTCTCTACTAAAAGTACAATAATTAGCCGGGCACGGTGGTGGGTGCCTGTAATCCCAGCTACTCAGGAGGCTGAGGCAGGAGAATCGCTTGAACCCGAGAGGCAGAGGTTGCAGTGAGCTGAGATCGTGCCATTGCACTCCAGCCTGGGTGACAGAGTGAGACTCAGTCTCAAAAAAACAAAACCAAAAACCCAAAAAATCCCCCCGAACCTGACAATATCCAGGGCACTGTTTGGACCTGCATGGATAGAACCACGGACTAATGGACTCTAGTGGCCCACATGGAGGCTGTGGAAGCCTCTGCCATTGCTTGAACCGCAGGCAGCAGCAGAACCCACCTGTGTGCAGCCCAGGCCTCTGCTGTCTGTGGAACCTGTGCCCCCTGAATCTTAGCACAACAGCACATTACAAATCAGGTGGGCCGGGCCGGGCCGGGCCGGGTGCAGTGGCTCAGCACTTTGGGAGGCCGAGGTGGGTGGATCACCTCAGGTCACAAGTTCAAGCCCAGCCTGGCCAACATGGTGAAACCCTGTCTCTACTAAAAAAAATACAAAAAAATTAACTGGGTGTGGTGACAGGTGCCCATAATCCCAGCTACTTGGGAGGCTGAGGCAGGAGAACTGCTTGAACTCAGGAGGCTGATTTTGCAGTGAGCTGAGATTGTGCCCCTGCACTCCAGCCTGGGCGACAACAGTGAAACTCCTTCTCAAAATAAATAAATAAATAAAAAATAAACAAAAAATGAGGTGGGCCGGGATTTTGCCTGCTTCCCAGCTGAAGGCTTTGAGCGGTTTACCAGCGTCTTGAGACCCTCCTTTTGTCATTATTTCAAAAATGCCATTGCTACCTCACCAAGGTTACAGCTTCTCTTAGAACTAAGAACACTTTTGTGCAAAAGAGCAAAACTGCCAGGACAACTAAGAATTGCTCAGAGAGGAGGGCCAATGTAGTGGATTTTTAAAAATGTAGTTAAACATTAAAGTTCTTTAAAGTAACGTTTGACCGTGAAAACCATTTACCGAGGTCAGCTCCAGGGCAGATGGCAGCACAGAGCTATTATCTCCTTGCAGGGGAAGGTATGGTCTGGGATCACTTTTGCTAAACAAATGTCAAAGAGGAAAAATACTTTGCCTTAGAGTAACCCGCAGTGTCCGTCCGCAGCCCAGGGCTGGGAGCGGCTGTTGATGAGAATGAGCACACAGCAGGGTCTGGCCGCAGGGCCACAGGGCTGGGCGTGGGGCTGGGGACACAGCCACAGCCTCTTCTGGGCCGGAATCTCGTCTTACCTTGGGGTAAGTGGGAACATCGCGTCGAGGAGTCAACTTCTTGTGGTTATCCAAAAAACTGTACTTACAGGGGCAGCTGGTCCTAGAGAGAAGGAGCAGAGATGAGCTGTAGTCCTGCTGTTTCAGTCTGGTGAAGCCCTCAGCAGAGCAAAAGCAAGGGACAAACCGAAATCCCCGAGCCCCGTGTGGTCTTATTTGCTATGGGAGAGGAGTCAGGGCGGCAGCAACCTATTCGAAGCAAAATCCCCAAGGACCTGCCTGACCTCTGACCTCACATTGGGCTCTCGGAAAACACATAGAAAGTCAGATGTTGGGGTCGGGCGCAGTGGCTCATGCCTGTAATTCCAGCACTTTGGGAGACCGAGGCGGGAGGATCATGAGGTCAAGAGATCGAGACTATCCTGGCCAACATGGTGAAACCCCGTCTCTATATATAAAAAAAAAAAAATACAAAAATTAGCTGGGCGTGATGGTGTGCACCTGTAATCCCAGCTACTTGGGAGGCTGAGGCAGGAGAATCGCCTGAACCCAGGAGGTGGAGGTTGCAGTGAGTGAAGATCACGCCAGTGCACGCCAGCCTGGCCAGTTTGGGCAACAAGAGCAAAACTCCGTCTCAAAAAAAAAAAAAAAAAAAAGTCAGATGTTGAGGGCTTTCTGTCTGAGATAAGCTTCTAAAAAACCTTTTTCTAATGTTTTCAAAATGAAAACATTCTTATTCTCAAAAATCTAAACAACACAGGAGTAAAGTAAAAAAAAAACCAAAGTCCTCACTTTACCCACTTATTTCCCTAAATCCCATACTCTGGAAATCACTTCTAATAGTTTGGTTTATCTTTCCAGAATGTTTTGAAGTGTGGACACACATGGGTGGCCGCTTATACCTTTTAACAATATTTTAATTTTTATTTTTTGTAGAGATGGGGTCTTGCTATGTTACCCAGGCTGGTCTCGAACTCCTGGGTTCAAACGATCCTTCTGCCTCAGCCTCCCAAAGTGTTGGGATGACAGGCTTGAGTCACTGCACCCCGCCCCTTTGCACCTTTTTTTTTTTTTGGAGACAGAGTCTCACTCTGTTGCCCAGGCTGGAGTGCAGTGGTGCAATCTTGGCTCACTACAACCTCTGCCTCCCGAGTTCAAGCGATTCTTGTGCCTCAGCCTCCTGAGTAGCTGGGATTACAGGTGCATGGTGCCACACCCAGCTAATTTTTGTATTTTTAGTAGAGATGGGGTTTCACCATGTTGGCCAGGCTGGTCTTGAACTCCTGACTTCAAGTGATCCTCCTGCCTTGGCCTCCCAAAGTGTTGGGATTACAGGCATGAGTCACTGTGCCCAGCCCCTTTGTACTTTTTAAACGAAGATGGAATTGCACCAAATTCACTCTGCTGCAACCTGCTTTGTCATCGAACATATCATGAACTCATCCCAAGTTGCTCCACACAGCTTCGCTTCATTTTCCAAGTTTCTCCAGGGTGTGGCCGTAGCACACGTTAGCCATCCAATCCCCAGTGATGGACTTTTAGAATGTTTCCAACTTTCCCTGCTGCATGTAACGTTAGCAGATGAGTTTTCTGTCTGACTCTGGTTTTGTTTAGCACTGGGTATCGAGGTATCCCGCATAGGAGCAGGGCAAAGGGAGCCAGGCGTGTTTCGGAGGAAAGCCGCCTCCTGGTTGGGCAGTGTGCTGGCTTCAGGGTGGTCCCCTGGGGCTGAATGAGGAGCAGCTGCCCCGGGAGGTCTGGCCGCTCTTGGGCCTCTGCAGCAGAATGCACCAGGGGGCTGGGCAGATCTGGGGACCCCCTGTGGCTGTGCATTTGCTTGGAAGTGAACAGGCTCCCTGTGTACTTGGGTGATGGTGGGTGGGGGTCACGCCTGGCCTGTGTGACATTCACCAGGCTGGGGGGCACTCAGGGAGCTGAATGTAGCAGAAGCTCCTGCAATTTGTAAATAAAGCCCCATCTTCTGGGAGAGCCATTTAATACCGCATAGTGAGAGCCATATAGAAATCCGTATCCTTTCAGCCCACGTATCTATCCTGGGGAATTTATCTTAAGCCAAGAATTAAACAGGAACAAACAGCTCTATGCACACAGATATTCATTGTGGCGTGATCTGTTGTAACAAAAACACAAGACCTACTAGAAGCCACCTGAATGTCCCAAAATGGGAAGTGGTTTAAACCACCACAGTGCATCCACGTGATGGACTATTATGCCATTGGGAGGATAATCATGGATATTATGCCAAGTGAGGGAACTTTACATGAGAAGGGAAAATAAGAAAGCTATGCACAGTATGTACTGAAAGCGAATGCCGAAAAATGCCAAGCTACGGGGAAGAAAGAGCACATTCGGGAGGTTTAAAAAGAGTGCTTGATTGTGGCCTTCCAGGAAAATCTATGAGCTGTACACCGGTTAAAATTTAATCTAGTTATTGCTCACAATGTCACTAGTAAAAAAAAGACTACAAAACAGCATGTTTTCGTTGTTTTTCAAAACAAGGTATCTATACACAGAAAAAACATCTGGAAGGCCTCGTGTCCAGGTTTAAACTGGGGGGACACTGCCGGCTGCTGTCATGATCGGTGCCCACCCTTCAACTCCCATCAGTATAGTTTGGAGGTTTTCCAATGAGCCTGTGCTATTTTCAAAACTAGAATACTCAATCAGTGTTATTTTCTCAGCATGCTGCCGTCTCTTCCCCGTGATAACCACCGCTCCACAGAGATCCATTTGGTAGCCCTTCCCTCTGCTTCATGCTTGCAAAACCCGTCAGAGTTCCTGCTACAGTTTGATGTGAAAGGGGGAATGCTAACAGATTCAGCAAAGTATTAGTAAAACCAACCAACAAAATGCACCAATCAAATGATTTCCATTGTCATCCAGTAACCAAGAGATTCCATTTACACATTTCTGAGCAGTCACGAACATTTTCTGTGTAGTTAAAAAAATAGATGGCACGATGATGATTTCTTTGCTGCTTTTAACCTCTTTTGTGTAAACACTCGCACATGTGTTGTCTCTGTAAGTCTCCTGCATTCCCCAGGAGGGTTATGGAAATTTTCACCAAGCAAGACCATTTGACTGCTGGAATCCTGCTGTTTTCTTGCAGATCCCAGAGCTGGGAGCAGAGGAGGGTCTGCTGGGGCCCGCTGACCCTGCCTGGCCAGGCAGCCCCTCTCTCTGCGCCCCGTTGCCATGGGAACCAGCGTCTTCAGCAAACAGAGCAGCTGGCACGGAGCTCTTTCTTTTCATCCTATTTGGAGCTTATTTTCGCTTTCATTTCGTGGGGTCTCCATCCCCCTTTCCTGGGGCTTAGGCCAGAGGGCAAGGCCATTTGTTTGGGATGAATGTTGAGCCCTCAGTTGCTACCCCAGGCTCCTGCAGGCTCCCCAGCTCTGGGTGAACCCCACATTCCATGCTCTGCTCTCTGCCTGGCACAGTGCTGGGGGCCAGAGTGGCCGTGGCCCCTGGGGTAGACCTGCCCCTGCCCCTGCCCTAAATGTGAGCTGGCAGTTGGACCTCTGTCCTCTTTGAGGGAAAAGCAGGAGAAACCTAACTCGGGAGAGTCAGGGGACAGCCGCCTGCTCCCGGGTGCTGTGTGCTGGACCCCGATGCCACTGCTATTCTCAAGGGCAGCTTCTGGCGGATCCAGACCCCTGGCTCCGCGGTCCCACTGCAGTGTGCTGTGTGGGGTGAATGTAGCTCCACATTTCAGGCTCACACTGGCCATTGGTGTGGCACAGGGCTGAGCTAGCTCCACCCTGTCTGGGGTCTTTATTCTCTTCCCAGAGGTAAGAACGCCGGCCTCCGGCTGGGCTGCCATCTCGGGAAGGCCCCTCCACCCCCACCCCCGCCTTTTGCAGCTCCTCTCCCCAGCCATCCGGGAAGTCCCAGCTTAACAAGACTGGTCCCAGGGTCCCCACGCTGCTGCAGGCTCTCATAAGTAAGACATACCTCTGCTGTTGACAAAGACGAAGAGACAACGCACACAGCTCAGTGTCTCTATTCTGAGTTCCTTTCTACATAGAGAAACAGGAAGGGGTTTCGTGTGTGGGGGCTGCCGGCTCTGCGACGAGGGCCTGGGGCACGTGAGCGGCTGGGGATTAGACCAGAACCCAGGAGGCTGAATTTGTGTTTTTCTCAATGTGTCGACGACGCTTGAGAATTTTTACCCTGTTCCGTTTTGGATGCA
Source organism: Chlorocebus sabaeus (assembly GCF_047675955.1). Lineage (NCBI taxonomy): Eukaryota > Metazoa > Chordata > Mammalia > Primates > Cercopithecidae > Chlorocebus > Chlorocebus sabaeus. The sequence continues at coordinate 96,740,603 of NC_132905.1, read as the reverse complement.
AGAATCCCATTTACCTGTCTCTCACCTACAGGGGAGGCTGCCAGAGCTGTCAGCTGAGAACATCACCTCCAGAAGCTGACGGGGCGCCAGGAAGTCTCCTTCTCTTTGGTTAATGGCGCTGTGGGTTCTAAAAATGTACTCCTGGGGGAAGTGCAGATGCACCTCTGTTACTCAGATGGGCCCAAGTGCTGCCCGCAGCCCGGTGTGCCTGACGGGCACCTGGGGGCTGATGCCGGCTTCCTCTGTGTGCTCTGAAATCGGTGTTATCCTCCCACATGGTGTGTTACGGGCTGAAGTACATCTCCCTCCAAAAGTCGTATGTTGAAGTCCTAACCCTGCTGCCTGTGAGGGTGACCTCATTTGGGGTCACGGCTGTTGCAGATGTAGTTAAGGTGATGTCATCCTGGAGGGGGGTGACCCCTACTCCAATAGGATGGGTGTCCTTACAAAAAGGGGGAATTTGGAGAGAACGGATGGGAGCACCAGGTGAAGAAGCAGGCAGAGATCCCCAAGCCGAGGAGCCACCGGCAGCCACCGGAGGCCAAGGGAGACCAGGAAGGACCCTCCCCTGGGACCGTCAGAGGTGGCGGGGCCTGCTGCCACCTTGATTTTGGACTTGTGGCCTCCAGAACTATGTGGCAACACATTTCTATTGTTTTAAACTGCCCAGTTTATGATAATTCGTTACGCAGCCCCAGGAAATGACTACGACTTCGATAAAAATAATCCCCCCCCGCAACCTGACCTGCAGGACCAGTGCACACCACAAACCACGCCAGAAGCGGCGTGTGATCCGAGCACTCACCTTGCTTTCTACAGAGCAGGTGCCCGTCAGGCACAGCAGGGGCAAGACCTGTGAGGCTGGAGGCTGCCTCCCTACTCACTCCTGCGACTGTGGGAGGGCAGCAAATGTAGTTGTTTAAGGGATAGGAGGCTGCATTCTACAAATACCTCCAGAAAGTGCTCAGGGACACATAGTTGTGGGTGAGGAGCTGGGGGAGCTCTGGGAGGCATGGCCTGGCTCCAGACACACCCCTCGGGGCGGTGGAGTTCCCCAACCCGTATGGAGCCCAGAGGCCACTGTTCGGGGAGTCTGGTTTTCGGCTGAAGACTAGAACTCAGTTTTCGTCCCTCTTCCCCTCGTGCTGCTGGTGGGGCTGGAGAGGCTGGTCCTGCTACAACCGCAGCCCCTGCTTGAGGCAGCCCATCCCCACCTGGCTCTGGGCAGAGGGGAACCCTGCCAGGCAGCACCAGCCTTCTGCCAAAGCAGCCATGGCACCCGGGGCACAGGGGACAGCCACTGAGCTAAGCCACGTAGAGCCCACGGCCAAGGGCGCACAGGTAAAGGTGCTGCATGTTTGAGGCTGCCAAGCCCGGTCCCAGCCTTGGGGCCCCGGCTGTGTGGCCACCCGTGTGCAACTTGGGAGCTCTTCCTCAGCTCACAAAGGAGGGACTCTGTCTCTCATCCCTTAAAGAGCCTCCTACCACAGGAATGACGAAGATGGATTGTTCACTCACAATTTTCCATGGTCACAGACTATGGCCCTGACTTCCCCTAAGTCAACTGGGTTGAGACATCCCTAACTCCAAATGAGCCCACGAGTGCATGGGACAGACACGTGGCATCCCTGTAGGACAGGCTCTCATGTGGCTCAGACAAGGCGTGCTTCCTTCCGCTCGGCCTTCCTCCCTGTGCCCACCCCGAGGCCAGGCCCCTGGGGCTTGGAGGGGACCAGGCGAGGCCCGCCGGCTTTCCCCTCACCTTGTGCCTTTGAGACCCTCCCACCTGCCACGCTCCATCACTAAGCAGACTGCCCTCAGTTTTAGAATCAGGGAATGATCGTCAGCATGCCAGGTGGCCCTGAGACAATTCGGTGCAATGGCACAGGACTGCTTCTCAGTTCATCAGGCCCCATGAAATCCCGCTGAGGCCGGGCAGGGGCACTCTGGGGAACCATGAGCCACATCGTATGCCTGTGGTCTCTGGGCTGGCACCAGCGGACATGGAGGCAAAGCCCGGAGGTGTGAGCGGGTCCTGTGTGCCCCTCACTTGGCACAGCGCCTGCACACAGTAAGTGCTCAATGCGTGCGCTCTGCTCATCGTCACCGCCGTCTCTTTGCCACTACGTGCATTTCCATCCCCAGTTTGGACGTGATTCATCCACACGTGTCCTGACCCTGGCTCCCGTAAAGAGTCCTGCTGTCCATAAAACTGACTTTGGAGGCAGCATCGTGGAGGCGGGGCATTTTCCCCACGAGTCACCGCTCACTGGGCCTCCCGCAGTGCCTGTGAAGGACGCCTGTTCCCAGGAGAATGACTTCTGTGTCCCCAGTGCTGGAGCCCTCGCTGGAATGCAACCCAGTGGGAATATCAGGCAGGGAACCGGCTCCCTGGGGGCACCAGGAGGCTCCTCCCCTAATGCCTTTTTTCTCTTGTTGTTCTGTTTTTAAAAGTAGATATCAGCTTATTCCAAGCTGGATACATTGCTCCTAAGGCTTGGATCTGCAGGAGGAGGACTCCTCTTCTGTGACGTTGTCTTCCCAGCCCCCATCTCCCATATGCGCTCTTTTTTTTTATTTTATTTTTTTTGAGACAGAGTCTTGCTCTGTCGAGCCCAGGGTGCAGTGCAGTGGCGCGGTCTCGGCTCACTGCAACCTCCACCTCCTGGGTTCAAGCGATTCTCCTGCCTCAGCTTCCCAAGTAGTTGGGGTTACAGGCATGTGCCACCATGCCTGGCTACTTTTTGTATTTTTAGTAGAGACGGGGTTTCACCATGTTGGCCAAGCCGGTATTGAACTCCTGACCTCAGGTGATCCTCCCACCTCGGCCTCCCAAAGTGCTGGGATTACAGGCGTGAGTCACCACGCCTGGCCCATACGTGCTCTTTTCTTAGAAGAAAGCCACGCCACTGACAAGCAGGTCGCAAGCAGGGTGGCTGCCTCCAGACTGCACTCTCCCAAGCCTGAACTGTACCGAACTGCACCAGCCTTTATTTTAGAGAAACAAAGCCCATAGCCTCAGCCCAGCTGGAACGGGGAGCCCTCCCAAGGCCCGGCCGCCCGTGGCCCCAGCACAGACCCTACCTGCTGCTTCTGGCCGCCAGCTCCTCCCTCATCTTCTTAATGTCACTCTTGCATTTCTCAATCTCCACCACTTTCAGTCCTTCCACTGGTGACAGAGAGAGAGACAGCAAGGGGGTTACCACGGATGAACGAGGAGGATCTCTCAAGGCTGGTAACTAAGGGCTCCCTGTGGTTCCCAGGGAGGAAAACGGCTCAGTGCAGAGGTCTCACTCCTACCCCCGCTGCCGATACTCTGGGTGTGCCCGCAATGCCCCACTTAGCTCAGCCCCAACTGACTCCAACCTCGCCGGCATGTGCCGTGGCCACCGCTGCACCACCGCCTCCATCTGGGCAGTTTCCAGAGGGCAGAAGCCTCTCCCCACTTTCCACTTCTGGAATCTCAACTCTGGCACCCACTTTTTGCTCCATACCCCTAAGCACCAGCTGAGGACATGGGACAAAGGCGTCTTTTTTATCCCAAAAAGAAAAGAGGGCACATGTGGTGCCAGAGCATTAAAATGCAGCGAACGGCAAAGCGTTTTCAGCAAGGATTAAGATCTCATTATGGGAAAAGCTTTTCATTGTAACGTCCTTCCAGCGTGGCATCACCAGGAGAAACTGTTGACTTAAAACAGAAGAGAAATAAACAGGCAAAGTTGAGGATCAGCAGAACCTGGGCTTGATCACATTCCTGGAGTTGAAACCGCCTTGGCCAAATGATGACGGAGACAGTGAAAAAGAGCTAACTTAACCAACTCCATCTTGCTCCTAACCTCCAAGCTGTCTTTGTTCGTTCCTCAAACTAACTTTGGGAGAAACTTCGTTTGTAGTTTATAGTTTAGACAAAGACTGTAACAGCCCTTTCCCAAAGCAGACCTCCTTCTTGACTGGGGACGAGACTAACATTAGCCACAGGATTAGAAATTATGGTTTAGGAGTCATGCAGCTGGAGGCTACAAGATTCTGACCCTCCCTAAATTGCTCCTAGGATCAGCGCTTGAGATATTCTGCAGACCCTGCAGTTGATGGATCAGCTGGCTCCACCCCGATCAATAAACTGGCTCGTCAGGTCTTGTGGCCCCACTCAGGAACTGACTCAGTGCAAGACAGCTTCCGCCCAGGCTCACACCTGTAATCCCAGCACTTTGGGAGGCCGAGGTGGGCAGATCATGAGGTCAGAGTTTGAGACAAGCCTGGCCAATATAGAGAAACCCCGTCTCTACTAAAAATACAAAAATTAGCTGGGCGTGGTGCGCCAGTGCCTGTAATCCCAGCTACTTGGGAGGCTGAGGCAGGAGAATCGCTTGAACCTGGGAGGCGGAGGTTGCAGTGAGTGAGATCGCGGCATTGCACTCCAACCTGGGTGACAGAGCGAGACTCCGTCTCAAAAAAAAAAAAAAAAAAGAAGACAGCTTCAACGCCCTATGATTTCATCCCTGACCAATCGATCAGCATTCCTGGCTCACTGGCTTCCCCCAACCCACCAAGTTATCCTTAAAAACTCTGCCCCCGAATGCTCAGGGAGACTGAGTTGAGGAATGATAAAACTCTGGTCTCCTGCACAGCCGGCTCTGAGTGAATGACTCTTTCTCCATTGCAGTTCCCCTGTCTGGATGAATCAGCTGTTTAGGCAGCGGGCAGGGTGAACCCGGTGGGCTGTTACAGAGTCCCACTGCAAAGGTGTGCCTCAACAGTCAGGATACTATTTTTCAACCAAAAACAAACTAGAGCTTATGCCTCCAAGCGAGTGTTAAACTTCAAGATATTCACCCTTGGCTGACTGCACGTTTACCCCAGAAATGCTGCCATGAAGCAAGCAGCTTTGCACAGCTTTTCAATTAGAGTTGGTTCATAAGAAATAAAAAAGATTAGCTTTGTTACTTTGTAATCACACCTTAATTTTTATGCAGAAGGACACTCCCACGATGCCAGTCTATTCCCTTTTTCATGAAGTTTGGCTCTGAATAACTGCTAAAAATAAAAAGCGAATGTTTTCTAAAGGAAAAACCAAGCAACTAGGAGCCTTTGGCTAATTTCTAACGACTCCTTCCCACCGGAAGTAGTGCAGCTCCGGAAAGGAATTCTCCCGGTGCAGGGGCCCAGGGCAGCCTGGCTGGAATCAGCCTCCTGGGGGGGTTCGAGGCATTTCCGGGGTCAGGGGTCAAGTAGGGGTATGGCTTCCCGAGACACTGCTTCTCTCTGCCAGAGGATGAGGAATCTGGAGGGGGCAATGTTTGGATCTGGTCCTGCTGATGTGCTTCTGTGCCGCAGAAACCTTCTCCGCCCCTCTTCTACCCAACGGCTAGAGGACAGGGGTCTGGAAGTGCATATGGCAGGAGCCAGTGTGGTCGCTGTCCTGATGGCCGAGTCCAGATGAGCGGCCGCTGGGGAAACACAGGGTACCTGAGGTCCGGACTAAGGTATTTTGTCCAACCACTAAGAGTCCACATTCTCCTTTGGAGCCGGGTCTCCGTTTTCTCCAGCATCGTGGGCCCCTCCAGGAAGCTGAAGAACGCCACAGGCCGTCTTCTGAGAAAACGCGCCAAGAACACATTTCGGGTCGGCATTGGATTGGGAAGCCCAGCGTGGCCTCCACGGGTGCTCCTAGGTTCTGTCTAGACTGCAAGATCCCACCCGTGCCCTGTGGGTTTGCCACTTGGACACTGACGTGAGCAAATGGACGATTCAACATCAGTAGCAGGAAGGCGCTCAGTGTGGTTCACACGTGGAAGGCAGCACATTCCAAAAGTGAGTAGATCTGGGGAAGGGTTGAGCATGTGGTGTAGACTGCAAACAGGGCAGCTGCGCCCTCTGTCCAAGGTCCATGGTCCATTGACTATGTCTTAAGTGTCATTTTCCTGAATGTAAAAAATCCTATGATCACTGTAGGAAGTGTAGGAAATAGCACTTCAAAGAAGATTTTAAAATTTATCTAGGATCCTATGGGCCCAGAAAACAACTCAGTTAATATTATTTGTATTAATGTGTGTCCTTCCAGGCCTTCTGCCCACTCCCAGGCCTTCTAAATATTCATCCTGTTTCTCTCTCTCTCCCTTTCTACTACCTATCTACCTACGTACTCACTATGTATCCATCCACCCATTCATTTATCTATTATCGATCGATCCATCGATCTATCTATCCATTCATCTATCTATCTATCTATCTGGAAACCCCGTCTCTACTGAAAATACAAAAATTAGCCCGGCGTGGTCACGGGCTGCCTGTAATCCCAGCTACTCTGGGGGCTGAGGCAGGAGAATCACTTGAACCCGGGAGGTGGAGCCGAGATCACACCTCTGCACTTCAGCCGGGGCAACAGAGCGAGACTCTGTCTCAAAATAAAACAAAACAACAACAAAAAAAGGGGCTTTAAAAGAGATTTTTGTGAGCTTCTGCAAGTCACAGGCCACCTGCAGGGAAAGCTTTAAGGACGACTTTCTGAGAGACGCTGGCTTTGGGGAAAGCGGCCTGGCGGGTGGGGAGAGCTCAGCCAGGGGTTGGGGAGAGCCGAGCTGGGGATGGGGGAGAGCCGAGCCAGGACGGGGAGAGCCCAGCCGGGGGTAGGGGAGAGCCGAGCTGGGGGTGGGGGAGAGCCGAGCCGGGACGCGGGAGAGCCCAGCCGGGGGTCGGGGAGAACTGAGCCAGAGGTTGGGGAGAGCCGAGCCGGGGGTCGGGGAAAGCCCAGCTGGGGGTCGGGGAGAGCCAAGCCGGGACGGGGCAGAGCCCAGCCGGGGGTCGGGGAGAACCGAGCCAGGGGTTGGGGAGAGCCGAGCCGGGGGTCAGGGAGAGCCGAGCCGAGGCTCAGGAGGCTCTGTGCTGTGCTCCTTCCCCAGCCTCACTGTGCTCCGGCTGGGAACCTGGCAGGCCCAGTCCTTTGGCTGCAGAGCTAGTGAAAGTTGTTTAAAGACATGTATGAATAGAGCTGTGTTTCAACACTTCCTCCAAGAGCCTCACTAAAGAGCCCGCGTAGCGCACACTTCCTGAGTGACGGAGAAAAGCAAGGCTTGGTTCTAGCATCTAGGCTCTAGGCTGTTTGGATGGCCTGTGTTAAACTTTGCCCCAGGCAGTCAGCTCCTGCCACGGCCCACGCTGTGTTTAGGTTTTGGTCCAAACCCAGAGCACAGGGACAAAGGGTGGATGGAGCAGGGCTGCCCTGTGCCCCCGCCGCAAACCAGGAAGGAAGGGAGTAAAGGGCCCTGCTTTAAAATCTCTTTTTAATGTTTCACCTCCAGCCAGGACGTGAGGGGAGGCGCCTGGGTGTTCTGTTTACAAAATAATCTGTAACGTAAGGGAAATCCCAGATCGCTGGAATGAGGCTAAACTTTTTATATCAAAAGGAAGAAGAGCTTTGAAAGTCAATGAAGAGAAACGAAGAAATTTATATTCAATTCAGAGGAATTATACATTTGAGAAGCAGCAGGAAATTCCATTTAAGTCAAGTCCACCACAATGTAATACGGCTTTAAGGTGGCCAATTCTAGTGCATGAGTCTTTTAACTGAAGAAGCAGAAAACAACTTGGCTGGGCACAGTGGCTCACGCTTGTCATTCCAGCACTTTGGGGGCCGAGGCGTGTCGATCACCTGAGGTCAGGAGTTCGAGATCAGCCTGGCCAACATGGCGAAACCCCATCTCTACTAAAAATACAAAAATTAGCCAGACATGGTGGCGGGCGCCTATAATCCCAGTTACTTGGGAGACTGAGACAGAAGTGTCCTGTCTTTGGGGTGCGGAGGCTGCAGTGAGCCAAGATTGTGTCACTTTAGCCTGGGCCAAAGAGCGAAACTCTGTCTCAAACAACAACAACAAAACAAAACAGCTCACAGCAGCTCATGTACAGCAGAAGCAGCTGTGTGTGTGCATGTGTGTGTATGTGATCACATGTATGAATGTATCTGCACGTGCCTGGGTGCTTACACGTGTGCATGTGTGCATGTATATGTGACATCCTGACATGCCTGTGTGATTTCACGTGTGTATCTGTGAGTGCATGGACACCTTTGTGTGTGTTTACACGTGCATGTGCATATGTAGATGGCAGCATCTGCCTCTGGCCCAGGCCCTGTGCACTGGGTGTCGGACCACGCTCCTGGCCGCCTTCCCCATCTGGTTAGCTTCTGGCAGCCGTGCAGGGTTGGGACTGACCTTCTGAGAAGCTGGGCACACACTTCCCCAGTGGCCTGCCACATGAGAGGTTCAGCTCCCGGCCCTCTCCTCAAAAGGATTTTCCCTTTCTGTCCTCCAAGCTTCCTGAAATGTCTGGGTTCTTGTGTCTTTGGGTTAAGGCTCTGCTGCCCTTGTGGTGTCTCCGGAACTCAGACTCCCCGGGGCTCAGCACAGCTGCAGCATCCTGGCCACCTCCCGCTAAAGCACACCCGCTGGAGAGTGGGGAGCCATCAGCCAGAAGTGTCCGGGGAGGATGAGCCCAAAGCCAGGTGGAGTTCAGGAGGACGACAGCCTGTCTGGACACGGCTGCCTCCTGGAGTGGGGGTGTGAGCTGCATGCGGCAGGAGGAGGGCAGCCAGGAGGACTGAGGAGAGGTCCCCTCCCTTACCCTCCACAACTCCTAGACTGCTCCTCCTTCCCTACTCCTTAGAGAGGGGAGCTCCCCCAATCCCAGTTCTGCAGTCCTAGGTCTCTGGTGCTAGAAATCAGTACAACTGATAACAACCAGTTTTACCTGCAGAAGCACCAGTAATAATTCTGGTCTGTGCTGTGAGCCTGAGCTCGGTGGGTCAAGAGTGGTGTCCTCTGCCAGGCCATCTATGTGCACTCACTGAGGGCCTTATGGGAAGATACCTTCCCTCTGAGAAGTGAGCATTTTGGAGAATTCCGCAGCTAGAACAGGCTAGAGGGGAAGGTCCTATGGGCCATGTCCTTCAGTGATCTTCAACTCACCTGCCACTTGGAGGTAAAACAGGAACACTTTTCTTTTGGCTTGATGGTTATTTTCCAGGGTCAGTTATCCAAAGACACACAGGGTTACTATTCATCTTGTTGTGGGAGACATAATTCTCTGTAAGAGTTTTGAGAGTTACGGCATGGCCTCTTCGACTTGCCTGTTTGCACTTTCTGGGAAGAGCATGGAGGGAGCTGGCACTGGCTTCCAGGTGGGGCATAGGAGATGGGGGAGGCTGAGGAAAAGCCCAGGCGCTGGAGAGAGGAGGAGAGGTGGGAGGCACCTGCTGCCTGCGGGCATCTGCACGCTCGCCCCGTAGTGACTGCGTGACTTTTTGGATCTGTAAAGGTGGGTGGTGACTCTGCAGCAAGCCTTTTTTGCATGTTTGGCTCAAACCCTTACCCATGTTTGGAGAATTCCCTGTGACATGGGGCTTGGTGGGGGGCTGAGCCAGCCTCCCATGTTTGGAGAATCCCCTGTGACATGGGGCTTGGTGGGGGGCTGAGCCAGCCTCCCAGGTTTGGAGAATCCCCTGTGACATGGGGCTTGGTGGGGGGCTGAGCCAGCCTCCCAGGTTTGGAGAATTCCCTGTGACATGGGGCTTGGTGGGGGGCTGAGCCAGCCTCCCAGGTTTGGAGAATTCCCTGTGACATGGGGCTTGGTGGGGGCTGAGCCAGCCTCCCAGTGCAGAATATGGAAATGCAAACACTCGCTGTGGCGGGTTGAATTGTGTCCGCCACAAAGATCTGTTCACAACCGACGCCCTGGAACGTGTGAATGGGACCTTATTTAGAAAAAGGTCCTTGGCAGATATAATCCATTAGGGACCTGGAGATGAGCCCATCCTGGATTTAGGTTGGGCCCTAAATTCAAAGAGAGGCATCTTTATAAGACCTAGCAGAGAGAGACTGGTGACGTGGAGACATCCTGGGAGAACGTCACCATGTGAAGACACAGGCGGAGGTTAGAGTGATGCAGCATTCCAAGCTCAGTAACGGCAAGGATTGCTGGGAGCCACAAGGGGCTAAGAGAGAGGCACGGAACCAGGGCCCCTCAGAGCCTCCAGAAGGAGCCAGCCCTGCTCATGTCTTGATTTCTGACTTCTGGCCTGCAGAGCTGCGGGAGAGTCAGTTTTTGTTGCTTAAGCCTCCCAGTCTGTGGTGCTTTGTGCGGCAGCCTCAGGGCACTCACAGCCTCCCTTTGTGGGGCCTGCCTTGCAGCTAGACCGTGGGTGCATGGTCTGGCTGTGTCTAGATTTTGAACCTGTAGCCAGTGACATGGAGAAGTGCCTGATATCTGCATAAGTGGTTGTGGAGCCTCCGGGGGGCCTAGGTCCAGAGCGAGGAGTACAGGGGAGCTGGTGCTGCATTCGGGGCTCAGAGACGGCAGCAGAGGCATCTGCACAGCATCAGCTCTGCACGGGATTTGGGGAATTGCTGCTGCTGCACAACCTCCAAGCCCTGTTCCCAAGCCCTCCTGGGGATCCAGGGAGCTTCCCAAAATCCTTCAGGGAAAAACTGCTTTTCTGTTGAAAGCAGCCACGGTCAGTTTCTGTTGCTTGCAGAAAAAGTTTCTTCAGCTTTCTAACCTGAGTTACCATGGAATCCTCATGGAGTGCCTGGTCCTCTTCAGCCAGGTGTGCAGGGAGGTGACCCATCCCAGAAGGGCAGGTAGCAAGGCAGTGAGAGTAGCCTGGCCAGGACCCTGGATGCCAGTCTCAGCTTTATTTGTTTTTCTAATTTGCTGAGTGAACTTGAGGTTACCTAACCTCTCTGTGGCTTCCTCACTGACAACGGGGAAAATGAAACCGTCTTAAAGATCCAGTGACCACATACATTTTTAGAAATGTCCATACACTTTGAAAAGTATAAATCTGACTATGTAAATCATGTTTCAGGAGAATCACTTGAACCCAGGAAGTGGAGGTTGCATATTGAGCCAAGATTGTGCCACTGCACTCCAGCCTGGGCAACAGAGCAAGACTCTGTCTCAAAAAAAAAAAAAAGAAAAAAAGAAAAGCGACAATGACATTCAGTCAATCAGCCAGATATTTTTTTTTGGTGATGCTGTAACCCTTAATGGCCTCCTGTCTGGATTCTGTTTATTTAGTTCCTAAGTTGGTAAACGTGGTGCATGTTAATCATTAACCTTTGCCTTGTCATTGACAAAGAGTTCACTTGTCAAGCTGTGAGTTGAACACAGAATTGTGAGGCCTGTGGAATTCAAGCATTGACCTTGATATTACGGATGAGGACAAAAAGGATGGGTGACTTGAAGTTGTTTTCTTCCCAGAATTTGAGCTTTTTGATCATTGAATCAGGACTTGAATTGATACCTCTCTGCTCACTAGTCATTTTTCTGCTTTCCTTTGGTGGTGACTGGAGGCTGTAGTAGGCTGTTCTTCTGTTGCTACAAAGAGATACCCGAGGCTGGGCAATTTATAAGGAAAAGTGCTTTGATTGGCTCCCAGTTCTATCGGCTTTACAGGAAGTCTGGTGCCGGCATCTGCTTGGCTCTTGGGGAGGCCTCGAGAAGCCTCCAATCGTGGTGGAAGGCGACGGGGAAGCGGGAGGGTAGAGAGCTGCCATGTGCTTTTAAACAACCAGATCTTGCGACAACTCACAATCTCAAGGAGAGCATCAAGCCGTTCAGGAGGCATCTGCCCTGCTGACCCAAACATCTCCCACCAACCCCACCCCCAACATTGCCAATGACATTTCAGCGTGAGAAATGTCACGCTGAAATCTGGATGTGGAGGGGACGCACATCCAGACTGTATCAGAAACCAAGAGATAACAACTTAATAGGCAGATTCCAAAAAATGGTGACCCACAGGGTGCAGATCAGTGTGCAGAGAATGTCTTCATTTACACATAAAAAGACACAGACAAGACACTCGGCAGAGGTTCTCAAAGGGGCTAAGTGTGGGAGGCTTCGTGTGTTCATTTCTACTCTTTGGGGCTGAAAGAATGCTTTATACCATGAGCTGTGCTTCTTTTAAAACAGAAATAAAATGCTTAGTTAGTCACTGTGCGAGCCTTTGTTAACATCAAAGGTAATTTTCAAGTATTTCAGAAAGAAAAGACATTCGTATTTACCTTCAGCACTGAACTCCTCCTTGTTCCAAGTGGTTACTTTGAATACAGGTTAAAGGACAGAGAAGCAAAAAGGAAACAGAAACGTCACTCACATTCCACGCGTTTCTCGAGCACAGCCAGGTGATTCGCAACTTCAGCTTTCAGTTCATTGATTTTGAATGCTCTAGGAACGAAAAAGAAAAGAGAGAGGAAATATGACCCTTAAAATTCTCAGAGCCAAAATGGGTTAAGCAAACATGTACTGAGTTCCCGCTGTGGGCATGGGCAAGGCCTCTAGGTAGGCTGGCGAGGGGCTGGGTGCCAACATGCCAGGACTTGCTTTTCAGAAATCATCATGTCCCATGGGGAGGAAAGAATCACCAAATTATCATGAGGTGTATTTTCCGAGCTAGTGGGCATATTTACTTCCTCAGGCCTGAGCAGTGGACCCAGACTCTCTGGGGAGAACTTGCGGCCTTCTCTGCTTATGTGGTTGAGAGGGTCCAGTCCCCGCACCCTCCCCCGATGGGCACAGACACTTTGGAGGACCTGTTGTGCTCTCTGGAGGCTCCAACCTAGTCAGTTAAAGAATTCGAAGGATTTTTTTTTTTTTTCTGAGACAGTTTCACTCTGTTGCCCAGGCTGGAGTGCAGTGGTGTGATTTCGGCTCACTGCAACCTCCACCTCCCGGGTTCAAGTGATTCTCCTGCCTCAGCCTCCCGGGTAGCTGGGATTACAGGCATATGCCATCACGCCCGGCTAATTTTGTATTTTTCATAGAGACGGTGGCTTCTCCATGTTGGTCAGGCTGGTCTCAAACTCCAGACCTCAGGTGATCCGCCCGCCTCCGCCTCCCAAAGTGCTGGGATTACAGACGTGAGCCACTGCGCCCAGCCAATTCGAAGGTTTTTGAAAAATCCTAGCCGTCTGCCCTTTTCACCATTTTGATTAACCTGGGCAGTAAGATACCGCAGAGAATAACGCAGAGAAGTCAGTCTGAGAAATGGAAAATACGGTATCCAGGTCAGGATTGCTGGGATGACTCCGATGAAAAGGAAGTCCCCTAACTAAGCGAGGAAGCTTATTTTCCAATGGAGCCAATTCTTATAGATGGTTCTCTGATCCCAGAAGAGCCGATAGAGAACATTCTCGACCACACGAGCTCACATTCTAATGCGCCCAGTCAACACGGTCTTTGGCCTAAGGCGAGTGTTTCCTGGGCCCCATCCAAGCTGGCTTAGTTACAGAAGCCACAGAAGGCTTCCGCCGTGCGGGCAGCTCCTCCAGGCAGGTGACACAGCCGCGCTTGCTGGCCAAGGCCAGCCTCAGAGCCCGGGGTCTGCCCTCGCTCTTAGAGAAAGATGCGCGCATCTCTGGCTGGTTGTAAGTTTAGAAGACTCTGTACCTTGAGAACTGCTCTGCGACCTGCGCCAGCACGCTCTGGATTAATTCTTCTCTCTCTACAAACCAAAGAAGAAAGACAGATGGAACACGGACAAGAGGAAAAGACGCATAGGCCATTGCGGCCCGAATCCCACGTGCTGGGGGGCGGAGGCCGCGACCGAGGAGCTGCCCGTTACCTGGAGGGACGTGCTGGCCTTCCTGGCAGCAGTCCTGGGGCTCTCTGGGCCTGGGCTCTACCTGTCCACTTTCAAATGCTCCTTCCCTCTGGGGCTGCTCCAGGCCCACAACCCGTCTGTCCCCCAGTGGTCTCTCAGCAGACTGGCCGGGGCTTGTGGTTCTCTTGTCCTCAGCACCAGCTATAAAAAGCAGGCAGGCCTGGGTTTCTCAATATGGGAAGTTTTCTCTGAGTGCCCAGGTCTATTTTATGGGGGCAATTACTGGGACAAAGTGAGTTCAAGGCACGTCTCAATTCGGAACACGGTGTTCTCACGGCGGGTCTGCAGAGGGGAGGCAGGCCCGGGTCCAACGAGTTGCTCCCTTTGTCGCCCGGCCTGTAAAACTGGGCTGGGTGACCGGCTTTACAAGGTCCAGGTCCCAGGCTAAATGGAACCTGCCTGTCTTCCTGTTTCCTGACCAGGCCCAATGCCAGATACCTCATAGGAAGGTGTGGGTGCTCACAGCGCTGTCCTTGTCATCAAGGCGACATTCTAAGGAAGGGAGCGGTCTCTACCTGGCTCCAGCCGTCCTCCAGCTCATGCCCCAGGACACCGAGAACCCACACCAGGCTTAGTCATAAGTTCACAACATCTTCTATGTTGATTTGATGTCTAACCTTCCACTATAAACAAAACAAATAAAACCAAAGCTGCGCTGGGCACGGTGGCTCAGGCCTGTTATCCCAGCACTTTGGGAGGCCAAGGCAGGCAGATCACCTGAGGTCAGGAGTTCGAGACCAGCCTGACCAACATGGAGAAACCCCATCTCTACTAAAAAATACAAAATTAGCCAGGCATGGTGGCACATGCCTGTAGTCCCAGGTACTCGGGAGGCTGAGGCAGGAGAATCACTTGAACCCGGGAGGCAGAGGTTGCGGTGAGCCGAGATTGTGCCATTGCACTCCAGCCTGGTGAATGAAAGTGAAACTCCGTCTCAAAAGAAAATGAAAAAACAAAACCAAAGCTGCCCATTCTTGAACAAAAAATTCAAGAATCCAACTTGGCAATGGGGCTCAGAAGCTAAAATGTTCACAAGTACTGACCCAGGGTTCCATTTCTAGGAAATCATCATGCACGTACACAAAAGATGTTCATCACACTGTTATTTAACACAGAGAAAACTGTAACAACTTGCACGCCCATCCGATGGAGATTCGTTAAATAAATGATGAGAAAACTCTATCATTAGACATATATCTGGAATGATATTTTGCTATTAGAAATAATATTTTGAAAAATGTTCATGTCTATTGTTAAAGTACAAGAAAAAAGAAAGGTTTTGAAGCAGTAATAGTGATCTTGCTTTTGAAAACATATTGGGAGGGTATACTCCAAAATAATAATAGTAGTCATCTTTGGTTATAAGTTTTATATACATTTTATTTAAAAATGTTTGCTTCCCTCTATCTTATGCATTTTCCCTTTTTTTCTTATGCATTTTCTATAATTAACATATATTAATTTCATTTAAAAAATTAAAAGAAACTAATCAGTTTAACTTTGCAACACCTCATTACTTCATCTGTCAAATGAGAGGGTAGACCAGATGACCCTAGATTCCCTCTGGCTTTAGCATTCTATGACTTGGTAAGAAGAAGAAAAATGATGTTTTGTTGTATCTCTTGAAGCTACAAGCGTAAAAATGTCAGCCAGAAAATTTTCGTACAGCCATAGGTTGAACTGGTGCGAGCTCGAGGCCCTCACCTGAAGAAAGTCCCACATCTGCTAGTGGGGGACGGTGGCTCCCATTGACAAGAATCGTCATAGGTTTTACAGGCCACTTGGTGAACTCAGCAGGGGTTTAGATCACTTAGGAATTCTTTGGAAAAGGTAGTGTATCACATAACCTTTGAGAATGAATGATCTCAGAGTCTTGAGATAAATTTAGAAGTTCATCAAATGATGAATATTTATAGACCACTTCACCCAACAGCAGCAGAGCGCTACATTCATTTCAGGCGCCTACAGAGCATGTACCAAGATAGACCGTATCCTGGGCTATAAAGGAAATCTCACCCAATCTAAAGGAACTGAAGCCACACAGAGTATGTTCTCTGACCACACGAGGATCAAAGTAGAAATCAATAACAGAAAGATAGTAGAAAAATCTCCAAACGCGTGGAAACTTAACAACATACTTCTAAATAACTTAAGGGTCAAAGAGCAAGTCTCAAGGGAAAATTAAAAAGACATCGAACTCAATAAAAATGAAAATACAACACAAAATTTAGCTGTGGGACACAACTAAAGCAATGCTGAGAGGGAAATTTATAGCATTATGGGCTTCCATTAGAAGAGAGGAAAAATCTCAACTCAATAAGCCAAGATCCCACCATGAGAACCCAGGAAAAGAAGAGCAAAGTAAACCCACAATGATAGCAAAGAAAGGAAGGAGGGAAATCACAAAGATAGGGGAATAGAAATCCCAGTAACAGAAAACAGAAACACAATGCAGAAAATCAACAAAACAGAGCTAGGTATTTGAAAATAATAAATTGTCAAACTTCTAGCAAGACTGACAAAGAAACAATGAGAGGGAAGACACAGATTGTCAATATCAGGAATGAAAGAGGGAACATCACTACAGACCCTGCAGACATCAAAAGGATAATAAGGGAACACTACAAATGCCTCTACACACACAACTCTGACATCTTCAATGAAATGGACCAACTCCTAGAGAAGCATGAAGTACTACAACCCATTCAATAACAAAGAAGTAATTTAAACAACCTATAGCAAAAGTCAATTTGTAATTTAAAAACTCCCCAAGACGAAATGTCCAGGCCAAGATGGTTCTAAACATTTATAGAGAATTCTACCAAATGTTTAAAAAGTCAACATGATTCTAACAATATCTTCAAGAAAACAGAAGAAGAGGTAACACTATCATTCTTTTTTTTTTTTTTTTTTTGAGATGGAGTCTCACTCTGTCGCCTAAGCTGGAGTGCAGTGGTGTGATCCCGGTTCACTGCAGCCTCTGCCTCCTGAGCTCAAGCAATTCTCCTGCCTCAGCCTCCTGAGTAGCTGGGATTATAGGCGCAAGCCACCAAGCCTGGCTAATTTTTTGCATTTTTAGTAGAGCCGGGGTTTTACCATGTTAGCCAGGCTGGTCTTGAACTCTTGGCCTCAAGTGATCTGCCTGTCTCGGCCTCCCAAAGTGCTGGGATTACAGGCGTGAGCCACTGCACGTGGGCCCCATTCATTTTATGAAGTTAGTATTACCCTGATACCAAATGCAGACAAGGAACAACAACAAAAAGAAAATTACATGCCAACATCCCTCATGAATCTAGATACAAAAATCACTAATGAAATAGCAAGTAGAATTCAGTAATATGTAAAAATAATTGCATATCAAGATTGAGTGGGGTTTATTCCAGGGATATAAGGTTGGTTCAGTATTTGGAAAGCGATCAATGTAATCTCCAATCAACAGGCTAAAGAATAAAAATCATATGATCATATCAACTAATTCATAAAAAAATCTGACAAAATTCAATCCATGTTCATGAGAAAACTCATAAAATTAGGAATGGAGAAGAACTACTTCAAACTGATTAAAAGCATCAACCATAACCTTACAGCCAACATTATACAGTTGTTCCTTGGTGTCCCTGAGGGATTGGTTCCAGGACCCCCCACAAGGATCCCAAAATCCAAGGATGCTCAAATTCCTTATATAAAATGGTGTAGTATTTGCATATAACCTATGCACATCCTCCTGTACACACTACATCATCTCTAGATTACTTAGAATACCTAATGCAATGTAAATGTTATGTAAAGAGTTGCTGTACTGTGTTGTTTATCTATTTGTATTGTTTTTCTTGTTTTTAAAATATTTCTGATTGGCGATTGGTTGGATATATGGATATGGAACACACAGATACAGAGGAGCCGATCGTACTTAATGGTGAAAGACTGAGTGCTTGGTGTCTAAGACTGTCACAAGGCAAGGTCGTCTGCTCTCACTACTGCTAATTAACATAGTGCTGGGAGTCCTAGCCAGTGCAATAGGCAAGAGAAGGAAATAAAAGGCAAACAGATTAGAAAGGAAGACAGAAAACTGTCCCTGTTTGCCAATGACATGTTGTCTACAGAGAAAACCCCAAGGAATCTACAAACAACAACAACAAAACACAACCCTCCTAGAACTAAAAAGAGAGTTTAGCAAGTTTGCAGGGTGGAAAACATACAACATTCAATTGTATTTACTACAATTGTATATTCTAGCAAAGAACATGTAGGCACTGAAATTATAAATAAAATACCAGCCACGCATAGCGGTGCATGCCTGTAATCCCAGTACTTTGGGAGGTCGAGGTGGGAGGATTGCTTGAGCCCAGGAGTCTGAGACCAGCCTGGGGAACAAAGAGAGATCTCCAACTCTACAAAAACACAAAAACAAAAAACAAAACAAACAAGCAACAACAACAACAACAACAACAAAATAGCCGGGCATGGTGGCATGTGCCTGTGGTTCCAGCTACTCAGGAGGCTGAGGTGGGAGGATTGCTTGAGCTCGGGAGGTTGAGGCTGCAGTCAGCTATGATAACACCACTGCACTCTAGCCTCAAGGACAAAGACCCTGTCTCAAAAACAAACAAACAAACAAACACCAGTACCATTTACAGTCACTCAAAAATGCCCCTAGGTGTAAAACTGACAATATGCAGAAGTTGTATGTTGAAAACTACAAAACATTCATGAAAGAAATAAAAGAAGATATAAACAAATGGCAAGACTGACCATGTTAATGGGTTGGAAGACTCAATACAGTAAATTCTCCCCACATTGGTAAACAGATTTTACAAAATTCCCATTGAAAGGCTAGCAAGACCTTTTTTTTTTTTTTTTTTTTTTTTTTTTTTTTTGTAGAAATAGAGATTATTCTAACATTTAGATAGAAAGGCAAAGGACTCACAAGAATAAAAACAATTTTGAAAAACAACAGATAAAACGAGAGGAATCAGCCTATTTTGAGACTTAGGATATAATTTCAATAATCAAGACTGTGAGGTATTGGCAGAAAGACAGACAGGTAGAGGGATGGAAAGAAACAGAGGGTCTATGACCACGTCCATACAAATACGCCCAACTGATTTTTGACCCAGATGTAAAGCAATTCAACGGAGAAAAGAGAGCTTTCAATAAATAGTGTTGGAAAAATTAGCTATCCGCAGGCCAACAAAAAAAGAAAAAGAGCCTTGACCTAGAATTCAGTTTATATAAAAATCAATGCAAAATGGACCACAGATGTAAAGTATAAAAGTATAAAACGTTTAGAGAGAAAATAGGAGAAATCTTCAGGGTCTTCAGTAAGGGGGGAGTTCTTAGACTTGACAGCAAAAACACAAACCAGAAAAAGAAAAATTGATAGCCTGGACTTCATCAAAATGAAAATTTTTGCTCAGAGAGATATCCTGGTAAGAGGATGACAAGACAAGCTACGGTCTGGGAGAAAATATTTGCAAGACACATATCTGACAAAGACTTTGCATATAGCATATATAAAGAATGGTCAAAACTCAATGGTAGAAAACAAAACCAGCCAATTTGAAAGCAGGCAAGAGATGAGCAGACGGGTACTGGAGAAAGGCACAGATGGAAAGAAACCCATGAAAAGATGCTGAGCACCACTCGGCCGTTAGGAAATGCCAGTTACCACCACAGTGAGATACCACTGCACACCTATCAAAACGGCTAGGATACCAAATAGTGCCAACCCCCAACGCTAGAAAGGATGTGGAAACACGGCTCACTCACTCGTGGCTGGTGAGAATGAAAAATAGTACAGTCATTCTGAAAACAGTCTGGTAGGTTCGTCAAAAAACAGAAAAAAAAAAAAAAAAAACAAAAAAAAAAAAACTACAGATGCAAGCACCAGGGCAGAGAGATGATGTACACAGAGAACTGATGTCCACACAAAGACCTGTCCACATGTTCACGGCGGACGTATTTGTAGTAGCCGCAAACGGAAACAATGCAGGTGCCTTTCAAGGGAGAATGGATGGACAAACCGTGGTCTATCCATACCGCAGAGTATGACTCAGAAAGAAGGGAATGAACTACGAATACAGGCGACAACCCGGATGGATGCCCGGCGGTTGTGCTGGGTGGAAGGTGCCAGTCCCAAAGCCACCTGCTGCATGATTGCATGTGTAGAACATTACGGAAATGACAACATCATATAAATAGAGACCAGAGGCCAGGCGCGGTGGCCCATGCCTGTGATCCCAGCACTATGGGAGGCTGAGGCAGGGGGATCACCTGAGGTCAGGAGTTCGAGACCAGCCTGACCAACATGGAGAAACCCCGTCTCTACTAAAAATACAAAATTAGCCAGGCATGGTGGTGCATGCCTGTAATCACACCTACTCGGGAGACTCGGGCAGAGGTTGCGGAGTGAGCCGAGATTGTGCCATTGTACTGCAGCAGCCTGGGCAACAAGAGCGAAACTCTGTCTCAAAAAAAAAAAAAAAAAAAAAAAAAAAAAAGAGAGACCTCTTGATTGCCAGGGAACAGGGATCCAGTGAGGAATGGAAGGGAAGCGGTGTGGCTATTAAAGACCAGCAGGCAGGATCCTCGTGGGGACGCCAGGTTCTGGATCTGGACTGTGTCACAGTCAACGCCAGGCTGTGACATCGTGCTAGAGTTTTGCAAGATGTCACCACTGGGACAAACCGGGCAATAAATGGGCTCTCTCTGTATGCATCCTTACAACATGTGAATCTATCCTTGCTTCAAAATAAGAAACGCATAGACAGAACGGAATAAAAGTTAAGGAAGAGTTTTCCTTTGGACTTTGGAGATGGAACCCTTTGAGCATGACAGGATTTGTGTGACTACATCTAATTTCCAGCACAAGCAGCCGTCATGTTTCACGCCACTCTGTCCACACCTTCTCTCTGCCCAGTTCAGTGCTGGGGCAGATGCTGGTATCCTGGTCTGTCACAGTCACACCTCGGCCAGTGTGCCACCCAGGCCAGCATGTAGCTATTCTCAGGAAGGGTACAGACACGAAGCTGCGCTCCCAGCGAGAACACTCTGGGGGCACTGCCCAGGTGGTGGTACTTACACCAGTGGAATACATGGGACTCAGCACAGTGGGCTCACGGAACCGCCTCTTTAGATAATACAAAATCTGCATGCTTTTGCTGGGGGAAAGAAGCAAAACCGCCAGTGTGCACAAAGGCCAACCACACCCACGCATCCACAAACAGAGCCCTGATCAGGAAGTGGGTGCCTCCCCTCCTGACCCTAGAATCATTGGAATTCCTGCTGTGGCCACAGTTTCCTCCCAGGGGAGCTCAGAACTTAAAACAACTGTGATTTCATGCGTGTCGAGTGCTCAGGACAGCGCCAGCCCAGCCCTGGCCACGTAAGCCTGCCTGCCTGTGCGATTGCTGTTGGCGTTGTTAGTATTTCCGCATCACGGAGGCCCGCTGAAGGTCCCAAGTTCCCTCTGACCTCCCTTTCCTGCTTCCACCACCTTCCCTGGGGTATCATCATCCTTGGGGTGACAGGGTGCGCTCCGGGCACCACCTCCAGGCTATGAAGGGGTGAATCCCACCTACACCACCTGAATGTGGCCCTTACCCCCTCTAGCACCTCCGGAATCCTCAGAGAGCCTGAAATGGCTGGATTTTGGGGGCAACGAACAGTTTTCATTGCAAATGTTCATCCTTCCCAACCTTCATGGCAAAATCACCTCGTGTCAGCCAAATTTGATATTATGTATGACACCTGCCTCATTTTCCTAAATGCTGCAGGACGTATGATGAATTTTAAAAATTAAAGCATAGTCAAGTCATTTCACGTTGATAATGTCTTAATAGTTTTAAGAAAACCCAGCAATGGCCTGAGATGCTGGTAATTCACAGGTGGACATGACAGGCGTCTTTAGGGTCCCTCTGGACCTGGAAGGTTTTAAGCAAATGGGGAGACAGCAAATAAGCCCCTGAGGGAGGGGGAGTCAGCATTAACTCTCACTGATCCATGTGATGGAAACTGAGGGAGAGCAAGCAACTCACAGGCAACTCACACGTCCTCCAAAGGAAACTGTCCCCGAGAACAACCAATAGAATATCTAAAAGTGCCCCAGAGTCTGCCTGCTAAAGAGGATTTCAAGGGTGCTCCTCCAAGCTGATGAGGATTTACTTCTAGATACCAACGACCTTAATAAAGGCAGAAGATCTGACTACACCAAGGATCAATCAGTCGTAATGACAGTTTTAGGTAGGCTCCTCTTCAGCCTCAACTCCTGGCTGCTTCTTGCCTGCACACACCTGGACTCATTGAAATGAGCTCACCTGGGTGCTGCATCCTGCTGACCTCCTCACTTGATAAGCACAGGCAGGGAATGCTGGGCAGGGCTGGCAGAATTGTTTGCGTGTGATAGGGGACTTTAGGTTTGTTCCAGGGCAATCCTGGAGCCCGGCAGAGTCCGGGTCCTGTTTTTAGACACTGCCGGATCAGGAGCCTGGCAGAGTCCAGGTCCTGTTTTTAGACGCTGCCAGATCAGGTTAGCTTTGGGCCATTGGTTTGCAACAGAGGGGCCCAGGCCCTGCCCACTCGACAGAACCAAGGGTACTGGAATGAAGCAAACCTCTAGAGGGACTAAGGAGGGGCCTATGGGCTGCCAGCCTCATTCCTGGGCAGGATGCAGCCGTGCGGGTGGCAGGACGGACGCCCTGCCCCATGGTGTTCACATGGCTGCCCCTGTGTTCACGAATGTCCAGAGCAGGGGCTGCCCCCACCCCACGCGATGCCCAGAAGCCATCGCCTGACTCCACCTTGGTCTGAGTGGACAGTTCAAGCCTCTGCCTCGCCCACTTCTTCCAGGAATTGTTTAATTGTTTCAGGCAAATCCTGAGGCTACCCGGCGCAGAATGACATAAAATTTGATTTCACTGATCGCTAGCACAGCCTGACCTATAATTCTGAATCTAAAAATTAGTGTAACACAATAAGCTAATTTGATTGGCCAGCCAGCTGATTTGCTGATCTCTTTTTTATCTTGTGCGGAAGAGAATACTAACGGCAACAGTGGTTCTTCCGTCCTCCATGCACCTGAGCTGACGGGAATGCGTACTTTTCTCCCCTAGGCAAATGAATGCACACATGGCCCCAGCCATAGAACACGCTGGCCCCCAGACCCATGCATTGAGGGAGGTGACCTAGGAACCTCAGCATGGGCAGTAGCATCCCAAGCGTCTGACCTGCAAGAATAGAGTGAATGATACATCACAAGGGCATGTGCGTGTGGCCTGGGAGCTCGTGCACGATCCATTCCATTGCCCTCGATCGTAGCCACTGCATGACATCACTGGGCTTAGATTTGCATGCTATTAATATGATGCAATGAGCCACGTTTCACCTTGTTAGTCCTGACCTGGAGCAACAGGGCGAGGTGCTGAGCATCCTCCAGTGAATATATATATACTTAGCAGACACTTCCCAAGCATTAGAAAAAATACCTCTGCTGGCCAGGTGCGGTGGCTCACGCCTGTAATCCCAGCGCTTCGGGAGGCTGAGGTGGCTGATCATGAGGTCAGGAGTTCAAGACCATCCTGGCCAACATGGTGAAACCCCGTCTCTACTAAAAATACAAAAATTAGCTGGGCATGGTGGTGTGTGCCTGTAATCCCAGATACTTAGGAGGCTGAGGCAGGAAAATCACTTGAACCAGGGAGTTGGAGGTTGTAGTGAGCCAAGATTGTGCCACTGTACTCCAGCCTGGTGACAGAGCAAGATTCCGTCTCAAAAAAAAAAAAAAAAAAAAAAAAGAAAAGAAAAGAAAAATACCTCTGCTATCCTTTCAGAAAAGGGTAAAGGGGTGGTATCTTATTTCTTATTTTTGCATTGGGGAAAATAGTTCACATCACTTGGCCCCAGAGAGATAAGCACTCTAGACGTCCTGAAGATTGTGGTGGGGGTGGGGGCAGGGTGCCTTTATTTCTGCTCTTGTCCAGCCTCTGATCCCTGAGAGCCAAGGCTCTTTGGAGGAAGGGCTGGCAGGCTTCCCTGTCAGTGAGGGGTGGGATGTCACTGTCCCTCTTCCTGGGAAGCAAACTCATCTCCTGTTCCACTTTTGCTCTCTCCTGACCCCTGTAACCGCCCTTGAACCACCCAACTGGTTGAGGATGTTGTCACTCAGGGTACGGTCACTGGCAATTCACTGTTTATGGACATCATAAAACAGACATTCAGATCAAGGACGACATTTCCTTTATAGCCCAGGAACACAATAAAGTTATATGATTAACAGTGACCTTAAAGGCACAAGAGCCTTTCCTGTGGCCTGTCCTGCCTGCCAAGGGATTGCATAAGTCTATCAGCAGCCAGAGGACTATCCCAGATCACTGGCGTTCCAGCCACTCAGATACGACGAAGAAAGCAAAGAGCCTAGTGACCGAAGAGCCTAGTGGCCACACGTGAAGTTTTGGAGAGTGTCTGCCTTGTCATTTCAGGTTCACCTCAGGGGCAGGCATTGAATCGAGTTTTTTCCCTTTCGTTTTCGGAGAGGGGAATTTCATGTTTTGCATCGTTTACATTGACTGGGTGCAATTTCTCCCTCTGCCCTCCTCTGTTCCTTAGGATTAGTTTGCAGGCAGAAAAATGCCTGTGAAGCTGGCAGCATCTGGGGCAGTTAGCATGCATTTCCCTTTCTGGAAGGAGCTATTACTATGCTCTGGGTGCTGTTCTAGGTGGTTCATGCATGTTAGCTCAATCCTTTTTTTTTTTTTGAGATGGAGTTTCGCTCTTGTTACCCAGGCTGGAGTGCAATGGCGCAATCTCAGCTCACTGCCACCTCCGCCTCCCAGGTTCAAGC
The DNA here is from genome assembly GCF_047675955.1 of Chlorocebus sabaeus. Classification (NCBI taxonomy): domain Eukaryota; kingdom Metazoa; phylum Chordata; class Mammalia; order Primates; family Cercopithecidae; genus Chlorocebus; species Chlorocebus sabaeus. The sequence goes on along the minus strand of NC_132905.1, from coordinate 96,716,106 downwards.
AATTCTCCTGCCTTAGTCTCCCGAGTAGCTAGGATAACAGGCACGCGCCACCACGCCGAACTAATTTTGTATTTTTAGTAGACATGCGGTTTCTCCATGTTGGCCAGGCTGGTCTTGAACACCCGACTTCAGGTTATCTGCCCGCCTCTAGCCTCCCAAAGTGCTGGGATTATAGGCGTGAGCCACTGCGCCCAGCCAGCTCAATCCTTCTTATAACCTGTAGGGGCTGTGTGACACCAAGAGAGGCCAAGTCATGACATCGTCAAGCCCAACCTGCCCTACTCCACCATGTTCCTATTTAGGGCTGCAAAGAGGGGACAGAGCTGCACTTATTTTCCCTTCAGAAAACCCCAGAGATACCTTTTTTTTTTTTTTTTTTTTTTTTCCTGTGTGGCTTCTTACTCATAGTGGGGTGAACTTCCTTCCCTCCCTCCCTCCCTCCCTCCCTTCCACCCTTCTTCCCTTCCTTCCTTCCTTTTGATGGAGTTTTGCTCTTGTTGCCCAGGCTGGAGTGCAATGGCCTGATCTCGGCTCACCGCAACCTCCGCCTCCTGGGTTCAAGTGATTCTCCTGCCTCAGCCTCCCAAGTAGCTGGGATTACAGGCATGCACCACCATGCCCGTAATTTTTATATTTTTAGTAGAGACAGGGTTTCTCCATGTTGGTCAGGCTGGTCTCGAACTCCCAACCTCAAGTGATCTGCCCACCTTGGCCTCCCAAAGTGCTGGGATTACAGGCGTGGGCCACTGCGCCTGGCGGAGGGGTGAACTTCTAAGGGAGGGTGTGGGTATGAATACCCAAATGGATGCCGCCGGGGGAATTTGAATTTGGGAGCCACCAGCTGATTGTACACACTGCTGGGACTTTGTCCATTATCTGACAGCCTGTGCGTGTGTCACTGTAACCTGATAATCCTATGGGAAAGTTTAATTATGGTGAAGCCAAAGGAAATCAACTCTGGCTCATCGTGTCTGGGGCTTTGACTCTGTGCCAAATGATCCCACAGACTAGTTCCAGGAAGGATCCTGTCAGGATAATCTGTGATCCAATAAACGAATTGATTACGGTCCAAATGACAGAATGTTTGTGAAGACTGAGTCATTTTTGCAAACCAAAGGTTTTACTACATCTGTGGACTTTAACGGGTTGTACGCAGCAGCAACATTTGTAGCAAGAGAAATGAAAAAGAACCAACTGCTCACTGTAATATCTAGCCTGGAAGCAACTCAGACATCCATCAGTAGGATACACAATAGTACATCTACAAAATGAAGCACGGTGATGCTATAAAAGAATGAAGGAATATTCCTTTTTCTTTTTTATTTCTGAGATGGACTCTCACTCTGTCACCCAGGCTGGAGGGCAGTGGTGCCATCTCGGCTCACTGCAACCTCTGGCTCCCAGGTTCAAGGGATTCTCCTGCCTCAGCCTCCTGAGTAGCTGGGATTACAGGTGCGTGCCACCACACCCGGCTAATTTTTTAAAAAATTAGAAGAGACAGGATTTAGAAAAATTTAGAAGAGACAGGAAAATTTAGAAGAGACAGGATTTCACCACGTTGGCCAGGCTGGTCTCGAACTCCTGACCTCAGTTGATCCACCCACCTCGGCCTCCCAAAGCGCTGGGATTTCAGGTGTGAGCCACTGCGCCTGGCCTCGAATGGAATAATATTCTATCTCTTGCTATAGAGTGACCTTATAATGTAGATGGCTAAAACTTAAGCAGAAAGTTCCAGGTGGAAGTGTCAGATGACAGAGTTTTAGGTTGTCAGAGAGGATGGAAATGGAAAGGAGAGTTCCCAAAGGAGGAAGCCATGGCGGTGGGACCCAAATTCTGTTTAATTACCCTGTTCGTTGGTGGATCCCTGAATGACGCAAGTTTGTGGGCCTCGTGTGTCAGAGGTTTCAGCTCCCACCGTGGATGAGACAAAGTTTGGAGTTTACGTGTAGTCCAGTGAGAGGGACTTGATAAACACCTCAGGCTTCCTACTGAAACCACAGAAGGGTCACTCTAGAGATCTACCCGAACAAAGCATAAAACTGGGCTGCATGAGGCTCAGGCGATCAGTCAGTAATGTAATTGACTGCTAGAGCAAAATTAACACTCTTCAGAGGATGATAACAAAATCTAGTGTCTCTACGAGGTATTATTCATAATATTAGTCTACAATAAGAAATAGACATGCAAAGAAACAGGAAAATGTGACCCACGGCCATGGAAAATCATCTATCAGACACCCAGACACATGCCAGCTCAGATGCCAAAATGAGCAAACAAAGACTTTAATGCAGCAATTCAAGTATGTCCAAATACCTAAACAAAAAAGGTGTCAGTAAATAGTAAACAGATGGGAGTCTCCAGAGAGAAATCTATGAATAAGAGTCAAGTGGAGATTTTAGAATTTTAAAATATAATATCCTAAATAAAAAAAGCTTCATGGATCAGCTTACAGCAATTTGGAGTCAGCAGAAGAGTCAGGGAAATCAAGGACAGATCAACAGAAATTACCCAATTTGAAGGGCAAAGAAAAAAAAGATTATAAAAAACCCCAAAGCCGCAGTCACTTGAAAGATAATAGCAAACTTTCTAACATACAGGTCATTAGTGAGAAAGAATGGTGCTTATAACACATAATGGCTGAAAATTTTGCAAATTTGCCGAAAACGCAAATTCACAGTTCACGGAAGCTCAACGAACAAGAAGAAGAATAAATAGGAAGAAAATGAGACTGTAGCACATCACAGTCCAACTGCTGAAACCTAAAGATAAAGGAAAGAAACCAACAGCTTGAAAACAGCCAGAGGCCTGGGCGTGGTGGCTCACGCCTATAATCCTAGCACTTTGGGAGGCCGAGGCGGGTGGATCACCTGAGGTCAAGAGTTCGAGACCAGCCTGGCCAACAAGGTGATACCTTGTCTCTACTAAAAATGAGTCAGGCATGGTGGCGGGCACCTACAATCCCAGCCACTTGGGAGGCTAAGGCAGGAGAATCGGGAGGCGGAGGCTGCAGTGAGCTGAGATCGTACCACTGCACTCCAGCCTGGGCAACAGAGCAAAAGCTCTATCTCCAAAACAAAACAAAACAAAGCAAAAACCAAAGAAAGCAGCTAGAGAAAAAAGACACACTTCATACAGGGGAATAATGATCAAATTAAGCTGACTTCTCATCAGAAACAACAGAGGCCAGCAAGAAAGTGAGCGAGTATCTTTAAGCTTCTTAAAGAAAACAAAGAAACTGTGAATGCAGAATTCTACACCCTGAAAACCCATCCTTCAAAATGAAGGCAAAATAAAAGCATGTTCCCTGCCTGGGCATGGTGGCTCACGCCTGTAATCCCAGCACTTTGGGAGGCCAAGGCGGGTGGATCACCTGAGGTCAGGAGTTCGAGACAAGCCTGGCCAACATGACGAAACCCTGTCTCTACTAAAAATACAAAAAGTAGCTGGGTGTCGTGGTGGGCGCCTGTAATCCCAGCTACTTGGGAGGCTGAGGCGGGAGAATTGCTTGAACCCAGGAGATAGAGGCTGCAGTGAGCTGATTGCGTACTCCAGCCTGGGCGACAGAGCAAGACTGTTTTTTTTTTTTTTTTTTTTAAAAAAGGCATGTTCCAATGAGCAAAAGCTGAGAGAATTAGTTACTAGCAGATACACACTGCAAGAAACATTAAAAGAAAAAAGAAATGCTTTAGAGTGAAAGGATATAATACAAGTTGGAAGTTGAGAAGAAATAAAAACATCGGAAATGGCAAATATATAGGCAACTATTAACAAACTATCTTGAAGTTTATTTTCATAATTTCTTCAGAAAACAACTAGCCGTTTAAATAAGAAATTATAGGCCAGGCACGGTGGCTCATGCCTGTAATTCCAGCACGTTGGGAGGCTGAGGCGGGTAGGTCACTTGAGGTCAGGAGTTTGAGATCAGCCTGGCCAAGACGATGAAACCCCGTCTCTACTAAAAATACAAAAAATTAGCTGGGCGAGGTGGCACGCATCTGTAATCCCAGCTATTTGGGAGGCTGAGGCAGGAGAATTGCTTGAACCCAGGAGGTTGGAGGTTGCAGTGAACTGAGATCGCACTACTACGCTCCAGCCTGGGCAACAGAGTGAGACTCTGTCTCAAAAAAAAAAAAAAAAAAGAAATTATAATATTGTATTATGGGGCTTAAAATGTATGCAGATATAAAACATATGACACCATAGCTCAAAGGTGGTGGGAGAGGCGAGTAAGTAGACTTTGATAGTTGCAGTGCCCTTATTTTTTACCTGAGGTGGTACAGTGTTAATTCTAAATGGATTGTGAAAAGTTCAGGATGATTAAAAATGGGCAAAAGATCTGAACGGACACCTCAGAGAAGACATGTAGATGGCAAACAAGCATATGAGAAGATCTCATCATGATATGTCACTAGGGAATTGCAAATTAAAACACGAAGAAGATACTGCAATACACCTATCAAGAGTGGTGAAAATCCAAGACACTGAAACACAAAAGCTGGGAGGATGTGGAGGAGCAGGAACACTCGTTCTTTGCTGCTGGGGGTGCAAAATGGCCCAGTCACTTTGGAAGACTGTTTGGCAGCTTCTTACAAAACTAAACATGCTCTTACCAAAAGATCTAGCAATTGTGCTTCTTGGTATTTATCCAAATGTGTTAAAATCTTATGTGTGCACAAAAACTTGCACAAGAATACTTATGGCAGCTTTATTCACAATTGCCCAAACCTGAAGCAACCAAGATGCTCTTCAATAGGTGAAGAGCAAATACACTGTGATACACACAGACCATGGAATAGCCTTCAATGCTAAGATGCCAGGAAAAGGCATAAAAGAATCTTAAAGACATATTAGTAAGTGAAAGAAAACCTGAAAAGGCTGTATTCTGTATGATTCCAACTATATGACATTCTGGAAAAGGCCGAACTATGGAGACAGTAAAAAGATCTAGGGCTTGGGGATGGGAGGCATGAATAGTTGGAGCACAGGAGGTTTTGAAGGCAGTGAACCTATTCTGTCTGACACTGGGATGGAAGACACGGGTCATCATATATTTGTCCAAACACAGGGAATGTACAACCCTGACAGTGAACTCTGAGGTGGACTATAGACTTTGGCTGATAAGGATATGTCAATGTTGGTTCACTGATTGTAACCAATGTACAATCTTTTTTTTTTTTTTGGAGACAGAGTCTCTCTCTGTCACCCAGGATGGAGTGCAATGGTGCAATCTTGGCTCACTGCAACCTCCACCTTCCGGATTCAAGTGATTTCCCTGCCAAGTAGCTGGCATTACAGGTGTGTGCCATGACGCCTGGCTAATTTTTGTGTTTTTAGTAGAGACCAGGTTTCGCCATGTTGGCCAGACTGGTCTTGAACTCCTGACCTCAAGTGATCTGCCCGCCTTGGCCTCCCAAAGTGCTGTGATTACAGGCGTGAGTCACTGTGCCCGGCCGTAACCAATGTACAATCTGACGCAGGACGTTGACGGTGGCAGAGGCTGAGTGTCTGTGTGTGGGGTGAACATGTGGGAGCTCCGCACTTTTCACTCAATTTTGCCGTGAATCTAAAAAACAAAGTCTACCAATTATTTAAAAAAAAAAAAAAGGTAAAGATGCATATTGTAATACTTATAACAGCCAAGTAAAAATAATGCAAAAAGAGACAGCTAAAGAGTCAGTAGAAGGAATAAAATGGAAAACAAAAATTTACTCAGTTCACCCAGGAGAAGGCAGAAAAGGAGGGACAGAGAAACAAAACCCAAGATCAAGGAACAGCAGATAGCAACATGGTAGTGCTAACCCCAACCATATCAACAAATACGTGGGTGCGCTCACTGCCTGGGTGCAATATACCGTGTAACACACCTGCATGTGACACATTTAGATCTGACTGTAAAATAAAAGTTGGAACTTAAAAAAAAGTTTTAAAAAATTTACAAAAATTACATACATTTCCCATGGTCAAGATGATGTTTTGAAATATATACATTGTAGAATGGCTAAAGCAAGCCAATTAACATACACATTACGCCACATAATTATTTTTTTGTGGTGAGAATGCAAAATGTACTCTCAGTGATTTTCAAGAATAAAATACATTGTTATTAACTATTAAAAAGACAAAAAAAAACACAACTACATTAAGAGTAAAGGAACATAGGAAAAAATAATACCCAAATTACATAAAATCTTTCAGAAAATAGAGAAGAAAGTAAACTTCCCAACGTGTTTCATGAGGCCACTATAGACCCAATATCAAAACATGACAAAGACACTCCAAGAAAAAAAATTACAAACCAGTATCCCACTTAAGCATAGGCAGCCACATCCTTAACGAATTGTTATGAAATCAAATCTAGCAACACATAAAAAGTGGTTGGGTACAGTGGCTCACGCCTGTAATCCCCCCCAGCACTTTGGGAGGCCAAGGTGGGCGGATCACTTGAGGTCAGGAGTTTGAGACCAGCCTGATCAACATGGTGAAACCCTGTCTCTACTAAAAATACAAAAATTAGCCGGTGTGGTGGCAGGTAACTATAATCCCAGCTACTTGGGAGGCTGAGGCAGGAGAATCACTTGAAGGTGGGAGGCAGAGGTTGCAGTGAGCCAAGATCGTGCCACTGCACTCCAGCCTTGGCGACAGAGCAACACTCCATCTCAAAACAAAAACAAAACCAAATCAATACATAAAAAGCAAACACATCAAGGAGAGGGCCTGCATATCCTTTGTTACATTTATTCCCAAGTATTTTCCTAGAAATATTTCCTGGAAATACAAGTGAGTTTACCCCAGGAAATTTCCTAGGAATATTTCCTGAAAATATAAGTGCGTTTACCCTAAGAAAGCAACGTGGTTTTAACATTTGAAAATCAATCAGTATTATTCATTATCTTAACAGAATAAAGGAGAAAAACACCATATATATGATCATTCCATAGGTGCAAAAAGAGCATGGAACAAAATCCAATACCTCTTTATGAGACAAACCACTAGCAAACAAGGAATAAGAGGACGCTCCCTCAACCCACCTCACTACATGCAGAGAGAACATTTGATAAAAGTGAGCAAAGAATTTTGTCAAAGAACATTAGACAAAAAACTCTCAGAAAACTAAGAGTATTTGGGGACTTCCTACCTGATGAAAGGCATCAGCAAAAAAATCTGTGGCTAACATCGTACGTAATGGTGAGAGACTGAAGGTATCTCCCCTAAGATTGGCAACAAGGCGAGGATGTCTGTTCTCACTTTTGTTTAACTGTATTGCAGTTTCAACTAGTACAACAAGACAAGGAAAAGAAATAAAAGCCAAAAACTGGAATGCAATAATTAAAATTGTCATTATTCTTGGACGGTATGACTGTCTCTGTGGACAATCACAGGAACCTATAAAACAACAACTAGAACTAACCAATGAACTAAGCAAATTCACAGGATCCAATGTCAACATCCAAAAATCGATTGTATTTTTATAAACTAGCAGCAAGCAATTGGAAAATTAATAAAATCCTATTCATAAGAAAACCACAAAACAGAAAACACTTTGGAGTAAAGTTAACCAAAGACACGCAGGACCTTTATCCTGAAAGTCATAACCTTTTGAGAAGTTAAAAGAGACCTAAATAAGCGGAGGGATGTATCACGTTCGTGGGTTGGAAGACTCAGTACAGTTAAGACACTACCCGCCCCAAAGTATATATTAAATAAAATGGTAATCAAAGTCATAGAAGGCTTCTTTTTTGAAATTGATAAGTTGATTCTAAAATTTGTAGGGAAAAGAAAAGAACCTATACAGTCAAAACGACTGAAGAGGAAGAACAAATGGAGAACTTAGAGTACCTGATTCCAGGGCACAGTAACGTAGCCAGTGTGGTATTGGTGTGAGGATAGACAAATAGATCAGTGAAGCAGAACAGAGTTCAGTGAGAGGCCCAAACATAGAGACCATTAACTGTCAACAAAGGAGCCATGGATTCAGTGGGAAAAGGAAAGTCTTCTTAACAAGTGGTGCAGTAACAGCTGCGTGTCAGCGTGGGGAAGAAAACGAAGGGCAGTCTCCACTTCACAACACACACAACATTAATTTGAAATGAATGACAGATTAAAACATAACATCTCAACAATGACTGGGTTGTTAAAAATTTTCCTTAAATTAAAAAAAAAAAACAAACCATAACGGCTATAACTCTAAATCTTCTAAAAATGTATCTCTATGACCTTGGGATTAAAAAAAAAATTTTTTTTAGGGCTGGGCGTGGTGGCTCACACCTGTAATCCTAGCACTTTGGGAGGCCGAGGCGGGTGGGCCACCTGAGGTCAGGAGTTCGAGACCAGCCTGGCCAACATGGTGAAAACCCCATTTCTACTAAAAATACAAAAAAAATTAGCCAGGCGTAGTGGCGGACACCTGTAATCCTAGTTACTCAGGAGCCTGAGGCAGGAGAATCACTTGAACCCGGGAGGCGGAGGTTGCAGTGAGCTTATCATGCCACTGCACTCCAGCCTGGGTGACAAGAAATCTTGTCTCAAAAACAAACAAACAAAAACACAAAAAACAGAAAAGTTATTAGAGAAGACACAAGAAGTACTAACTACAACAGAAAAACTTGTTACACTGGATGGAATTCATCACATTAAAAACCTCTGCTCATCAAATGACCTCATTAAGAAAACGAAAAAGGCAAGTCACAAACAGGGAAAATGTTTGCCATATATATCTGACAAATGAATTACATCCTAGCTTATGTAGAGTTTCCTACAAACCAGTGATAAAAATAATACAAGCCAGCCTAAAAAAATGAGCAAAACCCTTTTTATACATATTTTTTTTGAGATGGAGCTTTTGCTGTCTCGCCCAGGCTAGAGTGCAATGGCGTGATCTTGGTTTACTGCAACATCCACCTCCTGGGTTCAAGCGATTCTCCTGCCTCGGCCTCTCAAGTAGCTGGGACTACAGGCACCCACCACCACACCCAGCTAAGTTTTGTATTTTTAGTAGAGAGGAAGTTTCACCATGTCGGTCAGGCTGGTCTTGAACTCTTGACCTCAGGTAATCCACCCACCTTGGCCTTCCAAAGAGCTAGGATTACAGGCGTGAGCCACTGGACCTGGCCTGAGTAAAATACTTTTGAACAGACACTTCACAAAATATGACATTCAAATAGCCAATAAGACATAGCAACATGTTCAACATCATTAAGTTACTTGGAAATGCACATTAAAACTATAAGAAGATAGGATTGCTCTTACACCTACTCAAATGTCTAAAATGTAAGCAGAAAAGGTTTACTGTTGCAGGGATGTGGAACAGCTGGGTCACTCAGACGCTGCTGGTGGGAACGTGGAATGGTACAACCATTTGGTAAAACAGCTTGGCAGTTTCTTTTTTTTTTTTTTTTTTTGAGATGGAGTCTCGTTTTGTCGCCCAGACTGGAGTGCAGTGGTGCAACCTCTGCTCACTGCAACCTCCTCCTCCCAGGTTCAAGAGATTCTCCTGCCTCAGCCTCCTGAGTAGCTGGGACGACAGGCACATGCCACCACGCCCTGCTAATTTTTTGTAGAGACCGGGTTTTACCATGTTGGCCAGGCTGGTCTCGAACTCCTGACCTCAAGTGAGCCTCACACTCCAGCCTGGGCAACAGGCGTGAGACCCCGTCTCAAAAAACACACACACACACACAAAAACAAACAAAAATGATGTTGAGTGAAAGAGTCCAGACATCAAAGAGCCCGTGCTGTGTGATTCCAACTCCGTGCAACTCAACAATAGGCAGAGCACTCCACAGTGGGGACTGCCTTGAAGCGGGTACAGCGGCATTTTTCTAGGGTGATGGAAATGTCCTCTGTCTTGATTGCGGTGGTGGTTACGTGCACGTGCACTTTAAAAAAATTTAAGTTCTGGGATACATGTGCAGGACATACAGGGATGTCACACAGGTAAACGTGTGCCATGGTGGTTTGCTGCACCTGTCAACCCATCACCTAGGTATTAAGCCCAGCACGCCCCAGCTATTTATCCTGATGCTCTCCCTCCTCCAACCCTCCCGACAGGCCCCAGTGTGTGTTATTCCCCTCCCTGTGTCCATGTGTTCTCGTTGTCCAGCTCCCATTTATAAGTGAGAACATGCAGTGTTTGACTTTCTGTTCCTGTGTTAGTTTGCTGAAGATAATGGCTTCCAGCTCTATCCATGTCACTGCAAAAGACATGATCTTGTTCCTTTTTATGGCTGCATAGTATTCCATGGTATCACATTTTCTTTATCCAGTCTATCATTGATGGGTATTTGGATTGATACCTTGTCTTTGCTATTGTAAATAGTGCTTCAACGAACATACACGTAGATGTATCTTTATAATAGAATGATTTATATTCCTTTGGGTATATATATAAATGTCATTGCTGGGTCAAATGGTATTTCTGGTTTGGGTGGTGATTCCTCAAAGGTCTAACACATGAACTTCTATCAAAACTCATCAAACTGTGGCCAGGCGCAGTGGCTCACGCCTAGCACTTTGGGAGGCCAAGGCAGGTGGATCACCTGAGGTCAGGAGTTCGAGATCAGCCTGGTCAACATGGCAAAACCTTGTCTCTACTAAAAATACAAAAAATTAGCTGGGTGTGGTGGCATGCGCCTGTAATCTTAGCTACTCGGGAGGCTGAGGCAGGAGAGCTGCTTGAACCCAGGAGGCAGAGGTTGCATTGAGCCGAGATCGTGCCACTCCACTCCAGCCTGGGCAACAAGGGCGAAACTCCGTCTCAAAAACAAAAACAACAAAAAACAAAACTCATCAAACTGCACCCACAAGATCTGTGCATTTCAGGGCAGTCAGGCAGGACACAGCCGTGGGCAGGTATGGGTTGGCCTGGTTCTCACAAACGCCTAGCAGCAGGGAGGGCAGTCCTAACGTCTGCAGCCTCGAGGTCTGTGCAGCAGTGTTCGACGGTCATCATCTCCATTTTACTCCAATCTGCCGTCAGGACACTTCCATTCCGAAGGCTTCTGTATTACTGTTTGTGATCAATATCTCTGACAGTGGCATGCTAAGGGCTGCCGTCTTTGTTGGCTAGGCTACTCTAAAGGGAGTCCGTCTGAACATACAATTCCAGAAATGGTTATTTTTCATTTATACACTGCAGCCATTTTTTTTTTTTTTTTTTTTTTTGAGACGGAGTCTCACTCTGTCGCCCAGGCTGGATTGCGGTGGCGCAATCTCAGCTCACTGCAAGCTCTGCCTCCTGGGTTCACGCCATTCTCCTGCCTCAGCCTCCGAGTAGCTGGGACTACAGGCGCCGCCACCATGCCTGGCTAATTTTTCGTATTTTTTAGTAGAGACGGGGTTTCACCGTGTTAGCCAGGATGGTCTCCATCTCCTGACCTTGTGATCTGCCCACCTCGCCCTCCCAAAGTGCTGGGATTACAGGTGTGAGCCACCGCGCCTGGCCCACTGCAGCCTTTTTGTTTCAAAAAGAATGGAAGTAAGGATGATGGCAGCTATGCTTATAAGGCCTTCTAGAGTGAAACTGCACTGAAATAGACAATATTATTAAGGAGTGTTATTATTTCTCGCGAGCAATGTGTCTGTGCTCAGACTTCCAGCATTAACTTGGCTTCCAGGGCAGACACAGCCAGTCCTCTGTGTTTTGTTTGAGACTTTAGGAAGCATTCCTGTTCTATTAAAATTCAGCAATTCCAGAGAGACCTAACTTTAGTCACTCAAAAATGCCCTCTAAGTCATTTTCAATGATAGCAACCATTTACTGGGCACTTACCAAGTGGCAGGCACTGTGTTCAACATTTTGCATAAATTACTTCATTTATCCTCCCAAGAACCAGGCAAGGTATGCATTAGAATTCCTGTTTTGCAAGGTAAATGGAAGTTCAGTGGGGTTAAGTGGCTCTCCTAAGGCTATTTCATCCAAATGACAAATGAGTATGCCAGGGGGCCTGACTCCTCTTGGAGTGTAAGTTCTTAGTTTGAGATCCTCAAAAGACCACTGGAGACAAGGAGTTGGGGGCTAGTGGCGCATTTGAAGGCCAGCCCAGGAAGCCCTGGGAGGGAGTGGGGGATTGAGGCGTGGGGGGAAGAGAGCTCCCAGAGGGTGAGCTGACGCGCAGGTGACTCCCCGCTCTGAGCTCCCTTTGAGCAGCTGCATTGATGACATCAGATTCGCAGTCCCACTATGGAGCAAGGAAGCTGGGCACCCGTCCTCCAGCTCCCTCTCACTGGGGAGGACTGACCTTGGGGCGGGCCCTCCCCACCACTTCCTGGTGTGCCCCACACAGAGGAGGTCCCCAGGCAGGGGGACTCAGGGGTTGGAGGAGGCACCCATTAGTGGGTAAGGGACCTGCTATCCAGGCTGCAGGGACCTCCTGGACAGGCCAGTCTGGCGCACCCACAGCATCCAGTTCCCTCTGCTGTGAACTTTCAGCACTTCTCTCAGGCCCTCCCCTTCAAGACAGCTAGACTTTTAAAAAGATTTTAATATTTCATTTACTCCAATATACCTCAAAATACCTAATTTCACCATGTATCTTTCACACAAAAATTTGCACACAAATATTTGCAGCAGCATCATTCACAATAGCCTTTGTGGAAACAGCCCAAATGTCCATCAGCTGATGAACGGATCAACCGAACGTGATGCAGCCACGTGACGCAGCCACGCGACACAGCCACACAACACAGCCACGCAACGCAGCCACGCGACGCAGCCACGCGACAGAACGTCATCCAGCCATAAAGAAACGAAGAGCTGTCACGAGCTGCAACACAGGGAGCCTGGAACACAGTGTGTGAAGTGGAAGAAGCCAGGCTGGAAAGGCCACAGATTCTGTCATGTGAAAGGTCCAGAATGCACAGGACAGAGAGCAGGGCCTGCCAGGGGCTGGGGGGTGAGGGGGATGGAGAGGGACTGCTAACAGGTACAGGGTTTCTTTTTGGGTTGATGGAAATGTTCTGGAATTAAATAGTGGTGATGGTTGCACAACAAAATGAAGACACTAAAAAGGACTGAGGTTGTACACTTTACTTTTTTTTTTTGAGATGGAGTCTCGCTATGTCACCCAGGCTAGAGTGCAGTGGTGTGATCTTGGCTTGCTGCAAGCTCTACCTCCCAGGTTCAAGCGATTCTCCTGCCTCAGCCTCCCAAGTAGCTAGGATTACAGATGTGCACCACCACACCCAGCTAATTTTTGTATTTTTAGTAGAGGCGGGGTTTCACCACGTTGGCCAGTCTTGTCTCAAACTCCTGCCCTCAGGTGATCCGCCCACCTCGGCCTCCCAGAGTGCTGGGATTACAGGTGTGAGCTACTGTGCCTGGCTGAGGTTGCACACTTTAAAATGGTGGGCTTTATGTTATATCAACGACATCTCAACCAGGAAATACGAAATCAATACAAACATGACTGAGATTTTTATATTCTTTTTTTATACTAAGCCTTCAGAATTTGGTGTGTTCTTTATAGTTACGGTGCATCTGCGTCTGGACTGTGGCTGGACTTTAAATGCATTTGGTCACCTCCTGGGGGAACTCTCATGCGGGGGCAGCTCCGGGGTTCCGTGGCTGTCCCCAAAACCTCTTCATATGCGTGTTGTGGGGCACAGCCAGGCAGCCTGCCCACCCCACCGGCCTCCTCTGGCTTGCAGAGGCTCAAGCACGTACTCTGTGGATGCTCCTCCTTATGTCCCCTTTTATTGTCCTTCTATGGAAACAGCAACACCAATAAAGCTACTGGCAAGTGGAAGCCTCTAAGTCACTCTTGGTCTCTGGCCAGGGAGGTAGAATGTGGTGTGGGTCTCCACAGGGCCAGATGCAGAGGCTGGACAGGGTGTGTGTGACCAGAGACAGGTCCTGGGTCCTAGTGCAGGCAGGAATGTGGAGGCGAACAAGCAGAACCAGACCCCTACAGCAGTGTCTAATTGAAGACACTATCATTACTTGGGTTAAGTGTGACAGCACGGCTCAACTGCTGTTGCACCTAAGAATATTGTGAGAGCCCCTGGCTCTCCTACAGGACTTGGGCCGTGGGGGGCTGTCCTGGCATGTGACTGTGCAGCAGGCTTTCCCTAACGCTCTGGTCAAAAAGACACAATCCCCTTGAAATGGTCCTGAGATCACACGGACCGTTTGTGGCTCCTAGGATCCGAGTTCCAGGAGGGCTGCAGAGGGCACCAATCTCTCAGCCACTGGGCGCCTGCACAGCCCAAGGCCAGCAGCCTTTGCCAGAGTCCTCCAGGGAGGAGCAGCTCTGGCCTTAGGACACACAGTTCCAACTCCCGTTCACCTCTTTCCCTTAATGAGCCCAACTCCATCTCCCACTGGTCCTGGATGGGCCCCCAAGTGACACAGAAATCCCTCTTTCCTCCGCTCCCAGCGATACCCTTCTAACTCTGAACACAGCCACCTCGCCCATCTTCACTGGCCTGTGCGAGCCCTGCTGTATCCGACCCACGCCTGGCCGGCCTTTGCCTCTTCTTGCCTCCAGGGCTTCATGGCTTTGACCCCTCTGCTCCTGATGGCATCTAGGCACCAGCATCCTTCTCCCACAGATGGGTTCTGTCTCCGTCCGGATCAGGCCTGGCCCCTCCTGCTGGCGCTCACTCACTCTCTGCTGGCCTCACCAAGCCCCAGACTTCAACACCATCCACTGGGAGCTGGCAGCCGAGAGGCCGCCTGCCCTGACTCTGCCTGCCCCTCGTGCACCTGGTGTCTGACGAGCAGGCCGAGCCCACCCGCAGCAACCCCCTCCCTGGGCCATGGCGCTCAGTGCTCAGGTCAAAGAAGCCCCGGATGGGTGTCTGTATATCCCGCTTCCACTTAGGAAAAAGCTTGTCTCTGCTTTTAGAACATGCTGGAACCTGCACTCCTCATCGCCTCCATGACCCCCACCCTGGCCTGGGCCTCCGTCTCCTCCCAAAAAACCAGCCTCCTCTCGGATTTCTCTGCCTCCACCTTTGCTACCACTTCCCTTTCATGATCTCGACCCAGTGCCCCGAGCGAGATTTAAAACACAAATGTGATGGTGTCACTCCTCCGCTGAAAGCCTTCTAATAGCTGCCCACGCCACTCAGCATAAAAGCCAGCATCCTTGCAACGACCTTCAAGGCCCTGACGCTTTCGTTCTCATCTCCAAACATTTGCACTCTAAACAGCCAGAGGGGAATTTGGTGATCAGCCAGGAGTTTGGGAGAGACCCCAAAGGGATCATGTTTTAGCAGGACTGAGTTATCCCTGGGGTAAGAGACCTCTCGAGCCATTCTGGCAAAACTTAAAGGTGGGACTCAAAGGCATCAAACCGATGTGCAAGTGACTTAACTGCTGGCCAAGGCAAAGCTCAACACGCTAACTGGGAGAAACAAAACCAGATGATGAACCAGCATGCACTCCTGTGATGAGCATTCCATCCAAATCTACTAGATTCATGAGAATCAGAAAAATATGACCCATACCCAGGAGAAAAATCAATCAACAGAGACAGACAGATACGGCAGAGAGCAGGAAACTAGCAGACAATGGCATGAAACAATTATCATGAGGTATAAGCGTTTGCAGGAAATATAAACATAATGAGGCATAAATGGGACATCTGAAAATGGGAGATACGAAAAAGGAGGAAAACAAATTCCTAGGGATGAAGAACGCAATATATGAAATGAAAATTTCACTGAACGAGATTCACAGCAGACTAGACACTGCAGGAGGGAAGACCAATGCAATTGAAGGTGCCACAGAAAAGTCTAAGAAAAATAAAGCAAACAGAAAAAACGGTCTGGAAAGAAAGAAACAGAGTGTGAGTGCGTCAGGGGATGCTCTCAGGCTGTCTATCATTCAGGTAATTAGGATCCCAGGGGAAACGGGGGGGGGGGGGAGAGAGAGAGAGAGAGCAGAAAAAATTCCAAATTTCATGAAAAATATGATCCCAAATTTCCAAGAGGATCAATGAACACCAAGCAGGTTAAACCAAAAGAAAACCACGCCAAGTCCATCATAATCAAATTCCTGCAAACCAGTGATAAAGAAAACACCTTAAGCAGCCAGAGGGAAAAAGACACACTGCACGCAGAGGAACAAAGGGAAGGCATCACAGACTCCTCATTAGAGGCTACACCAGCTAAAATACAACGAGACGACATATCCACGGTGGCTGGAAGACTGCGAAAGTAAAATTCTCTATGGCAAGAAAATGCCCTTTCAAAATGAAGATGAAATAACAACACTGTCAGTCGGGCATGGTGGCTCATCCCTGTAATCCCAGGAAGTGAGGATTACTTGAGTTTAGGAGTTTGAGACCAGCCTGGGCAACATCGTGAGAACTTGTCCCTACAAAAACTTAAAAAATTAGCCAGGCATGGTGGTGTGTGCCTGTAGTCCCAGCTACTTGTGAGGCTGAGAAGGGAGGACTGCTTCAGCCTGGGAGGTCAAGGCTGTCATGAGTTATGACTGCACCACTGCACTCCAGCCTGGGCAACAGAGACAGCTCTTATCGCTCTCTCTCTTTGAAAAAAAAAAAAAAAGAGCAAAACAACAAAGAAAAACTTTTTCAGACAAAAGCAGAAGGACTTTGTTGTCAGAAAACCAGCACTATAAGAAAATCATCTAAAGAATCATAGGAAATCTACAAAAAGGTACTAGACCTAATAAATGAGTTTAGCAAGGTCTCATACAAAAGCCAGTTCCTATAAACTAAAAACTACTGGAAATTGAAATGAAAAAAAAATCCATTTATAATACCATTAAATATATGAAATAGTGATATATTTATCAATATATGTTTAAGTACTTCATATTAACAATGGTAACACATTATTGAGAAACATTAAAGGAAACCCAAATAAATGGATAGACCATATTTATGAATTAGAAGACTCAACATTCTTAAGATACTAATTCTTCCCACATTTTTCTGTATATTTAATGCAATTTCAGTCAAAATCCTAGCAGACTTTTTTTTTTTGGTAGCAATTCATAGACTGATTCTAAAATTTATTTGAAAATAAAAGCAATAACATTTTTGAAAAAGAAAAAAAGAAACCAGAGATAATTTAGAGTACCTGATTTCAAGACCTACTATTTATCTACAGTAGTCAAGATGGTGTGCTTTTGTTTTAAGACATGTAAATTTACACAACAGTATCTGGAGTCCAGAAAAAGACTCACACATATATGGCCCATTGATTTTCCACAAAAGTGTCATGGTAATTCAGTGGGAGAAAAGATCGTCTTTTCACCAAATGGTGCTGGAGCAAATGAACATCTGTGTAGAGTAAATGAACCTCGGTTTTTTCTCCTCCGCTTGGGTGAGCTGGACTTAGTGACTTGCTTCCAAAGAAGAACAGGGAAGGAGACCAACGGTGACTCTGCAGTGCAGAAGCCAGTGGTCCCACCTGGCTGTCATGCGCCCCACATATTCCTTCCAAACCCCACCACACCCAGGCTGGTCGTGAGAGAAACGTCAGACAAACCCAGACTGGGGAGCACTCTACAGACTCCTCCCTCCACTCTTAGGGACGATGGTTAAGTATACGTTTAACTGCATAAAAAAGTTGACAAGGTTATAGGTGTCTTAGGTATTCAGCCAAGCGAAATAAAATATATAAAAATAGATGTTTCCACCACTACTTGTACTTTAATGCTCACAGCAGCCTTATTCATAAAAGCCCTGAAACTGGAAACAACCCAAATGTCCATCCACAGAGAATGGAAGACGCCCTGTGGTACCGCCCACGCCATGGGACACCAATGTCCATCCACAGAGAATGGAAGATGCCCTGTGGTACAGCCCACACCATGGGATACCACTTAGCAATACAAAGCAATGAATTGTCTCTACACACAGCACATGGGTGGGTCTCAAAAACATTATATCAAGTGAAAAAAGAGTACATGTACCATGTAATTTCTTTTATATGAAACTCTCAAAAGGACAAATCTCATGGATGATGTCAGAAAGCAGGTCGGTTGTGGACTGAGACACACTGGGAGGGGCACGAGAGAGCTTTTCTAGGTAGTGCAAATGTCTTGATTTGGGTAATGATTATGACAGTGACACACTTTTCAAAACTCATCAAAATAGACACTTAAATGGCATTTCATGATGTATAAATCACACATAAATAAACGTTATAAAAATCAAATGGAAAAGGGATTCTAGGTTGGGTGCAGTGGCTCATGACTGTACCTAGCACTTTGGGAGGCTGAGGTGGGTGTACCTAGCACTTTGGGAGGCTGAGGAGACCTGAGGTCAGGAGTTCGAGACCAGTCTGGCCAACATGACAAAACCCCATCTCTATTAAAAATACAAAAAAATTACCCAGGCTTGGTGGTGCATGCCTGTAATCCCAGCTATTTGGGAGGGTGAGGCAAGAGACTCACTTGAACTTGGGAGGCAGAGGTTGCAGTGAGCCGAGATCGCGCCACTGCACTCCAGCCCTGGGCGACAGGGCCAGATTCTGTCCCGCAAAAAAAAAAAAAAAAAAAAGAAAGAAAGAAAGAAAGAAAAGAAAAAGGATTCTAACACAGCAGCCCAAGTGACTATATGAGGCACCCCAAGGCATCCCAGGGGCCACAGATGCCTGCCTTGGCAACTCACAGTGGAAAGGCGAGGACAGGTGCTAGGCCAGGAAGACCAGAGTGGATGCTGCCCTGTATCTGCAAAGTCCTTAGGACAGCCTCTGGCCAAGGGGCAGGAAAAGACACTGCAGCCAATGGAACCGGCATAGACCAGGAACAGGCAGTGGCCAAGGGGAGTAAGAAAAAATCCACGCAAGGGAGGCTAATCCCAGGGAGATGCTATTCTGCCTGGGGTTAGAAAGGCAGAGCCCTACAGTAATACAAGGTTTCAGATTCTGTAATAGTGTCAGCTTCAACTGCAGATTCAAATGCTTAACTAACATAGAGTCGAATGCTTCAAAGGTTTAACTAATATACATTTCAAATGCTTAGATGCAAATGCTTAACTAGTATATATTTTATCACCAGGGCAAGCTCAAGATTTCTTTTTCCTTCTTTTAGTTTGAAAAATGACAGCAGGGCCTTACCAGAGAGTTGCTTGATGGCCACAGGTCTCACTTTGTAGGGAGTGCTGCAAAAGAGAAGACAGTGCCGCCGTGAGACGCTGCAAGGCGCTCGCTGTACGTCTGGCAGGAGAGATAAGCACTCGGCGTGATTAGAATTCAGTGGATTAGGTCGTTTTTTTATTTTTTTATTTTTTAAATTAGCTTCTTTGACTGTTCTCAGCTTCCTTACTCAGAGGAGTTTCAAGTATATCATTTAAATGATCAACTTCCTCTATAATGTTCATGTTTGGTCAATTAAATAAATGTCATGGGTGCGACTGCCGATCACAGGTGCTGTATCGAGTTGGAAACGGCAGACTCTGGCAGCTGCCTGGACCCATTCCAGCACCTGGCGGATGCAGGTGGCCTCCCTCTCTTTTGCCCTATTGAGCTAATGGCGACCGTATCCCCCAAATGACCAAGAGAGGATGGTGACAGTGATGACGTTGAAAATGCACTGGGATCTCCGTGATGTCGCCCCCCATAATCATGAGGCCCAGTGTGACGGGAGAGAATACTGGCTGTGCATACGACAGCCAAAACGTTTCTATCGCTGGCCAAGGGGCAGGAAAAGACAGTGCAACCAATGGAACGGGTATAGACCAGGAACAGGCAGTGGCCAAGAGCAGTAAGAAAAAATCCACACAAGGGAGGCTGACCCCAGGGAGATGCTATTCCTTGACCCAGCAGTTTAGCAACATTTGGAAACCTGGAAAGAGAAGTGCTACAAGGACACAGGCCGGCAGACACCACAGGTGTTGCTGGTGGGGTGTGGGTTGCCACACCTTGGGGAAAGCCGTGTAGCAACACCGGTGAAAATCAACACCGGTGAAAATCCTTTGTCTCAGCAGATGAATTTAGGGAGGGATGTATCAGAATGAAACACCAGCACACAGGGAGACAGTCACATGTCATGTGTTCATGTCTTTGACTTGCTCATTCATTTGTTCACTCGCTGTACCCATTTCTTCCCGAGTGTCCACTGTGGTCAGGGGCAGGGGGGTTGAAAGAGCATGCTCCACTGTGCGGTCTGGATGGTTCAGTCTGTGCATCTCTCCACAGGCAGGATAACACATTGGTGGCCCTATGGTGCCAGGGTCTGAATGTTGAGGTACCACCATCCCACATATAATGAAGCCCTCATCCCCAATGGGTAAGATTAGGAGGTGGGGCCTTGGGAGGTGATTGGGTTTGGAGGAGTTCCTGAGGGTGAGGCCCACGGGATGGGGTTGGTGTCCTTACAAGGGGCGAAGGCACCAGAGCTGTCTCTTGCTCTGCCTCATGAGGGCACAGTCAGAAGGCAGCTGTCTGCAAGCCAGGAAGAGAGGCCTCCCCAGGAACAGAACCTGCCCACACCCTCATCTCAGACTTCAGCCTCCACACTCTGAGAAGTCAATGTCTAGCTGTTTAAGTTCAGACAGACTGAGATACTGGGGTGTCGGGTAGCTGTTAAGAAGATGAAGACAAGTGTGCAAGTATTCACCTGTGGGGCGCCCGTGACTCCTTACCAGGTAAAAACAAGTTACAGGGTGATATATAGAGAATGAGCTCATTTCTGGAAGAAGAAAGCACAGTGAATATGGAGGGGTATACACGCCAAGCCGTTAATGGTGACTAATTGGGGGCAATACATGTGGTTTGATGGTTACAGGTAATGTGGAAAATCTTTACAATTTTAAACACCCATAATGTGCAAAAATAAAACCTGTGTGGCATTGACCTCCCTGCGCTTTGGGCTCTTTGTCTGCAGGGTGGTGAGGTTGAGGTTCCCGGGAAAGCCGGGCACTGTGGACTTGCCAGCTGAGCCCAAGTGCTGGGGACTAGAGGGCCCTCTGTCCCCTCGACTCTCGCCTCACCCTATGAATGACCCCGCTCACACAGAACGTCAAGTGAGCCCACACCCTCTCGTCTCCCACCGTGTGCCTGCTTGGGCTCAAGAGAGGCCCTGCCTCGAAAGGCCTTTTAGTGGTGGGTCATTTGGCACTGAAGGGCTCATTTCTCCCCAGAGACTCGGTTATCAGAGGCACTGGGCTTGAAGCGTGGCCCTAAGTGCAGAGCAGAGTCCTCCAAGCTCTGCAGGTGGAGACGGCACTCGGTCGTCACTGGGACTGGGGCCTCTCTAGCCCCCGATGCCTGTGCTTAGCTGGGCAAGTCCACGGTGCCTGGCTTTTCCAGGAACCTCAGCCTCACCGCCTTACAGACCCAGAGCCCAAGGTGTAAAGAAGCCAGGTGCTTTGCTGATGGCCTCAGTGTGGCCAGTGAGGACCCATGCCAGGGCTGCCTAGGAAGGGCCTGGACTGGGAGGACAGAGTGGAGGGTGGGCAGCAGAGAAGCCGGGTGTGCTGGGCTCCTCTCAGATCCTCCTTCCTTCCTCTTCTCAGTCTCTGCAGCTCCTGCCATGAGAGCAGCCATGGAGATGGTGCAGTGGGTGGAGGGGAAGCCAGAACTTGCGTGGGCAGCAGGAAGGGGCTTTCCCATCGCTCCTGCCATCCCTGGCTCCCCACTCCTCCCCCTTTCTTCTCCTGCGCCTCCTCTGAGGGCAGCAAGGACTCTTTCTTCTCCTCCTTCCCCTGCCCCTTGTCCCTAGACAGTTAGTGCTGGAGGTGGGGGATGGGTAGCGACACCAGGAGCAGAGAAGGGTTTCAGGAGGTGGGGCAGGGGCTGGAGGGAGAACAGCATGGATCCCACACAGGGCCGGCGGGGACAGAGCCTAAAAGGCTTGTCCAGCAACTCCTCCCACGCAAGAGACTCAGAGGAAGGTGCCCTGGGGACCTGACACAAAGACAGGCTTACCAAGACACCCTCCCCTCGTGCAGGGGCACTGGGCCTGCTCATCCCCGCAAATGGAGCCCCGCCCCCTTCAAGCCCATTCAACCTGTTCAGAGGTCAGCCTCTTGGAGGAGTCTGGTGAGCTGAGGGGAGGAGCGATCACATCCACAATAGAGGGAAAAGCGGATGGACAGGGAGCCTCTGTGAAAGCTCCAGGGGGCTGCAGAAACCTTCCTGCCCTTGGGCCCAAGATCTTTGGGTTGCATTTCTGGGCCACTCCAGATCAGTCTTGGCTCCCAGCTGCTGAATCCTTCGGTTTCTCAGGACCCGTTATGTTGCTCCCATGAATGAGTCAACTCTTGGCTCAGTCTCAGTGGAGCGGAATCTTCATCATGCTCTTCAACAACAAATTAACACAGGAAGCACCTCCTCTTTGGAAAGAATAAGCTTGCCTCGGGCTTCTACTGTATTTGTCTGTTTCTAAGATCTAACTGCCTGGGCTCTAAGACCTCTTTTAAAACCCATTTAATAGGAGGAGGAGGAGGAGGCCTGGAGCCATTCTGGAATATAGAAAGCTTTTCTCTAAGCCAGAATGGCCAAGAATACTGGCCTTACACGCACAGAGCTCATCTGGTGGAGAGTCACCCGCCGCACGACTTGGCTGAAACCGGGAACAAAAGGAGCAATGGTGTGTGTCGCATGGCACTGTCCTCTGGCCCTCTCCCCTCTGTATGTGTCTCACCACACACCCCACTTTCACTCACGCTTCTGAGACGTCTGATTTTCTCCTTCCACTGCATCTTGAAGCAGTAGTGACCGGGGAATGGAAGGGGTAGGGTTGTCAGGAAGCAACGTCCATGTTAGCTGGACGCCAGGATCTCCAGAATGTTCCCAGATTGGAAAGGAAAATGACACCAGATGGCTCAGGGTCCCTCCAAGGAGGAATGCTGGAGCCTTATTTGATCACGGTTGGGCTACGACTTTTTATATTTGTTGGTCGTTAGGTTGTTTAGTCATCAATTATCTTTCTTGCCAGCTCTAAAAGGGAGTGGAAGGCAATCAGCCTATTTTCCATATTTTCCATGATGTAAATGTGTTCCAGGTTATTTCAAATGCCGGCCTGAGCATGCTCCAGATTGCACCAAATGTCCAGGAGCATAGGAAGGGTTAGGCAGCTGCCAGTGAGCGTGCTCCAGATTGCACCAAACGACTGGGAGCATAGGAAGGGTTAGGCAGCTGCCAGTGGATCCCCAGCCATAGGAGGGGCCTTTGGATTTGGGGTGGGGATAGGAAGACTGACAGTGTGCAGAGGGGGAATGTGCTTGGAGGTTTGCAGAAGGGGAGTGCCCGCTGGGCTGGGGTGGGCACTCCTGCAGCTCAGCAGATTGGAGACAAGTACATTATGGTGAATTGGGGCCAGACATCCCAATGCAGGGGGCTGGACAGTGTCCTGCAGCCAACAGGCCACTAGAGAACTCCATGCTGTGAGTGATGGGATGAAAGTGTGTTTGGAGCCTATTTTTCTGGAAAGTAGCAGGACTCTCGAGAGAGATGACAGTGAGGGGTAACAGGAGGCAGAAACTGGGGAGCCCATCCGTGAGATGCGGTCCACACCAGGAGCTGGCCACCAAAATCTAAAGGATGGCATTAAGGCAAGAAGTATTTTGAAAGAATAATCCAATGCCACAATTCATTTGGTTTGGAATGAGGAGCAGAGAAGGAGCTAGAGTTTTAAGTTCTAAGAGGCCGGGCAACCAGCATTACCCCTTCTGATCAGGATGGAGGTGGTCCATCAAGAGCCCTTGGAATTTGGAGATTTCATGAAACGCCCACCCTGTGGCTGTGAAACTGGGAGGAATCCAAGCAAACTAGACGCAACCAGCCGCCTGCAGGAATCCAAGCAAGTTAGATGCAAACAGCCACCTGCAGGAATCCAAGCATGCTAGATGCAACCAGCTGCCTGCAGGAATCCAAGCATGCTAGATGCAACCAGCTGCCTGCAGGAATCCAAGCATGCTAGATGCAACCAGCTGCCTGCAGGAGAGCCTCCTCCAAAGACATGATTCCTGGGCCTAAGGTTGGGGGGACAGTGGGGTGACCAAGTCTACATCAGGTCACTGCAGGTGGCTTCAGAAGTGGAGGAAGTTAAAGAGAGACACAACCTAACCAACCAACTAACCAACAACTGCTGACGTAGCTTCTGAGCTGGAGGGAGAGGGCTGCTGTCTGCTAGGAAGAAACAGAGTTTAGCCAGCATGTTTCAGCAAGGGAAGGCCCTGGGTCTGGTAGACATAAGTTCCTGGTCACCAGAGAGCTGGGTCAAGAGTGGTTTCTTAGGTTTTCCAGACCTTACATAAGCGGTTAGTTCCCAGACTGTGTGCTGGAATCACTTGCAGACCTTTTAAAAAAAATCTCTTAAAAATCTGGACTTAATTGGAGGGGTCTGGGCATCATCTGGTACCTTTTTAAAGATTCCTGGGAGGGCCGGGCGTGGTGGCTCAGGCCTGTAATCCCAGCACTTTGGGAGGCTGAGGTGGGCAGATCACCTGAGGTTGGGAGTTCAAGACCAGCCTGACCAACATGGAGAAACCATGTCTCTACTAAAAATACAAAATTAGCCAGGTGTGGTGGCACATGCCTGTAATCCCAGCTACTCGGCAGGAGTCTGAGGCAGGAGAATCTCTGGAGGTTGCGGTGAGCCAAGTTCGTGTCATTGCACTGCAGCCTGGGCAACAAGAACAAAACTCTCAAAAAAAAAAAAAAAAAAAAAAAAAAGGATTCCTGGGTGGTTGCAATCTGCAGCCAGGGTGGAAAGCCACTCTTTAGTTGAACTAGTTTACAGGGACTGGTCCGAATAAGAGCAGGTGTGTGTGCTTAGGACGCCTGAAAGCACAAATGGACGGGCATGCGTCTTGCTATCAGGCATTCTCTGCAGGAGCTCAGGCACCTGTGTGGAAACCAGGGCAGTGAATTTCCAGGCCCCGTGGGTCACCGTGCAAGGTGGGGCTCTGAGCAGCTACCTGCCCAGCCTTCCCATGGCCCCTTTTCCACGCAACACCATAGTCACAGCACGAAAGTCAGCAAAGGATGCTGGCTCCCTTCTGGACATGTGGTGAGGGGATGGCTGCAACATGCTGCTGGTGGGGGGGGAGAGAAATGCTGAGCATTCCCGAGGCCTCACAGGGTGGCTCCAGTGCAGAAAGAGTGCGAGGAGCAAGGAGTTCGGGCCCTGGAGCACATCTCTGAGGACGGCCGCTTGTTACCAGGCACCGAGTGGAAGAGAGGAAGAGCAGAGAAGCCAAGGAAGAGGCAGGGCCAAAAAAGAAAAGGCTGGTAACGTCACCTGCCGGAGAGGGAAGAGGGAAGGAAGCAGGAGAGAAAAGCCTTTGGGTCAGAGAGCATCAGTGGCGTGTCCTGGGCCAGCCTCGTCCTCACTGGGAACCTGCAGAAAGATTCTCGGGGCCTACGTCTGTCATGAACCAGAGACCGAAGGGAGCTCTGTGCTCCACCAAGCCCCCTGGGGATTCCGAAGCAGTTGTCTGAGAACCACTAGGTTGGAAGATTGGGGGAGGGTGAGGGGAGCTCTGTGCTCCACCAAGCCCCCTGGGGATTCCGAAGCAGTTGTCTGAGAACTACTAGGTTGGAAGATTGGGGGAGGGTGAGGGGACAGCGACAGCAACAGAGCACAGGGGAGACCTCAGACACCAGGAGCTGTGCCTCAGCACCGCTGACGTCCTGGGCCACATGTGTCATTGCTGTGGGCCTGCCCTGCGCGCTGTAGGATTCTGAGCGGCATCCCGGGTCTCCACCCATCGGATGCGAGTAGCAGCCCCTTACCCCTGGTGACATCCAGAAATGTCTCCAGACGTTGCCCTGCGTCCCCGGAAACAAAGCTGCTCCGGGCAGTGCAGAGGGAGAGGCATGCACGAGCCGGACTGGTTCACTCCATCCCCCACTCAGTCCATCCTGCACCCAGCACGCCCCGCCTCATTTAGGGGCTGGAAATCCCGCAGAGAACAAGGCGAAATTTCCTTCCTACGAGAGACCATCCAGCGGGGCCAGCAGCAGTGAGAACCTCAAACAAGTCAGTGAGGTCACTTCAGACGGAGGCGTACACCGAGGGGAGGAAGCCAGCGATGTGCTGATGGTGACGGGGCTGGTGACTGTGGGTGGTCAGAGTGATGGGTCTGCGTGAATCTGGATGCTCGTGGTGACGGGGCTGGTGACTCTGGATGGTGACACTGATGGGTCTGGGTGACTTTGGATAGTGATGGCGATGGGCTGGGTGACTCTGGACGGTGATGAGGATGGGTCTGGAGGACTTTGGATGGTGATGGTGATGGGTCTGGGTGACTTTGGATGATGGTGAAGAGGCTGGTGACTTTGGATAGGATGGTGACGGGTGGGTGATTTTGGATGGTGATGGTGATGGGGCTGGTGACTTTGATGGTGATGGTGACAGGCTGGATAACTCTGGATGGTGATGGTCTGGGTGACTCCTGATGGTGATGGTGACAGGATGGGTGACTGGATGGTGATGGTGACAGGATGGGTGACTGGATGGTGATGGTGATGGTCTGGGTGATCTGGATGGTGATGGTGATGGGGCTGGTGACTTTGATGGTGATGGTGACAGGCTGGATAACTCTGGATGGTGATGTCTGGGTGACTCCTGATGGTGATGGTGACAGGATGGGTGACTGGATGGTGATGGTGACAGGATGGGTGACTGGATGGTAATGGTGATGGTCTGGTGATCTGGATGGTGATGGTGATGGGGCTGGTGACTTTGATGGTGATGGTGACAGGCTGGATAACTTTGGATGGTGATGGTGATGGTCTGGGTGACTCCTGATGGTGATGGTGACAGGATGGGTGACTGGATGGTGATGGTGATGGGCTGGGTGACTCTGGATGGTGATGGTGATGGGGCTGGGTGACTTTGGATGATGGTGAAGAGGCTGGTGACTCTGGATGGTGATGGTCTGGGTGACTCCTAATGGTGATGGTGACAGGATGGGTGACTGGATGGTGATGGTGACAGGATAGGTGACTGGATGGTGATGGTTATGGTCTGGGTGATCTGGATGGTGACAATGAAGGGGCTGGTGACTCTGGATGGTGACGGTGATGGGTATGGGTGACTGTGGATGGTGCTTAAAGCAAGTGGCTGCGCTGGCAACTAGCAGCTGAGCAGAAGCTGGTTCTGCAGAGCTGGGAAGGCAGGATCCTGTGGGCTGAGTATGATGCAGGCGTGGGGACGGCGGATAAGTTGGAGAAGTTGGTAGGGCATAGGTTGGCAGGGCCCAGATTGGCAGGCCACCACAGAGAAGGAGGCGTCCTACCAGGTTGAACCTGGCAGCTGTGTGGGAGAGGCAGGCTGGAGGCAGGGAGGTCAGAGCTCAGTGAGGCCTGGACCTAACCGTGGAGAGGGAATGGAAGAAGGCACAAAGGAGACAGGGGTGCAGGAGGATGCAGGCACCAGCCTGGGGACAAATACAGCCACATCTCAGCACGTGCCACCCCCAGCCACGATCAGTTTGTAATGAGAGAGGAGAGTCTATTCTCTCCTCCCCACCATGTCTATGCCGATATCCACACCCACAATCATAGCTAGGGTATCCGTAGCTCTTTCTATTCCCAGAGTCGCATTATCTAGATCACATCACATTGGTGTCTAGATCTGTTTCTGCAGCACCCATACCCGGTTAGATCCACACCCTATGCATCTATCTCTATCCTCATCCATGTCTATCTTCATCTTCTCCATCTACATCCTCATCTGCGTCCACCTCCATCTTCTCCATCTCCACTGCTCCCCTCTCCATGTCCACTGCCATGTCCACATCATGGTACCTCATCTGTCGCTGTCTCTTTATCAGAAAGGCATGCATTGTGGCATCTCAGCAGAGAGCTTCCAGACATTTGGGCTCTTTGGGCTCAGGAGGGCTTTTGTCTGGTGTGTCTGATACTTTCCCTTGTTAATAAGGCACCTGGGGCCAGAGAATTAGAAGGGTCAAGGCGGGCTTCTCCTATTTCCCGCCCAGTTTAAATGTCTCTGCATGCTGTTTCAAATGAGTTCAGGAAAACAAAGCGGTTTCTCTCAGAGACCCAGCTGGCACGGACAAGGTGCTGGTCTCTGTGAAATCCCCTCTGAGAGAACATTTTAGTCTTGTGGGTGTCTGGAGGACGGGTCACTCAGTGACTTCACTTCTGAGCGAGACCCCCCAGGCTGGAGCTGGTCCCCGGTGAGGCTGACAACATGCTCACTGGAGTCTCCGGGGAGCCAATTAGCTCTAACTGCACCTTCCGGGGAGTCTGGAAGCCAAGAGTCAGAGCCAGACGGTGTGGAGCAGAAGACGGGCATCCTGGCTAGGGCAGGGGGGAGATTGATGGGCACAGCCAGATGGGAGGAGCTCGGCTGAGGCCTCAAGGTGACAGGGAGGACGGCTGACCAGGACAGCTCTGGACATGTCCACTGGGACCTCGCTGAGGGGGATGGCACTGGCCACGCCCACCAAGGCCTCACTGACCAGGACAGTGCTGGCCACATCCACTGGGCACTGGGACTTCGCTGAGGGGGATGGCGCTGGCCACATCCACTGGGGCCTCGCTGAGGGGGATGGCGCTGGCCATGTCCACTGGGGCCTCACTGAGGGGGACGGCACTGGCCATGTCCACTGGGATCTCACTGAGGGGGATAAGGCTGACCATGTCCACCGGGACCTCACTGAGGGGGACGGTGCTGGCCACGTCCACTGGGATCTCGCTGAGGGGGACGGCGCTGGCCACGTCCACTGGGATCTCGCTGAGGGGGACGGCGCTGGCCACGTCCACTGGGATCTCGCTGAGGGGGATGAGGCTGGCCACGTCCACTGGGACCTCACTGAGGGGGACGGTGCTGACCATGTCCACTGGGGCCTCACTGACCAGGACAGCGCTGGCCACGTCCACCGGGGTCTCACTGAGTGGGACGGTGCTGGCCATGTCCACTGGGGCCTCACTGAGGAGGACGGCGCTGGCCACGTCCACTGGGGCCTCGCTGACACAAGGGTCTCCCTGACATGCACTTTCTCCTGTGGGCTTAGAGCTGGCCATGGGTCAGCTGGGCAGGACACCCTGATGACCAGATTGACAAGTGTCCCATCGCATCTACTGAGTCCCTTGGAGGCTCAGAGACCCCAATCTGGGAGGAACAGAGGACACCAGAGAGGGGTCCTGAGGTCGCACGCCCCAGCTCACCTGCTCCCTCGCCTCATGAGAAAATCTAAGTTCCACTTTGCCCAGCCACAAAGAGCAGTGGAGGCTGCTGGGGTCTCCCCGGGTCACCAGGCACAGGGGCAGGTCACTGACCTGAGAGCCCCTGCTCCGTGTCCTTCTTGGGCCACACACCGCTGGCTTGACCTAGGTCACAGACATTCATGGAGCCTTTCAGTGGCCTCTCCTCTTGACTTCCTGGGCCTCCCTCATCCCTGCCCCTTTTGTGCATAGACCCTCCCACAGGCATCACTTTATGAACACAGAGACCAGCCCCAAGTGGGTAAACACGAAATGTCCCCAGGGGCTCTGTAGGGAATCTCCCGCAGTCCTTCCTGGGGTTAATGTGGGGATCCCGGGGCCTGGCTCTGCAGCTCTCGGCTCACCCTCCTGGGCCTCAGTTTCCCCTCTGTACAATGCCTCCTCCTGTTGAGAAGCAGGTGCAGAGCCATGGCTGCAATTGTTATCTTGGAACGTGCCCAGCTCCTCTGCAGGGGAACACGAGGAGTCAAGACTCCTTCACACTCGCTCCTACCCTCGCCCTCCATCTCTGCTGTCAATTCACACCTTTCTGCAGAAGCACATTTACAAAATCATAGAAAGCCTCCCATGTCAAGGAGAGAAGTGCCAGACACACCCCGAGGAACATGGCCGGAGCCTCTTACCGTTCTGAATTCGCGGGCATGGTGGGGTCGATGGAGACCATGGCATCGTCAGTGGTCAGCAGGGAGATGGTCGTGTTCCTGGAAAACACACCCAAGCCCGTGTTTTTGCCCACAGCGTGCTCTGGGATGTACACTTGAATGTACACATGGGGCCAGAGCCCTGAGACAACCAGGACAGTCCCAGGACCAGCCTGGCCAAAGTGCGGTAGGATGGGAAGGGTGGGAGGCTGTCCCCAAGCCTTTGAGATTCCGTTTGTAAATGAAATGAAGCAGCTGTGTATAACCCTAAGTGTGTGCAGGTGCTGAAATACTTTCAAATGGGAATTGGAGCTAGTCTGCTTTTTTGAGTTGGGAGATTTTTTTTTAAAAACCTGTGGTAAAATAGGAACTAACATTTATATCAGCAGATGATGAATTCATAGTTTTGTCTTTCCACTTCCAGTACCTTTGGGAGTCCATCTGAACTGCACAACTGTCTCCTACAAAATCGTTTTAAATGGTTAGGATGAGTCTTCCTCCAACCTCACATCTTCTGGGACCTCTTGCACGCTGTGTCACCTCGACCAAGTTACTCTCTGATCTTCAGTGGTAAGTTGTTAAAATCTGTGCAATAGAGGCGATACGCGAATCCTAGGGATGCTCTATGGAATAATGTGTCTATATATTTATTTATTTATCGGCACAGTGCTTCACATACGGTGCCCAACGATGCCCCAGACCATGGGCTACTTTTGTTGCTAAAACTGCCATTTGCTGCACTTTCAGACATGTAATTTCATCTCCATTTTCTCACCTGTCTGTGAAAAACTTCAATTGCCCTTCTCTACCTCCGTCCTAACTTTAAAGTTAATCCTCGAGCCAAAGCTACTGCTGCTCACCCTTTATAATCAGAAAGTTTGCTGATAATTAGAAAATCCACTGGTTGGAACACACTGTTGATTTAGGACATTAATTCCTGGGGGACTCTGAGGATTCGATAAGGCAGATCACTGGTCTTTTCAACCCATTTCTGAAGTCAGCTTTTCGCCCAGTATTGATCTGGGTCAAGCCCCCTGGGCAGAAAAGGCACCTATGGGTGATGTGGGGCTGGGGACCAAACTCACACACAGTGACCCCGCTTTCTCCAAAAGTGAATGAAGAAGTGAGAGGAAAAAACCCACACTCTTTTGTATGTATTTATTTATTTTGAGGTGGAGTCTCACTCTGCTGCCCAGGCTGGAGTGCAATGGCATGATCTCAGCTCACTGCAACATCTGCCTCCAGGGTGCAAGCAATTCTCCTGCCTCAGTCTCCCAAGTTGCTGGGATTACAGGTGCGTGCCACCACGCCCGACTAATTCTTGTATTTTTAGTAGAGAGGAGGGTTCACCACGTTGGCCAGGCTGGTCTCGAACTCCTGACCTCAGGTGATCTGCCCACCTAGGCCTCCCAAAGTGCTGGGATTACAGGCGTGAGCCACCACGCCCAGCAGAAAAACCCACACCCCTTGGAGGCGGTTCTGTTTAATTCAGCCGGATGGTTTCCTCCGTGTGGACACGGCCATCACTTGTGCAGGAAGAGAGACCCGGAGGGCGCGGAGCCTCCTTTGGGATTCTGCACATTGATTGATTTCAAAGAGCCCCTTGTAGCAGGCGGGTCCCTCGGGCCCTTCTGCGCCTCTTCCTGCCCCTCCCAGGCATCCTGAAAAGGCAGAGCCGGCAGCGCACTCACCGAGGCAGGCCGGTGGCGATGCAGAACAGGTCCATGATGTCGCTGGAGTTGCAGTACTTGCTGAAGATCACCTGCAAAACAGAAGCGCAGTGAGCCGGCAGCGAGGGCGGCGGGTCTCCCTGGAGACGTCAGAGGCCATGTGCTTCTGCTCCGGCTCCAACCTGAAGGTTCATTTTGAAAAGAAAAACTGTGACCCTAGGCACTGGAAAGTCACAGGCTCATCTTTTCATTTGGTTGATATATACGAGTGGTGAAAAATGTCATTGTTGCGTTCAGTGGAAAGAGATGCGAAAAATACAGCGACCTCCCCTTGCCCACACGCCTGTCGGTGACATAGTTATGGAGATGGTGCATCCCTTGGAAGGGGCCAGGCAGGACTGACCACCTGGGGTCAACACTCGGTGGGCACCAGGTCTTCAAGTATCTCATGGGGGCCATTCTGTAAATAAAATAAAATTCAAGCTCATTAACTTAAAAAAAAAAAAAGGCCGGGCGCGGTGGCTCACGCCTGTAATCCCAGCACTTTGGGAGGCTGAGGCGGGCAGATCACCTGAGATCAGGAGTTCCAGACCAGCCTGGCCAACATGGTGAAACTCCATCTCTACTAAACATACAAAAAATTAGCCGGGCGTCGTGGCAGGCACCTGTAGTCCCAGCTACTTGGGAGGCTGAGGCAGGAGAATCGCTTGAACCTGGGAGACCGAGGTTGCAGTGAGCCGAGATCGCGCCACTGCACTCCAGCCTGGGCAACAAGAGTGAAACGCCATCTCAAAAAAAAAGAAAAAAAAGAATGCCTTTCGGTATTTGGGGACTGAGGGACAGAAGCTAAATGATGAAGTCAAAGAGGGGAATCACATCACGACAGAACCGCTGAGGATCCTGGACGCCCGCAGTGAAATTGGCTCCTGCAGAGTAACAGGACCTCTGCACGGGATGGCCTCGCTCACCCCCCAGTACCATCCGGGCTGCGGTGGAAACACCGGGTTGGCATCCACATCTTTTGTCCAAGTGGTCCCGGCTCTCAGGGAGGAGTCTCGGCTCTCAGGGAGGGGGCATTTCGAGCTCGGTGAGGGTGGGGCTTCTCCAGGGCTGGCAGAGCATGGAACAGGCCACGCCCAGGCCCCGCCTTCATCGCGGTGGATGCCTCCCTGGACAGTTTCCCTGGCTCCTGGCTGCCAATGCAGCTTTTCTTTCCAGCACAAGTCCCTGGCGTGGGGGAAACGCAGGCCTGGGAAGATGGTTATTTTTCGGTGCCCAGCGCACCATTTTTTTTTAAAGCTAAGATTAGTTTTCTTTTTTCTTTACTTAGAAACAGTGAAATATAGAAAAGGGATTTTTTTTTTTTTTTCTGTGACTAACACCATTTCCTGTGGGCTGCTGAACTGGCAACAATAAGACAGTAAACAGCACCTCGCCTTGCCCGTTATCCCCACTGGTATCTGTCCCAGGGGTAATGGTCGGTCAAAGGTGGCCTGTGTCATTGCGTGGTTCCTGACGTCTGTGGCATCGGCTGTATCCCCGGCTGCCTACGCAGCTCGGTCCTGGCCATGCTTGTACGGGTGCAGTAGCCCCTTCAGCAGCCCCCACTTTGGTCTTGCCGTTTTCCCCACATCCTCCTTTGCAGAACTCTGCTGGCTCCTCCCAGAGCTCCCTCCTCCGGGATGTGCTTCTCCTCCTGTGTCCTGGTTCCCGGCTTCGCAAGCAGAAGCTGCTTCTCCCAACCCCACTGCCGAGGAGTCCTGCGCTTGGCCGGGTGCCAGACCCTCACTTCCACCACGACACCATCCTCAGCCCGAGTCACAGTCCACGCCGTGGTCTCCCAGGTTATGCTGTGGAGCTGTTTCGTGGCAGAGCCCGGGCTGGGGTCATGGCCATTTTCCTACCAAGACAGGACAAAAAGTGGTTCCCATGTGGGCCCCTGTGTAACTCCCTTTCTCCTGGTGTGGCGGGCTTACTTTGGGGGTCTACAGACCCCAGTCTGCAGAGGGCAGGGGTGGAAGAAGAGGAAGGCAAGAAGGACTCTTTCTGTAAACATTCTGGATCTGGAGCTTCTGGAGAAGCAGGATGCAGTTTGCAAGGGGCCGGCTAAGGAGCTTGGTGTTCTTCAGAGTGTGCCTCTGGCCCCAGCTCAGGGATTCCCACGCAGTGGGTCTGAGTTGGGCCCCGGGAATCTGCGTTAACTTCTACTGGGTTTCTTGGATTAGAAGCCACTGCTCAAAGATGTGTTTCTACTGTGTCTCCCTCAGATGAGAGGGGTAGTCCTGCAGGAGGCGGGGGGCCCTGTGGTCCCTGTACTCCAACCTGGGCGGCCACAGCAAATGACCCCTTGATAAAGTCCTCACCCCACCCTCCCCACTGGGCGCTTCTCCTTGTGCGCACGAAGGCACCACATCCTGTCCCAGCCCCTCGGAGTGCATGGGGGATGATCTTGGAGTTAAATTCTCTCAAGACACATCTAGCAAGACGAACTCAAATCATGGCTTCTTGGGACTGGCTTGAAGGGGGTGCACCTACCAGCAAGATCTCAAAAGGTGAGGGGAGGGTGATTATGGAATCACAGTCTCTTGGGACCGGGGACGCTCGTCTGACTTTACTCAGAAGGTAAGTGGTTTTGCCAAGGGCACTGGGCTCATGGGCCTGGAGCTTCCTCATCTCAGGAGCATGGGGTCAGGGCGTGAGGTCAGGTGGCCCGGGGGATCCTTGACTGCTTCTCACTCCTGGAACCCTCAACTCAACTTCTTTGAACCTAAATTTCCTCTGCTGTAAAATGGGCCGAAAAAGGGGTGGCTGTCATCTATAGACGCTTTAACTCCGATGCCTCCCCAGAAGGTTCTGCACCCAGCCGGAGGCCAGAGCTTGTGATTCAATGCAGAAGCTTCCAGCTCCATGGAAAAGGACCGCAGTAAGCACCTCCAATGACTGACCCGCAAGCACAGACTCCTGGGGACAGCTTCTGATGGCGTTGCTCGGATGATATTCGGACCCTGCCAGTGGGCTGCCCAGGGCTTCCAGGGCTCTCTTCAGTTGAGGAACATCCGGCTTCATGAGCCTGCAACCCAGGAGCCAGTGGAGAATCCGTTACGGACCCCTGAGTGGAACGAGTGAGGAACGCTTTACTTTTTGGCATCATGCGTGTCGTTGCACTGTTGGACTTTCCGGCTCTGTCAGGAAGCCCTTTCCCTGTCTTCTCAAGCTATCAGTAACCTTTAACGACCTAGATTTTTTGTAAACTGAAATGAGTAATTTTTAAGTGATATCTGATTTTCACCATCTGCTCTCCTTCCTCCCCAAATTCAAACTTTTAGGAAGGCTTTACTTTTTGTGGCAATATCTGCAAAGGTTCCGGAAGGATCTGTCCTCCTTCTTGCCAGGATATAATTGGGGAAGGTTTATGCAACCGAGTCTGGGCCTGAAAGACGTGTGTGAGAACGACACTTATTTGCTGGGCTGTGACCACTCTTAAGGGGCCGAGAGTGACTGTGCAGCATCCACGCCCACAAAGTCCCCTGGGGAAGGGGAGGGGCTCGCAGGGTCGCAGCCTCCAAGCTGGGAAAAAAGGCTGCACTCTGGTAGGCCAGGGTTTTGGAATATCATGGGGCCCCTGAGAAGAGAGGGGTTTATCAAATTTATAAGTACTGCAGGTGAAATCTGGAGGACAGCTTTTTGTGTTTGGTTTCCTAACCTCAGGATAGCAAATAACAGAGGCTTTTAAAGTACAACTATGAGGTCTTCCAGCAAAACAAACCGAAAAAGGCCTGTATGGCATGGTGGCACTCTTGCCACCAAGCAATGATGCCACACCTAGGGGGACCAGCCTTATTCTGCCATCCAGAATAATCTCTCTTTGAGACTATGTTGGACAAAAGGTGGGGAGGCTATGAGGAAATTTGGAATAAGCACGGAAGTTGACACTGGCTGTCTCCACTGGAGAATACAGCTGCATCCGTTTGAAGTCTGTTTCAACATTCCTGCACTCCTTACACATTTAGGGGTCTTGGATTTCTCTTTTGAACTAGTTGCACCTTCTTACCAGTTCCCATTCAATTCATCATTTCGGTAAAAATGTTTGACACACGGTCATTTTAGATCTGGATGAGAGGCATGACTTCAGCTTTTGCTGTTCACTCGTCTCCAGCGGTTCCAAAGCGGGTGCGAGTCTGGGCATGAGGCGTGAGCCCTAGGGATGGGGGCTCGGACAGTCGTGTTCCTCGCTGGTGTGAGAAGCACCCAGCCTGATGCTGCTCCTGACTGTGGGAGGCCAGCCTGGCTGCAGCTTCAGACCACAGGAGGACCCCCAGGCTGCCTCGTCAGGAGGCCATAGGGCTGCCTGACCACATGCTGAATAATTTTGCGAATCCTTCACCCAGAAACAAATAGCGCAAAAAAAGCTGATAAAATGAAGTTTGAAAATGAGATGCAGAGCCAGCAAGATTAAGGGAAAAATGAAGGTTTTATGTTGCCTCCTGGCTTGCAGGCAAGTCAGGGCTGGAGTTCGCGAGAATGCATGGCAAGTCATCACAAATCCTTTTGTGCGGTTTGACTGGCAGTGCTGTGATATTAAAGCAAGACGAGAGAAACAAATGATGAGACAGAGGGTGGCTCCTCCGCTGGAAACTGATGCCTCTTCATAATCAGCTGAGACCTGGGAAAGTCAGCTGGAACGTCACCGTCTGGACGCCCTCATGCTGCCTGCATTAGCGAAGGCTGACACTCACCAGGTGCCAACCACAGGCAAGTGCTAGTCTAAGATGTTTACACATGGAAACTGAGGCACACAGAGATGTGTGTAGCTCCCACGTGCCCAGCCAGAAGTGTACATCAGGACTGCATCTCGGGCCACCGGCTGCGGACCACACACGCTTGACCACAACATACACTGACCTCCAGGTTATTTAATGTCTATATCCAAACGAGCCTCCTTCTAGACACCATGTAATGGAAGGAGCAGTGGATTTGAGAACAGGAAGCCCTTTGGTTAACCAGTGACTCCTTTTGTCCCTGGCTTCTCTTGCAACCCTGTGGGCATCACATAACCAGGACGAGCCTCAGTTGACCATTCTGTAAATAGGGTTGACGGCATCAACTCCACCTGCCTCTTGGGGCTGTGAGAAGCAGTAAGTGAAATGACAGGTTTGAAAAGAATTACACAGAACACTACTGGTTTGACACAACGTTCAATTTTATATCATTTCAGTTGCCATGAATCTCACTGTCCCCACTGGTTGCAAATTCTGTGATTTTCACACAAGTCTCTAGGAGGTCTCTGAGTGAACAAATGTACCTGGAAAAACTTTTCGCCACCTTTTGTCTGGCACCCACTGTTATTTCAGCAGGAATTCGAGTGCACAATCTGCAGGGTTTCCGGAGCTGGGAAGAACGAACACCTGGTTCCTCTGTTCCCACTGTTTCTTGGGGAGGGCGCTGCTTTGACCTTCAGAAAGGCGGGAATGGAGGCCTGGGAACAGGTCTGCAAGCGGTGTGCTCGCAGCAAGACAGACCTGCTGCTTGTTGGGGTGGATCAGCAGTTAATCCAGAGAAGGGACAGAGCTACGGGTCACTCAGGCACATGGTTTGACTGGATTCCTGGCTCAGCTCACGGCTGGTACGGCTGTGGCCCAACCCCGTCAGGCAGTGCAGGAGGGCACAGGGGACCCGGGGCTCTGGTGGGTTGTACCTTCTTGCCTTGCCACCACGCCTGTTGTCAAGCTGATGGCCCCATCAGTCAGGTTGGCTGGGTGGGGGTCCTTCTGACAAAAGTCCCTCTAGGTCACCCCTTCCAAGTGGGGATCCAGGAGGGAGACCCAGGGTCACAGTGGCCACCCTGCACCCATGGCAGCACACGGGACCTCTGCCGGCCGGCTGTCCCGC
The DNA here is from genome assembly GCF_047675955.1 of Chlorocebus sabaeus. NCBI lineage: Eukaryota > Metazoa > Chordata > Mammalia > Primates > Cercopithecidae > Chlorocebus > Chlorocebus sabaeus. The sequence goes on along the minus strand of NC_132905.1, from coordinate 96,678,785 downwards.
ACATGCCTTGCCTCCCGCTGACCCTGCCCTGTCTCCACAGCCAAGGGGACTGGAGCAGGGGGCCGCCTTAAGCCCCCATGGCCAGCTCCCAATCACACTCTTTTGCGGGAACTTTTACTGAGAGATACGGAGCTGGTGACGACTGTCAGTGAGCCAGGGTCGCAAGGATTTGGGGCCAGGCTGACCACACTGGGACCCTGAGAAGTCAAAGGGAGAAGCTCCAGAAGGTACGGGCAGGGGCCCCGAGCACGGGGGCAGCGGACACTGTGAGAGGGAGCGGAGGGGCTGCAGGCTGTGACAGCCCAGGCCCGCCCAGGCTCCTGGCACCCCAGGTCCTGGGGATTTTTCTGAAGACCCCTCAGTCTCCTTACAACAGTCTCTCCCTGAGCCTGCTCCACACACCCATCGGCCTCCGCAGCAGCGCAGATCTTCTTGAACTGGCTTGAAAAAGAGTCTGTTTCTTGCCGTGAGAAGCATCTTAACTGGCACACTTAGAAGAAACAGGGCTGGAGTTTGAGGGTCCGGCCTCGAGGGGGCTGGGAAACCCACGCCCAGGACCTCTGGGTTAAGGGACAGGACAGAAGGGTCTCTCATGGGCGGGGGCTGAGTCATTTCCATTCCAGTTCCAGAGGCGTCTTCCTGAATTTGACTCTATTTTATCAAACAGAGTGTTCTCCTGTCTCCTCTTGGGCTCTCCGTGGAAAGGCTTATTGGGGGGTTGCAGGAAGGGTCCCTCAAGTTCCCCCTTCTGAGCCCCACATGGTGCTGCTTGCAGGGTGAGGCTGGGCCGGAGGAGGGATTGGAGCCCAGGCCAGGGCAACAGCTCTATGACCGGGTCTCCTCGTCGTGAGGCTGAGAAGAGGCTCTGGGTCCAGAAGGAGGAGCTCCAGCTCCTGGGGGGTGCTTCATGGTCTTCCTGTAAAACCAAGGCTCAAGTAAAGGGATTTACGAGAGCCCCGGAGCAGCAATCCACCAGGACTCCAGCCGTTGACCGCGAGGCGTGATTGCAGTGTGAGCTGTGCGGGAGGGAGGGGAGATGGAGCGAGGGATGAGGCGGCTCAGGGTTCCCAGTGGAAATCGTACTTGGAGGATGCATGCACTGAATGGAAAATAGGACACAGACTCGATGCCAGCAGCAGCCTGCGGGCGGGCATTCCGGAAGGTTCTTCCACCTACTGAGCCAGCCTGGCATCGACACTTCCTCGCCCGCGGCCTGTGGGGAGGAACCAGGGCTCACCTCGGTGAACGTGTCCTGGTGCAGCGCGGCCCCCTCCTCGTGACCTGGATCTCTGAGGTCCACGGGACTCCAGCTCTGGCAGCTCACCTGTGTGTTTTTATCTGGAAGGTGCAGCATGAAGCCCAAGGCACCTGCATGCTACAGTTTGGAGGGGACTTGCCTGGTGAGATCCTTCTAGTGGAGGATCCTTCTGATCAGCGCGAGTCCACTGGGCTCCAGCGCAGCCATGCCGAGGGGAAGTGGCTGCTCCACCATGCTGCCTCCCCCAGCCCTATCTGTGCACCCTGATCCGTGGTACCTGCTGTCATGCTCGCCTGTCCCTGTCCCACAGATGGTCCTGGCTGCCGCACCTGTTTCCCCCGGGGGCTGCTGGAAGAATGCTGGCTGCACATCTGATGCTGTTTGCTGTCCATCGGTTCTGATTTTTGGAGCATGCATTGACGGATATATAGCCCCTTCCACATACGACTTCAAATTCACATACGCTTTCACATACATGAAAACTTTTTTTAGTTTAAAGAAAGACTGATTCCAATGTCCAGCCTCTGCTTTCCTTCTGCTTCTTGCCTTTCCCTTCTTTAAGGTGGTTGTCCAAGGAGCCATGTGAAGACGGTTACCCAGAACTGGGTATCCTTGGTCCCAGCCTGGCCTCCTACTGGGGCAGGCAGCTCTCAGAAGGGCACTGAGGCTGCAGAGGGGCCAGGCAGGAGAGTGGGAGGAAGCACTGGTCTAGCGCTTTTATTTGGGCTCCAGATAGAAAATGACTTCTCACTGTCTCTGCCCCATTTACCCTTGCCATTTCAGCATCTATTCAGTCCAAATGTGGCTGGCAATGGCTGCTGAGAAAATTATCCCCTCTTCGGAGCAATTAGGAGCCAGGCAGAAGGGCTGGTAATAACAGAGCAGAGATCTGCAGCCAGCAGAGATCCCACCAAGCCCCTCACGCTCCCAGGGCTCTGTGTTGAGTCGGCTTCCATCAATTCCACACCCGGAAGGGAAGAGCAGACCCTGGTTCATTTTTCTATTTCTGTTTGAGGCACTTCCTTGCAGCTGCCATGAACATTTCTTGCTGGGTTTGTCAGACTCTAGTTTGGATTGGCACAAAGTCAATGACCACTGGAAATTGTGGGTTTCTTGCACAGACATTTGTGGTGCTACCTAGAAATGCTCCAATTCCTGGACAAACAAGATAACTAGGCCAGGCTCTGTGGCTCACGCCTGTAACCCTAGCACTTTGGGAGACCAAGGTGGGTGGATCACCCAAGGTTAGGAGTTCGAGACCAGCCTGGCCAGGGTGGTGAAATCCCATCTCTACTAAAAATACAAAAATTAGCCGGGCACGGTGGCATGCGCCTGTAGTCCCAGCTCCTCAGGAGGCTAAGGCAGGAGAATCACTTGAACCCGGGATATGGAGGTTGCAGTCAGCCAAGATCGTGCCACTACACTCCAGCGTGGACAACAGAGCAAGACTCCATCTCAAGAAAAGAAAAAAAAAAAGATAACTGGATGGCAACTGAGGTTTGAGTTGAGCATGATAGGCTGGGGAAAGAAAAGCAGCAGCACCGTCAAAAAAGAACAGTATTGGTGTGAAACGCTTAGGGGCCGAGTCACGGGGACAGCTGGAGGTGCCTTCCTAAGACAGCACCCTCTCTGTGAAGCTGGTTGTAGTCTTTTTCACCAGGGAGATGACCCCATAAAGCTGGTAAACCAGGATGGCATTAGTTGCCTCTCCAAATCCCTGAACATGTCTGTGTTACCTTTCAAAATCGTTAAAAACATATCTATGTCAGGGAAGTCGTACTTTGAGACTGGTTGTTGTAAAACGTGCAATTATGTTCATTGTCTTGCTGTTACCGCTTACATCGGCTGAAATTCTTTATTCAATTGCCTTAGCAACAATTTTTACAGAGCTTCTTTGAACTTAGAATAACGGATCTGGAGCGAAATTGTCCTCATTATAGTTATTCTACAATCTTTCCCCCCAAGTGGTTTTAAGTGGCTAGGGCTGAAGATGAGAGCCCGGGCATGCACAAAGCACGATGCTGAGCCCCTGCAGGAGAGACACTGAGCCCCTGCAGCCCGTCTTTCCATCACACTGCCCTTCCCCAGGAGGGAAGAGCGGGCTCTGCTCCTCCCCAAGGGCGGCTGGTTAATGAGGCTGGACGCCAGGCCGCGTGGAGCTGACTGCTGGTGCCCGCCCTGCTGTATTCACACGGCTGCTGATCTCAGCCTCCCGAGCATCTTACATTTCACCCTGCCTCGTATTTTTATTTACTCTTGTAATTTCATGATGATGTTTATTAATTATAAATGTCAAACTGACATCAGAAATCTTCCACCGAATCAAAATAAGGAGTGCTGATTTCTAAGAGCAGCCACATTGGCCTCCAAGACATGGAAGGCAAATACCAGTGACAATCACACTAACAACCATGAGAAGGTCTCGCACTGCCCGAAACTGAAGACGAGCCGGACAGCCTCCCATGGGCCAGTGCTAAACTGGGGTCCGCCCACAACATGGAACGCGGCTCAGCCAGGAAAAGGTGCACACAGCCACTTGGATGGATCTCAAGGGAATGATGCCAGTTGAAAAAAGCCAATCTCAGGAGGTTACATACTGTGTAATCCCATTTATATAATATTCTTGAAATGACAGAATTGAAGAGAGAGAGAACAGATTCATGTTCACCAGGACAGGGTGCTGGAAATTGAGTTAGGGATGGGGTGTTGGAAATGGGTACAGGTAGGGGATGTGGTTATAAGAGGGAGCCTTGTGGTGATGGAATGTTCTAGACTGTGACTGTGGTTGTGGATTTAAGAGTCTACACAGGCAAGAACATTGTGCAGAACTAAGTACACATGCTCAAGTGAGTACCAGTGCATTAGGCTGTTCTTGCATTGCTATAAAGAAATACCTGACACCGGGTCATTTATAAGGCCAATTTCTAATTGGCTTACAGTTCTGCAGGCTGTATAAGCATGGCACCGACATCACTGGGCTTCTGGGGAGGCCTCAGGGAGCTTTCACTCAGGGTGGAAGGCGAAGCAGGAACAGGCATATCACGTGATGAAGGGAGGCGTGCACACCCGTGTGTGTTGAGAGAGAGAGGAGATGCCTTCCACCCTCACAGATGAACAACCAGATCTTGCAGGAATTCACTCACTATATCAAGGATAGCACCAAGGAGGTGGCACTAAGCCATTTGTGAGAAACCTACCCCACGATCCAATCACCTCCCACCAGGCCCCACTCCCACACTGAGGATACCAATTCAACATGAGATTTGGCGGGGACAAATATCTAACCCACATCAGCAAGTACAACTGGGGGATCTGGATCAGATGGGGGCTTGTTCACTGTCAATACCCTGGTTGTAAGACTGGGCCATAATTTTGCACGACATTCCCAGTGGGGGAGACTAGGTGGAGGGTACACAGATCTCTCCATTGTCTTTCTTACAGCTGCACGGGACTCTCTTATCTTCAAGAGAGTATCTGAGATGAAGCAGCGGCGCGAACCCAGAGGCGGTGAGGCTGGCGCCGTTCGGGCTGGCGCCGTTTGGGCACAGCGCCATTGGAAAGCAGGTTGGCGGTTTATTTGTGCCCTTTGACCCAGAGTCTCATTTCCAGGAATGGCTTTTAGGGACATAATGAAGATAAACATAAAAATAAGAGCATTTATTAAGTGCCAGGCGCCATTCTGGTGCTTTCCACGAACAAGGTCATCTGATCCCCATAGCACCCCTGGATTTATACCCAAACCAGTGCTCTGCACTGCCCTGCTGCAAGCAAAGACGCGCACTGAGCATGTTCCTCTGGATTATTCACTGCGGAGAAATGGAATGAAGCTGAGTAGCTCATAAACAATGAAGTGATTACATTTTAGTGAGCCTCCATGATGGAACTTTATAGAGGCTTTAGAATCATGTTTTTGAAGACAATTTAATGCTATATTGGAAACTGCTGCTGATGTAATGCTGAGTGAAAATGATCAGGATGCGGACTTGTGTAGAAGAAAGCCACACACACACTCACACACACACTCCTAAATGCACACTTGCATGAGAACACCAGCAACTGTGGTGCTTCGGGGTTAACGGCAGTTTTCTCTGGAGTGGGGGATGAATTATTTTCTCCCTGATACTGTTCTGCATTTTTCAAAATTTCTGCACTGATTATGTGGGGTTTTTATAACCAATAAAAAAGTTCTGTAGCTCTGGAAGCCGAGCTTAGAAAATGATAACAGAATCAGCCTACGAGCATGCTGCACGGCGTTTACATAAAATTCTCATGGGAGAAAAAAGGTCTTTACCATTTTTATTTGGAAGAACACTCTTTGGCATTAAGCCAAGCAGCTGAGAAAATTAAACGCCAGTTAACCAGAGGACAGAAATCCGAATGTAAAGAGTGTGTGTCTGCGGGGTAGGAGAGGGGCTGGTGCAGGAGAGGGAGGTTCCTGGAGAAAATGGGGCAATGGGAGGCAGCAGAGAGGACCTGGGGGAGGACAAACAGAATCCGGAGCGGAGGACAAGGCGGGGCCCCTCCTGGGAAGGGAAGGGGAGAGGCCTCCATGGCTCTGCACTGACCACAGGAGCGTAGGCGGAGCCATTTTACAAAGGCCAGGGGCTGGAGGGAGGGAGGAGAGGAGCAGCCCCCACCCTGTTCTTCCATCCTGAGAGTCACACGGAGTCCTGAGAAGAAGCCTTGTAGCCAGGCCTCACTCTCCAAGGGCCAGGACTCGGCGGAGTGTGAAAGAATTTCTCCCACCACTGTACCCCAGCCTGGACCACAGATGGAGACCCTGTCTCAAAAACAAAAAAAAAAGTCTAAAGATCCAGCACTTCCTACTGGCCCTCAGATCCATGCATCTCCTACACTGTGGAAGTGGAGTTTTCAGTGATGAGGAAGGGTGTGGTGTCTGCGGGCTCCAGGAGAGTCCAGTGAGCCTGGGCAGGGGCCCCGCTTGGACCACTCAGACCACGCCAGCAGGAGGCCAGCTGGTACTTGCTCCTGGTCACCTGTGTTGCCTTGAGCAAGGTTTAGGGAGGGGGAATCTGTCAGCATGGATTCCGATTTCATTTCTTCGTTTCTATAAGTACCTCTGCTCTAACTCTCTTAGACACGAATTGCAAAGCAACACACTCATTGTGTAATAACCTAAATATCAACACATTCAAGGACGACGCATTCTCTTTGGGGTCAGGTCCACTCAGCGTCCGTGAGGCCGTTCATGACTGCTGTCCTGAGACCTGAGTGTCTTGCAGATGTCCTGCAGGCTGGCGAGGTGCAGAGCAGCGCTGCCCAGCCATCCGGGCTGGCCCACGTCTGCCGAGCGGTGCAGGCAGGACCCTCCTCACACAGCGAGGAGGCCGGTTCTGGATTTGGGGGCCACCATGACAAACTGAAGCAAAGTGATGCAGACACTAATGTGAGCCTGTAGCTGTCACCTCGAACCCCCAAATCCAAATGCAGAACTTACACAAGAACCCTCTTGGTTCCCATGAATTATCTTCTTGGTGCCACAAATGCAAATTTATGAAATAATAGAAAGTATTATGGTTTGCTCAAGTGTTCATCTATGCTTCATATGTTAGCATGGTGTTACAATTTTGTGAGGAAAAGGGTTCAGTTGCTAAAATTGTGCAAAGGGCTGCACTAGACTCATAGACCATCAGGGTGGAGGAGGCTGTGGGCCTGGAGGTGAGAACAGTCAAGCAGCGGACTGACTTCTGCTACCCAATGCTCCTAGCTGGCTCTGTTGCACCTGGGCAGGCCTGGGGTTGGCTGGGCCGGTGCCATTTAGCTGTCTCTTATCTCCAGGATCGCCCTGGTCAGTTGTTGATGTTGTACACTGCTTTAGGTGCAAGAAAGGCAGAGGAGTAGGAAGAGAGGAGGTAGAGATGTGAGTTCAGTTCCAGTCCCTCCTCCTACCAGCTTGACCCAGGGAAGAGTTCTTAACTTTTCTGAGGCTCTGATTCTTTGGCTGCAAAGCAAGACAAATCCTACTTCACCCACGGGAATGTTAGGAGGATTCGTCATGCAGATAGAGGGCCTGCTACACATTACTTACTCAGTTAAGTGGCAGCCGTGATTACTGGAGGGGACCCTTGAAACTCATGGATCCTCCTCCTCCTCCTTTTCCCTTCAAAGGCTGTTTTGCAAGCAAGTAGCACCAAGGCACGTGGCCTTAACTTCAACATGTCAGCATTTCTGGGTGTTTCAACAGAGTATGGGACAAAAGCCTGTCTTAACTCGGGGATGCCACCACACAGCAGGCTCTGATTGCTCTCACTGACCTACTGAGCCCTGCACTGATTAGCAGCCACATCCAACTGTATCCACAGTGCGATGGAAGCTGGAAGCCACATCAATACAAATACGTACGTGTTAATAAGATCAACCATGTCGGATGAACAAAAAAACCAAACTCGACAGGTTAAACAATCCATTTGACCTCACTGTGGTTTAGGCCAGTTTTCTCTTTTTCTAAACACGGCAGGGCATCTTGGGAAGGGGACATCTTTGCAGGCAGGCCCCAGGTGGGATCCTCCACACCCCAGCACTGAGTTGGACCTGCCCTTTGGCATGCGTTCAGGGGGTGCTGGTGCCCAAGCTTGCTCCTGTGTTCACCAGGGTGGTCAAAATTTTGCGTTCCATGGTTTTATGTTATGTGACTAATGATGCTTATGCCATAACCACAGTCACCAACAGGGACAGAGACCACGCTCGGGCTGGAACCAGAGCCAAGCGCCCTAAAAGTCCAGGGACTCTGGGTCCTCAAAAGGACCTCCTGAGTGCTGTTCATCTTCATTCCCACAGACGAGGACAGACAAGAGAGAGAAGAGCCCGGCCTGGCCCCGCTCCAGGCCCTCAGCTCCAGGGGTGCGTGCACCTAAGTCAGACCTTCAGCCGTGGTCTGAACAAAGGCGAGGTGGGCTCATGGCCACAACGGGACGTGCAGCTCCTGTTTGCCTTGTTCTCAAATTACTGATATTTCTGAGTGCATACCCAGAATAAATATTGATTTAGGCTCCCCCAAAGGAAAATAAACCAATTCAAATTCCTTTTATTTTCTCTATCCTAGATTGTGAATCATTTTTAGAGCTTTTATAAGCATTAAGCTTTTATATCGGCTTCTGTAAGATTTTGCTAGGCTTTGTCTGCCCTCAAGACAAACAAGCACATCTCAGCCGGGCTTGGAGATCTCTCTAGGGGAGGGAACAGACCAAACCGGCCCGCAGGACCAGCCAAACCCAACCCACTAGCAGATTCGCAAATTCCTATATTTGAGGGAGTTAAAAGGTGAATTTTCTATTGCCTTTTTCAGCACTTGATAATTACAAGTGTTTAATATTTTAAAAATCAGCTAAAAGAGGCCAAGCCCCAAATTCTACATTCTATTGTTTTTTCTTTTTACCCAAGAAATAAATATGCGTTCACTGAAGAAACATTGCAAGTTATCTACAAATCATCTGTCAATCTATCAATCACCTATCCATCCATCTGTGTATATCTGTAATTCACCTGCAATTTACCTCTAATTACAAATTATATATATACATTTGGACATATTGTTCATTTTGTTTGGTCTTTTGTTTTTAGAATACTTAATAATGCCACACTCAGAATGGATTACAGTTAACCGCCAGACAATCACTGCTTCTCTATTTGCTAAAATAAAATCTGTATTTAGCCTTATTTCCTTTTCCAGTTTAGGAGATATTTTTTCAGGTCATTGCATTTGAAAAAGAATATACAACAACAGAAATTACCATGGATTCCCCAGTGCCAGAGGCATTTAAGACGTTATTTAAAAAACAAAAAAATAAAACAAAACCCCCGCCTCTCTGTTATGGAAATGCTCAGACGTACACAAGAACTGGAGGAAAGTGTCATGAAGCCTCAGCTGCACACTCAGAGCTTTAACACCTGTCCCCACGCCTCCTCTCCCGCTTGAACGGGACCCCAACCTCCCCAGCACAGGAGTTATCCTGAAGCTCCTCTCAGGTGTCATGCTAGTCTGTCCGCACTGCTTCCGCGCGGTTCTCTGGAGTAGAACGAGTAGAACGCTTCCTTTGTGGTTAAGAGAACCACGATGTAATTAGTACACGGAGAAAAAATTAACAACAGTCTCACATCATCTCTCAGCTTGTCATACATCTGTATCTCTAAGTCATGGTTTAAGGATCAAAGATAACATGTGTTCAGGAATACATGGCAAGAAAAGGGATGGGAAGTATAACTAGAAAAAGACCTCAGGAGACACCAAGCAAATGCAGGGTGTGGGCTGTGCTAGGATCTTGACTTGAAAACTAATGCTTCTGTGTGTGTGTGTGAGAATATGTGTGAGTGTATGTGTGAGTGCATGTGTATGTGTGTGTGTCAGAGTGTATGTGCGTGTGAATGTGAGTGTATGTGTGTGAATGTGTGTACGTGTGAATGTAAGTGTGTGTGTGAGAGCGTGTGTGTGAATGTGCATGAGTGTATAGGTGTGAATGTGATAGTGTAAGTGTATGAGTGTGTGAATGTGATAGTGTGTGTGAATGTGTGTGAGTGCATGTGTATGTGGTGTGAATGTGTGAGCATGTGTGACTGTATGTGTTAGTGTGTGAGTGCCTGTGTATGTGGTGTGAATGTGTGAGAGCATGTGTGACTGTATGTGTTAGTGTGTGACTGCCTATGTGTGAATGTGTATGAGTGCATGTGCAAGTGTATGTGTGCGTGAATGTGTGTGTATATGTGTGAATGTGTATGTGCAAAAGTGTGTGTGAGTGTGAATTGTGTGAACGTGTGTGTGAATGTGTGTAAGTGTATGTGAATGTAAGTGTATGTGTGTGAATGTGTGTGAATGTGTGTGCAAAAGTGTGTAAGTCTATGTGTGAGAATGTGTAAGTGTATGGGTGTAAATGTAAGTGTATATGTGATTGTGTTTGTGAATGTGTGTGAATAAGTGTGTGAATGTGTGTACGTGTGAATGTGTGTGAATGTGTGTGTGAATGTAAGTGTGTATGTGAGTGTGTGTGAACGTGTGTGAGAACATGTATAAGTGTGTGTGAATGTGTGTGAATATGTGTGAGTGTGTGTGTGTGGGTGTGAATGTGTGTGTAAGTGTATGTGAGGGTGTGAACGTGTAATTGTGTGTGTTTGGGTGTGAATGTGTGTGAATGTGTGTATGCGTGAATGTGTGTGAATGTAAGTGTGTGTGTGAATGTGTAAGCGTGTGTGTGTGTGGGTGTGAATGTGTGTGTATGTGTGAATGTAGGTGTATGTGTGTGAATGTGTGTGTCTAAGTGTGTGTGTGCTTGTGTGAATGTGTGTGTGAGTGTGAATGTGTATGTGTGTCTGTGTGTGTGAGAGTGTGTGTGTGTGCATGAATGTGATACATGGTCCTTTCCTTTTATTGCCATGCATCTGTTGAAGCACCCACATTATCTTGGATCCTTAAAGCACATCTTCAAGGTGATGCTGGCGTGCCCACCTGGTGCCAGGGCCAGCCTCTCCCTGGAAGGCACAGTCACACTGGGCTGTGTGTGCAGGCTCCCAGGCTTGGTTCCAGCTCTGTCCCTTATTATCCGTGACTGTGGGCAAGTTCCTGAACCTCTTCATTCCATGCTGAGCAGCAGCAGGGACATGATACCAGGAGCCTCTATGAGACACTCAGCTATCTGGGATGTGGCGAGCACTTATGTATACTGGGCAGATCCTATCCCCATGTCACATGTGGAAACTGAGGCCCGAGAACGTACAGCCAGCATGTGCCATTGCTGGGTTCCAACCTCGGTCTGCTGATTCCAGGGCCCCAGATGAGCCGCCAAGTGGGGTGTGGGTCATCATTCTGACGCCAAGTCTCTGAAGCATGCCATGGCCTCCCAAGATTCATCTCTCAACTAACGTCCCTTCTCTGGGGCCCAGCACACAGGAACCTTCAACAAATATCTGTTAAGTGGAAGGATTTGAGAGGCACATTTGTCTAACATGGCATGAGTTAATCCAATTCAAATGTGGAGAGAAACTCAGTGGGAAGTGGAGCGATACCTAAGCCCCCGCAGGCAGGGGAGGCAGGGATGTCCACAACACACAGAAAGGTGGTGTCGTGCGGCTGCAATTCCCAAACTGCGGGCAGCCACCAGCACTGGAGGAGGCAAGGCAGGGAATCTCCCTGGGAGCCTCTAGAGGGAGCGGGGCCCTGCCCACACCTGGATTTCAGCCCAGCGATTCAGATTTTGGACTCCATCCTCCAGAACTGTGAGATAATCCCTTTCTGTTGTTTTAAGCTGTGGCATTTATGGCCATTTGCTACAGCGGCCCTGGCCTCTGTTCTAAGAGGGGTGGAATCTTTTTCGCAGGCAGTGGGAGTCCTTGATGCCGGGTGAGCCTCAGCGCGTGTATGCGATTGGGAGGACACTTTAGGAGGGGATGGTGAAGGAGACATTAACGAGGGGAGACAGTGAGGGCTCAGCAGCTGGCCAGAGGCCGCAGAAGGAGTTGATGTGACCCGCGCGGGAGGTGGGAGGGTGGCGGGAGCGGCTCTGATAATCCATGGGGAATTCCTCTGCCCATGGAGGATGTTCATGCGCAGGACACGGCTATCTAGACCGTCTGAACAGCCCTCCCGTTCACACTCAGAGCTGCCTGGCCGCACGGTAGGATTTCAGCGCCCATTTCCCCTGCGCCGGCATCTGCGCGGATCCCGGGCCTCCGCGCAGAGTCCATTCGTCATGGCGGCTCTGCTCATCACTCTTGTCAGTTTTCTGGGTAGCTTCGCTTTTGTTTTCCTCACTGCTAGTGTCTGAGGCCAATCTCCACTGTTATAAATAATGGATCACAGGGGACTGAAAATGCAAAAATCGACGAACCAGAAGAACAAGAAGTGTGCTGAGACGGAGCTCTGGGCACAGGACTCTCATGGGGCATTTCTGAAGGCCTCTCGCCGGTTGCAATCTGCTTGACTCCTGGACACCCAGTTCAAGCAAGAGGCAACTCTCGCTGCATGAACATGACCCTTCCGCCAGCCCCCCTCTGGGGCCTCACCCTTGTCTTAATAATTCATGCTCACTTCTCCCAGGGCCTCGGTCTGTCTCTACCGTATCAGGACTCCGAGTGAGAGCTAACGTCACCCTTCCCTGGAATCCGGGCTCCCTGGACCCTGGGCATGGCAGGAATGGGGAGGGTGGGGTAGGAGGTGCTCGGGGGACCCAGGCGGCAGCCCCTCTGGAGGATCACTGGGGGAGAGGACCTTCTCTCAGCACGCAGCCCCTTTGAGCCCAGTTTCAAGGCAGTATATGAGAATGGTGTGGCTGGGCATGGGTGAAAAGATATAGAGGAAACCATGGGAAAGGGAGAGCCCAGCCGGGAGGCGGGGGAAGGCAGACGAGAGTGGAATCCTTTTTGTGCATCCCTCTCCCCAACTTCGACCCCAAGAACTTGGATGTCTCGGTAAGCCGGCATCGTCCATTCCATCATCATCATTTCCAAGTGGGAATTGGATAAGGGAGGGGAGATTCCACTAGAACTGCAGTGGGGAAAGGGCGGTTCATCGTGCAGAAACACATGTCCTGGGCTGGTTCCCTTGAGAAGGGCCAAGGTAGTCCCAGTCAGGACTGCAGGGGTCCTGGACCAAACAGCAGGGGGTCTGGAGGAGGGCACTTGCCACAGGGTTCTAGGGAAGGGGTGCCTCTGCCAGCCCTTTCAAGAAGGCCCAGCAAGGCTTTTAGAATAAAGGTAATGTCTGGTTCTTGTAAGATGCCTGTTGTGATCCCAACTTGCATAAAACCCAAAAACCTGCGACTACTGTGAGCGGAGACAGCCTGAGACCATCCAAGAAGCAGGCCGAGCGTTTTCATTCTTCCTGGTTCATTTTCCCTCCATCCTCACCACTCTCTTCCTTTGTTTCAAGCGCACAAAACAAACATACCGGGCAGGCAACTGGGAGGGAGCGGCGTGTTTCTATTCAAAACTCTTTTTCATGCCACCTGCCAAATAGAATTCTAAATCCCCCTTTAAAAAAAACTGTGCCCCATCCATGAAGTAGTTTAAGAACTGTGGCCACATCAGCAACCTCCTCCCTGGTCTGCACTTGCTGGGGTATGTCTCCCTTTTGAAAATCAGTATATTGTCTCTCCGTTTTCTATGGATTTGGTGTCTGAATGGATAGGCTTATGGGCTGCTAGAAGTTTCGGGGACCTGTCATCCAACTTCCTTATTGTGATCTCCAACCAACCACCTCCAACTGGTCATGTGGTTGGTCAGGCTGCAAAGCATGCTGGGGTTGTTTGCTGTTTCACCAGGAAGGCCCTTCACCCCCTGGCTGGAGGACAAAGAAGCAAAGTCTGTGTACAGGGAGTGAATGGGGAGATGGGACCAGGCGCCTCAACATCCTGGGGGTGGCGGGGGAGTGGGGACAGCCTGGAGCCCGGGAGGGCGAGTTGGCCGTCACCAGGTGGAAGATCTTGGTGCTGCCTTTCAACCTTCTGGGCTGCGATGCTCTCCTTGGTGACCCAATGTCGTTCTGGGTCCCTCCTGCTTTCCCACTTTAGGGTTCCAAAGGCCAGAAGATGGGGAAGGTGATGGACATTCCCACTTCCCAAAGGGGGTGCTATGGACTGAACTGTGTCCCCTCAAAATTCATGTGGTAGTCCTGACCCCAGCACTTCACAATATGATCTTATTTGGAGACCGGGCCTTTCAAACGAGGTGTCCTTGTAAAAAGAGATGCTGAGGACACAGACACGCAGAGGCTTGGCCCCCCATGGACATGGGGAGGAGGCGCCAGCCCAGGAGAGGCCTCGGGAACCAGCCCTGCTGCAGCCTGACCTGGGAGCTCGGCCTTCAGACCGCGAGGGCCTTGGTGTCTGCTGTGGAGGCCGCCGGGCCTGTGGTCCTTTGTGACGCCAGATGCACACGGGGGAGTGCAGCCCTCACAAAGCAGAGACGGAGCTGCGGGTGGGGCCTCGGCACCTTCAGGACCTGCTCTGCACTCCTGCTGGGTCCCAGCTGCTGAGTCAGATGGGCTCATCCAGAACCAAGCCAGCTGCCCTCCCTCCTTCCCCGCAGCCTCACACCTGGGAGGCGGGGAGACCTCAGAAGTGCTTTGGTGCCAGCCCTGCCACTGGCAGCTCCAGCTGAGATCCTCCTGGACAAGGAGAACCCAAGTCCAGGGACAGCAAGAAAGGCTTTCTGGAGCTGATGGCCACGCCCTTCCTGCTGCAGCCACGCCCTTTCTTGATGACCACGCCCACTACACAGATAACCACGCCCTCAGCTATGGCCACGCCTGCTTCCTGATGGCCACGCCCCCACCTCAGGGCTGCTTTCCCCTTTGATAAAAAACATCTTTTTAGATGTCAGGGCCAGAAGGCCCTTGGGGAAGGTGAGCCTGTTCTACAGGGCCCCAGGAAGGCAGCATTTCCTGTGCTCAGACTCCCTTCTCACCTTCCATACCACCTCCCCAACTGACTTCAACGGGGCCTCACTGAGCAGAGGTGCCCAGGGCAGCATCAGGAGCTTGAGGCATAGACTGCGGAGCCTCGCGGGAGAAGCTTCATCCCTGGCCCAGCCGAGCAACGCCCTCCCATGGGTAAGCTGCATGCATCCAGTTCATTATTCAACAACTGTTACTGGTTCCCGCTTCGGGCCAGTTTCCGGGCAGGGGCAGAGTTGGAAGGTGAGTGACTTGATCCTGGGCTCCAGGGGTGCCTGGTGAGGAGTTATTACAGTGCACAGAGGCACCTGCACACGACACATCCGGCTTCCTAGGAGAGGGGATATTCAGCAAGGGCCGGCGGGGGCAGGGGAGGCCGGGAGCTGTTGGAGCAGAGCGAGGTCGGGCGTGGCTACCAAGGCTGGAGCCACGTGTCCAGGTCCCGACACTGCTGGCCTGTGGGAGCCCAGGTGACAGGATCACAGGGTCCCTGTGGGCGCTGATGAGCTCCCTTGGGCAGGGTGTAGCCAGGGGTCGCTGGGTGGGGGAGGAGGAACAGAGGGCAGGTTGAAGGGTCTTCTAAGAGCCAATCAGTGCCTCAGAGGGCCAGAATGAGGGTTGACAAGGCGACTCCCTGAGTGTCCTGAGGCTGCTATAACGAAAACCACAAACTGGGTGACATCAAACCACAGAGGTTTATCTCTCATGGTTCTGGAGGCCTGAAGCCTGAGCTCTCGAGGCATGGGTGGGGCTGGCTCCTTCCCAGGACTCCAGGGAGGAGCCTTGTCTCTCTCAGCTTCTAGGGGCTGCCCGCAGTGCCCGGCTTGTACACACATCACTTTGGTCTCTGACTGTCTTTACATGGCCTGATTCTGTCTCTACGTCTTCCGTTCTCATTTCTGTGGACAATGAGTGTCCACATTTCCCTCTCCTTAGAAGGATAGCAGGCATATGGGCTTGAGACCCACCCCAATGCAGTTCCACCTGTCTTGATGTGACTATGTCTGCAAAGACCCTATTTCCAACAGGACGTTCCAGGTACCAGAGGTTAGGACAGGAATCCATTTTTTTGGGAGACACAATTTGACTCGCAGCAGTGACCAGTAGGGGACAAACAGAGGTCAGTGGCAGGACGTGGTGACAGTGCAGGCAGGTGGAAGTCGAGAGGAACCTGAGGCTCTCGCAAGGGCGACCCAGCCGTTTGTACCCAAATAGGAGACATCAGATAAGAGGTGGTGAGTGGAGTTGGTGATCGGGGGCTACAGAAGCCCTGGGGGCTTCCATTCGGATGAGAATGGAACCCCCTCCCTCCCTTCCTTTCCCTCCTCTTTCCTTTCCTTTCGATTGCCTTGGAATTTCATTAGAAAATGAAGCACGGTTTTCCTGCCAGAAAAGAAACGTCTCTGAGTGCTGGCACTGGGGCCTCGCGCTGGTCCAGTTGGCTCCAGGCCTGCTTTGGTGGCCAGGGTCACCTTTACGCCCTTCCTGCCTTGTGTCCATGCAGAGGCCAGGCCGGAAGGCAGGCAGAACCGCTCGCTGGCCTCCTACCTCATCTGCTGCAGGTGTCTCCCTGGATCTGGGCTCCTCCTCAATGCAGCGGCACCGTCAGGGGTGGGTGCCACTGTGATGTGTCATCACCTGCAGGTGGCATGTCCCTGTGCCAAGCTGAGAATGGCACTTTGTGGCCAGCGTGCCCTGTGTCATCGGTCCTGTGTCGTGCTGCGAGGTGAGGCACCATTGCCCAGTGAGCGGAACACAAAGACTCCCTCTTGGCCTCGCTATTTTTAGTTTGATGCCTCGGGCTCACAGCAGTTGGCCGGAGTCACTAAACCTCCAGCTTTCTCTTCCAGAAGCCAAGCCTGGCATTCCGAGGGGCAGGTGGGAGCTGGAGACGTGTCAAGAAGCCCCTTTGGCATCTGGACCCGACTCGGCCCCGGGTCATTCTCTGGGGGCTCCCTGATCCATCGTCTGAGGATATGCAGTGGACTCACCACAGGGACTGAGGCGGAATCAGAAACTCCAGACCCTAGCAAGGACCTGGAGCATCCTGGGTGGCCTGGCATCCAGCTGATGACCTCGGCCATCAACACCTGGGAGACTCCAGAGTCCTGGATGCTGAGAGGCCTGGGCTTTGGGGAAAGGCCTGGGAGGGGTGGTGCTGGGCAGATGGCTACCTGGAATAAATAGGATGGGGCCTGGTAGGCTTCAGTGGGGCCTCAGTGTGCAGTGTAACACAGGGCTGAGGGACATGGCGCAGGCTGGTCACACAGTGCTGGTCTCAGCCTGGCATGAAGACATGTACTGCAAGTGACGGCACATCACGGTGGCACCCCGCCCCCAAGAGTCGGGCTGGGTGACAGGAGAGGGTGGGAAGATGGAGGGCACTGCCAGGCCTCTCTGCTGTGGGCTCAGCCCATACCCTCCAAGCTCAGCCACTTCAGACCTCATCAAATCGAGCAATAAGATCGGGGCTTCACCCTTTGGGCACCCATAGGAGGTGAGCCCCACTGTGAGTCCGCAAAGAAGGCGCCTTCTGCCCTCCCTCCGAGCTGTGTTGCCGCCTGCCTCGTCCCCTCTCAACCTGAAACCCCCGGGGGCTCTGCTGACTTCTCTGTCATCTTCCTACTGTGCGTGTGTGTGGTGTGTGTGCATGTGTGTGATGTGTGTGGTGTATTTGTGTGATATGCATGTGTGGTGAGTGTGCATCTGTGTGATATGTGTATTTGTGTGATATGCATGTATGGTGAGTGTGTGCATGTGTGTGACGTGCGAGTGTCGTGATTGTGATGTGCATGTGTGTGGTGTGTGTGCATATGTGTGACGTGCGAGTGTGGTGATTGTGATGTGCGTGTGTGTGGTGTGTGTATGTGTGCGACATGCGAGTGTGGTGTTTGTGATGTGTGTGTGGTGTGTGTGATGTGCATGTGTGGTTTGTGATGTGTGTGTGGTGGGTGTGTGCATGTGTGTGATGTGTGTGGTGTGTTCTTGTGTGTGATGTGCATGGTGTGTGCATGTGTGTGATGTGTGTGGTGTGTTCTTGTGTGTGATGTGCATGGTGTGTGCATGTGTGTGATGTGTGTGTACGTAGCATGTGCATATATGTGATGTGTGTGTTTGTAGCGTGTATTCTTGTGTGTGATGTGTGTGGTGTGTGCGTGTGTAATGTGTGTGTGCTTGGTGTGTGTGTGGTGTGTGCATGTGTGTGATGTGTTTGTGGTGTATGTGCATGTGTGGTGTGTATGGTGGGTATGTGCATGTGTATCATGTGTGTGCATAGTGTGTGGTGTGTGTTCTTGTGTGTGATGTGCGTGGTGTGTGCATGCGTGTGATGTGTGTGTGCATTGTGTGTGATGCGTTTGTGGTGTATGTGCATGTGTGGTGTGTATGGTGGGTATGTGCATGTGTATCATGTGTGTGCATAGTGTGTGGTGTGTGTTCTTGTGTGTGATGTGCGTGGTGTGTGCATGCGTGTGATGTGTGTGTGCATTGTGTGTGATGCGTTTGTGGTGTATGTGCATGTGTGGTGTGTATGGTGGGTATGTGCATGTGTATCGTGTGTGTGCATAGTGT
This sequence comes from Chlorocebus sabaeus, assembly GCF_047675955.1. Taxonomy (NCBI): domain Eukaryota; kingdom Metazoa; phylum Chordata; class Mammalia; order Primates; family Cercopithecidae; genus Chlorocebus; species Chlorocebus sabaeus. The sequence goes on along the minus strand of NC_132905.1, from coordinate 96,660,558 downwards.
GTGGTGTGTGTTCTTGTGTGTGATGTGCGTGGTGTATGCACGTGCGTGATGTGTGTGTGCATTGTGTGTGATGTGCATGGTGTGTGCATGCGTGTGATGTGTGTGCACTGTATGTGTGGTGGGTGTGTGCATATATATGTGTGTGTGTACCATAGAGCTCCATCCCTCTGCAACAGTGGGAGGGGACATGGAAGGCATCTATCTTCCCTTCCTTCAGTGAGGAAACAGGTAGGGGAGCATGGATGGGAGCTAACCTGGGAAGCAAAGCTGCGCGGTGAGTTGGCCCTTCATGCACGCCCGGACACAGCCCGTGCTGGGGACGATGGTGGGAGGCACAGGGGCCACTTGACAACCTGGGAGTGTGGGGCCCGGGTCTCTCTCCACCAGGCACTGAGATTAGACTGCCTTAAATCCATGACATGGATAAATAAATAATAAATACAAATGATAACAACATTTATATAGCATTTACCAAGGGCCAGTGCGTTCTAGCATTGGACACGTATTGGCCCACTTAATCTTCCAAAAACTTCCCCCCACTGCACAGACAGAGACACTGAGGCACAGAGAGGGTGAGTGACTTGCCCTGGGGAGGTCACACAGCTGCTGGGCTCAACGGCAAACAAATGACAAATCAGCCCCGTCTGCGCTCTCCACCAGGGCTGGGAGCTGAGCTCCGTGGTGCGGAACCCGGCGCATCTGTCTTCCCCAGGCAGCCCCCTCCCCTTCCACTTCGACACATCACAGGCTACACCACCGGACATGCACACAGCTTTGCAGAGCAGCACAGCCATGACTCAAGACGTGGAGAGGGCTTCGGGAACTCAGTTTTTCAGAAGACGCAACAATAAACCCATCGCAACAGGCCAGCCCTTTGCAAACTGAGGAACTAAGAATGAAAATGACTGAGGCTTAAAAATATCAGGCAGTTTCATTGATTCGTCCGTTTTGAATGGAAACACAAAATGTGGCCCCTCCACACAATGGAATCTCGCTCAGCCTTAAAAAGGCAGGAAATTTGGACGCGTGCAACAACATGGATGCATCTGAGGACATGATCCGAGTGACCGAGGCCAGGCACAGAAGGGCCATCCTGTCTGACTCCACTTCTCTGAGGTCCCCGCACTCATCAGGTTCATGGAGACAGAAAGCGGAATGAACAGTGCGGGTCAGGGGCTGGGGGAGGGGGATGGGGAAGGAGTGTTTATTGTTTCTATATTTTACCACAATTTAAAATTAAAAAAAAAACCAGGCAGACGGTCTAAAGCAAACGGAATAAAACATTGTGGCTCTTCTTTTAGTTGTTTCTAGACCGAGTTTTCAGGGGTACTGGGCCAGTGCTCCCATTGCGTGACCAGCTTTTGGATTCAGGGAGATGTGGTCAGGGTGAGGGGGAGACAGGTGGTCAGGGATGGGGTCAAGACAAATAAGTTGCACCCTCAAGTGAAAATATTTCTTTCTGAGCTTGAAAATGTCGGGAGCCACCCCGGGCAGTTGAGTGCATTGGGCATCCCTGGTGCCCACAGCATGACTGTGCCCATGGTGCCAGGAATACAGGCATACGCTCCTCCAACTCCTGCAGATGGACCCTTGCTTGTGCTCTCCCTCCCTCCCTTCTCTCTCTCTCTCTCTCTTTCTTTCTCTCTCTCTCTCTGTCTCTCCTCTCCTCTCCTTTCTTTCTTTCTTTCTTCTTTCCATTTTAATCTTTTTTTTCTTTTTTTTTTTTTTTTTAAATGCCAATAGTGTTTGGGGAGCGGGTGGTGTCTGGTTACATGGGTAAGCTCTTTAGTGGCGATTTCTGAGATTCTGGTGCACTGTCACCCGAGCAGTGTACACTGTACCCAGAGCGTGGTCTTTCATCCCCCACCCTGTGTACTTTCTTAGAACACTTTCGGGACCCCTGGAAATGCAGGCACCCAACTAGCCTTGGTCTCAACCTCCACAAGCCAGGCACTGACCTGCAAACTGCCTTCTGTGCGAGCCGTCCCTGCGGGCCCTGCACCTGCCCCTGGAAGCTGGAGGGATCCTGTGCTCAGGGTGGGTTTGTCTGGGGAGAAAGCCAAGGAGTACAGACATGCTTTGTCTGGGACAGGCCCAGCTGGCAGGCTGTGCCGTCTGGTCTCTGGGGGCTCTCTGGGCCCTTCTTGCCCAGGACCTTTTGAAATTTCCCAGGAGTGCGGCTTGCTGGGTCACCTGTGCCCAGGGAAGCAGGTGATTGGGTGGGAGAAGGTTCAGGGTTGCCCACCACCCCCTGGGAAGCAAGTCCAGGACCGGGCTGCTGGGCCAGCCTCTCAGGAAATCCTGGCCCTCTGGGGCCCGGTCCCTGCCTCCTCCCTGCCCGGCTTGTGCTCCAAGGTGTCCCGGTTGCTGCACTGAGATCAGCAGCCTGGCGCGTCCCCGTTTCATCTCTCATTTGCATGTCAGTTCATCTGAGGCGTCTGATGGGGACAGCGTGCCCTTCCTCTGCGCTAGATTTACCTCCCTGACAACCAGAGCTGTCTTTTGCCCATTTCTGAGGCTAGACAGCCCCTCCACCCACACTGAGCTCGGAGTGGCTGGCTTGAAGATGAAGGTGCAGGCTGTGGGACCCAGGCTCCTGGGGCCCGTGGCTCTGGCTCCCTCTTCATGGTTGCCTGTGGTTCCAGCTCACAGTGGACTCGGGGAGTGACAAGACAAGTGACAGGAAGGTGCTGCCACTGCTGCCTGCAGAGTCTTCCGGGCTGATGGGTCCAGGGTGAGAGAAGTGTCATGGGGGCTGTGCTGTGCCCAGGCCTAAGGGCCAGGGTGGCCTGAGCCTCCCCACGTGCCCTGGCCTGCTCTGGAAACTTCACCCCATTGCTCAGCGTGGCCTGCACAGCGAGCCTCCACTTTCCCGGGGAGAAAGTGACTTTGCCCAGGCCTCCCGGCTGGCAAGTGGCAAAGGCGGATGAGGCAAAGCTGTCCGTCTCAGCACCATGTCCCCGCTGCTCCATGGGACCAGCCCTCCTGGATTCCCGGATTGGGTGGCATCGATTCAGTCTGAGAGGTTTCCAGGTCATTCACAGAAATTCCTGATGGCGTCAGGTGGGCTCCTGGCTTCCAGCTGTCCCCTCCTGGGCCTCTGGACGTTGGAAATGTCTGGCTAAAGGGGAACTCAGACCACTCCAATGAGAAGGAGTGGGGAGGCCAGCAGCTCCCTAACTTCTCGGTGCCCTTGGGTTAAAACTGGGAAGGGCCCAGTTTCCAGGGCCCTCTCCGAGACAGCACCCGCCGTAGCTCTCAGGTAGTCAGGCACTTCATGGCTGATTGCCAGTTGACAAAGGAACCAAAAACGGAGGGTTCTTATCACTTTTCACAGCCTGGCTTCAATTCAGGCAGAGACAGGGGAGTCATCCCCAGCCAGGGGTCAGGACAGCAATAAGGCCGGCAACTTCCATTGCTCCCTGTCCCCCACCACCGCCACCCCCTCCATTCACACACTGGAAACCCCAAAAGGGTGCGAGTGACCCCCTTCCTTCAGCAGCTTTTCTTGGTTCAATGAACTTACAGTACCATTTTTATACCAATTAAAGATCAAAATTTATAAACATGTAACAGGCAGACAGATGATAGGCTGGAAGTGGAGAGGATGGCGAGAAGAGCCACCGTCCACCTGGGAAGAAGGGCGTAGACAGTGATGCTGGAGTAGAGAAACCCGGAGAGGGGTCAGTGCGGCCGGGGAACACAGCCCTGCACGAGTGAGCAGAGATGCTGCGGCCACAGGACAGAGCGCTGCGTGTGTGGGCTGAGCAGGCCATGCCTTCTAAAATGAAAGGAGGTTTGCATTTGACCATGTCAGGGGGCAGGAGCGGGGAAAGGCACACAGGAGCCGCGTGGGGCTTAAGGACCCACCGTGCTGACCACACCAGACAAGGTTGGGGCCGTGCACTCTCCTCTCCCCTGAGGAGCTGGGAAACACCAGCTCATGCTCGTACCAAAGCAAGAAATGAAGGCAGAGGGGCCTGAACAGGACGGGTTAGTAGAAACAGGCAGTATGGAGTGACATTCCCCTGGGCCAGGACCAGAGACCACCCCAGCAGGGTGCGGAGACCTGGACTCCAAGTGCAGCGGGGAGGACCTGAGCCAAAAAGGGACAGCTCTGGGGCCCACAGAGGCTAGCCTTGGGTCCCAGGACCAGGCTGGAGGAAGCATCATGAGAAGGCCTGGGCAGGCCCCACCAGCTCCCCAGTGCTGAGTGCATTGTCCCTGTCGACCCATGGGCAGCTCAGCTGAGCAAACCCTTTCTCCATAGGCAAGAGAAAGGAGCAGGTGCAGCAGCCAGGGTTCCCCAGGGTAGGGGAAGCTGAGGAAAGGAAAAGACAAACCCTCTGGGGAAAGATGAAGCTTCAGCTCCTAGAGGACACAGTCTCTCCGAAGCAAGGACCTCAGCACTCTAGGTTTGGGGACCTGGGCTCCCACCTCTCCCATTCTTCAACAGCCCACCTGAGGGTCTGGACACGGGGTGAGGGGCGAGAGGAGGGCTTCACCTGGTGCTGGGGAAGTGCCAAGTCCTGATCTGTGCACCTGGCAAGCCAAGGAACAGACAGGGACAGGCCTGTGCAGATGCTGCTGGCTGGGTGGAGGCTGTCCCCAGGCCCTTCAGCAGCTTCTCAGCAGGCCATCTTCATGGCCACCAGTTCTGCACAAAGGGCTCCTTCCCCACAAAGCCCACAAAGCCGATCATCAGGGGAAAAAAAAAAAAACTTGTTCATCAGGCCCCATACGGGATTGGCCCGTATCATTTGTGGTTTCCTTCCCATTCCCATTCACTCTGGACCCCAGCACTCAGCACATAGTAGATGCTCAATAAACACGGTGGTTCATTGACCAGGCAATCTGCTTCATCCCATTTAATTCTTAGCACAGCAACACAGGGGCACAGAGTGAAGTAGCTGAGCCAAGGTCCTTGAGATGGGAAGGGAGCACTGAAACTGGAGCCTCAGTTGGACTCCAGGGCATGGAGTCCTGCTTTCCTGTAGGGCTCAGGAGGCACCCTCCGACTCACTTCACACCCCCAGCTTTCTCTGCACGACCTCTGAAGGAAAAGCCCCCAAGGAAGGAAGACAGAATCCCCCAAATTCCTGCTGCTGTCTCTCACTGCGTAACTCTGGTGATATGACACCTGTGTGTGTCTGGAGTTTTCTTCATATAAATAAAACATTGACCTGGCTGCCAAGTGGCGGCAGTGGCTCCTCCGAATCGTCAGGGATGTCTGCAGGGTTACCTGCACAGGTAAGGCCAAGCCAGGAGACACCGGCATTTGCCAGCCGGCGCCTCCCTCAGACAACTTTAGATCGTCAATGTGGAGCTTTGCCGGAGCAGAGAACTCAGCAGAACCCCCACTTTCGAATGTTCCCTCCTTTCTCCCCATCTCTGCGGTCTCAGGGGGAAACTGAGAGGGCCAGGGGGTCCGGTAACCAGAGGGACAAAAAGCAGAGATAATGAAGGAGCCGGCGTGCCTGTCACTAGGACTCATGGCCAGGTGGTGTGGAAGAACAGTGACAGAAAGCAATACATCCCTCATCTCTGGCCCCCAGTGGCCCCCAGGGCCCCGTCCTAGGAAGCAATACAGGTTTGTTTCCACGACCTTTGATGGAGAGGTGATGGCGCGGATCGCAGGGAGACAGATTCATGCTGGAAATTCCAGGATTTACCCAGTGCCTGGTACTTTAAGAGAAGGAATGGCGGCTGATGGCAGCGGCGCTGAAAGTGCTCTCAGCTGAGCCTGGTGCAACCCACCCGTGATAGCGCTGCTGGGTGTGCAGCCTGGGAGGCGAGCGAGAAGTTATCATGCTTTGCCTGGCACATGCTTGGGCAAACGATTCAGCTTCAACCAGGGCTCACAGTCCAGCTAGGAGCTGCCAGCAGGGTTCACAGCAAGGGGCAGAGGCCGGGGGCAGCTCAGGAGCAAGCAACAGACCTCCTGGAGACGGCGGGGCCGGCGGGGCCGGCGGGCCGGGGGGAGTTGGAGACCAGTCTGGCGCCTCCCTGTTTGCCCGGGAAAGGACATTTATGGAAGGAACTGAGGGGAGAATAATGCTCATCGTGTTCTGCAGCGTTCCAGGCAGTGTTTACATTCATTCGTTCCCTTCTCATTCCAGTCTATAAAGTAGATTTTATGATGCCTTCTTTAGAGACGAGGATGCCAGCTGGGAGAGCCAAGGGGCTTGCTCGTGGTTACAGGAAGTGGTGGAGCTGGTGGTCAGTCCGCCTCTCCCCCTCACAGGTGCCGCATGCCATATCTCCCCCAGGGCCCACCTGCAGGCTGCTTTCCTGGAGATCACCCCAACCTCAGCGTGTCTGCTGTGAAAAGGTATCCTGCCCACAGTAACAGCCTGGCCTGCCACGCCCAACGTCCTCCTCCCACACCTCCTGAAGCTATCCTCCACTTTTCACCTGCTTCCAAGAGAGCTGCTCCCAGGACACCTTTGGGAAGTTCTTAGGACGGACCTGCTTACTGTAGATCTGGTGACTACTGACTTTAAAAAGATTTCTTTTTTTAAAGGCAGGTCTTCGATACATTCTCATCTATTGGGCAGAAAAAGTGTGTGTGCATGTGCCTATGTGGTGTGCATGTCTGTGTGCTCATGTGCACGTGTGTGTATGCATTTGTGTGCGTGTGTGTGTGTGAGTGGATGTGTGAGCACTGGAGCATGTGTGTGGATGTGTGTGAGTGTGCATGCTGGAGCAGTGACATATTCAAGGGCGGGCCACTCCTTCCTTTGGGGAGAAAGAAGGCTGTTACAGTCCCCTGCAATTGCAGACTCCTGGTCCTGGAGTCAGAGACCTGGGTCTAGTTGTGCGTCTGCCGCTGCCCAGCTGCCCCGCACTGATGAAATACAGGGGTGACCACCTGTCCTTGAGGATGCTTCCTCCTCCCGGTTATCTGAGTCTCTCAAAGCCGGCTACAGTAGAGGAGGGCTGTACTTTCCATTTCACGGGGATCAAGCTGGACACAGGGTGAGGGCGGCTTGTTGACTTAAATTTACTGATTAAGCTGGCTAAGTGCACATCTGGGAACAGGAGAGACTCAGGCCTGGCCGGCACCTGCTCTGTGCCGGGGTATCTCCCCCTGGCCTCCTTCAGTGGGGTACTCCGTGGGCAGAAAGGTGAGAAGCAGCTGCACGGGCTTCCTGAAACGTCCAGCTGAGGTTTGAGGGATTTCCTCACAATGGCTTTTCCCTGGGGACTTTAGGGGGAGCTCATGAGAGCCCCTTCCAAGCCGGCACGCTCATTGTCCCTCTCCGCCCGTCAGAGGGGGCCACGAACAAAGGGGGTCTATTCTGAACCCCTCTCCCGTGTAACTCAAGTCCGCTAGGAACACTGGACATTGGAGGGACTTCCTATCTCCGCACAGGAGGGGAGAGCCGGACCCGCTGCCCCCCAGGCTCTCCGCGGCGACCCGGAGGTGCAGCGGCCCGGAGTCCCCCTCTGTAGTCGGAGCTACCCACCTGCAAGGGAGCAGCTCCCGCTGCCGGCGCCCCCCGCACCTGCCCCCGCGCGACAGGAAGTGGCTGCTGCTCGCCCCCTCCGCGGACCACGACCCAAGGGCTGCCCGGCGGGCCGATCCACCGGAAATTAAAGGCTTCATGTGCCAGCCCTTGAATGTAAAAACTCAGCCTAATCAGATCTTTAAAAAGAAAAGCTCTGCCTATGAAATGGAAACACTAGCCCGCCCCCCCAACCCCCAGGCGAGTCGCCCCTTTCCCCGGGGAGCCGGCGCGTGGGGACCCCCGCCCCCGAGCAGAGCTGGCGGAGCGCACGGAGGCCGCAGCCAGAACCCGCAGACGCACGGACAGTCCCGCCCCGCCGCGCCCGGCCCCGGCACGGTTCCCCGGGGGGAGGAGGGGGTGTCTGGGTGGGGGAGGGGGCTACCTTCTGAATGCGTCCATCGATGTCCAGGTAGATGGCCTTGGGCCGGTAGCTGGAGGAGCCGGATCCCATCCTGCGCCCGGCGGCTGCACTTGGACTTTTTACTGTACTTTCCCGACGCCAGCCGCCGCGGGAGGCGGGGGAGGGGAGCAGGGGAGGGGGCGGTAGGGGGCGGTAGGGCGCGGGCGGGGGGCGGCCCGCGGCGCTCAGCCAACCAGAGCCGCGCCGCCACCGGGCCCGGGACGCCCGGGAGCCGCCGCCGCGCGCCGCAGGGTCTCCTCCTCCGCTCGGCTCGCACTCGGGCTCGGGCTCCGGCTCCGGCTCGCGCGCTCCTCCTCCCGGCCGCCCGCCCTTCCCCCTCCCCCCTCCCCCCTTCCCCCTCCCTCCCCCGTCTCTCCTCTCTCCCCTCCTCTTCACTCCCTTCACCTCCCTTCCCCCTCTTTCCTCTTCCCTTGACTCCAGCCCCCTGTCGGCCGCCTATCTCCCGATGCCCCCTGGATAGCTGTGCAGAGCCCTGAGCGACCCCTTCGGCCCGGAGCCGTCGCCTCCCCACGCGGTCCGTCACTCCTAAGCCAGCGCTGGGCTGAGCGAGGCAGCGGCGCTGTGGACCCCGCAGCCCCGCCGGGAAAACTCCCCTCGTTCCTCTGTCCTCGCTGCGACCGCCACCCTCATTTCATTTGAATAGAAAACGGGAAAAGTTCCTTCTTGTTCACCCACTGCTTTCCCAAACCTCCTCCAGCTGCGCCCAGAGCTGAAATGGCGATTTTATTTCTGTCCTGCATGGGGCCGGACCGAGGATTACCCCGCCACAAGCTATCTGCTGGATTCTGCATGTTCGTCCCCTACCCCCTTGTGTGAATTGCTACAGGGAGTGTGGGAAAGGCGGGAGGGGAAGGGGGCTGTGGGCATCCCCTGGACCTGCAGAGCACAGAAGGGGCTGCCTTGGCCGCCCCCAGTTCTCCTGGGCTCCTCCAGTGGGAATGGGGTTGGCAGCTGGGGGAGGAGGCTCAGATGCTGTGGTCCTGGCCCTGGGTGCATATGGCCTTTGGAAGCAAGTATCAAAGCCAGCCGGAGCATGTGCTATTGTTTCGTTGGAAGTGAGTTCCAAGCCACCGCTTTCCATCTGTTGAGTGTCTGAGTGCTGCTTGTTGAGAAAGTCTGGTGCACACAGGCTCCTCCTTCCCCCCTGGGGCCTGCTGGAGCCGGCCAACCAGGGCCAGGGCCAGTGGTCACTTCCTCTCCCTTCCCTGGCCAGCCTGGTCTCCACCTGGTGGATGGTCACAGGCTTTACAGACACCCCCAGGGCCACCTGGAGCCCTGGTGGCAGCTGGGGTCCTGCGGAAGGTGAGGGCTCCCTGCCTGTCCGTGGGAGTGGCATCGTCCTGTGAGGTAAGTGGTGGCCCTCAGCCTTTGGCCAGTCCATCCTGTGTCACTTTATGTCTCCCACCTGCTTTCATGGCGGGGGACATGCTCCCAAAGAACGACAGCTTGGAACTCGATAGCCTGGCACCCCCTGCGCACAGCTCCAGTGGAGTCTGTGTCAGAGCTTGGGCACCATGAGCTGTGCTTTTCAAGTGACAGGGGTGAGAAGGGGACAGCCTGGAGGCCTTTGGGGTGGGGGGGCCCAGCTGGGTGGTTACAGTGGGACACCTGACTCGCCATGGGGATACTGTGTCCTGAGCTCATTGAAGTGAGCACTATTACTAGTAGTTCAATTTGTTGTCAAATGTTCCGGCGCTATTTGTGCTAATCCAGAGAAGTGCTGTTGGGGCCGCGTGTGCCGCCTGGCATGGAGTTCTTATCAGCAGATGGCTCGTTGGCTTGCCACTTAGTTATTCTCCATCCCTTATTGTCATCTGGCCTAGTCTTCTGTAACCATTTCCTCCAAGAGCCCTAGAAGGACGAGTGGCCACCCATGGGGGGTGGTTCTGCAGGGCAGTTCCCCGGTCTCAGAAGACTCTGTGTGCATCCAGCGCCAGTGGCCCCTCACACTGCCTGACTGATTCTGTGCTCAGAAGAATAATCGCATCTATCATTATTTTGCACTCTTAGGAGCTGGACTGGACTGCTGTATAGAAACTGGATCGATGGGGCTGCAGCAGCTGCCCAGAGAGGAACCCTTTCCTCTCCCAGATCCCAACGAAAGAGCAGTGTGGTCTTTCATTCATCAACAAGCTCATTCTTGTGTGTTGGGTGCTGTTCTGGGCACTGGGGATTCAGTAGTGAACAGAATAAGCAGAGATCCCTGGCCAGAGAAGCTGGCATTCTCTGGGGGAGACAGACACGATAGTATAAATAAATAGAATGTGTAGGGTGTTGGATAAAAATTAGGGCAAAGAAGAAAAATCCACAGTGAGACCCTATCTCTAAAAAAGAAAAGTCCTGCGGGGAAGGGGAGATAAAACGTGCAGTGTGGAGGAGTTGGAATTTTAGAGAAAGTGGCCAGGCAAAAGGTCACGTAGGAGGAAGGACCTCATGGGCATTAAGAGCAAGAAGCCTGTGTGTGTCAGAGGGAGGGACCTCTGGCACAGAAGCCGCCTCATGCAGGAGGCTGCGTGGTCAGAGCAGAGGGAGGGAGTGGGCTCTGGGGTACCGGAGTGGGCTGTGAGGTCAGAGAGGTGACGGGGCAACCCCACGTGGTCACATGAGTGGCCTGAGCTCACTCTTCCTCCACTGCATGCCTTGCGGAAGGTAGTGCAGAGGGCTGTGGTCTGACACGGGTTTTCACAGGTTCCTCTTGGCTGCTGGAGGAGGGTGCATGGAAGGGGCTGGGCAGGGAGGCCAGTGAGCAGCAGCTGCAGCCAGCTTTGCAAAGCGTGATAGGACTTGAATCACGGTCAGGTGTGTCAGGGTCCTTCAGAGAAGCAGATCAGTAGTGAGGAGTTGGCTCACATGAGGACGGAGGCTGAGAAGTCCTGCCAGCTGCCGCCTGCAAGCCAGAGCCCCGGGAAAGCTGGTGGTATGGCTCCGGTGTGAGCCTGAGGGCCTGACACCCAAGGAGCTGATGGTGGGCACCCAGTCCCAGGGCAGAAGGCCAGTGTCCCAGCCAGGAGCTGACGGTGGGCACCCAGTCCCAGGGCAGAAGGCCAGTGTCCCAGCCGGGAGCTGACGGTGGGGACCCAGTCCCAGGGCAGGAGGAGGCCAGTGTCCCAGCCGGGAGCTGACGGTGAGGACCCAGTCCCAGGGCAGGAGGAGGCCAGTGTCCCAGCCAGGAGCTGACGGTGGGGACCCAGTCCCAGGGTAGAAGGCCAGTGCCCCAGCCGGGAGCTGATGGTGTTGACCCAGTTCCAGGGCAGGAGGAGGCCAGTGTCCCAGCCGGGAGCTGACAGTGGGGACCCAGTCCCAGGGCAGGAGAAGGCCAGTGTCCCAGCCGGGAGCTGATGGTGGGCACCCAGTCCCAGGGCAGGAGAAGGCCAGTGTCCCAGCCGGGAGCTGACGGTGGGGACCCAGTCCTAGGGCAGGAGAAGGCCAGTGTCCCAGCCGGGAGCTGATGGTGGGGACCCAGTCCCAGGGCAGGAGAAGGCCAGTGTCCCAGCCCAAGCAGGCAGGCAGGAAGAAAGAGGCAATTCCTCCTTCTCCTGCCTTGTTCTCTTCAGGCCTTCGAGGGGTTACATGGTCCCATGCACACGGGGAGGCATCTGCTTGCCACAGTCCACCACTGCAAACGCCAGTCTCATCCAGAGGCACCTCACAGACTCCCCCCAAAACAGCACGTCCCCAGCTATTGGGTGTCCCGGGCTGCTGGCCAGGTGGACACACAGACCTCACCGGTGCAGGTGGTGAGGAATAGTTGACTCTGCATCCAAGTTGGAGGTTGTGGGGTCTTCATTTGTGCCTGTTTCCTAGGTGGACGTTATGCCTCTTCTCTGCCCTCCTTCCCCTGGCTCTGCCTGCAGTCATGTTCCTTGGTCCTGGACAGCCTTGGTGGGGAAGGTTCCAGAAGTGGCGCCTGCTCCATGCCCCCCACATCAGCCCCAGGGGCTCCTGGTATCCTAAACCTGCCTCCCTCCTCTTGGCCCGGCTGCCAGGAGTGCTGCCAATGTCGGTTCCTCTGAATCAAGGTAAAAATGAAGGAAACCTCCTGCCTCTGCCAGGCAGGCCACGGACCAGGCTGGGGACCCTGGGTGGGGACCAGACCCGGGACAAGGCTGGGGACCCTGAGTGGGGACCCTGGGTGTGGTCGAATACCTCCTCAGCTCAGGCCTTGGTTCTTTGGGGAACGTGGTGACTGAGTTCACATATGCACGAGCGATGTTTCCAATTGTCTGAAAACTTCAGACAGAGTGTGAGATTCTACCCGTGTGGGAGAAGGAGGCTGGAGATGGAGGAGATTCTGGAGGTGCCAAGCCCCAGGGCTCCCAAGAGCCGAGTGGGTCCAGCCTCTGCCTCCACCCTCTGTCCAGACTGCACCTTCTTCTGGTACCTTCCAGGGTGCACGCAGGCTCATTCCTGCATGCAGAGCTCTTTAATTCCCAAAAAGATCACACCAAAGGGGAGTTTCAAATTAGGGCATCAGAGCCAAATTGAAAATCAGAGGAGCTGAGCCCGGAAGAAGGGCCAAGACCACAGAGTGAGGAGCTGGTTGCTGGTCTCCAGGCCCCAGGCCAGCTCGCTGTCTCCAGCAAGAAAGGGCCAAGCAAAGCCACATGAGGAGAAGAGAAGGGTCTGGCCTGTCCTTGAAGAGTGAGCACCCTCCCATGAGATTGGAATCCTGGGAAGCAAAGTCCGAGCACCCCGGAAAAGTCTAAAGGGGGTTCCCAGAGGCAGAAGAAGTTGTCCAGGCGGTGTGTCCTACCACAGCCAGCAGCTCCCAGCACGTGCTCCCAGCAGCCATTCTGACCTGGCCATGGTCAGAGCCATGGTCAGTGGCAGCTACTGAACCAGTGCCCGTGGACATCATCTGCCTTTTCTCTCTTGGGTGTAACCAGCATTTCTCGTAACTATTCTGAAAAGACTCCAGTCACTTCCTCCACCACCTCTTCCGAGCTGGGGATGGTACACAGGGTTGGGGAAAAATCAATTCATGAAACAAGCAAAATGTATTCAGCACCTGCTTGCTGTAGACCAGGCACCGGGCAGGGCTTGTGAAAAGGAATTTAAGCCCTCTGGACCCTGGAAACCTTATGAGAGAGAATTAAAATAAATCAGAGGGTCAGAGGTAAGAGCTTTACCTTCTGAAAGGTGCACCATTGAACACCAAGAGGAATCAGCTTCTCTTGTACGTGTATAATGAACCTGCCATGACGAGCTCTCCGGGATGACCACTGGGCGGGATGCACCAAGAATCAGAGGAAGGGGGTGACTTTGACCTGAAGAAGCTATCATTCTCTGGGGAAACAGACAAGCTGGGATCAATAAACAGACAGGCAGATGGTCTGCCCTTGACCTTCGTGTGAAAGGAGAAGACGCTGGCACAAAGATCTCACTTCCGTGTCCGTCGTAGTAGTATTTGATTTACATACTCTCCACCTGTTTCTTTTTATGGTCTTGGTAATTGCAAAATTATTACTAGCTGTAAATATTTCAAACAATGTGGTAGAAAAGGCAAAGTCCCTCTTCTAGTAGAGAAAATGGAGGCCAGGTGCGGTGGCTCATGCCTGTAATCCCAGCACTTTGGGAGGCTGAGGCGGGTGGATCACAAGGTCAAGAGATTGAGACCATCCTGGTTAACATGGTGAAACCCCATCTCTAGTCAAAATACAAAAATTAGCTGGGTGTGGTGGCATGCACCTGTAGTCCCAGCTACTCGAGAGGCTGAGGCAGGAGAATCGCTTGAACCCGGGAGGCAGAGGTTGCAGTGAGCCAAGATCGTGCCATTGCACTCCAGCCTGGGCAGCAAGAGTGAAACTCCATCTCAAAAAAAAAAAAAAAAAAAAAAGAAAAGAAAAGAAAATGGAGACCCGTCCCTTACCATGGACCAGCAGACCCCTGACGCCCGTGTGCTTCTGACTCCTGGCCAGCTTCTGGTGTTATGGGTGTTTGGATTTTCCCAATATGTTGTTGTTGTAAACAGTGTGAACAAACACCCACATCCATATCCTTTGTTGGTTGTGTTGCTGCTCTTTGGAGTTGATTTTTGGAAGTAAGATTTATGGGTAAAAGTGTTTTTTGTTTTTGAGACGGAGTCTCGCTCTGTTGCCCAGGTTGGAGTGCAATGGCGCCATCTTGGCTCACTGCAACCCTCACCTCCCGGGTTCAAGTGATTCTCCTGCCTCAGCCTCCCGAGTAGCTGGGATTATAGGTATCTGCCACCATGCCCGGGCTAATTTATGTATTTTTAGTAGGGACGGAGTTTCATCATGTTGTTCAGGCTGGTCTTGAACTCTTGACCTCAGGTGATCTGCCTGCCTTGGCCTCCCAAAGTGCTGGGATTATAGACGTGAGCCACTGTGCCTGGTCAGAAGTGTGTTTTTTACACCTTTGTGTGCTGGTAAAAGCATATTTACGTTTTTTTTTTATTTTGCCAAATTGCCCTCCAAATTGGTTAGACCAATTTATTATACGCCCACGATCATAACACGAGAGGATCCTTTCACCACACTTTCAACAAAATAAGAGAGACTTAGTCTTGTTTATTTTTTCCAGTGTAGGGAGGGAAGGATCTTGTTTTGATTTTCATTTCTGTGTTTATAAGCGAGACAAGATGTTGCTTGTGTTTATTACCCGCTGCCTCGACAGTGAGTTTGTATTCTTTGCCCTTTTTTCCATTTTAGCATCTTCTTATTGATTTTTACAAGCTCCTTCTATGTAAAGGATAGTAACCCATTGGCTGTTATGTATTTTGCAACTCTTTTCTCCAAGTCTGTGGCTTGTCTTTTAACTTTCCTGATGTAAGTAATCAAAACTGTGCCACTTTTCCTGTAGGTATTCTGGGTTTCTCGTCAGCCCAGAAAGGAGGCATCATTTATAATAGAAAATTAAAATGAAAAGAATAAGAAAGAAGTGACCTAGATTTCCCCAGGTTGGGAAAGGAAACTGTGGCATGCTGACAGAGGGGAGCACTGAGGACGGTGACTATGACGAGGGGACAGAGGCCGAGGGAGAGGCTTCTGCCACGTCTGGTGACTGCAGAGACGGCAGGGGCGTTTGCACGCTGGCCGCCTGTCCATGTGCACCCACGGCCCACTTGTTGAGCGCGTGCCACCTGCCGGGCCTGGCCATCCACCCACGTACAGAGCCTCCCCGCTCACCGAGCTTGCACGCCAGCGTCAGGCTTTGTGAAATCCAGCAGAGCTGAAACGATTTGGGATATGAAGTGTTCAGAGTGGTGGGATTCTAGGCTTTAAAAAAAAAATTATTTCCAAAAAATTTGAGCGGTGAGGTTATTTTTGCCACAAACTGAGAAAAAGGGGAAGTGAAAGTGATAGAAAATTAGCCAGGACAAAGCAGCATCCTCCCAGTTTCTCAGAAGTGGCTGGATAGGAAAGAACAGATCCGTGTAGATGCGAAGTGGTGCTCTGGTCTTCTGGGGCTGAGCAAGTACTTGTCATTTTGCGGTTGCGGTGTAGAGTCGTGGTGCTTCACCAGGGGGCCAGCCCTGCTTGTGGACAGCAAGTGCCTCTGTGGGAAGCTGGTGGGTCAGGGCCACCTTGCCTTCTCTCTTGGTGCATTTTGGTGGCCTCTGGGTCTCTGGCTTCCTCCTCCCTCTCCATCCTTTCCTCCTGCACTTCCTCAGGGATCTTTCTCTTGTGCTTATCTGTCCCTGTCATGTCCCTGCTTGGCCTCATTGGGGACTAGCCTCCCAGGGTGGCACATGTGGGCTTCTCATGGCCTCTGGGATGGTCCGCCTGGACTTCCCATGCTCCCCCCAGGGTGGCCTGCCTGGGCTTCCTGTGGCCCCCCCAGGGTGGCATGCCTGGGCTTCTTCAGGACCCCTGGGGGGGTGGCACACCTGGACTTCCCCGGTCCCCTGGGGTAGCATGTCTGGGGTTCCTATGGCCCCCAGGGTGGCCTGCCTGGGCTTTTTCAGGACCCCTGGGTGGGTGGCATGCCTGCCTCTGTTGTCTGGTCCCTGTAGCCTTTGTCCCCACTCCTGAAGGCACCAGATACTCTGCTGTCACTTTCCTGACTTTGCACATTGTCTCACTGGAGAAGAATGTCCCTCCGTTTCTCCACCCCTTGGTCACCTTATTCTTTAAGATTTGTTACGGTGTCATCTACATGGTCACGTCTTCCTTGAATCCCTGGATCCCTGGAGCAGACCCAGGAGCTCCTCCCCAGGTCCTTGAGACCCCCAGCATGCCTCGGCGGTGCCTGCTGTGTGGCCCTGGACAGCCTGTGTCTCCTCCCCAAGCCACAGATTTTTCATTTATCAAATGAGGATGACAACGAGCAGCCTGAAAGCTGGGGATTAACTGGGAGGATGGGAGTGTGCCTGCAAATCCCTCAGCCTGGGGCCTCCCAGGAGGCTGCCATACAGCTGTCGCCAAGGCTTGCACCCTGTGCGCTGCAACAATGCTGGTCCTCCCCACTCTATAATGAACTTGCTGAGGATAAGGACCGAGGGAGGCTCCTGGGGGCCTCTCTGGCAGGGGCAGGCCCCACACCTGGAGCAGAGTGGACAGGCAGTGTTCTGTCAGTGAGTGACTTTATGCAATCCTGCTCCTTCTGTACAGAGCTCATCTGTCTCTGACTTCATTAATATTAAAAACAATACTAAAAGCCAACTCTGCACCCCTCACCCCCTTGGGCTAAAACAGCTTTCCTGAACTGGAGAGGTGCTGCCTCATGCAGACCCCGGGAGGCCTCTGTCCCCAGCCATGGGCCTGTGACTCTTGTCACCTATGCCCACTGGAGCTGGGGCCCCAGACACACGAGATGCACACACGGCGGCCACAGGCCCCAGAAGCAGTTGCTGGGCTCTGCTGTAGCACGTGACCTTCTCGGCATGAGCTGGGGATGGCGTGGCTGGGAAGATAACCTTGTTTTGGTCACGAGGTTCTGCCATCAGCATGGCCATCTGAGCCAGACTGCTCTGTGTGCCAGGACGGTCTCTAAGGTGGGAGCCCTCCCTGTCCCCTGTGCACAGCCAGGCCTAAAGATGCTTAACGTCTCTTCACAAGGAGTGTGGCCCACCTGCAACTCCCACCTTCTGTCTCATTCAGATTTCTGGAGCACTGACTGGTTTTCAATTCACACTTCTTTCCAGTGACCTGGGCTGTTCTCTGGGCCAGCCCACTCCTTATGAGTCAGTGTCTGAGTGTGACTGACAGGCACCCTGGGTGGGGCTTTGAGGCCCTTCAGGTGCAATAGGACCCTACCTCTCGAGCTCGTTGCGGTTTATAGGGCTGCGTTTTTTGTGGGAAGACCAAGGAACGATGTGTGGGGAACTGGAAGAGGGTCTGAGCAGGCCAGGCTGGGGCGAGCTGGGGGCCCGGGTGCTTCGGCCACAGTAGCCTGGAGGTTGATCTTTAGCCCCCCGCAGGCACTCTCAGCTCGCCGGCCAGCTGGCGTTTCTGTAAGAATCTCATTTCCTCTAGCCACAGAAAGCTCCTTGGTGGTAAATGAGCTCCTGTGAGAAGCCAAACTGAAAGGCTGGGCCTTTCTGTGTGGACCTCTCAGGCCAGCCCTGGGAGAGTGGTGGGCGTCTGAGTCTCTCTTTTCAGCATTCCCGGCCTCCGGGAGCTTCCCAAGGTGACTGTGTGAGCAGCTGCAGATTCTAAGTGAGGGTCAAGGCTGATCCAAGAAGCCAAATGACCCCTCTGCCCAGGCCTGACTCCAAATTGAGTCAGCCATCAAAAGTGCAAGAAACTGCAAACTGATGATGTCATTTCCAGAAATAGGACTTGGAATCCTAATTGTCCTCAGACCCGAGCTCCATTGTCCCTAACAGCATAGACCCATAGGTCCTGTCATCCCACTCCGTAGCAAGCTGTGTAAAGAAGAGGGCTGCGTCCTGCTTATTTTGAGTGACTTGTACAGTACTTGTCACATTCCTTTAGAAATAGACTGAATAAATGCTAGTTTTAGGTACAAGAGCTTGTATTTATTTTAGTGAAAGAAACTGTGGCCATGCTTTTTCAGATTAATTTCTTTCTTTTTTCTTTTTTTTGAGACCGAGTCTCACACTGTAGCCCAGCCTGGAGTGCAGTGGCACGATCTCAGCTCACTGCAACCTCCACCTCTAAGGTCCTTCCTCAGCAATTCTCCTGCCTCAGCCTCTGGAGTAGCTGGGATTACAGGCACACGCCACCATGGCCAGCTAATTTTTGTATTTTTAGTAGAGATGGGGTTTCACCATGTTGGCCAGGCTGGTCTTCAACTCCTGACCTTGTGATCCGCCCACCTCGGCCTCTCAAAGTGCTGGGATTACAGGCATGAGCCACCACACTCAGCCTCTGATTAATTTCTTAAGGACCGCCTGCTCCCATGAGCAGGAAGTCGCCTGCTGGAGGCCCTCTCACTCCTACCTGTCCGAAACACCAGGTGTTTGCTCAGGTCAGAGGGGGGTCTCTGACCCCTTCACGCAGGGAGAGCACAGGGCTCCTGCCAGCCCATTTCTTCTATTGCTTCCTGAAAACACAAGCAAACAGACCCAAAGCGCCCCTCCCCAAGCGTGTATAAGATAATATTTCGCAGATTGCAGGATGATAGAAAACTGAACTCTTGGCCGGGCTCAGTGGCTCACACCTGTAATCCCAGCACTTTGGGAGGCTGAGGTGGGTGGATCACCTGAGGTCAGGAGTTCGAGACCAGCCTGGCCAACGTGATGAGACCCCCCCGCCCCCGTCTCTACTAAAAATACAAAAATTAGCTGGACATGGTGGTGCACGCCTGTAATCACAGCTGCATGGGAGGCTGAGGCAGGAGAATTGCTTGAACCTGGGAGGCAGAGGTTGCAGTGAGCCGAGATCACACCATTGCACTCCAGCCTGGGCTACAGGGTAAGACGCTGTCTAAAAAAAAAAGAAAACCAAGTTCTTAACAGGTAGGAAAATTCTGTTCCTTTATTTTTCTTAGCAGTGGAGCCCTTACTGGCATTTTCTTATTTGAGTCATTTGGGTCTGAGAGCCCCGTGGAGTGAGGAACACAAAGTGCCTTCACCTGGACACAGCTTTAGGGCGCAGGGTCTCTGGCGGCCCAGCTGCAGGCGCCTCCCCTCAGAAGGGTCCCTCTCTGAGGTTGCTGCTGCCTGGGAATGGCTGTTGTCATGATGCCCAGCCTTGAGGGACCATTTCCTTCCTCTTCCTCTGTTCTCTCATTCCCTTTGGATTTGCTTTCTAAGCACCGTCTAACCTGCTGCCTGCGCAGTCATGTGCCTTCCCCTCCTCCGGTGTGCTCGGGGTGGGACAGGGGGCTCTGGAGTTCAGTCCTGGATGCTCCAGTCCTTGGGGGCAGGCCCATTCTCACCACCACCTCGACACTCTTAAATGAGGGAAAACACTTTTCTGGACCAGTTTAGACCAGGAGAGGCTGCACTGTTTCTGAAGCGTCTACTGGAAAATTATGTGAGGTGGGAGACAGGGAAATCTCAAGGATTTGCCAAGGTGAGGAAGCATGAGGAGGAGACGACCTGTGCCTGGCCAGGACTCCACCAAGGCCAAGCTGAGTGAGCGGTCTTCCAGCCCCTGGGCCCCACCCAGATTCAGACAATAGCAAAAACATTCGGTGAGTCTGGATCAGGGTGAGGCATTGGCTCAGAAGTGGAGAGTCGGGAGCAGGAGTTGGGGCTACACGCGGCTGGGCCTTAGCTCTGAGGAGCTTAGTGGCAGACAGAGGAGGGAGGTATGTAAATGAGAGAAAATACCCTAGCCCCCGGCCCCCCAACCCTGTACAGCCACAGGACATGACGAATGCTATCTCCAGAAGAGGTGTGCAGAAAGCTCCATCAGGGACTTATATTTTGCCAGGAAGACAGCCTTGGAAGGGTGCTCGTTCTGTGCCCACAGGGCAGCCCAGTGCACACTTTGGCTGTGGGGTGAGCAGGACTCATGAAGGCTGCAAGGAAGGACACGGGGAGGGCACTCCAGGTCTCTGCAATTCTTCTCAGAGATTTCAACTGCCCCCGGCAGATCCTGCTCCCAACAGCCAGATGCCTGACGTGGAATTACCTCCAGAAATGAGGACTTTTATTTCTGGAGTCATCCAGAACTACCAACCTGGGACTTATATTTTGGTGGGGAGATAGACCATAAACAACTGATAGATGTCTAATGTCACGGCAGAGATAAGAGCTCTAAAGGAAAAAAACAAAGCAGAGAAAGGGGATAGAGAATTCCTGGAGCTGCTAGTTTAGATATTGTGGTCAGGGCACGCGTCGTGGAGATGACATTTGAGCACAGAGGTGAATCAAGTGAATGAGGAGGAGACTCTGGAAGGGAAGGCCAGAGGCAGCGGGCACTGGGCAGGGAGACGGTGGAGAGGAGCATCCAGGGACCACAGTGGGTCAGTTTTCTCTGGATTGGGGTTCTGTTCTAGGCATGACAGAAGCCACTGGAGGAGGCGAAGGCAGGGAGTGAGTGGAGCTGACTTAGATGCAGGTGCACAGAGAGGTCTGTGGGGTGGCTGCACCAGCCAGCTCTGGGGACTGAATCCAGGTCTTACCTGCTGGGGACACTGGATACACCCCTTAGCCTTCCTGTGCCTTGGTTTTATTCTCTGTAAAATGGAGCAGTAGGGCCCTAGCAGGGACGATCTGGTATAAAGTGTGGATAGCATTTTGCCTCCCAACTGATGCTGTTATCCTGCCTTTGCTCTTTCCTCCCCTGCCGCCTTTCCTGCTTTCTAACGTACGAATAGAATCCGGGCTGCTTTGCGGTGGCCCTGTGAGGTCCACATTCTGTGGAACAAGCACTAGATCACTGTTGCCATGGCAGTTGCAATTTCTTTCCCCCTCAGGAGCGTAGGTTTACGAATTGCTGAAGAGGCCCCTTTAGAGTGAGTTGAGCACTCTAGAGAAAATTTCTGCTCCCTATCAGGGGAATTGCAATCATTTCTGGAGGTAATTCCATGTCAGGCATCTGGCTGTTGGGAGGAGGATCCGCCGGGGGCAGCTGAAATCTCTGAGAAGAATTGCAGAGGCCTAGAGTGCCCTCCCCACCGTGTCTTTCCTTGCAGCCTTCATGAGTCCTGCTCACCCCACAGCCAAAGTGTGCACTGGGCTGCCCTGTGGGCACAGAACAAGCACCCTTCCAAGGCTGTCTTCCTGGCAACCACAGTCTACATTTATTTGACATTTGTTCGGGCGTAGCTCTGTGACTGTGCTTCTGAAACACCTCTGGGGGATCGTGGCCATTGCTGCTTTCATGTAAAGGTACTGCTCACTCCCTTTCAAAGCACAGTGGTAGGAGCAAATCTAATAGCCCACCAGCAAAACGTTAGTTATTTTAAGGCAAGCTGGTCCTCAACCATCCTAATAAACAAAGAACAAGGAGCTTTCGCCACTGGGTACAGGGACGGCCGGTACTTCAGAAACAAACGGATTTGAGCTTTTCACCGATGAGGTACCCAATGCAGATTTCAGTTCGTGATTGGATGACGCCATACACGGCTCTCCAAAGCTTTGTTCTTGTTCTTCTTCTTTCTGAAACACAGGACTCGCAAATCTTGCTCGGATTTCAGGTGTGTGCGAATGCTTTCAGCTACAGAAGAAGGAAGCTCAGGTCAAATAAACTTAAGCAAAGGCAATTTTGACTCATAATTAAATAGCCCGGAGATAAATCTGGCTTTAGATGCAAGTAGAATCAGGGACTCAATTTTCCTGTCTCTCCTCCCCTCCCCCAAAGACCTTCCCCTCCGGTGTGGCCAGTATCGAGGTTGTCTGGCTGCCCAGAGCTCACACCCTGCCAGCCTCGTAACCTTGGTAGAAAAAGAGAAACTTCCAGAAACCTTGATGAGAAATGTTCTGGAGAGAACCCCGAGGGCTGAGCTGGGCCCCCCCGTGAGCCATTTCAGCGCAGGGCCTGGGTGCCCTGACTGCTATGCTGGGGTCCCTTCTAAGCAGTAATACCCAGAAGTCGCAGGTTTAATTCGCTAGTTATATTTTTAAAATCAAATTTTTTATTTTAGAACTATTTTAGATCTACAAAAACTTGCAAGGATAGTACACGGAGTTCCCATAGTCCCCACCCCAGTTTTACCACCTTTCTTCAGGAGGGTACCCCTGTTAAAATGAATGAACCAATACTGGTACTTTATTATTAACTAAAGTCCATGTTTATTCAGATTTCCTTGTTTGTTAAAAATGTCCTTTCTGTGTCCCAGGATCCCGTCCAGGATCCCACATGACATTTAGTCATTCCATCTCCTTAGGCTCCCTTTGGCTGTGACGATTTCCTGGCCTTTCCTTCTTTTTGATGATCTTGACGGTGTTGAGGAAGCCTAGTCGGGTACTTTGTAGACTGTTCCTTAGTTAGTATTTTCCTGATGTTTTTCTCACGATTAGACTGGGGTTAAGGGTGTTTGAGGGGGAAGACCACAAAGGTGCAGGGCCATTGTGGCCAAATCATGTCAAAGGCACACACTTCCAAGGGAGTCATTCCTGTCGACGCTGACCTTGGCCACCTGGCCGAGGTGCTGTGAGTCAGGCTTCCCCACTGTAAAGTCACCCTCTCTCTCCCTATCTCCAGGCCGTGTGCTCCGGAAGGGAGTCACCGTGCACAGCCCATGCTTAGGGCGGGGGTCCACAGCATCTCCTCAAGGGGGCGTCTGCCCAAGGCATTTGGAATCTGGCATGGGACATTTGTTTCTCCTCCCCCATGTATTTGTCTCTTCCACCATTTTTGTGTATTCTATGTGGACTCATGGGTGTTTATTTTATACTTTGGGCTACAATCCCACACGACTTTACTAAATGTTGTCCCCAGTGTTCCAGCGTTGGCCGTTGGGAGCTCCTTCGGTTGGTACCTGTGGCTCTGTGACCCACTCCATCAGTGAGCCTCTGTTTCCGTTCCTGTTTTTTTGAGCACTTCTTTATATTCTGGCACTTACAAGGCGTTCCAGGCTCATCCTGTGTATTTCCTGCCCCAATCGTAGAATCAGCCATTTCTCTAAGGAGCCCAGGTTCCTGTTCCAGGAGAGGGTATTAGAAACCAAGGCCTGGGCGCTAGATGTGCTTGTTGCTGCTGGGTGTCCCTGCTTCTAGGTGCTCTCAGCTGACAGAGTAAGAAAGCATTGTGTGTACACTGACATGGGCTTGTAACATATCCATAACCAATTCCATATATGGCCTCTGTGTGTGTGTATATATACACACATATACGTATATATGTATACAGGTATATATGTATATATATGTGTATATATGTGTGTATATGTATATATATGTGTATATATGTGTGTGTATATATATGTGCATATATATATTATTTTTTGAGATGTAGTCTCGCTCTGTTGCCCAGGCTGGAGTGCAGTGGCACAATCTCGGCTCACTGCCACCTCTGCCTCCCGGGTTCAAGACATTCTCCTGCCTCAGCCTCCTGTGTAGCTGGGATTACAGGCGCGTGCCACCATGCCACACTACTTTTTGTATTTTTAGTAGAGATGGGGGTTTCACCATGTTGGTCAGGCTGGTCTCGAACTCTTGACGTTATGATCTGCCCACCTCGGCCTCCCGAAGTACTGGGATTACAGGTGTGAGCCGCTGTGCCCTGCCTCCGTGTGTATATTAAGTCAGATGGGAGTTTATATTGGTCCCTTCAATTCTAATCCATTGCCACATGGACCACCCCAGCCTCCTCCTGCTCATCTGCTGCCTCCCACCCAGCGGTGAGGAAGCTGACCAAGCCACTTGCCGTGCGGTGCTGAATTGTTTGCCTCCAGCGTTCGTGTGCGTGGAAGTCTGGAGAGCCGGGGGTGGGCTCACAGGACCTAGCCACCTGGATGTGGCGGTGAGGGAGGGTGGGGGGAGGGGTCCATCAGATGTGACTGCTTCCAGCTGGGGAGTCCGGGTGGGACCCTCTTCCTGGCTCCAAGGCCGTGGCTGCAGAACAGTCCCTTCTCCCTGAGCCCCAGCAGTGTTTGAGGAGCTGAACTTCAGCCACAGAATTCACGGGCGATTGAGCCACTGCTCTGCACAATGTTCTGTAAGGGACCCGGAGAGATGCTTATTTCCTCCTCTCAGCCCAGGCTGCACACAGCGGGTCGGCTTCAGGCTCAGATGATAGGAAGGATGTTTTCATGTGTGGGAGGCGAGGAGTGTGCCCAGCTCCACAAGCCGGCAAAGGCTGCGAGAAAACACATAAAGACACTGGAAGGGGCTGTCAGACCAGCCAGAGAGAATCTTCAACCCAGAGAGGGCGTGAAAGGAACAGAGACCCTCCATGTGCTGGAAGAGGAACACGCGTTAATTCTGAGTTAAGCTGTGAGCCTCTTGACGAGAAGCCCAAGGTTAAAACGGCACTTTAAGCACAATGTTGCCACACAATGTTGAAAGGCATCCTCCTCCTGCCTCCACCCAAAGTGACTGTCTCTTTGAAAAGTCCCCAAGCCAGACTGAGGGAGCCTGGGCAGGGCCCCCAGAAGTCCAGCTGGTAACACTGGTAGCATTATTAAAGTATTGGGTGCCAGGTCCGCTCCTGGAACAGGGTCCCCTCTGGGGTGGTGCTGAGGCTCTTCCTGTTTGCTTTGTCCTCCTGCCATGGGGCTGGGCAGGTGAGCGTGGGGGCAGGCTGCCCTGTTGGCTGGGGTGGTCCTGCACTGTCAGCGGCAGCTGTAACCAGGAGCCCCTCTGCCCGAGGCTTGAGAGTCAGCGGAGCTGACCTGAGTATTTTGGTCAAAAGTTGCCCAGCACGATCCATCAGGGAACGTGTGACGTTCTTGTGCTCCGTGACCCTGAGTATCAGTTGTCTGTTGACACCTGAGCGTCCTTTGCTGATTGCCGAAGGGTGAAGAAAGCGTCCGCCTCCTGTGTTTCCTACACCTCTCCCATGCAGCCCAGGTGCTATGTCACCTCATGGTCACATGCCCCCTTCCCATCTAGGAGATGTCACTTCTTATCAGAATTCGCAAGTGAGATCAGAGCTCAGGGATGTAGTACTTCTGGGAAGGAGGTGTGGGTCACCAGAGGCAGCTTTCCTTATGTGTGTGCACGTGTGTACATGTGTGTGCGTGTGTGCATGTGTGTGTGCATGTGTGTATGTGTCTGCGTGTGTGTATATGTGTCTGCGTGTGTGTGCATGTATGTGTGCATGTGTGTCTGTGCATGTGTATGTCTCTGTGTGTACATGTGTGTATGTGTGTGTGCATATATGTGTCTGCGTGTGTGCATGTGTGTGCATGTGTATGTGCCTGTGTCTGTGTGCATGTGTGTGCATGTGTGTATGTGCCTGCGTGTGTGCATGTGTGTGCATGTGTGTATGTGTCCGTGTGTGCGTGTATATGTGTGCGTGTGTGTGCATGTGTGTGTATGTGTCTGCGTGTGTGTGCGTGTGTATGTGTGTGCGTGTGTGTCCTGTGGAATCCTGTGCACGAGCTGGTTTAGCACCAGTGGGAACTGGACACGAGTGTCTTATTCTGGCTGAAACCACATACAGCCTCTGAGGCTGATGAACCTAGTCCCACCTACAAAGCACATACAGCCTCTGAGGTTTACTCCGTGAAAATCTCAGAATTGTGGCTTAGGAAAATGCATAGTCCTTTAATACTTTAGAAATATTCCTTTGTCTTATTTTGCAACTTAGATTGATCCTTGTAAGAGATGCTGTGATCAGGCACATGGACCTGATGTAATTATGTGCGTGGGCTGCACGGTAAAAAATGATACCGACCCATGCTCACAACAAATGCCATCGTTTGTCCTGCTTGACAGGTTGGTTTAATACGCTGGCTTTGTGCTTTAGAAAAGACAATGGTGTATGAAATGGCACAAAACTGAAAAGGTAAAGCCCTCTTTGGGAAATCATGCAAGGCTTCTTCAGCTGAGTTATGATGTTTGCAGGCTGTAATTAATATATCACACAATAGTGCATTGCTACAGTGCTAGTGTTACAGAACATGAAAACAACCATTCGCTTCAGTGGAAAAGCTACTCACCATTGGGAATTTATCATTCTGTGGAGGAAATATCTAGTGATTTGACTCAATGTAAACCTTTCCACGGACTGATTTGATCATCTTCAGACAGAGCTTTAATAAATCACTGTTAAATCTACTTAGCTGCCTCACGGAGAAAGGAAAAGAATTGTCTTTAAATAAACAAAATGAAAACCAGGGAATATGCACTAAAGTTCTCTGTGTTCTAATCTCTGCTTTAACTGAGGGGCAAATAAGAAACACTACTGTGGCCTGCAAGGGTTGCCCTGCCTGCCCACCCGTGGGGGAAGATGTGAGGATGCTCCTCTCGGCCCCGCTGGCCAGGGAGCTGCTTTGCCCCGGGTGAGGAGGCGATCTGCGCAGACCTCAACAGGAGGCAAGGTTTTCTCAGTCTCAGTATTTGCAGCTCGGTGCCACTCCGTGTGTTTCTGCATGAGCCTCTGGGAGAAGAAGCCAGGGAGAAGTTAAAGAGGAGGTTAATGTTACAAGCCACAGGCATCTGATGGGAGGATGCTGGTGCTGAAAGAAATAGGAGAACTTATTAATTTATCTTAAATGGGCAGGTTAATGGATTGACGGATTCATGGATACATGGGTGATGGATGGGTGGATGGATGCTCGGATGGATGGGCACCTGCATAGATGTGTGCATGAATGCTTAGATCTGTGCATATATGAATGTCTGTATGTAGCTTGGGTGGATGCATGGGTGGGTGAATGAATGGATGAACAACAGACAGATGGAGAGAAAGATGATGAATGAATGTCTACATGAATACTTAGGTCTGTATATATGTATGCTTAGATCAGTATATATGTGTATTTGTATGCTTGGATAGATGCACACGTGGATGGATGTGTGCACGAATGCTAAGATCTGTGTATACATGTGTTTGGATGGATGCATGGGTGGGTGGATGAATAGATGGACAATGGATGAATAGAAGGATGATGGATGGATGTGTGCATGAATGCTTAAATCTGTGTATATGTCTATGCTTGAATGGATGCATAGCTGGGTGGATGAAAAGATGGACAATGGATGGATGGAGAGAGAAATCATGGGTGGATCAATGTGTGCACGAATGCTAAGATCTGTGTATACATGTGTGCTTGGATGGATGCATGGGTGGGTGGATGAATAGATGGACAATGGATGGAGGAATAGAAGGATGAAGGATGGATATGCGCATGAGTGCTTAGACCTATGTATACGTAGATATGTGTATGCTTGGATAGATGCATGGAGGCATACAAGCATGGGTGAATGAATTAATACATGAAGATGCAGGTTTGGGTCAGGTAAATGTCAATACATTCAGTCACAGGAGTCAGCAGGCAGGCAGACACATGCCTGTCGAGCACTTGTTTTATGACAGGCACCATTCCTGATGTTAGGAGCACAAGGCTGCTACCTGTATGAGGCTTCCCTGCTAGGGGATGGGAGTCTCTGCTGGTGGTAAAGGGTCAGGAAAGCCTCCAGGGAGACGGCTTCTGACCTGAGCCTATATGAGAAGGCAGCAGCCTTGAACAGGTAAGCAGAGCACCCCAGCAGAAGGAAGAACTGCGGTCGAAGCTGCCGGTAATGGGGTTAGACTTCAGGAAGGCCTGCAGGCTGCAGCACCGTGCACAGGGCCAGCCCCTCCAGGTTGGCTCTCCACTCCCCGACTTCACCAGTCCTGGGTTCACCAGTGTGGACACAACACAGGCCCCTGATCTCTGGTTTCTGGTTGGGTTCAGCTGATGGGGAGCCCTGGCTGGAGCTTGGAGAGTGGATGGAGAGGTCAGGCCCTCTGTCCCTGGGAAGTTCCTCTGGCTGGCTGAAGTTGCCTGTCCCTTGACTGCAGGTCAGAGCTCTGCCTGGGGCAGCCTCCCACATGTGACAGCCTTCTTTCAGGTCCTGGAGGCCACTCCCGATGCCCCTTTCACCCAAGGTGGTAACAGTGCCACTGTGACTAGCCCCAGGTCACCACACCATCCCTTAGGCTTCCCTAGGGCCCTGCCCAGACCTTTATAATGGTCCTTTTCCAAATGCCCCTCCCTCCAGCAATGACCCTCATTCTAGATGGGTTTTCTGTTGGAAACTTCTAGGTAGTTGGCACAGGAGTGGCCCAGAAGGCAGACCCTCCAGGTGGAGTCAGGGATGAGGTTGGTCACATATTGGAGGAGACGGAATAACCTCCTTGCCAGGGGGAAATGGGCCATGGGTACACAGGGGCACGGCGGCCTCTCCATGACTCAGAGCATTGCTGGTGTCAGTGTGGAATGGCGTGCACGTGCCGGGGACGCTGAGGTGCCAGGAGGGAAGCCGGAGTTGCTATGGCAATGGTCGTGATTGAAGATAGTTTGGGTCTTCTGGCTTCTCCTTACCCAGATAGGAAAAGGAAAATTTTCAATGGCCGGACTGCAGATAAGAACCAGAGGGGCAGCTCTGACAGAGCCCGCATCACCTGCAGTCCCAGGGAAGGCGCCGCGAAGGCCAGCACCCGGCTCTGCTTGTTTGGGCTGACAGTGAACACTCCACATGTGGCCAGGTCTCGGGCTGTGCGACAGAGTTCTCAATGGGATGATGTCACCCCAGGGGACTTTTGGCATCATCTGGAAGTATTTCGGCTGTTGCAGCTGGAGGGATATGGTTGGTGTCTGGTGGGCAGAGATAGAGGATGGTGCTAAGCATCCTACAGTGCACAGGGCAGCCCCACAGCGAAGAACGACCCGGCCCAGTGGCCCTGGTGTGGGGTGGAGAACCTCACTTGGGGAGAAGGGCACCGGTGGGTGAAGAGTGGGACCCTAAGACGTGGGGTGAAGGCGCTGGAGCATGTGTGCTGAAGATTTCCAACTCCCAAGTTCCCGGAGCCTCCTTTGCACCCAAGGCAGCCTCGCTCCTTTGAGGACACCAGGCCTCCTCTACATGGAAACTTTCAATGACTGGACAGGCCATGGCCTCACTGGCTTATGCCATCCCCATCCTTATCTCCCTCTACCATTCCCAACCACCTTTTTCCTGCCAGGCCCACAGTGAGAGTGAGACCAGCGCCTCCCTTCTCAGACTATAACCTCCACCCCAGTCCCCACGTCCACAGGGTGTTCTACTGAAATGCAGATTCCCATGAACTAGGCCTGGGCAGGGTGGGGCCTGAGGTGCTGCATTCTGACCAGCTCCCCAGGGCCGCTTGGGACCAGGTGTTGAGTAGCCGGGAGGAGTTAGGCTGCAACACAGCCCTGATGGACCCCGTGGGGCAGACGGCTTCCCATCCATGGAAAGGGTTCAAGGCCTTCTCACGTGTGTCGGCAGGAACCAGAGGACCACATGTGCAAGCTCCATGGGGCCAATCCCAAGACACGGGGCAGCCACCGGGATGCAGGATGGGATGCTGGGGCTGGGCCTTAGCTCTCCGTGGAGCCCCCTGCGGAGCTGCATGAGTTATAGATGCCTCAGTCTCACCCCCAGCGCTTGCAATTCCATTGTCTGGGGCAGGGCCTGGGCATCAGGATTCTTTTTTTTTTTTTTTTTTTGAGATGGAGTCTTGCTCTGTTGCCCAGGCTGGAGTGAATGGCCCCACACGATCTTGGCTCACTGCTACCTCCACCTCCTGGGTTCAAGCTATCCTCCTGCCTCAGCCTCCCTAGTAGCTGGGACTATAAGTGCATGCCACCACACCTGGCTAAT